>NC_080106.1:34205000-34940000 GCF_950005125.1 Chionomys nivalis
CACAAGCAGCTACTGAGAAAACTCTCCCAAAGGATCGGTCCATATCATGCATTTCAAATCCCGGGAAGCCTGTTTCTAACCATTCTCTGGCCAGAGAGGGTTTTCATATGTGGACTGCTAGGGTCCATGCATATCCCACAAACTCCAGAATCTCAAAGCAGGAAGAGCCTCTTGATTACAGACTCACAAGGAGCCAGCTGCCCTGGACCTGAGTATTTCCATGCAGCAATGGCTTGGGCAGGTGAGATGAAACCTCCTCTACCTTCCTCCCCTCCCCATCCAGGATGACTCGTTGGCCCTTTGGCACTGTCCTGGTTTACTTTCCATTGCTGGCATAAACCCTGGGACCAAAGCAACCTGAGGAGGAAAGGGTTTATTCTAGCTTACGGAGCACAGTTCAGCTTCAAGGGAAGCCAGGCAGTGACCTGGAGGCGGTATCTAAAGCAGAAACGGTAGAGGCAAGCATGCTCTCAGACTGGCTTCAAGCTTGGGGTCAACTGCTCTTCGTACACATCCCAGCGCCACCTGCACAGGGGGCAGTGGTCCTCCCAGGGCAATTGTTAGTCAAGAAAATCCCCCCCACACACACAAACTTGCCTACAGACCAAGGTGATGGAGGCATTTTCTCAGCTGACCCAGCTTGTGTCAAATTGACAGAAACAGACAAATGAAAAGCCAACCAGTACAGGTGATAACACCCATGTACTCTGGTTCTCAGTAGTGCCTCATGTAACTAATACTCAACCTTGTCACACAGACTGGACCATGTAATTTTACCCCACCCCCACCGCTACTAACACACACACACACACACACACACACCACACACAAGGTGTGTTTGCATCCTGAGTGCTTTGGCTGTCTTTGTCTCTTTCATTTCTAAGACCTTGTCTTGAGGACAGGCATCTGGGTTACCCAGCTCCTCTGACCTCTGAGTCCCTGAGATAGGGATTAGGTGAGCTGAGCCACACGTCCCAGAAGCATCCTTCAGCGTGACATCAGTGATTGAACTTGTACCTCCTCACCCCTGAGCCTGGCACTTTTTTTTTTACCCCCGCCATGTCTCTGCTGGCCCTGGGAAGAGGTTGGAATTAAGGGCAATCCAGCTTTCCTGTGGTAACCAGTGAGCATGCAACAGATGCCAGAGCCACCCCCCACTCAGGCCAGGGGGAGATATGGAGTTTCTCTACCTGGTGAGCTCCAAGCATTTGCCTCTGTGTGAAATTAAAATTTCAGATGAAATTGTTGAAAGGGGTCCAGAGTAGCTATCAGGACACAGTGGCAGGATCCATGCTTGCCACCTCACCCCGAGATCCTTGTTCTCCTGACTCACCACGGTCTATCTGCTTCAGTTCTTTATAGGAAAATAAGCTAAAAACTACTAGAGATCACTTTGTTTTCCAGTGAAGAAGACTGTGGCCTGGAGAAGTATACAGACTTACAGAAAGTTAACACAGAAATCAGCAGACAGATACTCCATTTTCTGCAGAAAGAAAACACAAACTCACCCCAAATATGGTTAGCCTCATTGCTCTCCCATAGTCCAAGGACAGCCTGACCCCAAGTCTGACCTGACGGATGCCCAAGCCATCTTTAACAGAAGTCTTCTTGCCTTTTCTTACCTTCTTCTGTTTTAAAGACATGGCTACCAGATCCAGTCCTAAATAGCCAGGAGCGATGTAGCCCACGAAGGAACGGAAGCTGTACCCTCTGCTCCTGCTGCTTTAGCCGCCCTTCAAACCCATTTCTACCTCTATTGATTTTAGTTTCCTGCTGGTCTATGAATGACAACTTGAATTAAGACAATGTAGGCTGAGAAGTCACTAGGCTGTGCTAAACGGACGCCTAGGGTTTCGAGGCTGAGTTCCCCCTGACCATGCATCCTCCTACCCATCATCCTCTTGGGGAGCTGAGTCACACAGAAGAAACTCCCTGAATGCCTGGCATGGGTCTGTCCAAGTCTATACAGAACTCTGAGGTGTACACGAACGGAGACACAGTCACAGCTAGCCCTTCTTGAAATCTCTTTGCTGACCTGCTATTTGATGACGGGCTGTGTATTTATCCCACTGGGCAGGAATCTGATACCCCCCTCAGCCCAGTCATAGGCACACCTGCACCCAGGTCAGCCCAAAAGCCACCATTCTCTCCAAAGCACCTTGTGCTGCACGGACTTTTGACGGGCAAGCCTGAGGAAGCATTAAGGCTGCAGTCTAGCTGGGCTGTGAACTTGGATAACAACACAACCCTCATAAGCTAGACCATGCACGTTCACAGCCCATTTAAGGCGCAAGTGAGTAAGCACATGTTGATCTAAGGACAGCCAGCGAAGTACCCACTGTTAATTCAGACAAACCCTAGCCAGAGGGAAGGCACCCCAAGAACACAGTTCCTCCGTTAGACATTCTGAAGTCACCTAAAATGACAACGCTGGCTAACATTTACTCTCGTAATAAGATGCCCTGTGGGGAAAATCATAAAATTGAGGAACATAATGTATAGTCCCAGTCTGAAATATTTTCAATGATCCCCAGGAAAATGGTTGCTTGAAAGGAAAACAAGAAGCTGGGAGCAGGAGGCTGAGACTAGCCTGAGCTACCTAGCAAGCTCAAGGCTAGCCTGGACTGTAAAGAAAGTGTATTCCCCTAAGAAAAGAAATGAAGAAAGGAAGGAAAGAAATTGAGACGGGACAAAATGTCAACATTTGGAGGAACTTTAAATGCCTTTTGGACTGATTTCTAAGTATATTAATTTATAATCAAGTAAAAATAATGCTGTTTTTTTATGGTGAACTTGTATGACACACACACACACACAAATGACCTGGAAGCAATCCATGCTTCTGAGGTTGCCCCAAACCTGTTCTGTCTGTGTCCTCTCTGCCATGACAACAGCTACCTCCTACTACCTGCCGGGTTCCAAACCTGGAAAGACTTGCTACTTTGAGATAAGGAGGTTGATGATACAGACAAGACAGGAGCGGAGTGAGAGAGCTAGAGAGTTTCACCAGACAGTGCACCAGGAGGGCTTTTGTCCTGGGATTCTGATGGGGACAGACACATAAGTGTTTCCTCCATATAAGTGGCTCCTGAAAAGAGAATTCTACCCCCTCTGGGAGGTCAAAGAGAAACTTAGACATCTAATGGATGATGTATGTTTTTCCTACCCCCAGAAAGACACAATCTGAATACAATTTTGCACTTGTTTCTGGGGGGAAATTACAAGTCATCAACCCTGAACTTCTGAGGGTCACCCTGGGTCGGGAAGTCACAAGAGGTTCTGTTCTGTCCTCAGGAGGCTCTGGGGCAGATCACCTTATGTAAACAAACACAGGTCTCTGCTTCAGGGAAGAGTTTGCTCAGGTCTTCTCACCCCCTTGAGCCAGCCACCGAGGTCCAAACTCCTCCGAGACTCCAGTTCATGCCATATGCCAGGACTGTGAGAGAGACTGTGAGTGGAAGGGAGGAGCCAGCCGAGGGTCCATGGAGACACCCCTTTCTTCAGATAAAGAGGGTGCCATCTTGTAGCCAGGCTGCTTGGGAGGGCTCCTCCCAAAGTGAGAATATCTAAGTGTTTTGTAAGGGTGTTAAAGAGAGTAATTAAAGGGTACCACATGTCAGACCTCACACACACACCATCCTTCCAGATCCCGGGCCCTGCCTCTCTGATCCTCTCAGCTGCTACAGAACTGGGGCCAGTAACAAAAGGTGTTAATAGCCCGATGAGGGGCCATGCTGATAGATGACCCATTATGGTGATCGCTCTTGTGCGAATGGCAACTAGGTTTGATCAATTAGATTTTAATGTAAAGTGGGGCCTGAGGGAGAAAACAGCAAGGGGGCAAGGGAAGACCCCTTTGTTACTAATGCATCTGAAAAAAGCACTTAATTGAGGTCATAATAATATTAGCAGTTCTCATCATCAATAATTCAGCCTTATTTATTACTACCGATAGAGAGCTGTCAGGTGGGAAATTCAGGAGCCTTTGTTGAAGACAGGATGCATCTCCTCTCACTGAATGCTATTCCAGCAGATATCTCTCTCTCTCTCTCTCTCTCTCTCTCTCTCTCTCTCTCTCTCTCTCTCTCTCTCTCTCTTTCTCTCTCCCTCCCTCCCTCCCTCCTTCCCTCCATCCCTCCCTCCTTCCCTCCCTCTCTCCTTCTTCACCTCCCTAATTTTTCAATTCTCAAAACCCTTTCCCAGGAAGATTCTATTTGTGGAAGTAGTTGGAGGATTGAAAATTAAAAGCCCAACGAAAGGCGTCACCTGGCCGTCTCCGCACCCGTCCTCACTCATTTTTAAAAGTCATTTTCTCGTGAAGAATAATAACTAATTTTTGCCGGAGAAATCTGTCAGGATGGGAAAAGATTCCTATACTTTTACGATTTTTAAAACCCTGAAAACTGACACCTTTAGTCATGTGTGATTTTGTTATCCTTTAAAGCAAAAAGAGAGGGTGCCGGCAAGTGTGTGCTAAATGAATGTGTAATTGCACAATTAAAGATGCTAGCCTCCGTGTTAAAATTTAAAATGTATTAGTCTCGTAAAACCGCCTCATTAGTCTGTGTCTTAAAGGACACACTTGTCCATAATGAGGCAAAGGCAGGAAATAGTCTGGGGTGACAGCCGGGGAATGGAGGGGACTTTGAAGCTGGCTGCCATTTCATTTTTACAGAATATATGTGTGTGTATGTGTGTGTGTATGTGTGTGTATGTATGTGTGTATGTATGTGTGTGTATGTGTGTATGTATGTGTGTATGTGTGTGTATGTGTGTATGTATGTGTGTGTATGTGTGTTATGTGTGTGTGTATATGTGTGTATGTGTATGTGTGTGTGTATATGTGTGTATATGTGTGTGTGTGTGTGTGTGTGTGTGTGTGTGTGTGTGTTGAGAAGAGGGGTGCTTAATAAAGATAATTGGGATGCTCTGCCCTGCTCCCATCTGGAATGGAAACAGACAGACCCCGGGGCAGACAACTGGTCATTAACCAGGAAGATCACCTTTTTGGAAGGGATTTGTTTGTGTTACAGATGATACAGATGATGTTTGGAAGTTTTTTGCACACCCCCCCCTTCCTTTTTTCCAGCCTAAATAGATGTTAAACTGCCCTTTGATAGTTCTTGTCTGGTAGGTTAGAAAACACCAGCCTCCAAGTCAGGCCAGGCAGTACAGGTGTCAGAGGGTGGAGAGAGAGGCCCTGAGACAAGGGAAGAGTGGTCAGCTCCCAGCTCAGCCGGTAATGAACCCTCACTTCGGAGAGTCTGAGCCTGGCCCGAAAGCAGACTGGGGAAAGGAGCTGGGAAGAATTAGTGACCACATTTGCCCTGGCCCTAGCCATTGTGCTCTCGACACACACATGGGCGGGGCACGTGCTCAGAGAACTCATTCATCAATTCCAGTTGGAATCGCAGAGATTAGGGCAGCCGGGAGAAGCCCCACGCCTTATCCAGCCGGCCTTCTGGTGATTTCGAGAGGGAGTAATTACGGTAATTAGAAACGAGGGCTCCGTGGCAAAGCTCCTCTGATCCCGCTATTTCCAAGGAAGGTTGCTCGGCTGCTTAGAAGGGCGTGTGAAAGTGGGATCTTCAGAGACAAAGGGGCTGGGAGGAGGGACCGATGCAACCTGCCTTTTAAAGAAAAGAAGAACTCTGGGCTCTGGAGGAGCCCCACTAAAACTATGGTCCTCCTTTGCCATGACCGTGTTTTGCCTCCCATGAAATACTTGGCAATGCCATGGAATAGTTGGTTGTCACAACTTGGGATAGGGTATCATTGTCATCTAGTGGATAGAGACCGGGGTGATACATCCCTGCCCAACCTTCTATTACTCTCTCTCTCTCTCTCTCTCTCTCTCTCTCTCTCTCTCTCTCTCTCTCTCTCTCTCACACACACACACACACACACACACACACACACACACCAAAGAACGCCTGAGCCCCAGACTCCACCAGTGCAGGAACAAGAAGCCCTAACCCCTCATATGCCACTCACCGAGGAAGTTCAGTTGGCTTTGTCTCAGAACTCAGGTCCCTCTCTTGCCGTCCCCACCCATGCCTCTCCACAGGTTAGCACAGCCCAGAAGAACAGCCTATGAAAGTTCTCCAGAACCACGGCCCAGATCAATTCACCTTTCAGCGAGTTGGTCAGACCCAGCCTAAAAGCAGAGGAGAAAGGACTGCCGTCCCAGTATCTTTGGGCTATGTGCCCTTCATTTCAGGACACAGTGCCTCTGTGAAACACAGCAAAGACTTGGGCGAGCCCTGAAGGACTGTGAGCTGATTTGTAGACTCAACCTTAGCTGCAGTGCCACCTCTCTGAAATAAGAAAACGCCGAGTCCAGTAGCCAGAGTGCTCGGGAAGGGCTATGAGAAATTCTTTTTAACTTAATTCGGAAGCCATGATAGTTAGAGACGGCAACGGCCACCCCAAACCTCACAAGAGGAGTCTGCCCATTGTGAATCAAGGGGAGGTTGTTATTTTGTAATGATAAAGCATGAACTCCATGCTCAGTGCTCTGTCTAGTTATCATCCACATTATCCGCAAAGCTTAAGTGTCTGCCCAAGCTAAGCCCGGTTCCCCTTTCCCCTGGTTACTCCACCTGGATTCTGGGAAGAGCCAGGAGCCAGGATGGCCTCGCCAAACTTCTCTGCACTCACCCCTGCCTCCTCCTGACAGCCTTTGACTGCGCAGTATCGTTTCCAGCAAAGCCCATATCACTTCCAATGTGAATTTCAAACCACACTGATCCCCCCTTCTTAGCTGAAGTCAGCTTTATCAACCACAAGAGATGTGGGATTTGAGAGAGATCTGAGTAAATTCACATTGTTTGGATAAACTCATTCGGGGAGCTCAACAAATCAAAGCCGAAATGGATATGTATTCCAGAGAGACTGCAAGCTGCTAGGGGCAGAGAGGGGGAAAATTACTATTAACACTTTTATTTCTTAAGGAGAGAAAAAAACTCAGCAATTCCCTTTTAATGAGGGTGTTCACAACCTCTTTTTGAAGCCCCACCAGAGCTCCTAAAGATGTAGCGGTTGAAGTGACAGGATCTTGGAGATGGTTGACAAGGAAACAAGGTGTCATGGAGAGTTAAGTCGCCCGCTGGCCCCACCTCCCAGCTTTGGTCAGCAAAAGGGCTATCAAATATGGTAATGGGCAAATTTATACACTATCCCGTAACTTAAGGAACTGTGTATATCATGTATATTTAAAACAATTTCTCTGTAGTTTTAATTATCTCAGTCTGCAGGGGCAAAAGGGAAAAAAAAATCAGGCAGCTCCCTTGCCTGGGACCAAAATGAAAGCATTTGCCTGCTGACAGTTAAGACGTCTGTCCTAGCTGGTTGAGAATTCTATAAAATTTGCATTGGAAAGGCAGCTTTAAGTATACTTAAAATAAAAAGGGGGCATTTGCATCTAATTTGCTACACTTGCAGTCTTAGAGTTTTATCTGAATAAAGACATGTCAACTGGATTTATATAGTTAAGCTGATAGCTGGGAAAGTCAATACCAAAAATACCAGCTAGATTCAACAAAGTGGCAGAGAACCTAATAGTATTTACAAATTGTTGTGGGTTTTTTTCTTCCTCTACTGATGACTTTAAAACTGTAGCAAATCATCTGCTTTTTGCACAAATGTGGTGATAACAAGGTTTTAATGAAAGGCATCTTTACATAAGGACCTCCCCCACCTGCCATCCCCCAGCACAGCTAAGCATCCTGTCGAACTCTGAGCTCATAAAATGAAGTGTCCGAGCTGCATCAGCTTTGGGCTTGGACAGACATGCCCTGGAATCTTGACAGAGCTGCTTTCTAGCTGTTCAGTCTCTTTTAGCCTCAGTTTCTTCATCTGCCAAATGGGGATCGTGAGATTTGTTATCCCCAAATCACTATAATTGTGCAGTCCATGAGGTGCCTAACTGCCCAGCCAAGAAGTCCCAGAGAGGGCCAAGACCAGGGATGTGGAGCCTTCTGCTGCCTCCTCAGAGGGAGCACCTTGCCGTCATGGGCGCAAAGGTGCTGTCCGCGGTAATTTCTACTAAGTACTAGATGATAGCAAGTGCTCAAAAAATATCAGGAACAATATTGACAGTGTCAGTCAACCATGAAATGTCACACTGCAGTGGGATTGCCTCAGTAATAATAATTATACCTCACCTGTTCCTTGAGAGTGGCATTCTGGTGTAATGGGCTGCAGGTGACCCATTCCCCTTGGTTCCTTAGACTGACCCCGGGGTCAGCACAGGAGGAAAGGGTGGGCAACATCTTTCTATCTGGAATGCCCTCCCTCTCCCTACTCTCCCCAGCTGGAGAAATGCAGTAAATCCCGGCTCTGGTCACAGCTTCACACAGCTGGGAACAGATTTCTGTCTGCATGCTCGGAACAACCTCTGGGCTCTAGCTCCCCTCGCCCCTTTCCCAGCTTAGGAGGAAAAATCACCCAGGAAGGGGACATGATGCCCCCCAGTGTTGGGTTCCCTGCCTCCTGTTCTGTGAGAGGCCCACCAACCCACTACCCTGAAAGATCAGCTCCAGACCCAAGCTGCCTTGCTCCAGGGTCTGGGGAAGGAGGATTCCTACACCAGGAAGTCCCATGCTCAGTTAAGACCCCCATCGCTTCCCTTGCTTCCAAGCCATCCTGGTTTCCAATTGGGCTTCTCTGATCACCACCAAGGCACCTGGGTAGGAACGGGAGCCATGAGGATTCCCACTTCTTGATGTTGCAGTGGGGTGTGAAGCAGCTGATGAGTAGTAGCAGCTGTCACATACAAAGACAAAAACAAGGCCACCATGGACCAGACACAGCCAGGCAGACTAGATCAAAAGGTTCTCTGAGTATCAATTTCTGAAGCAGGTCGTAGGATGGTCACCCTACTTAGACATTCATGATGACAGGGAGCAAGGAGTCTCCCCCACTTCATGCCAATCTAGACCTGCTGTCTGGTATAATACTCTGAATGGAGCTTTTACTGTCTTAATTGAGAAAAAATATTTGGGAAGGGGCAGGAAGATGTAGATCCCACCTATGCTTTTGTTTGTTTGGTTTGGTTTTAAGTATCTCTAACTGAACCTGAATGGAACTCACTGATTGGCTAGGCTGACTGGTCATTGAGTTCCTTGGACTGTCTCTACCTTCCAGCTCTGGGATTATAGGCATGTGCCCACTATCAAATGTATTTTTTCCGACGTATGTTATGGACCTGAATTTCAACACTCTTGTTTGCATGGCAAGCTGTCTACCCTCTGAGCCATCACTCCAGTCCCCAGAGAAAAGAAACTCGACACCCTCTGCCATTCACAGAGCAAGATCCACAGGTGGAAAAAGCACAGCCACCCACCTGGAAGCCTCATCACACACGGGGATATCTCCAAACATAAGGATTCTGTGACTGAAGAATTGTGGGCAGGGTAGTTCCAAAGCAACAGCCTTTCCCCCCATAAGTGGGCATCTGCTCACCCTGAAACCACTGAACTACAAATCAAAAGAGAGCACAGACCCCCTTCCAGTCCATGGGTAGAGGGAAGGCAACCACGAGGACCAGTGCTAAGAACAGAGACGGGAAGCCTAGGTTATCCTGTGCTGCCTCTCACTTCCTGTCTAGCACAGGACCACATTGACAATCAAAGCCTAGACAAGGACCATAGTGAGTATGTGTGGAGGGTGACCTCAGAAGGCCCAAGGGGCTACCAAAGTCTACCATTAACAACAAAGGTGATTCTTTTCAAGGAACACTCATGAACAGGTCACCCATGTGGCCATCTAGGACAGGGTTGGTGGGGACCTTCTGAGTCTGTTGACCTCACACGTCAGGGTTCCACCAAGGATGAAGGAGTTTGTCCAAGAAAACCCCTATACTCCCATTCACGGACTTACTTCACTGGATATCAGTCATTCTTGGGATTTTTAACTTTCTAGACCATTTTATTTTTTGTTCTGCTGGAGAATGGAAGAATGAGAAGAGATGGCTGGTAACCACCTAGCACGGTCAAGGGAATGTGGCTGGAACCTGACAGTGGCAGCCACAATCCAGAAAGTAATTCCTAGTAGCATATTCTCCTGCAGAGAGGCTTGGAGAAGGCCCACCACCGTGCAGGTAGAGAACAGCAAAACTAGGACTCGAGCTGATCACCAGGAACTACAGAGACTCTCTTGGGCACATTGCTTGTCCTGTATCCCATTTGCCAAAAACAACCACATAAAAGGCTGTCACTCAAGAAGGGTGTCTTATTCTGCTAAGTGTTTGACACACAGCACATGCTGGATGTGGGTTGGTTTCCTTGCTTCTAACCCTGTAGACCTCTTTGCTCTCTGTTCAAACAACTGTCCCTTGGAGGGACTGGCAGCAGCTGAGAACTGGGATCCTGGCACACACCTGCACAGCCACTGGGACACAGGCAGAGAAGCAGGGGCGGAAGACTATGCTCCCCTGTCCCCTTAGGCCTAGAGTTTAGCAGTCAGATCCTAGCCCCAGATAGCAAAAGGAAGGCACAGTCTGGGGCCTCAAGACAAGACTTGATTGAAGAATGGGGCTGGGAGAGAAGAGGAGGCACTTACAAGGGTCTTAAGACAGTCAGAGGATGGGAGATTTGTCCTGGGGACATTCCTGGGGTACTCCACAAGTCTGGTTCCAAGCTACGGTCAGAGGACTTTCCTTTGTAATAGACCAACAGCTTACAGTGTTCTGTCTACCCTTGTTCAGCTCCTCTAGGACACGGAACTCTTGTACTAGCTGAAGATGCTCAGTGAACACCACTCTTCTGTGTGTCCATCTTTACATCCCAAAGAAGCCAACACCACTGTCTAAGGCTGTGTCCAGTCTGCCCGTGAGGACCAGCCTCACTTGCTATCACTTTGTACTGCAGGACTCATCCCTGGCAACCAACCAGTTCCCTTGATAATGTGATTGGTCTATTGGCCGGGAGCCAGGCCAGATCCTGAGACACACAACACCCTGGCTTCACAACACAGGCCTGTGTTGCAGAATATGACTTTAAAATTGTAAAGGTGTGTTACATTTGTTTATGCTGCATTTGTTTAACAGCATAAAGATGTGTTGCTTTGCCTGCCAAGGCATCTGATTGGGCTAATAAGCTGAATGGCCAATAGTTAGGTAGTAGAGGGATAAGCAGGGCTGGTAGGCAGAGAGAATAAGTAGGAGGAGGAATCTAGGCTTGAGAGAGGAGAGAATGAGGGAGAAAGAGAGGAAGATGCCCAGGGCCAGACAGACAGACAAATACGGAAGAAACATAAAATTAGGACATACAGAATAAACAAAAGGTTAAAAAAAAAAGTTCCAAGGAAAAACATAAATGAAGAAAAACAAGTTAAATTAAGTTATAAGAGCTAGTAGAAGAAGCATAAGACTGAGTATTCATAACTAATATTAAGTCTCTGCGTCATGATTTGAGAGTTGGTTGGTGCCCAAAACAAAGCCTGCTACAGACGTGGGTTCTGGAACTACGAAGATTCATTTTCAGTTCTGCCAAAGCCTGTACCATCTGGACAGCTACCCTCTGAGCTCAGTTTCGTCATCTGGGAAACGGGATATTCCTCAAAATTCTGTTAGGCAGAATGAGATGAGACACCCACTTCACAGCAACCAAGAGTTTACATACCCAAGCCAGCATTAGTGGAATAAATACTAAGAGAAAGTGAAAAACCTTCCTGCTGTTTAAGTCACACATACTCATATTTGCACACTCACATAATACACACACACGCTCACACTCACACACACAAATATTGGATAAAAAATTTTAATGCTTGGGGAAGCTGACAGGATAAGCAAGTGAAAAGCAAGCCCAGAAACAAATGAGTCTGTTTTCAACAAGATTGACCCAGAAGCAGCTGTTAACACCTGGTGCGCCTCAGCCTTTGTTTTCAAGATCTCTGATGTGTGCAGAGGTGAAGACAAAGCTTGGGACTTAGGCAAGGTGGCTACTTCGATTAAGACCCCCAAAGAAAGTCTGAAGATGACCCACACTCTTTAAGTAAATTGGGATGGGTGGGGTGGGGGTTTTCAGTAACGTTGTTCCCTGAAAAAGTAGAAAACAAAACTGAACAGGCCATCGGCCACCGGCCACAATAAGGAGGTGGTGGATCTCACCACTCCCTTCTGTGGGCCACAGTCACAGGCTGCCTTCAGCTGGAAGTCAGAAGCCATTTCTTATGCCTGCCAACTCTCCCACTGACAGGGGTCCCCTGTTGGGGACAGTCTGTAAGCCTGGCTGAAGCAAATGCAGTTTTTCCTGGAGGGCTGCACCTAGCAACCCCACATCAGCAATCCCTGAAACTGCAAGGCTGGAGAACATGATTTCGCCTGCCCCACATCACAAAACCACGAGGATGTAGCCCATCATGAGAAAGACCCAAGGAGTCTGCAGACATCTATGTGCTTGGGAACAGAACCCCAAACAGAACTCTCATATCTAGCATGTTTTAATAAGAACCCAACAAACCAGTGATTGGTGGTACACCCATGTAATCAAAGACCTCAGAAGGCTGAGGCAGGAGGATTGCAAGATAGAAGTTAGTCTAGAATATGAAGTAAGATCTGACTTTCCAAAAAAAAAAAAAAAAAAGCAAAATAGTTTTAAAAATAAAATGATTAAATGAGGCCAAGCAATGACTCAGCAAGTAAAGGTGCCTGCTGTGCAAGCCTGGCTACCTGAGTTCAATTTTCACAGTCCGCACACACACACACACACACACACGGCAACTAGCCAGGCAGAGTGGCATTCATCTTTAATCCCAGCACTTGGAACATAGACAGGTAGATCTCTGTGAGTTGGGGCTAGCCTAGTCAACAAGCTATAGACCAGCCTGAGCCACGTTGTGAGACCCTGTCTTTAAATAAATAAATAAATAATTCATCTGTGGGGGCGAGGGGCTAAGCTAAATGAAACTTCTAGAAGTAGATTCTCCACATAATATTGATAAATTTTTAAAATACTTAAGTGAGTAAATACAGTCACTTACAAAGGAGAGTTTCCAGTCACCCTCAGGATCAAGATGGAGGCTCCCTATCAAGGGACCCTTCAATAAGATGGTGTAGCACTTACATATAACAACACAATTCTCTCTTGTCCTTCAAACCATCTCTAGATTACTAGGAATAACTGATATAATGCAACTATTGTGAGATCATTGGGATATTCTTATTTAAAGACTAATGAGAAAAAAAATCATGTGTATCCCACACTGGAAAACGAAATGTTCAAGTATTTTCAACATGTGGGATCCACAGATACAGAAACTGCAGGTTCAAAGGACCAGCTGTCCATGTATGCATATCAGAAAAAAATAGAAAGACACAGCCATCCATCATCTCAGAAGGCAGGAGGGGACTTCTGAGGAGAAGGGAGGTGACTGGAAGAAGTGGGGAGTATTCATCAAGTGGTGTGCCATGACCTCTGTAACTCTCTCTATGTAAAACTTCAACTCAAAAGAGGAAGTGGATGAATGCATTAGACGAAGCAAAGAGGAAACCCATGCCCTGGACAAAAGGGTTGGAAAAATTAAACCACATCATAGTGAGAAATGGGTACAGAAACCTCAAATGGGGGCACAGGGGAGACATCTGACACACGTCTGATCTGAGTTCCAGAAAGAGAGAACAAGAAATTAGGGAGAAAGTAATACTTAATGAAGATGGTGAAGAACATCCCAGAAATGAAAAAAGTCATCAATCTTCAGGATCAGGATTTTAACCCAAATAAACAAATGTTCACATTTAACCAGAACTCACTGAAAGAATTCCAAGAGAGGAAATCATAACATCTTGAAATAAGAGGAACACTCTCTGCAGAAAGTAGGAAAGGAAGTGACTCTCAGCACTGGCAGAGTAAGGGCCCATAGCAACACCCTCCTGACAGGTACTTGTCAGAACGATAATGGTACGCATGTCGCTCTAGGGGCATTGCCAGGGCCTTATGGGACCTGAAACAAGACACTTAACCACAGGAAGCCTTCATTTCCTTAGAACAGGTTCTTGGTAGAGATGAAACGAGATGACATAAAGCACTTGGGAAGCTTCCAGAGCTCCGTTAAGGCTCAGTTAACAGGAGCTACAAATCAACCTCCTAATGAGCCAAAGCCCCAGAAGTGATGAGGGTCATATCCACCTCAAGCTGCCTGTAAAGCTGCTAGCCCAGGATTCTCCTGTTAGAACCTAGGGCCACTCCTTGCCAAGGAAGGACATCTAATGAAAATAGGGTTCAAAACGTGGTCGCAGCGTTCTCGTAAGGTCAACAACCCCTGCACCCACGTGCCAGTAGCATACAGAGGGACTCTCTAGTATCTAGAATACAGAAGCACTGTCTCGTCACTCTTCCACGCTATTTCGTGATTGCAAGTGTGCCATCGCATCCATGTGTTACGGTGCCAGGTGGCACCCTGTCACCATGGTGGAAGGACACCAGCGGGTGTCTCTTCCTTCGGGTGCTTTCTGAGTGCTCTTCCCGTCGTCCACCCCCCTCAAAAGTTCACTATCTAGAGCACCACTCTTTCTGTTCCTAACACAGCTTCCTCTGCCAGACCTAACTACCCACCAGGCTTGTGAAGGCCTTTTGTCACCAGGCTACCAATGCCAAGAGGAGTGCCTGGCTTTGGGCAACAGCCATCCTGCAAGGGTTTGTTGGCTGAGTAAGCGTGAGTGGGGTCGTGAAATTGATAAACACTTTAGAGTGCAGCCTAGAACTATGGGAATCGCTATAAATTCCCTCAATGGGAATTCCAAACAAGATCTTTATTTCTCCTTCAAATCCTGCACCACCACACTCTGAACAGTGTTTCTCAAGATAGAAATTTAAAAAAAAAAAAAAAATCTGAAATAAAAAAAAAAATAAAAACCTCACTGAGTGACTAAGGGGAGCAGTTCCCGATGTGGCTGCCATCTCCTCCCTGCCACCCCCATTGTAAGCCACCCCCAGGATCTGAGAAAGCAAGGTCCTTAGAATAACCCTGTTCCTAGAAGCCACTTCTCCCCTCCCTTGTAGGTGTTTGACATAAACTCAAAATCGGTGGCCCTCTCCAGTGTGTCTACGCCATGCTAGGGGAGAGCACAGCCAAGAGGCAACAAGCTTTGACAGTAAACTACAGTTTGGGCCACCAAGGAAGCCCACAGGGCAAAGGACCGGGTGAATCACCCCGGTTTAGGAAGTGCTTGCTCCCGTTTAGAAAGCTCTTCCTGCTACCTGTGTACTTTGGCTCAAACTCCGCCACTTCCCCTTCTACCCCCGAGAGCCTCGGAGGATTGGAGGATCGGAGGGAGGATAGAGAGGAGGGAGATGGCAATGCATTAAACTAAAGAGCGAGACTGCAGCAGTGTGAGGTTGGTCACACATGTGTTGTTAAGTCAAAGCCATGTCCCGGTGCTTGTGGGAGGTGGAATTACCTCATTCTCTTAGCCGGCAAGGCTCTGTGATCCACCATTCAAGTATGTGATTGGATTTTGGCTCAACAAAACCTTAAATTACACACCTATTGTGCCCGAGTTAAGCTCAGCTTCACAGTGGTGGAGGAGCCTCTGTAGCTTCCTTGGCAGCGTTCGATCCGGTGTGGGTTCTCATCGCCTGTTGATGAATGAGTAATGGGGATTAGAGCGTCTCGTCTCGGGGCCACACTGTAATCTTCAGGTTGGGACAAAGGCTGGGTGATGGATAGGAGCTTCGTGGTCCAGACAGGCTCCTGCAGGGTGTCACTGATATAAGTGACAGACCCAGGGCCTCCAAGAGGGCAGTGCCAAGTTTTGGGAAGAGGCCTGTTCATGTGAGTTAATGGTCTGCCAGATGTACGGGGCACGGCACTCACACAGAAGGCTGTATCTTAGCAAATGGCCCCTGAGGTGACAGAGGGGGTGCCTCATACATGTATTTTTTTCCTACCCAGTATTCATGTTTCACTTCTGGTCACTGGACCAATTCTGTTCCCTGTAAACTCCACCCCGTTCCTACTTTGAGAGGAGACATGAAGATCGGATTGGCTAGGCCTCCAGCTTGGGGAGAGGTCATGTGACCAAAACAAGCCCTTCAGAGCTACTGGCATTCACTGTAACTGCTGTGTGGACTTCCGGTACACAGCCTGGAGGCAGGACCACATCAGCACGGGCTGCTTGAAGAAAGCAAGGTGAGCCAGGCCATGGAATGAGAGGCAGGAGGATACCTACGCTGTCTGCAAAAAGACAGGTCCACCCGTGGAAGTTTTCGTCATGAAAAGCCAGCAAAGTCCGTTCCTGATGCGAGACAGTTTGAGATGGCTTTTCTGTCCAATGAGTTCCGCAACATTTTGTAAATGAAGAGTAGTCAGAGCCCACTAAGGTTCGGCTACCCGCTTGATGCCATGAGCCCAGAGCAGGGCAGAGCTGCTTCTCAAGACCAGGCTTTCAATTGCAAGTCCCTTGTCCTTTCCTGTCAGCCAGCCATGAACTTGTACTCTGAGGCCTTGTGGGAAGGAACAGCCCAGCAGCCTGAAAGATCCGAGGCACATTTCCCAGACTAGAGAGGCTCTGATGTCTTCTCTTCCCATCAAAAGTTCCATCTAGCCAGCTGTGCGAGGGGTTGGCACGACGGGAGTGTTGGGAGATGGATGGATTTTGGTTAAATTCTAAACCTATCTAACCATTTTCTAGCCGTGTGACTTCAAACTACCCTTAGCCTTTCTGCGCAGAAATAGAAGCAGCTCCCCGGGGCAACCATTAGGACTAATTGGGAGGGCATCAATGCCAGTGGCAAATAGGAACATCCCCTTACTGTGAACCAAACCAAGGGATCTTGGTGTGTTTTTTTTCTCACAGCGGCATGTCAGACCCAGGCATTTCCAGATGTTTCTCAGTGGCCTGCCATGGATTTGGCCTTCTGCATATGTAGTAGGGTGGTTCTGAAATCACAGAACATGGCACTTGAAGGAATTGTATTCCCAGACCTGTCCTATTAGAAGGGAATCCCAGCATACCTCTCCTTACATCTCATTGGCCAGAACTAGATCACATGACCGCCCCTAGCCTCAAGGGTCTCTGGGAAGATCAACAGAAAGTACTTCTTGCTCTGTATCTCTAGTATCAGAACACCAGGGAGGCAGTGGTTGCCAAATGATACATAATACAAAACGCTGGGCAGAAGCCAGCATGCTGGATGCATTGTCCTTACTCTATAGCATGCTCTGCTGGTCAGCCAGACTCTTTCTCACCTCAGGGCAGAATGTCAGCAGGGGGTCTCTCATGCCTGGCACCTCCCCTGCCCCTACTGCTGAAGGCTCACATGCATTGGCTACATTCTTTCTCGCCCCCGCCCCAGCCACACACACACACCCCAGAACCATCTTGGTGTGTCTGCAGAGAGAAGAGAGTAAGGAGGAAAGGACCTGAAACCGAAAGTCAGACATGACAGACACATCAAGTGCAGCAGGTGAGCAACTCTGGGGCTGTGGGAGCCTCTGCTGGTTGCCATCCCGGGGCTGCAGTCTCCACAGGAAGGGTGTGTGCTGCGATTTCTAATTGGTTTTAATAATAAAAACCCAAAGTCAGATATTAAGGGGTGAAAGCTGAAAGATCAGAGAAGCAGAGCAGCCAGCCACTAGTTGTTACCGCTACGAAATCCTCAGACCGAATGGGGTATCCTGTCTCTACAAGTCCTCAGACTGGATGTCCTTTCTAGGAAACTTCAGACTGCACCCTGAGCTCCCATCTCCTCCCGCCTTATATTCCCTCTCTGCCCAACCATATCCCTTCCCATCTCCACCTTCTTAGTGCTGAGATTAAAGGTGTGAGTCCACCACCGCTTGGCTCTGATACTTTCTTAGACTGATGCAATCTCGGGTAGCCCAGGGTGGCATTGAACTCCCAGGGACCCATCTGCCTCTGCCTCCTGAGTTCTGGAATTAAAGGGTGTGCCACCACTGCCTGGCCTCTATGGCTAACTAGTGTGGCTAGCTCCGCACTCTGGTCTTCAGGTAAGCTTTATTTGTTAAAACACAAACAAAACATCACCACAAAGGGTGGCCCTTCCCATTCTCCTTTCTACTTCTGTCCAGTAAAAAAAAAAAATCCTCCCACCTTTCCAGACCCACAAAGAAACTATAGATCATTCTCGTGGATAACACACAGTGGTGGCCTGACTCCTAACCCATCCATCCTCTGTGGGTCCTCAGTGACTGATTCTGTCAATCAATTACTCGACATTCAGTTATGAGTGTCTACTAATGTCAGCTTGTCACTGGGTTCTGAGACTACAGGCCAGCAGTTAGTCCCTCAGGGACCCTGAAGAGCTTCCCTAACTGGTAGCCAATGGGACACGTAACCAAGCTTCCTAGGGACCAGTACCTAGAGCATCCCCACAGCTAATTGTCCTCTACCTCGACTCACAGTGTCCTACCTGAGGATTGCTTCTGTGTCTTAGGCCCTGCATGTCACTCTGGCTAAGTTGGCTACAGTCACAGATAGGTGAAGACGAATGTTGCAGAGAAATGGTTCCCCTCACACGCTGCCAGGAAGAATGCAAGATGGCTGGGAGTCGTTCTGAGTTGAAACAGAGTCACCATATGGTCCACCAACTCCTCTTCCAGAGTCATAACAGGGAGCCCTGAAAATATGCCCCCAGAAACCAGTCACACAAATGCTATCGGCAGCGATGTTCATAAGCCAAAAATGGAAACGATGCAGGTGTCTAGCTTCGGGTGACGGAAGACACAGGAGCATTCTCTCCACAAAAAGATCTTAGTCACCCGTGGAGAGCAAGGAAACACGGTGCACCCCTCAGATAGGCCAGCAAAGAACACCATCCATGCAGAAGCAGTCATCAAAGACTTCATATTAGGGATCTACTTGCTTGTCCAGCCTGAGAGCCAGAATGGAGGTCATGGTGGCAGACAGAGGCTGAGGGACTGGAGGGGACAGACTATTCATAGATATGGGGGCTTCTTTCTGGGGTGTTGAAAACTTTTTGTGGGGGGATGGGGTTAGGCAGGGGTGATGTTTATACTATTCCATAGATTTACTCAACGCCACTTACTCTCCAAAGGAAACTGTTTGTAAGGCCGTAAGACGGCTCAGTGGACAAAGGTGTGACCACCAAGCCCGCTGACCTGAGTTAGAGCGCCAGGAACACATGATAGAGAGAGCTGACTCCCGGAAGCTGTCCTTTGACCTCCGCACACGCACTGTGCCGCATAAACACACGGGGGCATGCTTGTGACGTTTGGCGTATATCTCAAGACACCACAACCAATTTTCAACCCTCCCTGGCTCTAACCGCCATCGGAAAGGAATAATTTGCTGGGCAAGGGCAGCACCCAGCTGCTTCCTCCTCCCCTGGCAGCCCAGACACCAAATGTTCGCTCAAGGAAATCAGCCACTGCCTGCTGAAGCGCCCCCAGCCTCCTGCATGCCCTGACAGCCAGAGTGGGGGGCACCCCATTCTGCTGCTGACAGCCAAAGCCTTCCCTGTACTCCCCTCCCCTCTGAGTTCACCGCGTGACAAGAGAGTCATGCTGGACACTTGGCATGTCCTTGAGAAGGACACTAGAGTGGAGACTGCAGCAGCATCCTGTCACCGGCTTTGCCTGATTGTGCGGTCCCCTGGGGGAGAAGAGGAGTCCAGAGCAGCTACTAGGGCCAGTGAAGGTGACCCCTGTCCCCATTAGAGTCATCACACCTGCATGAGAGGAGTTGCTTAGGGGGTAGTATGGGCAATTATTCTCTTTTAATGATTATTCCAGTGACCACACTGGAATGAATGAAATGACTGGCTGGAATTTTCCTTCAGGCACAACAGTTTGGATGGACATATTGGAGCCTTCTCAGCTGGGCTGTTTTTCTGGAAAATCGTTTAGCTAGGAATGGAACTCAGGGCTTTGCACTTACTACTCATCCCCCTCCACCATTGAGCAATACCCAGAGCTCACTAGTGTGTGTAAGCAGCACTTCCCTCGCCTGTTACATGAGCCATTTTATTCTGCACACCGGTTCTCACACACTCAAGGTGGAGGGCCGTTCCCCACAGCACTTCCACACATGTCTTCGCAAAGACTCCCTGACCTGACTGACCGTCATTCTTCAATTCTAAGGCCTGCATGAGAACCTCACTGCCTTCCCAGGGCTGTGAAAGACAACTCGGGGGGAGGTCTAGTCCTGTGACTTCTCAGTTAAGACAGCTGGGCTGAACTGGATTGTTTCTAAGGTGCGATTGTGTAAAACAAAACAAAACAAAAAACCCAAGGATCTGTAGAGAACCCCAAGCCCAAAGCCGTTATCCTCAAATGGGACTCAGAAAAATATGGGGGATAGATGAAGAGCATTCTGGAAGCTCTCCAGCTTCAGGTGAAAGAAACAGTTGGCAGTCTTGGACTTGGCCATGCTCCTACACAGCACCGCAGAACATTCATCAGAGACACGGGGCAATCAGTGCTGGGCTGGGCTCTCTAGCATGCAAGGAAAGGGACCAGGATGGAGGGCTGGGAGTACAGAATCCTTCTCGACCCACCGGAAGCTCCTCAGAGACTTTGGCCTTGAAAATGGCTCTGTAATCAAGGGACTTCAACCAAAAAGCAAGCTCTCTGTCATTCAGACACACCCACTCCGCAAACAGGAGTGAAGACCAAAATCGTGAACAGGGAAGAGTGTGGCAGTACACACTCAGGGAGCTGAAGCAGGCAGCTGGAGAGCAAAAAGCCAGCTGGGGCCCGGTAAGCAGATCCTATCTCAAGAAAACAGCAACAGCTCACAAAGAAGAAACTCCTCCATATTCCCGAAAAACCCCAAAAGGAAGAAACATCAAGCCGGGTAGTGGTGGCGCACGCCTTTAATCCCAGCACTCGGGAGGCAGAGGCAGGCGGATCTCTGTGAGTTCGAGGCCAACCTGGTCTAGACAGGAACCAAAAAGCTACAGAGAAACCCTGTCTCGAAAAAAAAAAAAGAAACATCAAGGAAGAAGAAGAGGGCATTTGCGAGTTTCCAGGGATGTTAGGAAACCCTCGGTGGCAACTCAGTCCCTTCTGTGAGTTTATTTCCCTTGGGTTTACTCTGTTTCCTAAATGCTCTAGAAAAAGCTTCCAGGGACGAAGTCAGATGCCCAGATAGTGACTGAGTTGGTACAATTCTGAGTCATTCTAGTTTTTTTCCGAGACAGGGTTTCTCTGTGTAACAGTCCAGGCTGTCCTAGAACTTGCTCTGCAGATCAGTCTGGCCTCGAACTCACAGAGACCCGCCTGCCTTTGCCTCCCAGGTGCCTGGATTAAAGGCGTGCACCGCCACCACCACCTGGGCTAAGTCACTTCATTTTTCAAACACCCACCCCAGGCCGTACTGAGCTAGAAATCCGAGTCCCCAAATCCTTACTTTCAGGAGCCTCCCTTCCACAGGACAAAGGGACAATAATATTTTGAAACCTTGAAAGGTGACAATTCTAGGACAGCAGTGGAGGTCACAGGGTTTAGTGAGGAAATAACCCGGTGTCCAACTGGAGGTGCAGGAGAGGAAAAGCACACGACAATTGTTAACCAAAGACCGAACGGCAGGCTGCGTGTCTTGGTCGGGGGATATGGGGCAAAAGGCACATTCTTCTAGCCTGGTTTACCCATCTGTGCCCCAGAGACCATACAGCTGCCATCCACCTCACAGGACAGGTGAAGTTAGGAAAACAGTATGCAGATGCTGAAGGTAATTTCTGGTACACAAATGCTCACTAAATTCACACTGTCTCACTCTTTGTGAAATGATTGTGCTCGCCATGGACTGGAAAAGAGGGGGTGCAGTGTACGGGGTTGTGGATAGTGTAAGGAGATCCCTCTCCTGGTTCCACTGTTGCAGTTGCCACCAGACTTTGATTTGTTTGGTCCTCGCACACAAAGCCAATATGGCTGCCTCCACCTCCCCCTCCACCTTAGGAGGCTGCTCTAGGTCTGGGGGTTTCTTGTACCCCTTAAGGAACAAACCCGCATGGTCAGGACAGTCTTCTTGACTCTACCCACCCATGGCCTGCACAGGACCTAGAGCTGTGTACCTCACCGAATGGTTGGATTTAAGTCTGAACTGCCCTTATCTCACCTCCCCGGGAGTGCATCCTCAATAAGTCCCCCACCACCGTGGCTCCAGCTCACTTTCAGGGCAGGTGGCCTGGAAGCCATGCAATGTGGTCAAGCGAGTGATGTCCAAAGAATGTGACCGGGTCAGTAAGGGGTGCCTCAGGGATGGCAGAAGGCAGGATGTCCCTCGCACACAGAGAAAATTCTTCCTGATGTCCATGGGGGTGAGAAACTGTCCTGAGGAAATTCTTCGGAGTTATTACACCATCAGCAGCTGGTATTTCTTGGCAGCTGAAACAAGATAATAACCATGTTGAAATGGCACCCACGGCCTTGTAGGAACAGGGCATGACTTGTTACCTCCTCAAGCCCGTGCAATTCCACCTCTGCACTCTCACATCTGGAACGGCCCAGGGCAGCTCACTCCAGGGCAGATTAACACCAGCAGCTGGGGTGGTGGGACAGAGGGGATCTGATATGAGTCAGCCTCTGACCAGATCCTAGGACCTCACACAACTGGCCAGAGACCCCTAAACAACATCACACCCATCCCCTCCCGCAGCAACCCCTCCCACGCTCATTCCATCCCGAGTGTGCTTAGGCACATTTCAAAGGTCTGTTTAATAAATCACTACCTCTCCCTGACCTGACAATAACCACAGATAATCCAGGGCTATTAGAAGGCTTGTTTACAACTCATAATTCTAGGTTGTGCAAAGCCCAACAAGTTAGGAGAGGTGTCAACCCTCCCCTTATGAATGGCATAGTTTGTGCTCACAAATTATATGTAATTGATCCAAAGATGTTACAGACATTTGAGAAACCAAGGGCTTGCCTCTTCACTCCCCGCCTCTCCTTTCGGGAAATTACCCCCAAGGAAATCACAGTGAAAAAAAAATTAGTACGGGGTGTTTATAAGAAGAACTTTAGAAACGACCTAGGTGTTCAACAATAGGGGATTACTTAAACAAACCTTGGACGTGTATACAATGGGAGTCTAAGAAGCCATTTAACATAATATTATGTAGGAGGCTGGATCTTGACATAGGAGGAATGTTAATCATCTGTTGTTAAGTGATGGACAAAACGCAGGCTACAAAGTAAAGGCTGCAGTTAAAGCCATTAAATTATTTTATATTTATACATTTACTTGACAGTGCTTGGGTGGTAAGGTGTGTGCTGCAGGCAGACAGACAAATTTTGAGGCTGGATTTTCTTAGCTGTATGTAAATGACCTTGGGCAAGCCATATAAGCTCACCCTACCCTACTTTTCAGGTTTTTCATTCATCCATGAAGGGGGGAGCAGACTAGCTTTGTGGGCCTGTCGCGAAGACTAATCAAAAATTCTCACAAAGCGTGTCACTGTATCTGACATAAAGTAATTGTTCAATAAGTGGGAAGTATTCTTTCTGTGACATGAAAGTCACAATGCTGGGGGGCAGATGCAAATATGGTTCCCCTCATTAGCATAATAACCCCACCCCCAAGTTAAAGTTAACAGAGTTGCTGGGGACTGGGAAAGGAGCTGTGACACGTGACAGGGTAGAGCCTGGATAAATTACGTCGAGACGTGGTGGGGACTTCTGCAGGTAGGGGCTGAGGAACATTGAGAAAGTCCATCTCCTAGGAGAAAGTTGGGACAGCCATATCAGAAACCGGGGCCCGGAGAAGGCAAGAGAGATGGATCCAACCACAGCAAAACCAGCCCTGTATGCTTGACACTCCCCATGCTGAGGGATGCCCATCTCTCTCCTCACCACAGGTAGCCGTCTAACCCTGATGGAAGGAATGTGGGAAACTTAAAAGGGGCTCACACTATGGTCTGAGGCTTAACAGTGAGGGCTCTGGGGTGGTCACCAATGAAGGAGAATGGCAGGAAGTAGGTAGGAACTACTGGGAACTAGCATAGCTCAGAATGTTCCAGAAAACCCATATTTAATGGCCCTTGCCTTAACCAAGGGTTCCAAGAGCTCAGAAGTACAGCCTCCAGACTCCTTGAGGCTGAAAATGTCACACATGTCCACACACACACACACCCAACATGAGCCCCCAACTCTAACTGAGCTCCATCTTCCAGGTAACTGGGTGTGACGACAATGGTCAGGAGCTGGGGAAGGACCTTGACTTCGAAATGCAGTCCTCACCCTCGGTTTGCTCTAATTGCCTCCACAGGAAGGAAAGCACTGAAGTCAGAGAGAGGCACGATTAGAGATGCACCCTCCATGGGCCCTAAGGAAGACTGTAAACTAGGAAGATCAGGTCCATTCTGGGTGCTTACGAGGAGCCACTCCTCCGAGCCAAGCCCGGTTCTCTTTACCCTCCAAAGCAGGAACTCAGCATCAGACAAGAGGGGACCCAAAGCCCTGTCACTTGCTACTTTAGGGACAGTAATATGGTGGAAGAGACCATCCTGCATTTACCTTGAAAGTCTCTGTTCTTCCCCTGCTCAAGAAGGAGGGAAGATAGACCTGGAGTTGAGGTTCTTCACCTTCAACTTCCCAGCTTTGGTGGCTAAGGGAGGGCATGAGAGCTCTGGCCACATTGGTCACTGCGGGCTGTTTCTCAGGCATGTGTCCTATCTGGTTGACAAAGGTAGCCACCTTGTACTAATGCTGGAACGTGAGCCATGACATCACCTTCCCACCACTTCCTGCTTGACTGCACAGCCCCAAAGCCAGAAAGCACTGAGTGCGGAGAAACCGGAAGCCTTGGACACAACCCCTGGGAACACCAAATGTTGCAAACTGCAATTACTGTTTGCTCAACGAGTTCAGCACAGTATTACCATACAGGCCTGCAACTTCACTCCTGCGGATGGCCTCCAGACAATGTAAAATGATTACACAGAGGCTCATACGGGAACTCTTCAGAACAGACCAGTCATGAGGACAACCCAAATAACCAGCAGTAAGCTGACTCTTTTTTAATTAATTATTTTTATCTTATGTAAAGATGAGTGTCACCCGTATGTATGTATATGCACTGTGCACATGAAGTGCCCAAGGAGGTCAGAAGAGGGTACTAGAGGTCCCGGAACAAGTTTTAACAGGCTGTCGTGGACTACCGTGTGAGTGCTGGGAACCCAGGTCCTCTGCAAGGGCAACAAGTTCTCTTAACCACAGAGTCATCTCTTCAGCCCTTGATTCTTAAGATCTTTAATTGTATTCATCCCATGGGGCATTACCACCATAGAGAGGAACCTGGCTCAACTGTATAGAGCAGAAAGGATGGACTTGGATACACCATGTCAAATGAAGGAAATCAGACACAAAAGGTCACGCCAGGACGCCTTTTCCTCAAACTATCTGAGGTAGAGACATTCCTAGAACAGAAGCAGGTCAGTGGCTTTCCTAGGCGGGCTGGGATGAGGCCGTGAATTAGTTGTTTCATGGCTCCTGGGTTTACCTTGAGAGTCATAAAGATGTCTGGGAACTAGACAGAGTGGACGGTTGTACAGCCTTGTGAAAGTACCGAACGGCGCTGAGTTGGGGGGTGGCGGGGGCAAAACGGTGAGGAGTTTAGTGTGTATGTCAACTCTAAAGAGAAATAGAGCTTCATTTAAAAAGTTTCTGCTGGCCACGCCATCCTCCACACGGACCCCTGTACCTATAGAGCAGGCCTCCCCAGCGGCAGCAGCAGAGTTTATTGCCCCACTTGGCAGATAAGGAAACTGAGGCTTGGGTGGTGATCTGATCAGCCCAGGGCTGCGTACTCACACTCTGCTCCAGGCAGAGCAGAAGCCTCCCGGTCTGCCCAGAAATTCCTCAGCGTTGAGTAAGACGTCTCCTCGGGGGCTGAGGATGTACATCCTGACCTGGGAGGCAAGGGAGCCAGAGCTCGGGATTCCCTGCAGCTCCGTGGCTGGAATTCTGAGCTGGAGAGCCTGGAACCCAGGGATGGATGCTTACCACATGCCTAGTGTGCATGAGCAACGTGACCCATGGAGGACTGCCTGGGGCTGGGGCTGAGAAGAGTGCTGGAGAGAGGGGGGACTGGAGACACTGAGGCCCTGCATTCAAGGAACATGGTGGCAAACTGTTCTTGAGCCTTCCAATCCATCTAGCTATCACCCCCAATCCTCCACCCTTGAAAGGAAGACAATGGGCACCAAGCCAGGAAACTATAAGATTAGTGGCTTTGGTACCCTAGGTACTGAGATCCACTAAGTACTCTCTGTGTCCCTCGCTGTCTCAAGCATTTGACCAATGCTCCAGAACCTTATAAGGTAGGATAACTATCACCATGGTAAATCTGAGATCATCGAATCCTACCCACCTCCCTTCACATCCCACGTCTAAACAACACTAAAAAATGCTGTCCCCTTGTTGTCTATGGCTAAGTATGGGATGTGCCCTGGCCAAGGAGGCAGAGGACATTTATGGGATCTCCTGATGGAGAAGCACTTGATCCAAAGAAAGACGTCCATCCAGGCAGAAGTCTCTTCCTATGATGTCACATCAGAATATGGTGCTGGGGACCTGGCAGACATCCCTCCTCTGCCTGACAATAAAATTGGTATGGAGATGGCAGAACATAGATGTAAAGACATCACAAAGCCACTGATGGTACAGGGCAGGCTCCATCAGTCACGGGAGAGAATGAATTTCTTCACTGTCCTTTGAGCCAAAAAGACTTCAGTGGACAGATACAGGTTACCACTAAGAACTGGGAGGCACTGAGCTCATGAACCAGTGGGCTAAGGATCCTCATCATCAGGCCCCAGGAAGTCCACTCTTTACCCTTGGAAGATGCTACCACGCAAATGCAGCATCAGGTACAACGGGAAGAAAAATAACTTCATATGAAAATTACCAAAATGGCAACATCAAACATTCAGGTGGAACTTTGAGAATAGAGAGGGTGCTCCAGGGCAGAGATATTGCCCTGCCTTCTGGTCCCAGTGTGGTGTCCCTGAGCCCAGAGTCTGACATCTCCACTTCCCTGTCAACTTTCATCCCCAGGGAGGCCTATCCCTAGGGTAGGCCTCAGCCTACCTGTTCCTGGTAGCATCAGGCTCACACTTCCTTCCCACCCCAGCATCCAGCTCACCTCCCTTTCCACACTCCCATGAGTTGGGAATAAGCTGCCAATGTCTGCACAGCAGACAAGGATATCTTACATGTTCACAATGCTCTCCTGCCCCTGACATTTTTTTTTTTTTTGCTTCTTCCTCCTGAGCCTAGAATCAAACCAAACACAGTTGTGACTCAGCCGGCCATATGCTTCCAGGCCTGCCTTGAACTTCACCTTGACCCCAGTATCTCCATCCTGACCCCATAAGTTCCTTACACCTGGGAAATGCAGTCTCAGCCTAGGGCTTTTGACCTTGCTGCTCATATAGCTTGTCCAACACTCTTCCCACAAGGTCATGTCACTTTGCCGTTCCCTAGACAGGCGCATTCTGCCTGTCTCTGGCCTGACATCCAGTATTTTTCTACAGATATCATATGGTTCTTTGACATCATTTCTCATTTTCGAGCTTTTTTATTATTATTATTTTCCATCACACACACCTGGGAAGGTCCCTCCATGTGTTGCGGACTATGTCAGTGCAACCCACTGCCATACCCCTAGCATCCAGAACAAAGTTGCACACACAGTAGGTGTTGGGCACACAGTAGGTGATAAATAAGCATTTATTCAAGGGTTAAGACTCCTCCAGGTGAAGCTGCCATGTACTCTCAGAAGAAGGGTTATTTCACCCTCTCATATCCACACTCAGCCTTGCCGCTGTTAAATGCGCTTACACGGGTTCACAGAGAAAGGTGCAGACTTGAGGTCCATGCCTAAGCTCTGCCAGCTCTCAAAACATGACCTTCAGCAAGTCATTTAGCCTCTGTGCGTGTGCCTCAGTCTCTCTCTGTCAAGCAGGGATCGTGCAGTTCTTGAACTTACTGGGAAAGATAAGCGAGAAAGCACATTGGCATTCAGCACGGTGTCTGGAGAACAGCGCACAGGCAGAGTCAGGCTAGGAGAGGGGAGAGGGGGATGAGCGGGAAAGACGCATGCTGAATAGTCCGTGACAGAGCCCTGTCTTCTATCACTGAATCACCCCAAGATGCCAGTGTGAAAGAGGGTCTGGACAGACATGTACCAAAACCTTTCCCTGGTTTCACCCACGAATTTGTTGCTAGGTTCAGGCATTGCCAACACCCAAGAGACCTTACTTCCCCCAGATTTAATCCAGAGCAGGCCTTGAGCATGGGGGTGGGGGGGGCAGAATCTACTCAGCATCAGGGAACCTCCAAGTCCCCACAGCCCTTCCTGATGGGACAGCTGCTGCAGGGGCAGGGGAACAATTCCTGCCAGGATGAGTTGGGTCTTAATAGCTGCTAATTGGTCATGAGGAGGATGGAGGAGAAGGTATTAAGGAGCAAATCATTTGGCTCCAAGTGAACGGGCCATAACCCAGAAGGATTTTATCGGTCTGCCTGCCTTTTAAAAGTTTTCATTTATAAAGTGTCTTGGCCTTAAAATGCTTCACTAAGACCAAGGTTTTGAGAAAACGAGCAGAATATTGAAGATCATGTGCAGCCCACAGCTCCTCAGCTACCTTACCCGTGGGCCACTCCGAGGCTGCCCAGCTGCCTTAGGCTCATCCTTCCCTGCTCACAGACCCTTGGTGGGGATACCCAAATGCTGGAAGTCACCCATATTTCAGCCTGAATTTGGGCAACACTCAAAAGAGTCAAAGACAGAAATTATGTCTTCCTCTACAATCTTACTGGCCAGAAATAACCATAACCAACATCATGATTTATAGCTCACTAATGAGATGAATCTCACTATATTAAGTATTTGGAGAGTTAATATATTTAACATTTAAATATACACCACCTAGCTTTAAAAAAATAAAGCATCGCAGACAAGCTTGATTGCCCAATTCTCTGCTTCTCTTTTTTTTATACCATTCCCTTCCTGTCTTCCCAGCAGCGACTTTTTCTTCCCAGAAATTACCTGTCTTGTATTCCTTTTCACCCCATTCCCCACCCATGTTTTTGCTTTCTGAGGGAGTCTCGGCTGAGAGATTGTTGTCCGGATCAGATGGCCTGTGGTCATGTCTGTCAGGAATTACATGACTGATGGGTCGGATGTGGGCTATCCCAGCCCCCTGTGGGCAGCGTCATCCCTAGGCGGGTAGCCCTGGACTGGAAAAGAGAGCCAGCCAGACAATAAGGCGGTAGGCAGCAGTCATTCATTTTCTTCTCCAACTTCCTTTCCTGAGTTCCGGCCTTGACTTCCCTCACTGATGGACTGTGACATGGAAGTGCAAGCCAGACAAACTCTTTCCTGCACAGTTCACTTTTGGCCAGAGCGTTGTATCGAAACAACAGAAGGGAAGCTAAAGCACACAGCACATCCTGGTCTAAAAGTATCACGTGACAATTTCCAGAAATAATCTATTCGCAAGCATTAGATCGTGCATTTTGGGCTACAGTGTGATGAAGTCTCACCACGTCCTACTCCTTTCCACCTGATGCCCACCGCTCTCTGGCCCGGTGCATCCATGCTACATTTCCTGTACGTCCTTCAGTCACATTAGCTGGCTACTGCAAAAACTGCCAGTGTGGCAGGGCGCATGTTCAAGACACCATTATCGTATGTCCCTAAATCAGAAAAGTAAAGATGCTAGCAATTTAGATCTACTAAAGACAACTTGTAAAGTCCTTCATGTGAAAAGATAAAAATTCCTAACTACTTTGTGAGTGGACAGCTGTACAGAGAGTTTAGTATTCTTTGTGGCTTCAGGCATCCACCATGAGTCACAGGCTCACAGACTGCTAGAGGAAGTACTACTGTGGCCATAAAGAATATGAAAAGTTATGTTACAGAATGTCACCCTTATAAATGTAGACAGAGGCTGCTCATTGGTTTCCCAGACGCCCCGACCATGAATAATTGCAAAAAACCTATATTAATTACAACATTGTTTGGTCAATGATTCAGGCATATTTATAGCTAGAACCCATTTCTATTAATCTGTATATCACCACAAGGCTGTGGCTTGTAAGGTTCTGTTCTGGAATCTTTCTCCTTCAGCAGCTACATGGTGTCTCTTTGGCTTCAACTACTCTCTCTCTCTCTCTCTCTCTCTCTCTCTCTCTCTCTGTTCAGATTTCCCTCCTGGCTTTACTCTGCTAAGCCATTGGCTGAAACAGTTTTATTCATCAACCAATAAAAACAGCACATATACAGAAGGGCATCCCACATCATCTCCCCTTTTCTGTCTAATTAAAAAGGAAGGTTTTAACTTTAACATAGTAAAATTACATATAACGAAATAGGTATCAAGCAAGAATTACAGTTACAATATTTCTTTGTGAGTCTAAAGTTTTATATCTAATTTATCTTTTATCATAACTAAAGAGAAAACTATAACTATCTGTCTTCAACTTCACCAAAGACCCCAGAAGAATATAACATTACCTAAGTAAACAGGAAGTACATTATAAGCAACTTCCAAAACTCTAGAAATGACAGAGTCATCTCACTGCCTGGATAGTCACCCAAAGTTCCTTTGTAAAGTAGGGTCATTCATCTTCAGCCTATAGGCCCATAGCATCTGGCATGAAGCAGAAATTTACAAGACTGTTTTGCCTATATTGGCAGTTTGTCAGTCACTTCTTCTGTGTCCTACAGAATGTCTGGCAGTTTCCTCTATGAAGCAGGAATCATGAAGGATCATTTCATCTTTTAGAAAGTCACTTTTCTTTGGATCCTGCATGCCCGTTCATACAGCAAACCACCAAACAGTTCAGGCAAGAGCAGATTCTTGCCTAAATGGCTAACCTTGTTGCATTGAAAGCAAATTCCATCATAAGTTTCAATGCTCATCAACCTCTCTGAAATAATTAGTGCTGCCAGAAACAGACATGTCTCACTGTTGAGAAAAGTCTAAGTTATTGAAACATTTTAAATGCCATATACTGAAGGTCTTTGAAGTATTGAAGATTACCCATCTAACTGAAATGTATCTCTATATATCTAGAAAACCTAACTAATATGACTACAAGTTTGGCTATTATAGATGACTATCTATTACTCTGTAATTTTAAATTATACATTACATTTTAAAATGAGCTACACAAACACAATGCCTTAAACCAGAGCAGAAATACATACACACAGAATAACAAAATCAACCTTAAATTTGTAGCAATAGACCAAGATCCACACCAATGCAAAGTATTCATCTCTATATCATATCCCCCTTTTAATAAAAACAAACATTTATAAACAATCATTTTGGGAATTTAAACATAGTTTTCTCCAAAACTACTTCCTGCTGTTTGTTGGGTGAAGCATTTTTAGGGTTTATGGAGACCTTTCAGGGGGTCTTGGACCATCAAACCACAGTAGCCTGGAAGGAATCCATAGGTCATCTGTGAAAGCAAAAGCAGAACCTCTTCTCCAAAGTAATAACCTTAGACTCAAATTTTAAAATCAAGATACCTTTAAAATTTATATATTGGTTTAGCTTAGCAGCCCCTAGAATCAAATGTCTCTCTGCAGTCAAAAAAAAATTCAAAGAAAACAATAATATACATAATTCAGACTCTCTGCATATATTCCATCTTTTTGTGGCTTATTTTTCTTTATTCATTTAATCTATGACTGTCTGTACTCTTTTATATTACTTTTAGTGTCTCTTTAAAGATTTTGTTTTATTTTTTAAAACCATTTACTTATTTTTATAACTGTCTATATGCTTTTTCTTCTTTCTCCCAAGCCTATGTACATTTTTAAAACACACTATGACCCATTCAGGGGTTTGTTTTTGTATGAATTGTCTTTATTGCCTATCTGGTGTGGGAAGCCCTTCTTATATCTGTTGCCTTTATTGGTTAATGAATAAAGAAACTGCCTTGCCCTGTGATAGGGTAGAGTAGAGCTTGGCTTGAAAAACTCAACTAAATGCTGGGAGAAAGAAGGCAGAATCAGGAGATGACATATAGACATCAGAGGGAAAAGACGTGAGCTGTCAGATGGAACCTTGCCAATAGGCCATGAGGTAAAATATAAAATAATGGAAATGGGTTAAATTAAAATAATAGAGCTAGCCAATACGAAGTTAGAACTAATAGGCCAAGCAGTGATTTAATTAATACAATTTCTGTGTGGTAACTTTGGGGCTGAGCATCCAGGAACAAACAAGCGACCTCCTACAACACCTATCTGTAATCATTTTCTGACCAGGAGCACCCTTTTTTAAAATGCTAAGTGGGCATGGCTAGGACCAACTCCAAGGCCCTGCATGTTGGTTCCACCCTGCACCCCGTCCAACATGGTGGAGGTATTTTACTGCCTCTGTGAGCCATGCTCACTGTTATGGCTCCAGGGATGCAGCAGGTCTATGTCTCCACTAAGCGATGAGTAGCATGCTGCTTACAAAACCCATTTAAGTGCAGGACATCCCCAAAACAGCCAGAGCTCCTGCTACCAGCACAAACCAGGAAGTTGCTGTTTCTTTCTTTTTATTAAAGATTTCTGCCTCCTCCCCGCCACCACCTCCCATTTCCCTCCCCCTCCCCCGATCAAGTCCCCTTCCCTCGTCAGTCCCAAAGAGCAATCAGGGTTCCCTGCCCTGTGCGTAGACCAAGGACCACCCACCTCCATCCAGGTCTAGTAAGGTGAGCATCCAAACTGCCTAGGCTCCCACAAAGCCAGTACGTGCAGTAGGATCAAAAACCCATTGCCATTGTTCTTGAGTTCTCAGTGGTCCTCATTGTCCGCTATGTTCTGCGAGTCCGGTTTTATCCCATGCTTTTTCAGACCCGGGCCAGCTGGCCTTGGTGAGTTCCCGTTAGAACATCCCCATTGTCTCAGTATGTGGGTGCACCCCTCGCGGTCCTGAGTTCCTTGCTCGTGCTCTCTCTCCTTCTGCTCCTGATTTGGACCTTGAGATTTCAGTCCGGTGCTCCAGTGTGGGTCTCTGTCTCTGTCTCCTTTCATGGCCTGATGAAGGTTAATATTCAGGAGGATGCTTATATGTTTTTCTTTGGGTTCACCTTCTTATTTAGGTTCTCTAGGATCACGAATTAAAGGCTCAATGTCCTTTATTTATGGCTAGAAAACAAATATGAGTGAGTACATCCCATGTTCCTCTTTTTGGGTATGGCTTACCTCACTCAGGATAGTGTTTTCTATTTCCGTCCATTTGTATGCAAAATTCAAGAAGTCATTGTTTTTTACTGCTGAGTAGTACTCTAATATGTATATACTCCATACTTTCTTCATCCATTCTTCCATTGAAGGGCATCTAGGTTGTTTCCAGGTTCTGGCTATTACAAACAATGCTGCTATGAACATAGTTGAGCATATACTTTTGTTGTATGATAGGGCATCTCTTGGGTATATTCCCAAGAATGGTATTGCTGGGTCCAGGGGTAGGTTGATCCCGAATTTCCTGAGAAACCACCATATTGCTTTCCAAAGTGGTTGCACAAGTTTGCATTCCCACCAGCAATGGATGAGTGTACCCCTTTCTCCACAGCCACACCCCTGCTTGCAGCCAGAAAGCAGAGCCAATCTGAAAAAAAAAAAGTGCAGCTACCAAGAAGCTGCTAATGGCTCCCATTTTTGTGAAACTAGAAGCCCCCCTTTTTTCTTAGATTTTTTTTTTAGGTCTTATGTGGATCCATGCCCCAGACATTGGGCACCATTTTATAGACAGAGGCTGTTTGTTCGTTTCCTGGCCACCCAGACCCAAATAATCACCCGAGAACTATAATAATTGTAACACTGCTTGGTCAATGACTCAGGAGTATTTGTAGCTAGAACCCATTTCTATTAATTTGTCTATCACCACAAGGCTGTGACTTACCAGATAGCATCTCTTTGACTCTGCCTACCCTCTCTATATATATATCTCTGTTCACATTTCCCACTTGACTTTATTCTGCTAAGCCATTGGCTGAAACAGCTTTATTCCTCAACCAATAAAAACAATACATATACGGAAGGACATCCCACATCATTATAAAAACAATTTACTTACATAGTGGTCTGTATGCACTTGACTTTCTCCACCTTGCTTTTCCAGACTCCCCTGCTGTTGGCTTGGTAGCACTATTTGCTCATTCTGATTTCTGTCTCATTATGTCACTCCACCACAATCTACTATCCATTGTCCTGTTAAAAAGTCTTGGAGTTGCAGACCTTCCACTTCACAGGCAGTGCTGCAGTGACCGTTCTGACATCCAAGTCTTTAAGCACGTGTAGACATCCCTCTGGAGTATGGAGCTGAAAAAGAAATGTCTACTTCATGGTATGAGCAGCTTAGACTCTGCTAAACAAGTTGTTCTCCGAGATGTCTGCACAAATCAGCATGCCTACCATCAAGTATAAATTGGTAAAAGCACTTTGAAGAACAATTAGGCAATAACTACACATGCATGAACGTCTCTGTAGCTCCACATTCTTGCCAAACAGTGTTGTCAGACATTAAAGTTTTTGCCAAGCTGTTGGGGGTGGATAGATGTTTCATAGCTGTCTTAATTGCATCTCTATAATTAACCAGACTGAGCACCTTTTGTGTGCTCTCTGGCCTTTCCAGCTTCTAGTTCTGGGATTTACTTTGTTTATACCCTGACTAATTTCAAAATATAAATGATGATTAGATAGATAGACAGACACATACATACATGTATGCATACATACATACATACATACATACATAGATGATAGACAGACAGACAGACAAATAGATAGACAGATAGATATGGTCCTTTGAACAGTTCATAAAGCAATACGCTTTCAACCACTTCCTGACATAATAGATCTCTTTAGCCCATAGTCTACATTGTATTCTGCAAATGAGGCTTGAACATTTTACCAGCTAATGATCCCTTTTCTATTGTCCTGCAATTGTACCACAAGTACACTGTGATTTACTAATCATTTCTCTATAGGTGGACATTTTATTCTCTTCTTTTCTCATTATAAATAGTGGGTTCTGTAACATTTAGCCACAGTCATAGTATTTCTGTGGGGAAATGGACGATTCTGTGCACTGCAGTGATACTTAGAAAAAAAGAAATTACAATGAAAAAAGTTTCCCAGATGCAATTCTTCCCTCTTCAAACAGCTCAAAGGGAAACATGAGAAGAACTTCTTAGGAAATATGTTCGGCAAGGTCTGCTAAAGCTAAACATGGAGTTACCTCTGACCCAGGATTGTGCTCCTGTGAATGCATCCAACAAAAATAGATTCATGTCTCCATAAAAAGTGTGAGTGTTCACAATAGCGTTATTCATAAGTCACACAAATCAGTGTGCTAAAGGCAGGCCCAATGCCATGGACAGATCAGAAGACCCAAGAAACCAACCTTGAAAGAAAAAAATCTTCTCTCATTCCATGTGCACCAAGTCCAGGCATGGTCAAGATGAAAACACATTGGTCTTAGTTAGAAATTAGAAAAATAATTAGAAATCAGAAAAAAATGTCTGGATGTGATGACACATGCCTGTAATCCTACTACTTGGGTGTCTGGGGCAGGAGGATGAAGCGAACCTAGGCTATATGGTGAACTTGTCTCAAAACAACAACATAGATACACAGACAGACACAGATGATATATACACAGATGATAGATAGATAGATAATAGATAGATAGATAGATAGATAGATAGATAGATAGATAGATAGATAGACGACAGACAGATACGATTGATAGGTAGCTAGCTAGCTAGATAGAAATTACAGGTAGATAGAAAGAAATGATGATAGACAGACAGACAGACGACAGACAGATAGATAGATGAAGGAACGAGAGATGGTTAATCTACCTCCCTAAAGCAGAGGGGTTCAATTAAAATTAAAAGAGAAGTCATATTCAAAAGTTACAAAATTCCACAGAACAGGAAGAATGAGCCTAGTTCTGCTCTACTTTGTGGTGACTTCAATATAACTGGAACACTTTTGAGAGGGGATTTTTAAATGTTCTCAACACACACACACCTGAGAGGAGGGAGAGAGAGAGAGAGAGAGAGAGAGTATAACATACTAACTACCTTGTTAGTCATTCTGTAATATTTACATATATCAAACATGTACCATAAATAGATCCAATTTCATCTGTTAAGATGAATAAAAACACGTTGGGTGTGATGGTACACACCTGTCACCCCAGTACCCAGAAGGCTAAGGCAAGAGATCCAAGAGTTTGAAGTCAGCTGCCTGGGCCACATAGCAAAACCCTGCCTCAAATGGCTTAATTAAAAATAAATTTCAAAGACGTACACACGATTTTGTTTTCTTAAAAAAAAAAAAAACATAACTTTCTGGTTATTCAGTTTGGGTTCTGCTTAAGTGAAAGGCAGGTCTTACAGAGCCTTAACCACTGAGGGAAACATTTCATAAATGTTACCCAGCTTAAGTTTCCTGGTGAGCTCTCGGGGGCAAGCACGAGTGTCCCTATGCTCATATAAGGAAAGCAAGGTCTTCGAAATCTAGGCGATTCCGTCTAAGGCCCTGGCTGCAGTCAGACTCTAGAGATAATGGCTTGAGTCACAGCTGTCGTGGCTGTTGCTGACCAGGCGCGCAGTGTGTCAGACGTTATTCCAACAGCTTTTACGTGTACTATCTCTTGTCATCTGCCAGATGATCTCATGCGACAGGCGCCATTATTATCTCCATTTTACAGGTGAGGAAATTGCGACAGTAAGTCTCTTCCCCCCCGGGGCCACACAGCTGGCCAGTGGAGGAGCGGTACTCTCATTTCTATGTGGCACATGCCCCAATTCTGACTTTTCTAGCCCCAAGACTAGGCCTGGAATCTGCCTCCTGCCTCCAGGTGATGCTGCGGCAGATTGCATTGTGGCAGCTGTTTTTGCTTTGTTCCCGAATCTTCTAATGGAGGCTCTGTTTATTTGTTGATTTGTTTTTCAGATTCACTCACCTGCTTAGAGGTCAGAACAAAAAGCCATCAAGCATGGAACCCCAAACAATCCCTCGAAAAATTAGCAAACAGCTTCACCGAGGCAGAGAAGCTGGGGACGGGGGTCTCCACCGTTTTCCTGTGCAGAGAGCCAGACCCCCACCATCCAAGATCCCAGAGACCCACTCCACATCAGCTCAAAGTTTGGGGCGACATGAGATTTTCAGAACAGGTATCACCTCGGGACCATGTTTCAATGGAAAAGGCAGCTGTCTGGAGATCAACTCAGAAGTTTATGAAGAAACTAACACTATAACCACGGAACCAGTTTAGGCAAAGAAGGACCAGGAGGGGGCCATAAGGGAGGAATGATCCCTGACCGGCCATCAGCTTCTTGTCCAGCAGAGGCCTAGACCACAGCACAGCAACAGCGTGACACCAACGGCCCACGTAGGCTGCTGTCCTTAGTGACCAGGCTCCCAACCTTCGCTGTCTTACAAACCACTTTCACCAAAATGAAGCAGAAGCGGCAAAGGCGAATGTCCACAATCACAGTCCTCAGGACCAGGCAGTGTGAGAAAAGACAGGGCCCGGGTCTCTTTCCGCATGCAGCAGGAACGTTTCCCCAAGGGCCTTGGAAGGAAGAAGTTGGACTGGATGAGAGTGGGGCCTCAAGGAAGTCACTGAGAACCCAGGCTCACGAGCAACAGAAATAAGAAGCCTAGCAACCAGGAACCTTCTCGGCACCAGACCCTTCTTACACCTCTCATCTCTTCCTTCAAGGGAGGGATGTTAATCAGCCTTGCTTGACAGAAGGGAAAGCTGAGGCTGAAACAAAGTCAAGTAATCACTGCTCAGAGCTTCAGAGAGCTGGCTTCCTGTAGAAGGCCCTAACCTCCTTCTGCCGAGGAAATAAGAAAGAAGCAGGGCCATTGTCACAGGGGCTGTTTATTCTCAAACTGCCCTTCACCATCTCCCACAATGAGGGGCCAGTCTGAGCCCACACTGGTCTGTTTCTCTGCTATCTTGCTCCAACTTCCAGGACAAACCATTGCTCACAACCTTTCCCAGAAAGATAACAATGTAGACAGAGGTGATTGTCTAAGCAACACATGGGCAGCCAGTTTCAGGTTGGGATAAGACTTTCCTGAAACCATCTGAGAACCCTGAAGAGATGTGTTGAGCAGGTAGGTTGGCCTGGTTTCAGAAGGAAACTGTTTCCATCACTGGGAAGGCCTAATAGCACTCTGGGTGTCAGAAGGAAGCCCTGGATTAAAGAGAAAGGATTAAAGTGCCGATTGGTGATCTAAGACACAGCCAGGATTCATGGCTCCACTCAGGCCTGCCCTCTCAAGCTGCCCGCAGCCAGGGACTGTCATTCTCTGGTTGTACTATGGCCCAGTTCCGAGCAGAGTGGGCTGGCCTGGGTGGCAGCCCAGAGGCCAAGCAAAGCCTTTTGCTCCTGTCCCTGGGGGCCAGCACCTGCAGAGGCCACTGCAGAGAGACCTTGGAGGGGAACGCCAGCTGTTCAGTGGCTGGGTGTGAAGAAAGGAGCCCCCCTGGGGATTTTGTTGGAGGGAACTCTGCCAAATCAGAAGGAAGGCAGTCTTCTCAAACCAGAAATGCTAAATAAAAAACTGCTCGCATGCTGCCCTTTGGAGTACTTATGGACAGCAAAGGGCTTACAGCCACGTGCCGTCCCACGACTTCCAGCTCCCCAGCCAAGCAGGTGGAATCTGAACCCTGATTATATTAACTGTGATGTGAGGCAGATGCTCAGCCTCAAAAAACCTCCCATGCTCACTTTCTCCTCCAAACATCCTTCCTCCTGCCTCACCTGCCCAGTGACTGGAAATGGTTGGCACTGAGCTGCCCAACCTAAGTACCTGGGAATTATAAAAGATTCACTAATGAGTCACTGATGGCCCAAATGGCCCAGGCTGCACCTTCTCTGCCCTCATGCTCCAAGCTTATCCAGTACGATTCCAGCACCAGAGAGGTTGAGAAAGGAGAATGGCAAATTCAAGACCTGGGCAACATGGTGAGAGTGGGTTGCAAAGACAAACAGAAGGTGGGGAAAGAGGAGGACTGTGATGGGGAACCTCCTTCAGCCAATGACCTTTAAGAGGCTGGACCAGGTTGGGGAGTGACTTTTTGGGTACCGCTCGCTCACCAAGCTCTCTCGCTCTTGTTCCTGCTCTCCATGCCTTGAGGTTGGATCCCCCCACCCCTGTTCCTGATCCGTGAGTTTTTCCCTTACAATAAAAAATAATCTTGGAATTTTTTGGAGTTATCTTGGGATTATTTGACTCACATCCCATTCCCCCCTTTCTCATCCCCCCCCCTCCACCTTGCGTTTTAAGCTTTCAGCTTCATCTGGTACCCATGACCCTGGGATTAAGAGTCCCATGCTCTACCGACATTTTGTATATTGATACAATTTTAGGATATATTTATCATATTGTATAATATATTTCTACCTCTGATCAAGATACTTATATGTTGTTTACATTTTGAGGTCATTGTCTTCATTTACTGCACAGTTGTTTGAAGATTGTTTAATATTTCTTGTTTAATATTTCTTGGTCTTTAAGTTGTACAGGTATTAAGCATTATGGGTCAATAGTCATTCATATTTGTTATACTTATAGTCAGACTAATTAGGTTCTTTAGATACACAGAGATTGTATTCTGCATAGATAGGCAATCTTCAACCACTTCAAAGATCTGTAGAACATGGCATTTAAATAACTTAGGGTTCTGTTGATGTGAAACACGATTGCTCCTAGCGGCACCGATCTATTCCCGAGAGAATGTTGAGAATCAAAGACACTCCACTTGGAACATGTTTTCTCTTGGCGCAACTAGCCTTTGGGCAAAGAACTGCCCATACCTTGACCACTGACAAAATGCTTGGTGTCCAGACTGTAAAAAAAAAAAAAAAAAAAAAAAAAAAAAAAAAAAAACTGCCAAAGTTTGCAAAACAGGGTAGATGGTTCTACCTCTGCAAATGGTCTGTCAGTTACTCTAGGCCTTAGCCAAAGTTGGTTGCTTCAACTTTGCAAATGAGATTTGGGTGATTGCTCAGGTAGACAGTTGTCTCTGTCATATACTGCACATTTTAGAAGCTGCTTGATTGCACTTCCTACCTACTCAAGAAATATTATCTCCCTTTTTAGGTCTTTGATGGGGTTGAAGATTAGATCCTCTTATGATCTAGCCAAGCTATTTTCAATGCAAGACATAGACTCCTTAGGATAAATTGCTTATTAAGCATTTAACATACATTCCTTGCTTAATATTGTTTATGCTGATTGTAAGTCTAATTTTATGCTTGATATCTGTTCTTAGTGTATATAGTTTTATATTAGGTTTAGAACTCTCTTATTTAGACAAAAGGGGGAGGTGATGGGGAACCCAGAGAAAACCACCAGCCTGTCCAGCTCTCTCACTCTTCTTCCCATGTTCCCATGCTCCAAACCTTGAGGTTGGACCCCCATTCCTGTTCTGTGAGTTTTTTCCTTGCAATAAAGAGTAATCTTGGAATCTTTTGAAGTTGGTTTAGGATTATTTGACTCGCATCACCCCCCCCCCCCCGTTTTATACATTCAGCTTCAGACATGGGAGGGAAAGAGAGAGAAAGGAAGATAGATGGTTGGAGAGAAGAGGAAGGGATAGAAAAGGATGGGAGGAGAAAAGAAGGGAGGGAAGAAGGAGAGGAAGGGAGGACAGAGAGGGGGAGAGCAAGGGAGTCTGTTTCTGGGCTCCTTGAATCTGGGCTGGCTGCTGATCAACCTTAGCACACTGAAAACAAGAGCTTGGGTTTTGCTTTATTCCCAGCGTCCTATCTCCTCTGTATTTCCAAGAGAGCACAGGCAGGTTCTCCTCTAGAAGGCTGAGACACATGGACCCACACTGAGTCCCCTTGGCCTCTCCCACCTGTTGAGACTCTATCCAAAGCTACCTGCTGTCCCACAGCTGATCACGGGCCCCTGACAGAGCCCTGCCAGTGAGCTCTGAGCTTTCACACAGTGAGCACAAACAGACGCTTGTTGTGATAGCCTGAGCATCCTTCATGCAAACATCTACGTCAGAAATGCTCCAAAACCTGACGCTTTCTGACACCACCGGTGGAAAATTCCATACCTGCTCTCATGACGTGGGGCACAGTCAGAGAGCAGGTGTGCTAGAAAGATCACACAGTTACCTTCAGGCAGTGTGCAGAAGGTGAGGTCTAAAACAGAAAGGGACTTATTCAGACTTAGGTTTTGTCTACACAATGCCTCATTACAGACGCATGAGAAATATCCCAAACTCTAAACTCCGAAATGCCTCTTAGCCTAAGCATTTCAGATAAATCCTGCCAGGTGGTGGTGGCTCACACCTTTAATTCCAGCACCTGGGAGGCAGAGGCAGTAAGATCTCTGAGTTTGAGGACATCCTGGTCTACAGAGTGAGTTCCAGGACTACACGGAGAAACCCTATCTCAAGAAACCAAAACAATAAAAAAAAAATAAAAATAAACAAAAATAAAGTCCTATCAATCCGTGTAAAACACGGATGTGTCTGTAGTTGTCACTTGCTGTCACTTTGGTCACAGAAAGCTGACAATTGTTACAAGGCCACCAATGGACCAAGGTCTGGCTTCAAATCCTGTTCCTCCCATTCAGTTGTGGGATTATGGGCACATTGTTTAAGTTAAGTTCCTAGTGCCTCCATTTCTTTAACCCAAAAATGAAGGCCGATAGCAGAGAACCCATAAGAAGTATCTTCTGGGCTGGGTGGTGGTGGTGCACGTCTTTAATCCCAGCACTCGGGAGGCAGAGGCAGGCGGATCTCTGGGAGTTCGAGGCCAACAAAAGAAGTATCTTCTGATATTAAATACCACGATGTTTATGTCAGTACCTGGCACAAGCTTAATGCCGCAAAAGTATTTGCCACTAAAATGCTATCTGCAAACAGACTGTGATTCTATTCTTCTCTATTTCCTATCCTCATTCAAAACATTGGCTAGATAGTTTCTGTCCATTAATAATGAAGATCTTTCCAAATTTCAGACCCCAAGAATGTCAAGCTGTTCACTGAGGTCAGGGTGACTTGAACTCTGGAATGATAAGACCCTATTTATCTCCCCAGTCTCCTCTTGTCCCAGGCAGTAATACACTTCTTATAATACAATAACAGAAACAGTCACAGCCTCAACACGGCCACTCTTCTGTGTCACGCCGAGACTGGGAAGGCCTCTTACAGCGTGTCCCTGAGTGCTTGCGACCTCCTTGTAACCCTCATTTCACAGATTAGGAAACTGAAGAGTGACTTTCCCAGGTCACCCCACTAATAAGCAGCAGAGGGAGGACTCGGGGTCCATCCTGCTACCCTATTTCTTCCATGAGTCAGGCTGCTCAGAGGCAGAGCAGGATAGAGAGTCCCACACAAGCTCCCTTTGAATTCTGTCTTCGGCATCAGACCAGGGTGCCACGTGGTCCTCGCTCCAGAAGGGATGGAAAAGTAGGGAACACCCTTGCCATAGTTAAGAATTCTCACCCCGTAACCGTACAATGAGGCTGGAAGGCCAACAGATAATTAAGGAGACCAGCAGCGGCCTGGCTCAAGATAGCAACACCTTGCTGAGCCCCACACCTCTACCCAGGCCTCAGGCTGTTCTTGCAGATTAACACACACTAGGTGGTCATTAAGGCTACACTTAAATATCAACTACTGCGTACCAGGTGTCTTCCTTCACATCACACACACCTGCAATGTAATATCAACAGCGCTAACTGTTCCCTGTTCCCCAGATGAGAAATGAAGGGTCGGAAATGGTAGAATGCTTGACTGAGCCAAATTTGAGCTCAGAAAGTCTACACTCCACAGCCCATGCTCAAAATGATTGTTCTGCCGCCCCTCAAGGGAGTCAAAGAAGGCTCAAGAAGGGCTCCAATGTGGGTCCTTCTGTGTGACCCTCAGGTAGAGGAGTCAGATGCAATCAGATCACCATAAGTCTCTCTCTCCTCATGGCTGAAGAACAGGAGCAGGCCCAAGTCACCAGATACCTCTTCTCCAAGCAAGAAGGACCTTGGAAGCCTGGACCGGAGACACCACCAGCCTGAGGTAGAGCTTCTACAACTGAAAGACTAGTGATTGATGCCATGGAGTCTGCCTGCCCTCTCTCCTCCCCAGCACTGACTTCTGCACCCGTCTATATTGGCTACAATGCACATGTGAAAAAGAAGCCCAAGTTTGAAGCCAATGGTATTCGGGGATCTTTGTTACTGCATCCCATTCTCACCTCTCCTGACTGCTGCAGGTTGGGCAAAATGTGAGAAAGGAAGGAATTTCAGGTCCTTGACAGTCAGGCGTACTATGCGGGACTGGAATCATCAGAAAACAGAGTGTGGTGACCTCAGTTTCAGTGGGAGTGTGTGTGTGTTCTTTCTGCAGAAGAGCGGAGAGGTTTTTCTAATCTGACCGAAGTCCAATCTGAGTGTTAAGATCAGAGGCGAAATTACCAACAGAAAAAGCACAAGACCTTTCTTCAGACCAAGTGGATGTGGAAGCCTCTCGTTGCTTCCATGGCCACTGATTGGGGTGGAGGCTGACCCAGATGTGACTTCACCTGTGGCTCATGATGTAAATCTCTCAGCTGTTGCTCCAGTGCCATGTCTGTTTCCCTGTCTGATGATCGCGGACTGACCCTCTGAAACTGTATGCAAGGCTCCAACTAAATGCTTTCTTTTATAAGAATTGCCTTGGTCACGGTGTCTCTCCACAGCAGAACAGCAGCTAAGACAGAGGGACTCACTATCTAGCACTGGCTAGGTTGCATCTCACTCTGTAGGCCAGGCTGGCCTCAAACTCCCAGAGGCCCGCCTGCCTCTGCCTCTCGAATGCTGGGATTAAAGGTGTGTCCAGCGGGATGAGGTATTCAGGGCCATGTCATTTGTTCTGATTTGCGACTCTCAAACACAACCAAACCTGGAAGCTTTGAAGATAAGGAGGAAATAATAGCAGCCTTTGGGGGTGGAGCCAGGTAACTGTGAAGAGCAGCCAGCCTTCAACCCTTGCTCCAGTCACTTCTGCAGTGTCATTAGAACCCTGAAATATACTACAGATTTGTCACCTCAGAAGGCTGGCGTTTTTCCTCCCAGGCAGCCTGGGACTGACCCTTTGAACCCACAGAAGTTCCCGGGGCTACCACAGGGCAAGGTAGCAACCTCAGATATTCCAGGCTAAGTAAGAAGGAGGCCGGCCTTCTCAACAGGTCCTGATTGGCTCAGTGGGAAGGGAAAGTGGGCTTAAGCAAAGGGTCCAAGAAGCAAAGAGATACAGAGAGCTTTGGGGCTCAGTGGGCACAGGCCTGGCACCAGCCTCAGGTACTGTAACAGATTCAAACACTGACTCTCCGCTCTCTGGTCCTCAAGATCCAGCTCCGAGGTTTTGGCTGTTGACATTAGGCTATTTTCTTCCTGTTTCTCCTTACTTGATTTGATGTGTTTTTGAAGGGAGCTTCGAGCAAAGTGGATATCCAGATACTCTCTCCGTCAGTGCCAGGGACGGAACCCACGGACACGAGCATTCTACGTAGTCCCGTACGTATGTAGCCCCGCTGCCACTGAGCCACATCGCAAGCCTACAAGTTGACCTAGAGTGAAGGCACCTAAGAGTAAACACGATTCCTAATGGTGCTGTTAAAATTCAGCTGGATGATGTTTCCACTCAAAATCTCCGTGCCTGAAACTTGCCCTTTATTTTTATGGTAGTAACTTATGCAGACCACAAAACTGATCCCATGGTGGTGGTTATGTTTGTTTGCTTGCTTTGTTTTCTTTTTCCCCCAGGAGTGGACATCAGACCCAAGGCCTTGTGCACGCTAGGCAAGTGCTACAGCAGCAACCCTCCCCAGATCTACTCCAGTCAATCAGCGGCCCTTGCCACCCTGAGCACCCATTACCAACAACCATCTCTAGAACCTGTGCCATTTTTCCAAACTGAAATTCCACAGCGGTGAACCTGTGGCACCCAGGCCACCCCTGTCTCAGTCCCAGGCAGCCACCGCTACACCTTCCATCCCTGTGATTTCTTTGGTTTAAAGGGAAATTGGAACGAATCAGAGAAGGGTTGAGGGTATGCCGGCACCCAGCCGAGACCCTTGCTCTGAGGTGTTTCTGACAGACACGGCATGAGCATAAAGAGTCCATTTATTCTGTGGAACTTGGTGCCCCCACACCATGGCTGACCTAAACCCTCACGCATCCCATAAGTTGCAGATATACCACGGGTGTTTCTAGGTTTCTCCCTCTAGACTCTGATTTTGCTACAAGCATGTGACAAAATTCGACTCTAACACACGGCCGAGCGAAGGTATGGCCAGGTTTCTTTTCAGGCGCTCAACACTGCTGAGAGAGAAATGATTTCTACTTCATTGAAGAGGGTGTGATATATCTCAGCAAGACAGTAATGCCCCCAAAGTGACACAATTATCCCACACCAGGGCTTGTGGCTCTAACCTCAAGCTCCTTCCCTTTCAACTCCACCATGCAGACTTCCCTAAGGCAAGTTTCAGAAGCAAAGCCCAGAAATACCCACAAAGAGGTGGGGCTGCTGCTTTATAAATGCATCCACACTCAGCAAGCAGATTCCTAACAAGCTAATCAAAATAAATTGGGTTGGCACATGCCTGGCTACCGCTCTTTCCCAGTGCATAAATGGTACTGTTGGGTTTTTCTGTCCCTGTGACCACTGAGTGGGCCCTATAATGAATGCACAGGAGATGCTAGCCATCAAAAGACTGTGCCCCTCTGCTCATCTCAGGGGACCCACCCAGCTCCTTCCCAGACCTCTGCACAGCAAATGGCTATGCATACTCGCTCAGCATTTGGGCATGTCTGCCCCCACAGGATACTGATACGAATGGATTTGACACACACACACACAGAGCACCCCCTCCCACCTGAGTGCCCTGATTGCTGAAGGCTAGCAGCATCCTCTTGGTATTGCTTGCCTTCATCTTGTGTGCGTTTTAAAAGAGCAACCAGACAGAGACCTTCACTAAGTGTCTTCCAGCATGCCAAGATGGCGATGTCTCCCTGAACTCCACCCCACCTGATAGCGGAGTCCGTGTTTGCACTGGCTCCCGGCTCCCTGGCTGGCCTCCATTAATGTACGATGCTCAGAGGGAGCCACATGCATAGCATTCAGACATTAGTGGAATCTTGCGCGTTTTCAGACTCGGGGATGCAACCAGGTACGGGGCCTGACCCGACTCGCTGCTTGCATTTGCTTTTGTGCCACTATCTCCCTCAGTGTGGAGTGTCTCGGATGTGCTGCCTTAAAGACATCCCGTACACAAACACGGTCATCTTTAGGAATCCCGATGGGGTGGGCCCAGAGCTCACTGCCTCCACATTCCCAAATCCGTGTCTGCTCCAGTTCCTTATACAATCTGATCCAGTGTTTGCATATAATCCACAAGCATCCTCCTATAGACTCTAGGCTGCTTTTAACACCTTGTACTCTGTAAGTGCTAGGGAAGTGTGCTGTTGGGTTGTGTGTGGAACACAGAGAGGCAAGAAAGGGCTCAATGTGCTCAGCACAGACGGAATAGGTTTGCAAACACTGTTGATTCCGGGGTCCTGAATCCACTGTGGATGTGAAAGAAAGACTGATTGCACCTCAGGAAATACTGGGATCATTTTAGGAGCTAGAGAAATGGCTGAGAAGTTAAGAGCGCGTGTTACTCTTTCAGGAAAACTGGGCTTTTGGTTCTTACCACCCACATAGTAGCTTACAACCGGCTCCAGGAGATTCAACACTCTCCTCTGACCTCAGTGGGTACCGGGCAAGCAGGTGGTGCACATATATACACATAGGCAACACACTCATACACATAAAATAAGTAAATATAAAAAAAATAATTTTAAAAGAATTTTATCATTTTTTTCTTTTTAAAGTTTTCTTGTTTTTTAAAGTTCGGCACTCATTTACTTATTTTGTGTCTGAGTATATGTGCCTGTCGGAAGGGAGGGGCATTGTGTACCACATGGTGAGTACGGCCTTACAGGAAAACTTGTGGGGATCAGTTCTCCCCTTCTACCATGTGGGTCCTGGGACTTGAACTCAAGTCACCAGGCTTGGTGGCAAACACCTTCACCCACTTAGCCATCTGTTTCACTGACCCTTGATTATTTTCCCATTAATGAAATCTCCCATTGCTGCTTCTCTTATAGGGAGGCAGAGTCTTTCTTACCATAACGAGGACTTAGTGACTTAAGATTTAGGACTTGCTCAGGCTCACAGCCAGTTGTGGGTGGCAGTCAGGCTCCCAGTCAACCTGTCAGGAGGTCAGGAGCGGCTAGTTTCAGTCCCCAGGAGGCTTCAGGTCCAAGTCTGAAGATTCAGGGCACCTGGCATAGATGGAGAATGATGATATTTATGCCTATGGGTGTCTGGGACAGAGAGGTCTCCCTCCCACATAGCTCCCTGCTTTAGAGACTGCAATAGCTATGCAACTGTGACCCCAAGATAAGGAGCAGGACCTTTATGACTGAGGTCTCTTTAGGTGGGGGGGGGCTGAGAATGATAAGAAAAACCGTGCAAGCCCTCAGGATGACTGCTGACACCTGACTTGCTAGATGCCATGACAATCTCTGTATAAGCCTTCCCATCAGCCATCCTGCCACTTGGGCTGCCTGAGAGCTCTTTGCTCTTCAGGGCTGTGTGTCTAACACTCGATCCAGCCTCAGCTGGACAGTGGCTTTCCCAGATTCCCTTGCAGCCAGAGCCACTCAGGTGACTTTAATTTGATCAATGACACATAAGGGGACAGGTGCTGGCTCGCTTCCAGTCAACAAAATTTCTAAGCCGTTCCCTTTCTGCCCTCTGTCTGCCTGCCCTTAATCTCACGACCTTTGGTGCCAATCTTTCAAAAGCGGCAAAGGAAAGGCCAGCATCTGAAGGAGGACTGTCAAGAACACAGAAGAAGCCAGGTGAGGCCGTTTCCAGACTCTGGTGGATACAGTGAACGTCTACACTGTTTATCAGGCCTTACATTTAATCCTACTCCTAGTCATTGTCTCCAGACCTCTGCCTGCAGCTTCCAGAAGAGCCATAGTCTCCTACAATTCCAAGGAACCAATCAACATCCTTTAAGGTCATTTTTTCACAACTCCAGTCATTCCAACCTCATAGCTTCAAACCCAGAGACATTCCCAGCCTGGACGTCTACACAGGCGAACAAGCTCAGGCATCTATGTGGGACACTGACTTTCTGCTTACCACTGTCTGCCCAGCAACTCCCATCTAGCGACACGAGCAAGACATTTGACCCCAACTGGGTGTTGTGACATCTCCTTCACAAAGTTGTTGACCAGAAATGTCCCTGGGGACAGATCTCCTGCTTAACTCACCAGATCCCCAAGCCCCTACCATCACCTAGCACCTGCTAGATTCCAGAACCCCACTGCTTTCTTCTCACGCACTCCCCTCTGAACCCCAGCTCTCCTGGGTGTCTTCCGGTTGCTTGGAGACCATTCTCTGAGCCCTTTTACTTTACAAATGTTGTCCCTGTCTGCCTACCCCTGGAATCTCTGATAGACCTCACTTGTACAAGCACACACACACACACACACACACACACTCACACAGAGTTGGGTACTGGGATTGTGGGGTTCAACAGTTGTCTGTGAGCTATCCAAGGGGAGGGCCAAATTCACAGGGCTCTTCATTGACTCCTCTACTATCTAGCTGACCTAACCCCCAAAATACATTCCATAACTGTGCACTTATTAAAAGAAGAAAGGCAGGAGAGCTCAGCTCCAGGCACATGATAAACTCACACCTTCAGAGAAAATTCCCAAAGCACAGAGGTTTAGAGGTTCACCTTCCATCCCATGGAGCCATCCAGCCTGGGTGTAAATTCTAGCTGAGCCACTTAGCAGATGTGCGACCCTACGCAAGTCACTTAACCTCTGAATCTCCATTTTCTTGCCTACAAAGGAGAATCTGCGTAATAACAATTTGATGGAATTGTTGTGAGCATTAAATAAATTGATAAAATAATACATAGTGGTAACTCATGTGTGTGTGTGTTGCTTAGGATGATGTCCAAGACCTTGAGCATGCTAGGCAAGGACTCTGAGCTACATTCCCAATCCTATTTCAAGGTCTTTTTTATATAGCCCAGATGGGTCTTAACTTGGGACCCTCCTTCCTTAGCCTCCTGAGGACTGAAATGGCAGGTCCCTACTAATGCTAGCTAATTTTATTATACATTGTTAGCGCTATGATCATGCTGGAGACATTTAGAATGAGACCTGAAATGGGCAAGCCCACTATGGACCACACCGTCCAGGTTTGCCCATCCTGATGTTCTGCCTCATTCCTGAACGCTTTCTGTATCAATCTCCATCCTGGTCAGCAATGCCGCTTCTGCCAAGCTTGTCCTCTGACCGCTCCCCAGCTCTCCTTCCTGACTACCAGCGGTCACACACATACACTCACTTGATTGATAAAGTCCCTATCTGGTCATTTACGATCTGGCTGCAATAGAGGCGACTCCTGCCAACTTGAAAAGCAATTAATCTGCAAACAAGCTGGGCAGCAGCAGGCCTGGGCATTTCAGTCTCGGGCCGGGCCACTCCGGAGAGCAGACAAGACTGTGGCCGGCTATTTATTGTACATTTTAATTAAGTGCTTGTTAACGACAGTTATTTTAACAGTCATAAAATTACTGTTGTAATGCATTTTGTTGGAGGGAGAATGGAAGGGCCTCAGGATTTTATGAAAGCAACCACAGATTGCCTTCACTTTAAATCAAAGAATAAATTCTGAAGAGGAGGGCCGGTGCTGTGGTCCAGGCCCAGACACTAATGGTTATTTAATGTGTTCATCAGTGTTTGTAAGTCCTGAGCATACGGCATGGACACAACAGCCTCCAAACCCTCTTTAACACTTATTTGAGATGACAGGAAAAATGAAACCATTTGTGCTTTCAATGGAAAAGCAATCATTGGTACATTATATTCGCCTTGCCCTATCAAGCTAATGCATGGTAAAAGTGTCACCAAATGTATTTAAGGGCCTGATGGACTGTTAATGTTGGATTCCTGGTACTGGACTGATTAATAAAAATCTTCAATTTGTATGTAAATGCAGCGAGGCCTCATATCGTCGGCATACCTGCACCCTGAGAAAATAATAAACTGAAGTTTAATGCAGCAATTATCAGCATTTATGGAACTCTTAAAGCGGCTGGTGGTGGCCCTTGGAAGTAGGCATACAGGGAGAAGCCAGGGAGAGGACGAGATTCCTGCAGGACCCATAGGTTTCTCCCAGGGGCCAGCACTGGCATAGCTGGTAATGCCACACATGGTGGTACCCTGTGCAAGTTCAAAGAGTAAGCCAAGTGTGGTGATACCAGCTGATGACGGTTACCAGAAAGATGATCCAGATGAAACAGTTGGGCACCTGCTGATACCCCAAGCTCTGCAAAGGAACCCCGCAGAGCAGTCCTACAACCTGCTAGACCAAGCCATGTGTGTAATGAACAGAAGACTAACTATGTACCTACAGAAACCATCTACCTAGGCACAAGTGGCAATGTCCTCAAAACATTGCAATACTGTGTGTCCAGCCCAGGGCTAGGGACAGCTTTAAATATTATCTCATTCTTTATGATGTCAGAGACTGGCTCACTGCTTACTAAATTCATTTCCTTTTCCTCTTGGTCGCAAACCTAAACTATACTCCTTTGCAGTTACAGGTAGCCATGCAAGTTAGTTTGGCCGGCCAAGAATAGATAGACACCAAGATGAGATTGGATACTAGATATGCAAGAGTTTTAAAGCAATAGAAAGCAATAGAACCCTTGGGCTATCCGCCACCCGATTACTACAGGAGCAGGGAGAAAAGAGGCGTGAACACAGATTCTCAGAAGGGATCACTCTTCCAAGAAAGTGTTTGCCAGGTTAACAGGAAGTCCTTGAGCCTTCGCCCATTGGTCTTGCCTCAGTAAGCCTGGCTCCATAGCCCTACCATGCTCAGTCACTGTTCCAACACACCAGAAGAATGTGCTCACACTACGGGTGTATGATGGGATAGCCAGCAGCCTAGCTTGGCTCCTACAGCAGGAGACCAGAGGCACGACAGTGTGTCTGCACGCCACCAGTAGCTGAGGGCTGGCCAATAAGATGTAGACAGGATTAATCTATGTTCCTTCTAGCCTGACCCCTACAACATCCAATGAACTGTCCTTAGCTTGAGGCAGACAAGATGCTTATGGACCGAAGAACCAGAGCTATATGGATAGGTTTCTATCCACTGCTTAAAGACATGCTACTGCTTAAAAGGCAAGAAAAATTTCCATTACAACAAGCCCTTGAGATTAAGGACCTTTCTATTATAGCAGCTCAGCCTTAACCCAACTGACATCCTAACAGCAGAAGGCAAGTGTTCAGGTCTCCATTTCCCAGTAAGAACAGGGATCCAAGCAGATCAGTTCTATTCCCTTCCTTGACTCAACCATATTTTGTTTCCTGTCCCCAGGCTTTTCTGATACTTTGGGACTCCTTGGGTCAGTAAAAGCTCATTTAATCTTTGCCAGCCATGATCAAGCCAAGTATTCAAGAAGGCTCAAAATCTGTGAGGCCACCTCCATAGACAGGATGGGTAGACACAGGTGAGGATGTTTTCCTTTTGTCCCGGGTAGACAGTAGGAACCACATTCTATCAACAACCCTTGATGGCTTCTCCCTTCTACCCAGCTCCTCCACACCCTGTTCGTTCTGAGCACCTGCTCCTTGGGACCCTTGTGAAGACATTCCGTGAATATCAACCTTTGCCTATTTAGCCATTTCAGGGGGCGCCCAGCTAAAACAAGGTTTGAATCTGAAACAATCAGAGTTGCCACTGACCAAATGGTCTAAATGAGGTTTTCGAGTAAGGAATAGAAACCCCTTGGCAGAGAGAAATGGGATGAGGGGCTTTGTAAAGACAGGGAGAAAAATGAAGCCCAAAGAGAAGGAGAGGGGGGAAAGAAATCTCAATTTGTTGGTTAGCTCAGTGCCTCCCTGACTCTCTAAGTTCCAAATTGTCTTGCTTTTCTCCAGATTCCAATCAAGACTGCAAGCAGCTCCTGCCGGGTTAGGGTCTCCCATCCACCAGTGCCTGTCCACTCAGAGTCTCCCACCTACCAGCATGGGGTGCCACGGAGGAGATTGGAGACTCAAAAACTTCCACTCAAATCTCAGCAGGCATTAACCAGTCCACGAGGGAAAAAAAAAGCAGTCACAGCCACACCTGACACAAGGGTCCTTCTCACTCTCAGACTAGGCTATTGTGTAGAGCTTTGGGGACAAATAAAGGGGGTAATGTCGCGGGGGGGGGGGGAGACAGAGCCAGGTGTGCCTGCCCTTACCCCACACCCAAACCAATACGGTAACAACAAAATCAGTTTGCTAATCATAAAATAAGATCTTCACAGCTTCCAGAATGGATTCATCTGAAAGGCCCAGCTGCTCTGGCCCCTTCCCATCCACTTCCTCTTCCTCCAAGAGGGGAAGGACTGGCTCCGTTGGGGGTGTGCCTTGTCCAGCAGAACCTGCCCATGGACTCCTGCTGCCACTCACTGGCTTCTTGGACACCCCCACTTCTTGGACACCCCCACTTCTTGGACACCCCCACTTGGCCAGGGCATGCGTAAGTGATGGAGTGCTGATCTTGGCACCCCATAGTCCACAGAATAACAGCAAAGACACTCTGGGCTCAGTTGTCCCGTTTTTCGTGGACCAGAAGAGATAAACCTTCCTTTTTCTTTTTAAAATTTTAAAGAGGTGTGTGTGTGTGTGTGTGTGTGTGTGTGTGTTATGTAGTTTTTAGTGTCAATGTACACACATGCATGAACATGTTACCCGTGAATGTGAAAGTGTGATGCATGCATAGGGGGCCAGAGACTGACAATAGATGCCTTTCCTCAATTGCCTTCCCCCTCTTATGTTTTGAGGCAGGGTTTCTCACTGAACCTCAAGTTCATTGATAAAGCTAGGCTGCAGTCAGTGTGCTCAGGGGTCCATCTGTCTCTGCCCCGTCACCAGCTTCCCAGCACTGGCACTATGGGAGCTCCTTGTAACACCCAGATTTCTATGTGGGTTCTTAAGATTCAAACACAGGTTATTCTGCCCATGTGGCGCTTTACTGACTCAACCATCTCCCTGGTCTGAGGGAAACTTTTTCAATATGTGTTTAATTGATGGCAAACTAACTAGCATGTAAAAGCACCCCTCTTAAGAACAAGTTTTAAGCATGCCATTTAGCATTAAACATTCACCTTGCCGTAGAACAGTCACCACCCAGAGTCCCGATCCACCTTGTAAAACCAAAACCACACCCAGAAGCCATTCCTCATTTCAGCCCCAAAGGCCACCATCTGTGACTGTGGGGACAGCAAACTGCCCACGTACATGAAATGGCACATACAGGTTTTATTGTGTCCTCGAGTCCATCCGCACTGCAGCTTGTGACAGAATCTACCTCGTTCTGTTTGTCTCGTCACCTTTGGGTTGTGCCCACATTATTGGCTATCTTGCTGCTGTGCCTTGAGCATGCAAAGTCTTTGAGGCTCTGTTCTCAGCAAGGAGGGGACATTTGCAACCCCAAGTGGTCCCTCACTAGCCCCGGGGGAGGAGGCAGGGCTGTGGTTCCCAGCTCAGATTTGTAATCCTACTGGACTGGTTTTAAATCTTGATTTCCCACCCACTACTCTACTTAGGCAAAACCACGAAGGCGTGTGGGCCCTTGGCACATGCCAATGGCTCTTCCAACCACTATCACACAGGGTTAGCAAGCATGGCGCTCCCTGGAATTCACAAAGGTAGGTGCTGTTCCTCACCCTGGTTTACAGAGGAAGTTAACTGTTTATCTGGATTCAAATAAGAGATAGAGCCAAGATTTCAACGCAGACAATCTTGTGTGTCCCAGAGCCCATATAACCACAATGAATCCAGAGATGGCCTTCCGTGCTTGAGTCAAGCCTGACCCTGCTGCAGCATCCGGGTGAGGAGTTGTCTCCTTCAGACCTAGGTGCTGTCAGAGGAGGGGAATGGAGGCAAATGTATTTATTACATCTTCCTGCTTTCCTCCCACAGAGACTGACTTTTCTAATTGTTCTATAGTGTATTCCATGTCACGGGGTGAATGAGAAGAGGACCTGGGGTTCCAAATTCACTAACCCCGTCCCATGTCTGTATTCTTGGCCAGTGATCTTTGTGTGAATCCCTTTGTAAAGAACGAGGAAGGGCTGTGGGCAAAAATCTCTCACATTCTCCAGTCCTTCCAGTGAGTTCCTCGGCCAGAGTTGAAATTCCAAAGACATCTGGCAGCGAAGCAATCAAGGGAGACCTGTGCAGAGAAGGAAGAGGAAGCTGGTGCAGGTTGGAGATGAGTGTGTGCCTGGGGCAGTCACAGGAAATGGAAGAAGGAAGATAGGACTGGTGGGGGTGGGGTAGCATCTCCCTAGAGATGAGTGTCATCCATATTAAAGCATCCTGATAGTCACAAGTAAAAAAAAAAAGAAAAAGAAAAAGAACCCTTCAAAGACTATAAACAGCTTCGATTTTAGACTCTTTCTGAATACAGCACCAAGGTAAGGCTGGCCCACATGAGGCTCTGTTTTTTTTGGGTTAAACCAATTGAGAAATATGATTTTTGATAGTTTTAAGCTGGGCATGGTGCCAAAGGCTTCCAGTCCCAGCACTCACAAGGCTGAGACAGGAGGATCACAAACCAGACTGGAAGACATAGTTAGACTCTGCCTCAAAAACAGTTTGTTTATTGTTGTATTTCCTTTTTCTTTTCTTTTTCTTCCTTCCTTCCTTCCTTCCTTCCTTTCTTTCTTTCTTTCTTTCTTTCTTTCTTTCCTTCTTTCTTTCTTTCCTCGTAAGATCTTTCTTTGGGACCAAGCAACAACTGTCCCAGACAGAGATGTTCCCCCTCTCGGGCTCCCTGCCACAGACTCAGAAGCCCATCAGAGCTAAAATCACGATGACACTGTCTGGACATATCTCATCCATCTCTCCTTTCACCTCTCTCTTCTCCCTCTGGGGTGTCACTGTGGGTGCAGCCTACATTGATGCTAAACTCATCCAGACTTATGGCAATGTTCTTCCTTCAATCTTCTGCATGCTGGGATGATAGGCATGTGTCCTCAAGTCAGACTTTCTTAGTTTCTCCTTTTATAAACCATATGGGAGAACACCCTTATAAGAGAATCTGAGGCCTCCTGTCTGTAGCCTCTAACCTCCTCAGATCCTGTGGTCTGGGCTTCTCCCATTCCTGCCCTCCCCCTTCCTGTTCTCAACTCCCTCCAGTTCTGCTACCCCAACTCAGCCCTAACTCAGTGGATGTTATAGTTTTAATGTGTGGTGTCCCCTGAGGGTCGTGTGCTTGAATAACTGATAACGCTGTTTTAGGAGGTCATAAGACCCCTCTGCTCACTTGACTTTTTCCTGTCCTCCTGTGCAGGAAGTCCCTCAAGGAAGGCTGTCCATTAGGAAGGCTTTGGCCACACACCCTCTGTCTTTGAAAACAACCTTTGCTCTGCATGAAGCATCTACCAGACACAGGCAAGGGGCTCTCCCTTCCTACCCCTAGGAGTACCCCTGTTTCTGAGCTTCACGTGCCAAGGCCTGCAACCACTGTACCTATGCCTCCACCCATTTAGGTGGCTTCAGAGACAGAGAGAAAGCCCCCAGAGAAATCTCTGTTCATACTCAAAAGTAGACCAATGGATGGTTCCATACCCTGCCCTAGCAAGAATTCAGAAAGCTACCCGAGGTCCTATTTCATGGTGGCTTTACAGCTATTCAGACCAGGAACAAATGGCTATGAAGGTCCATGAGAAGTAGAGATAGAAGAGCTGACAGAAACTATAGGCCTCTCTAGTCTGCATAGCAAGACTTAGGCTAGAGCGTGAGATTGTCTCCCAACAGTGGCAACGAGATGCTACTTTGGGATTTTCAATAAACTGACTGAGGGGTGGTCAATAGATCCATGTCATTGAGCTTTCAGACTCCCCAAAGCAGATCCTGGAAGGAGATGTGGGGTACAGTGAGGGAGGGATCCCAGAAAGCATGAGTGAATCAAGCCAAGGAAGGAAGCAAAGTCAACAGAAACAGCGAGTGGATTACCTCTGAATATAAGGGGCTTGACGCCCCAGACCCTTCAAGAAACATGGTAGAAGTTAGTTCAGGATCAGCCCTTTGGGAGACAGGAAAGCTGAGCTCTCTGTTCAAAATTTCCTACTCTCTATCTTCTAACTAAAGATCTAAATATGAAAGGAGCATCCAACGCCTTGTGTTGCCCGGCTACGTCTGTGCTCACTAAACACACCCATCCCTCGCTGACAAGCGCCTGGAAAGAACCGTGATCTTTGGGGCTCTGTGTTGGTCTTTCTTCCCTCTTGGAAATATTAGTGAAAGATCTAGGGTGTGGACTTGGTAGATTATGTCTCTGGCCCTCAGGAGCAGTTCTCTGGGCCTTAGCTGATGTGGTTACAGATCATCAAAGCACAGCCCAGATGACCCAGGGCCACAGCTTGATGACCCGACCCAGGTCAGAGCCCCATCAGGCACACCAGAGTCAATCCAGCTAGGGCCCGCACTAAAGGATTCAACTTCCCTCCCAAGGGTGTTTGAAGTGCAAAGGCCCAACACGTGGACACTCTCTCCTGTTAAGTGTTCTTCCTTCCTTCCTTCCTCTGCCTTGCACAATGGAGAAAGCCCCGATGTCATTAATCACTGCAGGACTTCTAAGCTTGCAACGCCCCACAGAAAGCAAAGATTCTGTCTGAGTCCTGATTTGCTTCAGAACCAGGTTCAAAACTTAAAAGCTGCTGGCAGAAAGCAAAGAAGGAGGCAAGGGTAAGGTAAACTGAGTCTGTCAATATGTCATCATTGGGGATGTTCTATAGTACAGCTTCTTCCTCCCTCACTCAGAAGAGCTCATGGATTCTGTCTTCATCTTCCCAGTGGGACTAACCACATGCACGGTGGGTCCTACAGCTTCCTTAAAGCAAAAAACGAAAGACTCTTAATCCAGCATGCAGGCTCGCTCCCAAGGCCAACCTGACCTGATGGTATTTCTAAGTCAGTCAATGGGGACCCACGGCACCCTTCCAGGGCATCTGCAGCAGCATCTTCAACCCCCTGAGCTTTTTTCCATTTCCTCATCACACGCTGGAGATAACTTTTTAAATTGGCTTGCTCTCCTGTTGCCCTTGGAGAGTTTGCAGGCTCAGAAAGAGCAGGGGCTGGCCGGTCTGTCACATGGCCGGTTGTATACAGAATGCTTCATCAGGGTTTGGCCACCAAGTGGATGAACCCTTGAGACCTCACATGGGGAACTCCAGCTCTTGAGGTTAGACTCATTCTTGCTAGGCGTGAACAGCACCATCTCTGATTTGAGCTGAATTCTTTGCCTCAGAGCTCAGTCACAATGTCACAGAACCCCATAGTCTGAGCTCTCTGCTCTCTTTGAAAGAACAGGACAGCCTGCTGAAATTAAGGAATATTGGGGTGCTTAAGCAGACCTCACAGATATGCCCCTGGTGGGGTCTCCATGGCCCTGCCTTCTCCCGGGACCGAGTGACTTGGGTTACTTTCTTTGGGTGGTCAGAAAGAGAAGTCTCTTGAGAAATGCCCAACTTCTATTTCACGTCCAAAGACTAGTATTCAATGTCCCATGAGCTGCAGGGCCACATCTACAGATGCTAAACACAGCAGGAGTCCCAAGGACAGCTGATGTGACCATTGGAAGGTATGAGAGGGGAGATAGAAGCTCACCAGCGTTAGAGAGAGTTCCCAAATGCCCACGCAGGGTAAATGCAGCAAGCGGACCACTGTGGGCAGCTAGAGTCAGTTGTCTCCAGCTCCTACCCTCCACCCCAACCCCTCCCCCCAGCACAGGCAGATCGCTCATACACACAATGTTGAACCACAGATGGCAGAAGCAAAAGGATGTACCCTGGGACTCTGTTTCCACAAAGGGCAACACAGGGCTGTGAATGAAAGGAGCCTCAAGGATGACCCAGGAGCCTCCTCCTTTCTTTGTCTGGTCACATGGAATTGGTTTGCATGAAAATGTATGTGTTCCATGCTTTGGGGTGCATGAATTTCATTTCTAGAAAGAGTGTTAACTAAGGAACTGTAAACTTTCCTGGAAAGGGAAGAACCCTGACTGTCCGGGGTGACATGAGCTCTGTACACCAGCAGAACACAGCAACTAAACTGCAGGTTCTCTGGGTGCCTGAGGGTGAAGCCTAACACTCTCACTTTAGGCGGTGTGACCTCAAGTCAGTGATTTAACCACTCTGTGCCTTGGTTGTTTGGCTTTGTTGCGTTTGTTACTGTCTATGAAACAGAAGAAATAACAGTTCCTGCCTGGTTGGGCTGTTTAACCCAATGGGAGGTTTAAACAAGGTAATGTTTGTAAGGAGCTTAAATCTACACCTGGCACAGGGAGAGCTAGGTGCCTATTAGCTTCTATGGATAGGAATATGATGACAGAGACACTTCTATATCCACACATCATAATAACGGGAAAGATGCTTTTAAACTGAGCTAACGACACAATTACTGAGCACCTAATTACCTGTTCTTAGCACTTTACTGGTATCTAGTCATCTAATTCTCCTCACAGACTTTACACATGGAGAATCGAGACCCAGAGAACCCACGCCACCGGCTCAGCAGTCCCCAGAGGACAGGATGCAGAACTGGGACGTGCCGGCATGTCCTTGCCCTGGCTCACAGCCAGCATCCAGGCTCTTGGTGGCATGTGGAAGGCACGTGACGCTGTGAAGGATGTTCACTGGTGTCCACGAGCCACTGAGACTCCTCCTCCCCCAAATCTAGAGTGGGGTTTAGGGACAGAATGACGCCAAAGTCCCTATGGTGATGCTCTAGAGAGGTGTGACCAGAAGACTGGAGGCGAGGAAAGCCGTCAATTGAGTTTTTCAAGAGAAAATCCTTGAATGTAGATGTCAGGAGATGGCATAGCTCTGTAAGCGCCCAGATTTGGCATTTTGATTTTGTGCTCCTCTCCCTTTTCTCCCACACATTTCCCAGCATCCTGACCTGTGCCCACCGGGCAAGTTGACTTGTCCACTGCCTCTAAACGTCCAGAAATATGGCAGAGTATCACCAGTTATTAAAGTAAGATTTCCCAGCAGTTCTAGAACTTTTCTTGCAGAAAAGAAACCCAGCCCACATTCTCTTCAACACATGTATTGTGGGACTTAGAGCTGAGCCAAGCTTCCTCTTTGGGTTTTGGAGGTGTGAGACAATGGCAGCCTTCGATGCTTTAAACAGGTTTCATTGGCCACTTCTACACAGCTGGCCTACATGGAAGCATACCCCCCCCCCCCGATATAACTCCCAGGGACTGGCTAGAACTTGACACAAGCTAGAGTCATTTTGGAAGAAGGGAACTAAAAGGTCCCCAGATTGACCCAGGGACAGGCATGTGGTACATTTTCTTCCTTAATGACTAATGTGAGAGGGCCCAGCTTCCTGCTGGCAATACCACCCCTGGGCACATGGTCCTGGATGCTATAGGAAAGTGAGCTGAGCAAGCCATGAGGAGCAAGCCAATAAGCAGCACCTCTCTATGGTCTTCTCATCAGTTCCTACCTTGAGCTCCTGAACTGACCTCCTTGGATGATAGATCATAAGCTGTAAGATGAAATAAGCCGTTTCCTCTGTGAGTTGCTTTTGGTAGTGATGTTGCAACTCAGCGACAGAGACTGTTACTAAGACATCCTGGTTACAAATTATGCTGGACCATCTGAGCCACCTCATGTGCATCCGCTGGTCCAGTGCAAACTAGAACCTGGAGCCCCTTTCCCAAGTGTATTGAAAACCTTCAAGATGGTGTAACCAAAGATTAAGCCGAGCGCAGGAAACTTCCAAGCAAAGGTGCAGTTCGCAGGTGCCTTATTTGGCTTTCTGCTGCAGTGATGAAACACCACAACCAAACACAATTTGGGAGGGAAAGGGTTTATTTGGTTTATAGTTCCACATCACAATTCATCACTGAGGGAAGCCAGCGCAGGAACTTAAGCAGGGCAGGAACCTGGAGACAGGAACTGAAGAAGAGGCCATATAAGGACATTGTTTACCAGCCTGTTCCTTGTGGTTGCTCAGCAGCCTGCTTTCTTAAACATCCCAGGGCCACGTGTCCAGGGGTGGCGCCAATGACGGTGGGAGGATCCCTTCCACATCAATCATTAATAAAGAAAACATCCCCCCCCCCCGTAGACTTGCCTACAGGCCAATCTGATGGAAGCATTTTCTCAAGATTCCCTTTTCCCAAACATATCTAGGTATACATCAGGTTGATGAAAAGCAACCAGCACGAGAGGTCACGTGACTAGGAAGTCAGTCCCATGAGTACACACAGGGTCTATGTAAGGTCCTGCTAAGCCCAGGACCAGGTAACTATCCAGTCAATAATACACTGAATGCAGAGCCTAGAACCAGCTGACGCTGAATCAACAGATGAACCCAGGACCGAGTCAGTGACAGTCAACCCACAGAAAACACATCTCGCCATCACCTTACCCTCTGAAAGCATGGTTTGGGCACAGAACTCTGAATGCTGTGACATCTGTGAGTACTCACAAGCAAGAAGCGTTACTCCTGGCCCTTGTTATGTTAGCTCACCCCCACTAGAATGTATTATAGTCATAGAGGAGGCAAAGAACTGCACCTTGCTACAAGGTGACCCAGCTGGTAAGACATTCTTCTGGATTTCAACTCAGGATACCTGAACACAGAGCCTGCTGCTGAATTAGGATGGGATGTCCTTAGGAAATCAGACTGGCCCTCTGAGGCTGTGACCCATTCTTGCTCCTGGAAGCCTCCTCATTCCCCGCCAACCCCCAGCAGAGACATAGAACCCCATTAACTACTTTAATAATAATTGGTGACAATTTGCCATATTTTCAGATGTTTAGAGGTGGTAGACAAGCCAAGATGCCCCTATTGCACCACCAAAACTACCGAGTATGGTTTAGGGACCAGATGGGAAGCCTGGCTCTGGGGAGAAATCCACCAACAATTTGTCCTTCATCTACATTCCGAGTCTGCATGGAGGGACAGATAGAAAGAGGTGAGGCCTGTGCCCCAGGCAACCTACAAAGTTCAGTCAGAGCAGATCCCAGATGCCTAGGCAGCCCCCCACCACACCCACTGAACCCCTTTAGTTACTGGATTGTTGCGCTAGAGAAGAGGATGAGACACTTGGGGACCAGGGCAGGAGGGACCTGCCAACGTGATCACGATTGGGCGCTGCAGGAAGATGTGCCTTTGCCCCTACTCTTCTCCTCGAGATCATGGACCTATTGTGTTGTCGAGAGCACCCTGCTCACTCCCGGCTCACAAAGTGCACTTATATCCATGAGCACCGGCCCGCCTGCGGCACACATGGGACAAAACCCCAGGAGAGGAAAGACTGATCCAGAATGAGACAGCATTCTGAAACATGGCTGAGTTGTATCTGTGCTACAGTAGACTCTCAGCTAATGCCCGTTACACTGAACTCAAGTGAAACAGGAAATTCTGTGGGCAAGGTAAGTGTTGTTCTAGCTTTGGACTTCATTGTCTCAATGATTAGCAAGTCTTCCCCCCAAGGGCTAGGTTAACAAACATTCAAATTGGGGTCTCTTCATACAATCACCAGCCACTACTGCTCAGGTTGTACAGAAGCAGCTGAGACAATGCAGGCACTGACGGGCATTGCCAGCTTCCAGTAAAACTTTATTTACGGGGCTGGAGAGATGGCTCAGTGGTTAAGAGCATTGCCTGCTCTTTCAAAGGTCCTGAGTTCAATTCCCAGCAACCACATGGTGGCTCACAACCATCTGTAATGAGGTCTGTTGCCCTCTTCTGGCCTGCAGGCATACACACAGACAGAACATTGTATACATAAGAAAAAGAAAGGAAGGAAGGAAGGAAGGAAGGAAGGAAGGAAGGAAGGAAGGAAGGAAGGAAGAAAGAAGACATATTTTTTAAAAAACTTTATTTACAAAACACAGGGGATGGAAGGTTTAGGGACCCTGATCTATTGCCTTCCCACAGCACTTATTATGTCATAGTATCTGTGGGTCAGGAATCTAGGCACATGAGACTCAGCTGGAGTCTCTGAACTGGTAGCTCTTGGGAACTTGCAGTGAAATGAGCAGCAGGGGCCACAGTCAGGCCCCTGACTGGGGAGTCCATTGGGATTATAAGGATGCACAACTCCATGTACCCCAGTAACCCACACAGAGGGAGGCCTTGGTGATTCCCATGGGAGCTGCCTGGCACTGCTACCTGCTGCCCATGTGATCCAAAACACAGTCTGGGAAGCCTGGAGCTTTCTCTACAACCCGCATGCAGAATTAGCATCTCCCTGATCCACCAGAAGCCAATTGTGAGCCTTTTGTAATAAAGCAGAGAAAGAGAAACACAAAGAGTGAATAATAGTTTAGAAGTGAGAGTGATCCCAGTTCTAAGGCGACAGATTTATAGGGCCCGGGAGGAGGTGGCTTATCCAGTAAAGGGCTGGGCACCCACACGAAGGGCTGAGTGCAATCCTCAGCTCCCAGGCAATACAGAGCTAGGTGCATTTGGTGCATGCTTCTACTCTACCAGCACTTGGGATGTGGAGACAAGTGGATCCCTGAGTTCACGGTCCAGCAAGCTCCTAACCAGAGGCTCTGTCTCAAAACAAACAAACAAAAAACCCTAAGGTCATTGGGGTCTGAGGAATAATACCAAAATTTTCACACACACACACACGACCAAACAACATTCCCTGTAATATAGCCTTGAAAGTCCAAAGTTTAAGAAGCCCTCAGACAGCAAAAGTCAACAAGAGAGCATGGATTCCATCTCTTTCGTTTGTTTACAATTTACCTTACAAAGAATCACATTTCATTATGGCACTTTTTATTGATTGAAAATTGATTGATTGATTGATTGATTGATGGATGGATTGATTTTTTAAGACAGGGTCTCTCTGTAGCTTTGGAGCCTATCCTGGACATAATGGCATATTTTAAACAATTTTTTCTCCCCTCCCCTTCTCCCAAGTTCGCCCTCCCTGCCTTGTGTCCTCCCATCCCCAGTGGCCTCTTTGCTACTTTAAAGTCACATGCCTGCCACCCCTTTTCAAGCCCAGCCTCACGTGGACTCGGACTCAATGATGCCGTATTGGTTTTCTGACAAGTTTAAAATGGAAAAATTGAGTGTCATAATGCAGCTCAGTGGTAGAGTGTTTGCCATGAGGCTCTGGGTAGGATCCCTAGCACCGTACAGAGAAGGAAGGGGAGAGCAAGGAGTGGGGAGGGCAGGTTGCGCTTTCGCAGTGAGTCTCCAGCTTTTAGATAAGGGCAATAGTGTTAGAGAGTTACTGTTCCATGCTGGGCTCAGCCACCATGAAGCTGGGGTCTGTGGGGGAAATGGACCCCAGGGAGTGAGCTGGGAACAGAAATGAGCCATACTGTTTGAACCGTGCTACGGGATATAACCTCTGCTGGGACCTTCCTAGGCTAGAAGCTCTGAAAACCTGGCCAAGAGTGAAGGGGACAATTATCTGGTTGCTTCCTTCCTTCCTTGTTGCCGCCATGTATTCTGTACCTACCCTTGACACATATGTGAGCATCCTGCTGGCACAGGAATCCAGAGAATGTAGAGTGTATCATCAACATAGACCTGCCCCCACCTTGCTAAAGCCATAACTGAAACTAGAGATAAAAAGACCAGAGTGACATACAGGTGTCCACAGAGCTGACCTTCCCTGAAAGAAGTCAGATATCCCTAATGTGTAGACTTCAAGCATGACACCAATATGGTTTTGACCAATGAAATGTAAGCAGAGGGATCCTAGTTCACGTCCAAGCAAAAGCATCAACAGCCAGCACTCAGGTCACCTTTTTCTCTTGCTAGGCATCCAGAGAGTGACTTGTGTAGATTGGAGTCATAGCCAAGAACATGCAGAGGGAGGATACCCACCATTGAGATCCACAGGTTGTTCGTTGATGCTGCCAACTCCAGCCCAGACACCAAATCTACATAGAATTCCAAAACCATATAAAATGACCACACCCGGATGATGCTGAAGGCGTATAAGGGGGAGAAATGCGAGTCAAATAATCTCAAGATGACTCCGAAAAAAAAGTATTCTAAGGTTTTTCTTTATTAAAGGGGAAAATTCACAGAACAGGAACCAGGGTTTAGGTGTGGCGCTCAGAAAGAAGAGAGAGAACTGGGTGAGAAGGAGGCTGTTTGGGTACCTAAAAGTCATGCCCCCACCGGGTCCAGCCTCTTAAAAGCCATTGGCTGAAGGACGTTCCCCATCACCAGGAGGGTAAGAGTGAGCCTGGGGTCATCACCATGTGACCTCCATGGCAAATGAGCAAAAGTCCAGCTTAACCAATGAACTGGCTCTTGAAGTTCCCATGCAATACAGGCTTGGGGGAGGGAGTTTCTCCTTGACTATACAATCACACAGCCTTTATGCCAACTATCAGGAGACCAGGAGACCTAGGGACCTGGGCCAAGGACCAAGTCCTTCTCACTGAGAGCTACATGACAAGGAGCAGATGAGTTTGTGAGCCTACCTACCTTCTTCCTCAGGGGTCTGAGAGAGTGCTGGAGTCAAGATTCAGAAATGAGGCCTTGCGCTATAGGGCCAGGCCTCCTAAATCCACTTTGCTCCTAGGGCTGTTGACTCATTCATACGCTTCTATGTTCACTGCAGTATGAGCCCATTCACCTCTTCTGAGTTCAGCAGGGTTTCCCAGTTAGCTCTCCAGGTTTCATGATGTCACATGCCAACTGAGGAAAGAGTTCCATCTCCACCATGGGCCCTTTACACACGCCCGGCCTTTTGTTTAGAACAATGCTAGACAACAGGCCTACAACATGAGCCTCAAAGACAATTTAAAGCTCTCTTGTAACTACATTTGGAATTTATTAATATTGAATTTACTTGTGTGTGTGTGTGTATGTGTTGGCTTTGTTTTGGTTTTAGAGACATTTCACACCGTAACCTCTGTTGGCTGGGATCTTACTTTATATAGATCAGGCTGGCCTCAAACCCAGGGATCTTCCTCCCTCTGTCATTTAAGTTCAGTGATTATATGCAAGCATGACTAGCAACTGTATTTTAAAGGGTAAAATTTGGGATTTATTAATATTGAATTTATTTGTGTGTGTGTGCGCACGCGTGTGTGTGTGTGTGTGTGTCTGTGTGTGTGTGCGTGCGTGCGTTTGTACGTGCATGCTAGACATTTGCTCTACCACCAATCTGCTTTACTGGGCCAATTAATTATAATAACACACTTTATTTAACCTATTAAATGCAAAACAGCCCCACTTGAAAGTGTGGTCAGTCGTTTAGAGTCTAGCTCCCAGCCTTCCTTTTGTCACGTCTCTTTGAAGCCAGCTGTACGCTTTGCATGTAGCTCATCTCTCAGTTTGGAGGACTGCATCTCAGGTGGCCAAGTGCCACCTGTGGCTAGTGGTCACTCTATCATAGGAAGCAACCCTAAATGCACTTCCCCCAAAGGTTTGTCTTTTTTTTTTTTAAACTGTTCTATCTGAACTAAAATGTCGCCTTTCACAAACACATCCTCTGCCTGTGCTTCTAAAGTCAAGGTCTCCTAACCCCTATGAATCACCCCATCTACTCAGTTCCAGGGCTTCTGTCGCCCAGGGTCCCATACTGGATGGTCCCACTCTCCTGAGGCTCTGAGAAGAAATTCTTCCTTGTCTCTCACAACTGTTGGCCTCCCTCAGCTGGTGGCAGAGTGTGTTGGTCTTTGTCTCCTTTGGGTCCCAATCTCTTTATAAGGGTGCTCACATTGATAAGATCCTTCCCTCCTCAAACAGGAGACAAAATTACAGCAGCAATGTACCATGGTGGATTCCAACAGCTGCTTTCAAACAAGGTTCCCTTCTGGTGTTCTGTGAGGCTCTGGGTTGGGTAGGGCTCTACCCGTGCCATCCTTGGCTTCAGCCTTGTCTCACCTGTTTCCTGATTTGGTTTCCCCACGGAAATGCAAGACCATTCAAGCCAGACTGGGCACCCTCACCACTCCATACCCAGCACTTGGCACAGAGAAGGCTCTCTGCAACTGCTTGTTGCAAAGAAATAAGGAAAGGAGGGAAAAGGGTGGGAGAGAGTGAGAGAAAAGAAACAGACTCTCATGAACGAAAGACCTTGTCTCTAAGATGGCTCATAAGAACCAAGACAAGCCTAGGCTAAAGGGAGCGCTGGGAAAGTCTGACTCCACCATTCTTACTGGGCCTTTTTAGATTCTTCTAGAAGTTCAAGAATCAGCCTGTTACAACTCTGTCACCACCCTGCAAAATGATATGACTATCCATCCCTTGGACTTCTAGAAAGCAGACCTCAGCCAAGGGACCTCACCCTTTTCCTATCCCAGGTGAGCAGCCCCAGCAATACAGAGAGGGCAAGGTAAGAAAGTCAGGAAGAGGTTCCCAGCCTTCCAGCATCTGTCCCCTTCCTTATGGCTCCTCTTCATGAGTAGGACTGTCTAGATCTCATCCATTTTCATGGACACCAAGAGTGGCTACCAACACTAGTACCCAGGGGTCCCTGAGAGAAGCCAATGCACTTGGGACTGAACCACAGAGGGCTCCAGAAGACTGCCCTCAGAAAGGAGTGGGGCAGGAGCTGAGTGTGTGGCTTTGTAGCAGAAGGCTTGCCTGGCTAGGAACGAGGGGGAGGGGCAAGAAGGGGAAAGGAGAGGGGAGGAGATAAAACAGGTAGGGGAGAGGGAAAGGGATGGAAAGGAGAGGAGAGGAGAGGAGACGAGAGGAGACGAGAGGAGACGAGAGGAGAAGAAAGGTGAAGGGGAGGAAGGGGGAAGGAAAGGGGGAGGAAGAAAGAAATGGAGGGTCAAGGGAAGCAGAAAGGAAGACAGATAAGCAGCCAGATCTTGTATATTTTAGCCTTCCAATGTGTCAAACAAACCTTGAGATCTAAATAATTGAGTGGTCTTAAAATACCATTCTGAAATTTGATCAATGGGGAAGTCACTACTGAGATTAACCACAAACGTAGAGGTACAAGACCATTGCCGTGTGTCCCGAAGAAGCTGGAAGTCCCACAGTGTGGGTGGGAATGAGGAAAAGCACATGTGGTAAACTTCTGAAATCTCTCCATTCTTCAGACACCCGTCATTAGGCCTAGAACTCCAGTCCTCTCCCCTCCCACAAGCGGGACTCTAGCAGGGGTAGTGCAGCTTGGATACCAGTTCAGTTTTTGCTCCTGCCCAATCCAAGGACTTGGTAAAGAGCGAGGAGTTTGAGGGATAGAATCTGGGGTCCGCTGGCTCTACAATCCATCCAGAGGCTGCTCCTCCCAGGCCCCTGGCCCAAGCCTCAAAGACTCCAAACCCTCTATTCCCCAGAGGGAATAGTTAAAAATGTCACTCCAGGTTTTTCCAAATTCCCAAAGCCCCAGTTTTCCAATTTTTCAAGGACTGGATCATCCTCCCAACTTTTTGTACAGATTAGAGAAATAGGTTTTTTTGTTTTGCCTTAACCAGGACATGGGGCTTGGTGACCTGGGGAAGGGGGTGGCTTCAGTATTCTATTTTCCTCCTGGAGGTTTGTAGGTACACATCCTACACAATCATGTGTGGGCTCTCCACAGTCTGCCTCGGGAGGGATGGTGAGAATTCAATGCTGTGCTGCCTGAAAACGGTTAATGAGAGTATCCGATGGTAATAACTCAGCATGGTAAGTTTTGCGTTCAAATTTTCACATTTGCTTTTTATAGGAGTAACACGGGCAAATCCTAAGCTAGGACAGCCCTGGAGACTCTCGACATCGTTTTAGCTCACAGGAGGACTGAGGAAGAAACATTCCCTTTGCAAGCTCTGGTTTCTTCCTAGAGTCACTACTCACCGTGCCCCCCTCCCCCGCGCGCCAGCGTTTGTTAATGATGTGAGGTATACTTGAACCCCAAGCAAGGGCAAGGCTCAGAAGCATGGTTTACTGTTACCTGGGCTTCCTTTCTGCTTACAGCTCCTTCCCAGTTTGCAGAAGTGATAGAAGGATCAAATACTTTCCCAAACCGATGCATCTGAGTTTTGATTCAAATTTAAGGAAAAAAAATCTTCAGTCCCTGCCGGTAGAGGTGCTGGCAGGATGCTTGAAGGTTGAGAAACCTGAACCTAGACAATGGCTGCCTTTCCACAATGCATTTCGGTTCATAGAGCTCTCGCTAGGGACTTCCCTAGTAGGAAGTAGGCAAAGAGGAGGCAGGAAAATGTCCCGAGAAAGGCTGTGCGGTTTGACTGCTAGATGTGGGCTCTGGGGCCATGAGCTCCCAGCGAGCATAAATCTCTTCCCCGCCCCCCTGCCCATCACCCAGCAGAGCCTGACCCTTCTGAAGGTCCTGGGGCCCTTCACCTAAGCTTGGCTGGCCTCGGGGAGGGGCCGCCTCTGTTGGCTAACTGGCAGTCAGCCTTGTGACCGCTGAGCCCAAGTCTAGAAAAGAAGTGGGTCTAAGACAGCCTGCTGAGTCAACCTGCCAGGGTCAAGTGATGCCCATGAGACCCCAGGATGAAGAAGACGCGTGTGGCGCGGGTCAAACGGTGTGGCTATGTTTCATCCTAACAGAAAGGTCACTCGAGTCGCAAAAAATGTTAGAGAACACAGTCAGGCTCTCCTTCACAAGACTCTGATCTCCGGGAAAGAGTTCCAAGGCCCGTGGACCTGGGACGCGACAACCCGGCGAGCCAGGCTCGTTTCCCTTCACCAGACTTTAACCCGGGCAGAGGCGCCTTTGTGGAAGCCAGAACAGGCGGAGGGCGAGCAGAGCGCTCGTGAGGTCACTTCCTCGTACCCCAGTGGGTAACTAGGGCCACAAGGCCCGGTGCCCATGGCCGGGCTCTCTTGGGTCCACACCAACCTTGTCCACTCGGCACCACAGAGGGAGACGCATCATTTCCATGCAACAATGCAAACGCGCTCATTACCATATTCTCAATATGCATGAAGAAAATGTGCGACGTTGGCCGAGCCCCATCGCCCTGCTCTGGCCTCCCGCATCCAATAAGGCGACATATTCATCTCCCAAGATGGATGAGAAGGGGATGCCGGGGAAGCAGATCCATGGGCGGGGGAGGGGACAGACTCTGTAAAGGAAAGGAACCGAGAATAAACCAGCAGAAGGGAGCCTGGGATAGACCAAGATTGAAATAGGACGGATCGGAATGAAGAGAGAGAGAGAGAGAGAGAGAGAGAGAGAGAGAGAGAGAGAGAGAGAGAGAGAGAGAGAGAAGAACCCGAGAAAAGGGGGGAGATGCAAACAGGGGGTTGGAAAAAAGACCCAGGGAAAAAAGAAATCAAAAAGAACACATTAGGAGTCTAAAACGAGAAAAATAAAAACCCCGGAAATTAAATATACAGAAAATGCGAGGAATAAATAGGACGGAAAAAAGGGAGAACGGCGGAAATGCTCGGCGCAGGTGGAAACGGGATGATGATCTGCAGAGGAAAAGAGAAATAAAACCACTCGCTCAGGGCCACGGTTTTCCATCCATGCTGGGATTCCGGGAGCCACCACGCAGATTTGGTCACTCGAAGGCCGGTGGCAGAGGGCCTGGTCCGGGAGGTTCAGGAGTACGGAGGAACCGCTGGAGAACCATGCGCTCCTTTAGGGGCGACCGGGCCCGCTCCACCGTGCACAAATCCGGCCTGGGGCCCTTGCCGCCGCCGCTGCAGCCTTTCCGACCAAGGATCTCTCTATAGAGCCGGGAGAGAAGTTTGCAAAGTTTACCCCCAAAGTTTCCCGTAGCGTCTCTGGACCAAGGGACAGCCTCCGAGGCCCTGACAGCTTACAGGGCTCAGTCAGAGTTGCACGGCAGACGTGGCGGCGCCCGGCCCGTGCCTCCTGGGATGCTCCGAGGCCAGATTCACAGTCAAATGTGAATTCCTCCCGGCGCTACGCCAGGCCACGCATCTGCAAGTCCGTGTGGCTGCTAATAGCGGGGGAGAGAGAGAACGCGAAAGTGAGAGAGGGGGAGAGAGAGAAAAGGAAAAAAATATTCTCAGCTCAATTTAAGTCTCATGGAAAGGGCTTACAACTGTAATTAAATCATTAAATTCTTGTCTACGCTTCACAGAGCGGAGAGAAATTAACTTCCCACCAACCTCATTTTCTATTTGAACATGAAATAATGATTTTCTGCCCGTCTAATTACAAAGCCAACATCTGATCAAGCCAGCATCCAGAGGGGATTATCGCATGCGCGAGTATTAGACCTCATTACCAGCTTGAGTGCAAAATTATTACATCTTGTAATTGGATGGTGAGATTTATATACAGATCGGCCCGGTTTCTGTAAGATTGTAATTACAAGCTTCGTTGGTTAGCTACTTATCAGAACTTTGCAGGAAAACAAAACAAATGACTGAGGAAAACGAGCGTTTCATTAACCTGTAACCCCAGCGCGCGGGGCGGGGGGGGGGGGGAGCCAGTGGGAGCGCACGCCGCAGTCTGCAGGATGCTGAAGGATGGCCAGCCCGCACCGCCTCTGGGGGACTCTGGACTTTGGGAGGAAAGGACTAAACACCGGTCTGGCTGCAGCGGCTTCTCTAGATGGGGGGCGCGGGCACATCGGGAGCTGGACCAGTGGACCAGGAGAGGGAAGAGATAGAGACCGGTGGCTCCCAGTGTACGTGAATTGCTCAGCTCAGACCCCAGACCTGATGGGCCTCTGGCCCTAGGTACACCTCGGGCACCTCTCGCAGTTGTTCTCCAGCGTGGACGCTCCTGGCGCCCTGGGCCCAGACCAGAGAGCATCTGTGGTGAGGGCCGGCAGGGCTTTGTGCACTGGGGCCATTGGAAGAAGGAGGGGTGCTGGAGAAGCTTCTGCCAGCGGCGCATTGTTGCGCTCAAGTCTTTTCCCAATCAACTCCCCTGTGCACCTGCTTCTCTTTGCTCTCCGTGCGAGTGTGTCAATCTGACCTAATCTCCTGGATTAAAAATCCCTTGAAAAGGTTCAGCTACCAGCAGATTCTCGAGCTTAGTCTGGGAGCTGGGTTCTACTGGCCTGGTCCTACTGAGGAATCAGAGCCACGTTGCAACTCCAGTCGCTGGGGATACGTGGAGTGCGGATTTCAGGGCCTGGCCAACGCTCTTCCCAGTTGGTCACCGGGTAACAGGGAAGCTGTTTCTGCCCCTGGCCTGGAATGCCTGAAGGGATCTAATTAAGCGAGGGGCTTAGGTTCATTTCTGGGTCTAGAGGTTCACCCTCTGGGCCAGGGGCGCCTCCGGTCTGCATGAGTTCTTCCTGAGAACAGGCTGGCTCTTCCGGTTCTCTCTCTCTCTCTCTCTCTCTCTCTCTCTCTCTCTCTCTCTCTCTCTCTCTCTCTCTCTGTGTGTGTGTGTGTGTGTGTGTGTGATTCCCCGCCCGCCCCCCCCCCCGCAGTCGGACACAACTAGGTCGATAGGTGGTTAATGCAATGCGGAAGGAGCATCTCAGAGGCCCCTGTGTGTGAGAGAGTGTGTGCGGGGGGGGGGGGGGGGGGTGTTGTTGTGTGGTTCTGCGTTTTGTTTTTCTTTTACTTCGGATGTGGGGGGGGGCGGAATTAAATATTCGTGTTTTCACCCAGGCACATACAGCGAAGCCCCTTCGCCCACCTTGGAATCTGGCTCTGTCGCCAGTTGCTCTCATTCACCACCGTGTAGCTAGGTCTTCACAGCTGCCTGGCAAGACTCACAGTCCTACACTTAGGAAAGATCCTAGGAATTAATGTCACCTCGATTCTGTAACCTTAAGATCCCTCCTGAGCAGCTGAGCGCTGGCTTCCTGTGACAGGTTTAACCAGAAACGGAATCAGGCTGGAGAAAAGCATTTGAAGACCAGTGCCGGCCCTGCTGTGCCTCCCTCCACGGTCAAGGCTCACCTAAAGACAACCTCCAGCACCGGACAAGGAGAGCCAGGAAGGGATGGAGAAGCTGCACAGAACCAGCTTAAGGAGATTCCAGATGCTGCCTTCGAACTCTAAATTTTAGGTAGCTCTCCTAACTGTGCTTCCCCACTAATTTTCTGAGTTAGCACCTCCTGGAACCTATGGCCCGTACAAAGGCCCATGGAATGTAACAGGAGGTAACACACACACACACACACACACACACACACACACGGACTCCACTTTTGACTGGAGTCCAGGACCAGAGCAAAAGAAATCATCATTCCCTAACTTAACTATTCATACCAGAGCTGACAAACCCCAGACCCTCAGATAGCCTCCACGCAGGCAGAATTCAGACTTGATTCCTAGATCAACTTGAGGCGCGGGAGTGCGTTTCTGCCTCTAAGCTGGGGGTCGTTGCTCTACTGAAGAATCTCAGCCCGGGAGTTGTTTGGGCTGCAGGCCTGCTGCAGGCCTGGCCGTGCGTGGGTCGCCACCACAGTCTAAATCGTTTAGCTAGGAGCCACAGCTATTTCGGGAATTTCTGTGTGACTTTCCCCTACACGCCTAAATCCGTGAAGGTGGGCAATTAGACACTATCATTTCAAGTTAGATTTAGGTACCCTACCATGAAACATTTAGCTATCCTACCATAAAACCAAAATCTTGCTCTCCACCCCCACATGCACGCGCTCCTCGGCTCTAGGGGGAATTGTCACCAAAAGAAAACACTGGCGTTGGCCTCGGCGAACAGGAGAAGGGACAGTGAAATGAATGGTCATAATCGACCGAAAACACCAACGGAGAAACTTCTCGGTGCGCTCTCGGAAAGTTCCCAGAGCTTCCGCGGTGAGGCTCTCTGCTCCTCCCCCACCCCACCTCCCACCTCCCCAGCCCGGAGCTCAGCTCTTTGCCTTTTCCGCAAGACCACCTGGGCGCCAAACTCACTTTCTAATGAGAATTCTCACCGAGGTACCCCGGAGGTGTTAACGTGGTAAACTGCAGGGTTTCCCCGGCACAGATTCGGTCTTTTAAAGGCTCAGAGGGGCAGCTCCCCCTACTCCAGGCTGCCCGCTAAACTCTTTTAGCTGCCCTTTTAGCTGCCGGCTTCGGCTATTGAGAGCGTCCGGAGCTGAGAATTGCAAAAGGAACCACCGCCGAAGCCCTGGAGCCTGCCTAGGTACGGGGTCCCGTCCCACCCCAGAACTATAGCTGCTGAGGGGGTTGAGAACAGAGGAGTTGGAAGACCCGAGAGGAGAGGTGACCCTGCACTAACCCGCCACTTCTGGCCTAGGCTCCCCCCCCCCCCCCGTGCTGGCAGGAGGGGGCGGGAAAAGACTGCGTCCCGTCCTGCCCCGCCCCGCCCGGCGCTCTGTATTCGCGAGGGAAGACCGCCTCGCCCAGAAGGCTCCCGGGTGATTGGAGACTCCAGGAGGAGACGCGAGGAAAAGTCGAATAAGAGGGCGCAACGTCAGACTCGAGATTTGGGAAGGGTGAGGGCGGGGGTGGAAGGGCGGGGACAGACACACAGACACTGACGCGGACGCACACCCCCAGCACAGCATTCTAAGTGTCTTCAACTTTAGGTCGCCTTAGCCCAGGACACAGAGACTGGGAAGAGAGAATGGGAAAGTAAAGAGATTTAAAAGAGAGAGGAGTCAGATTAGAAAAAGTGAAGAGAGCTGAGAGGTAAGCTAAAGCAACCGTGAGAAAGGGAAAGAGGAAAAAGAACCGCAGTTTCCCAGCGTCCAGGACTGCCAAGGAGCCTTGGGAGCGGAAGCGATCAGGGGGTGGGGGCTAGGGGACTCAGCGAGAGAAGGGGAGTGGAAAGGACAGGGTGGGAGTGTAAACTAAAGGAGGGCGAAGGAAGCGAGGCGCGACACAGCTCCTGGAGAGGAGGACAGACCTGAGCGTTAGGTACTGAGAGGCTCTCCCGGCCTAGAGGAGGGAGCACGGCGCAGAGAGGAGGGGCTTGCGGCCCCGTAGAAATGTCAATCAGAGCCCGGAGCCCAGGGAATCTCGGCCAATCTGTTCGGACCTGACCTGACTCCTCGCCGCCGCCGCCGCCGCCGCCGCCGCCGCCGCCGCCGCCGCCGCCGCGGAGCAGATCAATAGGCGAACGCGAAGCGCAGCGCAGCGCGGGAGGCAGCGCGGCCCGGGCTCGGCCCAGCCCTCGATGCGCTCCGGAGCCAACGTGCGGCATTGAGCACGGCGGCCCCGGGGGCCGGGCCCCCACTCCGTAGGTGCCCCGTGGGCCACCATGTCCTTCCCCCAGCTCGGATACCAGTACATCCGCCCGCTCTACCCACCCGAGCGCCCGGGAGCCGCAGGCGGCAGCGGCGGCAGCGCGGGAGGCCGGAGCGGTCCAGGCGCCGGAGCCTCGGAGCTTGCCGCCTCGGGGTCCCTATCCAACGTGCTTTCGTCCGTGTACGGGGCACCCTACGCCGCGGCCGCAGCTGCAGCTGCCGCCGCCCAGGGTTACGGCGCCTTCCTGCCCTACGCTGCGGAGCTGCCCATCTTCCCACAGCTGGTAAGAGCCTGAGAAACCCGGGAAAGAGGGGTTGGAGCTGGGGTGCAAGGCAAAATGAGCGTGCAGAAGAAAGCCAGAGTCCCGGCGGGAGGGTGGAGGCTGCTGCGACGACTGGCGCTCACTCGCGCTCCCCCGCGCGTGTCCCCTTCCTTTTCCATGTGCGTACAGGGCGCTCAGTATGAGCTGAAGGACAGCCCTGGGGTCCAGCATCCGGCCACGGCCGCCGCATTCCCGCACCCGCACCCCGCCTTCTACCCCTATGGCCAATACCAGTTCGGGGACCCATCCCGTCCCAAGAACGCCACCCGGGAAAGCACAAGCACGCTCAAGGCCTGGCTCAACGAACACCGCAAGAACCCGTACCCCACCAAGGGCGAGAAGATCATGCTGGCCATCATCACCAAGATGACCCTCACCCAGGTGTCCACCTGGTTCGCCAACGCGCGCCGGCGCCTCAAGAAAGAGAACAAGATGACGTGGGCGCCCCGTAGTCGCACCGACGAGGAGGGCAATGCTTATGGGAGCGAGCGGGAGGAGGAGGACGAAGAAGAAGATGAGGAAGAGGGCAAACGAGAGCTGGAGATGGAGGAGGAGGAGCTCGCTGGGGAGGAGGAGGACACGGGGGGCGAGGGCCTGGCGGACGACGAGGAAGATGAGGAGATCGATTTGGAAAACTTAGACAGCGCCACAGCCGGGCCGGAACTGACCCTGGCTGGGGCAACGCACAGGAACGGGGACTTCGGCCTAGGACCCATTTCGGACTGCAAAAATAGCGACTCAGACGATAGCTCCGAAGGCTTGGAGGAGCGACCACTGTCGGTCCTGAGCCTGGCCCCAGCGCCACCGCCTGTGGCCAGGGCTCCTCCATCTCCGCCCTCTCCACCCTCGGGCCTGGACCCCTGTGCTCCCGCAGCAGCGCCCTCCTCCACCCTGCAGAAGCCCAAGATCTGGTCACTGGCGGAAACGGCCACGAGCCCGGACAACCCACGTCGCTCCCCTCCCGGAACCGGAGGTTCTCCTCCCGGGGCAGCCGTCGCGCCCCCGACGCTGCAGCTCTCGCCCGCGGCTGCCGCTGCAGCAGCAGCGGCACACAGACTCGTCTCGGCGCCGCTTGGCAAATTCCCCGCTTGGACCAACCGGCCTTTCCCAGGCCCTCCGCCCGGCCCGCGGCCGCACCCGCTGTCCATGTTGGGCTCGGCCCCACAGCACCTGCTGGGACTTCCCGGAGCCGCTGGTCACCCGGCGGCTGCCGCCGCCGCCTACGCTCGGCCCACGGAGCCGGAGAGTGGAACAGGTGACTACAGAAGTGTGGGACACAGAGGGAGGCTGTTGGTGGGGCTCTCGGCCAGAGGAAAAGAACAGGGGGTTTGGGGAAAGTAAGCTGTTTTCCTCTTCGCTCCAGAACAGGTACAGCGGCCCTAGAGGCTTGGACCTAGAGTTCTGAAGGCCTCCCTTTTCTTCCCCTTGTTTCCTACAGATCGCTGTAGTGCCTTGGAAATGGAGAAAAAGTTGCTCAAGACAGCTTTCCAGCCGGTGCCAAGGCGGTAAGAGACCCCGAATTTGGGAACCAAAGTGGGAGACCCTTCAGGAATGATAAGGAAAACGCAAAACCAATGGCAGAAACCATTTGCTTCCCCCCACCGCACCCGGGGAAGGGAGAAACGTGGCTGGGAATCTATTTCTAAAAAGCACACAAAAAAATCCACTCTTCTGTCACTTCCTGTGGACCTGTAAGACGTTTTTTCATTCTCAGTTCGGGCACCTCAAGCAGGGCCTGTGGGTACAGAGCTGAGGGAGTCTGGCCCCTCCAACAGGCCACGGGAACACACGGTCTACCCTGCGTGATGCCCAGTTCCTTCCAGGCCCGACCTCGAATTCTGATCGCTTCTGTGCAGTTTATAGTTAATACACGCAGGGCTGAAAAAGTCCATACGCTTGACCCTAGGCTCAGTAGAGTGCCCCCTACCTCAGCAGGCTCCATGTCTCTAAATCTCGCTTCCTTTGCTTCCGCTCTCTCTTTCAGGCCCCAGAACCACTTGGATGCTGCTCTGGTCTTATCAGCTCTCTCCTCATCTTAATTCTTTGAACAATTTTTAAATCGTTGTACTAATTGTAAAAAAAAAACACAAATCGCTCTGTATAGTTATGACTTGCAAGCATGTCTGTATATGAATACCTAAAAAAGAAACACTAAACCAACCAACAAACACACACACACAAAAAAAAAAAAAGAACGAAAGAAAGAATAAAGCCGGTTCCCCTTGGCCCTTCCCAGGTCGCTTCTGTACTGCCCCACATTAGAGTGTGAGGTTCGTTTGTTCTGTTGATTTCGGGTGTGGGCGGGGTGGAGTTGCAAAGAGGATAAGCGTGTCTGACTCTTTTTGTATATACAGAGAAATGTACATACGTGTGAACCAAATTGTACAAGAAAGTATCTATTTTTGGCTAAATAAATGAGCTGTTGCCACTTTTGACTATAACCGGCGGGTCTGCCACCTGGACCGATCTGTTTGATGGTTCTTTGGTATTTTCGCGTCCCCCATGCCCACAAGCAAGGAAAAGCATGGTCAGGGGACAGCAATGGCGGAAGTAGTCCGCGCAGAGGTAGGCAGGCTAGGTTCTCTGCAAGAAGGGGCGATGGAAGTCCCTGGGCTCCGAGAGAAAGGGCGGAGTCCGAAGAGAAAAGAGGTCTACTCTCTAGTAGGAGCTGGGGAACTGGGTTCTGTCCGCGGGTCCACGGAAGTAACCCTGAGGCCTTGGGGCCTTCTCTGATGACTTAGCAGAAAGACTTAGAGAAGCTTCCAAGAGCTCAGGGTATGAACAAGAAGGATCTCCCTCCCTGCTCCCATTCCGACTCCGCACAACTGGTGTTTCTCAGTCCCGTGTATAGAGACTGTCCACGCTCAACTTCGAGGCCGCTCCCACCTCGCGTCCCTCTCCAACATCTCCTTCCTTATAAGGTGCAAGGGCGTAGATGTGCGGGAGAAGCCGGGGTGCTCACGTTTCCCGCTTGGTGGCGTGTGACCGCGCTGGAGTTGGGAGTCCAAGGCCGAAGCCAGGCGGCGTTTAGTCCCTGGGTGCTTCTGGGAGTTTTTCCCTGAGTGCTAGGGAAGGGGCTGCTTTCAGAGATGCCAGCATGGGTTGGGGTCTAATCCCGACACCTTTGGAGTTGGGATCGCGGCAGGAGTCCGGCGGGGGGGGGGGGGGTGTGGATAGTGGGAAACTTGGGGCTGGAGCTCCCTCTACAGGACGTAGGGGACGCTCGGCGTCCGGCCTCTCCGGCCAAAGCTGCCCGACAGACCTTTGGGCCTTAGCCCGACTTGACACTGCTGGCCCTGCTCGGCCAACTTTGACGCTAGGAAGTAGAGAGTCACGCTTAGGATAGTGACGCCTTGGGGTTCGAAAGGGGGACACCTTTGAGGCACCCTTGTCTGGAACTTTAGATTTTCAGGCTAGCCGGACGCCGTGCAGAGCAGGGCTTGTGACCTTCATGCGCGTAGTTGGGCGGTATGAAGAGCTGAAGTCTGGATCAGGTACAGTTAACATCGTGTACCTTGGAGAGTTTGCGCTCGAGGGCAGCTGGCGGGTTCGGGTCCATGAAGTGAGGACCCAGCTGCCAGCGCCACAAGTGACCTGGGGAGAGAGGGGGACCACTGGCAAAGACAAGGACAGCCAGGAAGAGGCCTGAGATACTCTGCTAAGGTATTTCAGAGGCTCAAGATCCTTTACAAGCTCCATTTTCTTAGGCCATGCATCTGAATTTGAAGTCAGTACCCCAGGACAAAGGCCAGAGCTCTGGTAAGCACCATAAGTGTCTGTACAAGAGCCACGCCCCTCCTCCAGCTTGGGGCTTAGCTATGGCCTACACTGGCTGCCCATTTACTTCTCTGGAAGCCAAGGGCAGAGAACTCCCTTTCATGGGTCCTTTCTCATCGGCTGCCTGCCTCACACGGTGGGGTAAGAACGGCAGAGGATGCTCTGCCCTTGCTCATTCTTAGGTAGGATGTCCAGACCTTTACAGATGCTCAAACATCTTCAGTTCTGCGAGGTGGGAGCATTTGCCTTACTCCCTCCCATCTCCCAGAAGAGCTTCTGCAAGCAGCTTTACCAAGGGCAAGAGAAAACTTCCCAGGGGAAAGGAGATATTGGTGACCACAGCAGAAGTCTTCTGGGTGGAGCCCCCAGGAAGAGGAGTTTCTTCAATGGGAGGGAAATGGGTGTGGAGAAGCTGGTCAGAACCTGGCAGGACTGACAGCAGACATGGGGCCTCTCTCCAGGGAAGTCTCTGGTTTTCTGGCTATCTCATTCCCAGATGATGGCGATTTCTTAGGCTCAGCCTGTTGGTCTTGAAAGAACAACAAAACGAGGAACCAGGAGAATCAGACTAACCCTGGCCATGCTCCATGCAGTGTGTACTTCTGACCCCCCTGATCCCAAGTCGACTTCAATATAATAACTTAACCAAGGCAAAACACAAGCTCCCAAGTTACCAACAAAAGAAGAAGGGGTCCCAGGAACTCCCTCTGTCCCTTACCATTGATCCCTAAAATCTAGGAGGAAGCAGAAGAGATGGTGGCCAGGGTAAGAAGCGGGGTCCATCTTATCTCCAATGCAGCTTCAATTAGAGATGTAATCTGTCAGTCCCCAACTAGGAAGTGTCCCTGCTGTTCCTTTGGTTACTCAGAGCCCTCCAGTGTGTATAGGGGATCAAGTTAGGTCGGAGACCTCAATATCTGAACATAGCTGGGAGAAGACAGTGCCTCCCAAAGCCAGAAGGCCTAAGGAGAATAAAATTACCTCCCAGGTGACTTTCCATCTGCACATTAGTGGTTTCTAACTAAACTGTCTTGAGGGGAGGGGACTCAGGTAGGAAGAAGTACGGTGCAATCCCACAGTGACAAGGACGGGCCAGGGACCTAGTACATGAAACACTGTTCACCTGCTCTATGCCAGGGCGGAGCAGAGACAAGTTCCATCTCTGAGCTGATGTTCTCTGGGCACCTGGAGAACAGGGAGGCCTAAAGTCTCCTAGTCACTGGCCTGCCTGTTTGGGGGGAAGTTAGTCAGAGAGACTGTTGCCTGGGTGAGAATTATATGTCAGGGATCTTCGAAGAGTATGGGTTGATTTGAAAGTTTTGCCAGGACTCCTTTTGGGACTGTTTCCTGTGTCTTTATGGAAACAGTCTCTTCTTCCTAGAATCCTTGGTTGCATGTGTCCCATTGAGAAAAGAAAAGGGCAATCACAAGTCTCCAAAAATTGTGTCTGTGTTTGAAGCTAGCTTTAACCTGAGTGGGGACAAGCCTCATGTTTCTTTGGCCTCACTTCGAACATCTGGGAAAGGTTGGATTTAACAAACTTAGCCAAACTTTCTCGCAAATCCATAAGTGGTTAAGAATGGGCCTAAAAAAAAGAAGAAGAAAAATAGGCCCAAAGATAATTGTGAGGTAAGAGGACCCCATACACCATCAGATAGCCTTTCCTGGTCTAAATTGGTCACTGTCATCTGATCCACTCCTGTAACTTGAACACGTTAAAAATGTCTGCCTACTGTGGGATTGCTCCCAGGAACAGGCCCTTTGGAAGGCGAATGAATGAAAAACCTCCAAAGTCGGGTGCAATAGGAAAGGCCTAAGGAATAGAATTGCAATCCCCAGCAACGCCATCTTGCCTCCTCTCCCATCCCAGGATATACGACAATGCCCGCAGAAGAATAAAATCAGGGGTGGAGGACGGAACTGCATTGTAGACACCAGAATCGCTATCCTTTAGACACGAAGGATCCTCTGCCAGGAATGAGTCCACAGCACCACCCCCCAAAGCTCCTCTAAGCCGTGCAGGTGAAGTCTGCCGGGTACCTGGATGTGACTAAGGTGTCCACAGTGCTAAAGCTAAGAGACAACAGAGATGAGACGTCAAGGTGTCTGTAGCTCACAGCATTCTCTCTCCCAGATGCCGCAGCTTGCTGAAGGAAATGTTAAAACCGAGTGCGGAGTGGACCGCTTCTGTTCTTTAAGGGCTTGTGCCGTTAGAAGTAAGAAGAGGGGGTGAGAGATGGCCAACAGGAAACAAAACGTGAGCCTAGGAAATGCAAAAATAGATCTTAGGTCATTTCTGGATGAACCTTTTCCCAGCCAAGGTGGCGAAGAAGAGGTCCATCCAAGGAGGCCAAGGCTCTAAAAAGTTGGGGCCTTCTCTTGTAGATTCTGTTGCCAAGGTGGTCACAGATGCACATTCAAGTCACGTAGTGTGGGCCTAGTAATTATTGCTACTCCTCAGCCATTGTCAGGTCCCCAAGAATAAAACCTCATCCATTTAGTTATGGGTTTAGTTTAACCCCTCTCCCAGGGGGTTGGAGAGAGAGATAGAGAGAGAGGGAAGGAGAAGGAGAGGGACGAAAAGAAAGAGAGGGAGAGAGAGAGAGAGCCAGGGCACATGTATGTGTCTCATGTCAGGGAGCAGGACAAAGACAAAGGCGGGGTCAAATCTGACTCCTGGCCTGTAGCCTAGCCTGGCTTGGCCTGGCCATGAAGGCTGTGATGTCATGTCTTTTGTGCCAGTGACAGTCCTGCATTCTCTCACTACGCTAGGCCACTAACAAGTGGGCCACAGCCCTCCAGGGCCTTTGGAGTGCACTCATCTGGCAACTGTGCTGCCCCCAGACGCTCAGATTTATTTTGCCAAAGTTACAGGGCAATTATGGAAATGTGCCCTTTGAAGCCAGCCTGATTTCTCTTTATTTTCTTCTCCCTGACAGAGCAGAACAGAGCTTCCCCGCCTCTCCAGGCTCTCTCTCTCTCCTCTCTCTCTCTCTCTCTCTCTCTCTCTCTCTCTCTCTCTCTCTCCTCTCTTCCTAATAATTCTGACATAATGAGAGCTTCTAGGGGAAATTTTGGGAAAAAAAAACTTGTAAGTGGCATCCAAATTGTGTGTCTATAAAAGAACATCAATATTATTTTCATGTTAGGTTTTGTTTTTTAAATGGGGTGCTGATGGCCATGAAAGAACAAATGAATTGGGGTGAGCAAGAGGTAGGTGCTTCTACCTGGCTGCTGGACCCCTCCCATGTCTGAAGTCTTTATTTATAGTCAGGCAGCTGATCCCACTGGGGCAGACTGGCCTGGCCCCCTTAAGGACCCAGCTCTGTCCTGGAAATCTTAGCTTCACAAACTGTAGCAGAAGGCCTTTGTTCCTGTCCCCTGCACCTGGAGAAGAAGACAGCCCAGCCTCCCTCTGATCCAGTGGCCCCAGGTTTCAGAGCTTTACAGTATTGTCAACAGGACGCGGAATCTGGGGTCTCTGTGTGAAGTGACCCCGTATGTTTCTTTCCTCCCACCCCACTGTGCTTGGCACTGGAGTGTTGAGTGAAGGTGTCTGAAGTCAGATGGTGTGGACCGGGGAGGGCCGTGGAAGGTCGGGGGGGGGGGGGGGGGGGGGAGTCCATGAATGGGGTTGCCTACTGTCTGGGGACATTTCTAACTTTTAAGAAAGTAACTTTGAAGTCTCTGTCCTTTTAGTCACTTGCTCTTCCCTCCCTGCCCTCCTGCCTTGAGGAGATTTGCTCCGGAGTAGGGACTGACACCACCACCACCAAGAAGTCTTGCCCCCACCCTTCTTGGAATACCCAGAGTGGAGGCCGCTTTTGAGCTCACTTTCCTGCCTTGCTTCTTTGTTTCATTTGTTTTTGTTTTTTTGACACAGTCTCATGGAGTCAAATAGTGTCATAGTGTCACAGTCTCATAGCCCAGGCTAGCCTCAAACTCAATATGCAGCCGAGGATAACTCTGAACTCCTGATTTTCCTGCCACCGCTGGGATTACAGGCCACCTCGCCCAGCCACCCTGCACTGACTTTAAAACGTTAAGGAAAGTGGAATTGAGTCAGTTGGCAAAGCAATGGCCACGCACGTTATTTAATGCTCACAGTCGTCCTTGTCTTCCCTTTGCTGATGCAGAAAACTAAGGCTGGGAAAGGGCGGCAGGGAGAAAGGCACCAAGAAATACCTGGAACTATAGAACAATCTCCACTCAGTGATAAGATGCCCACCGCAGAACCCCCCACAGGGTATGCCAGGAACCAAAATGGAGAATGTGGGTTCATTCTGCAAGAGTCTAGTAAGAATGGCCATGTGGGGAAATCACCTGATGGCGGGGGGGCGGGGGGGAGTCAAGGCAGCCAGAACATTTTTTCATGTATAACAGTGATTTCTAATCTTCCCAATGCTGAGACCCTTTTAATACAGTTCCTCATGTTGTGGTGACCCCCCAACCATAAAATTATTGTCATTGTTACTTCATAACTGTAGTTTTGCGGCTATTATGAATTGTAATTTTTTGTTCCAATGGTCTTTTTGTTTTGTTTGTCTTGTCTTGTTTTGTTTTTGAGACAGGCTTTTTTGTGTGTGTAGCCTTGGTTGTCCTGGAACTAGTTCTGTAGATCAGGCTGACCTCTCACCTAGAGAGATCTGCCAGCCTCTGCTGGAATTAAAGGCATACACCACCATCACTCAGCTTTTTCTGATGGTCTTAGGCAACCCTGGAAAAGGGTCTCAACCCATAGGTTGAGAATCACTGATGTATAATCATTTGCTCCTTTTGGATCACATAAACATGTTGACTTTTCAAACATCTTGTTGGCTTATAAATAACTAAACTAAACACGGGGAAGGAGAGGAAAGAATGACAGGCAGACTGGCTGTTCTGAATGTCATGGTGGAGGTAAAGTGAGCCGCTCACTGGACACCACAGTCCTCAGGTGTCAGCTCCACACCAATCACACAAAATGCGCGGAGCAAATGCTTCCAGAAGCGAAACTGCACCCTGGCCCTGGGTTCAGCCCATGGTGCTCTCGACTTGTGGAACGTGGAAACGTGGCAAAGACTGTGTGGTGGAAGAAAGCTGTTGGCAAGGATTCAGAGAGTGGGAGAGAAGGGAGGGAGGGGGTTGCACTTGTAATATCCCCTTCAAGGGTACACTCACAGTGACCTCACCAACCCCCACCAGGCCCTATCCTCAAAGAGTCCACCAGTTCCAATAGTGCCATCATCTGGGACCTGGAAAGGACATTTAAGTCCCAAACCATGGCCTCAGCAGGCTAAAGCGTCACCACCAGGCCTGATAACCTGAGTGCAAAGCCTAAGACCCACAAGGAGAGAACCAACCCCTATAATTGTCCTGTGACCTCCACTCTTATTAATTCTAGTATACAATTTTATAAAGTTAATGTTCTTATTAATTACAACTGCCTACTGTACAGGGTGCTATTGCCTTCGTTTTGTAAGTGGACAAATCCAGGCTCAGTCGCTTGCCTAACACAGCCAATAAATGAAAAAGCCAACGTCCTGACTCAGGGCTTCTTGATTCTGGAACAGAACTCTGACACAGCTCTTTGTACCTGCATTTGGAGCACATTTGGCATTGCATCTGTGAGTCCACTTTGTCCCCACTGCACCCCACTCCCTGACATACCTGACATTCCTAGGCCTGGGACTCTTGATAGGGCCCTAGCGCCGTAGTTCCCCTTGGATTTCACCCACTTCTACAGTGGTAAATGGGATGCTGGGCCACCTGCGTGGCCGTGCTAGGGGATGACCCCAAACTCTTGTCATCTTCTCCTTTTTACTTTCCCAGCAACTGCAGGCCAGGATGTGGGTCTCTGCCCACTCCTTTAACTCCTTCTCATGCCCAGTCCTTGTGGAAGGGGCTGCCAGCATCTGCACACATAAAGGCTTTTCCAAGAGAGCAGGAAAAAGCCCACCCACCATAGCAGAAGATTCATCCCTCCTCTCGCTCGGCCCCTCAGCAAGTGTCCCTGGACCACCAGCAGCATGTGGAAGCCCAGGTGGAAAGCATGGATGCTCAGGTCCTTCCCAAGCCTATGGAGTCGGAATCTGCCTTTCCCTGGAGAGGTCTGCGTCAGTGACACAGGTGTGTATGAGAGAGCGGGGGTCACCAGTCTAGAGGCTCCCCCAAAAGACATATGGCCCCACCAGCATGAAGCTGGCCTTATCCTTGAGATTGGGGCCTCCCCGGGAATGTGGCTTGGGGCTGAGCTGGATGGAATGCTGGATGTGGAAGATGGAAAGTCTAAGGAATGAGGGAAGTCAGCGGAAGGGGCCGTGAGGCAGCAGAAATGGATATATCATGGTTAGACGTGCTTTGACTGCTCGTTCGCCTGTAGACACATCTGTAGGTGGCTGTAAGCAACACCATCGCCTATGCCTGTGTGGCCTCCCAGATCTCTCACAGCAACAGGACAGTCGCTAGAAACATTTCTTATCACATCAAAGTTCACATCTCATCTGCACCAGAGTCAGGTGTGACTTCTGAAAAGGGAGGAAAAGACAGGAGGGGAGACAGGAAGGCGAGAAGGCGGGAGGGGTGCCATTTGGGATGGTACAAAGTGACAGGGGGCCTTAGGAAGCAAAGACCACCTCACTTACTCCTCTTCATTCATTCATTCATTCATTCATTCTCTCATTCATCTATTCACTCATTCATTCAAAAATAGTTACCAAAGAGACATACAGCGAACAAATCTGCAACTTTCTGTCTACGAGAAAATAAATGTTTTTAAGGTGCTAGTCTTATCACCCATGCTAGATTTTCTGGGCTATGAAATACGCCATGCAGATGCTGTATTCACGCACATCATAGGGACCTGGCCAAGATGGGACGTGGGTAGTGGGGCATACAGTGTAGTGCAATCTTGTGCATCTGTACCCAGGAGACCCACCACACCAGAGATCTGGCTAAGCTCCAGACCTGTGCCACTCACAAGCGTGGCTTGTGGGAGTTCATCTTGCCACCTAGGCTGTGTTGAGAGACACCGAGGAGACTAGTGGGGTTTTTCCAGAGAGGATTAACTAACTGCCACGCGCCAACCCCGGAGGTGAGCAATGCCATTCTACAGACTGGAGGAGAGGAGAGGGTGCCCCTTGCTTCCTGGCCACCAATGGGAGCTGCTCTCTGCTCTGTCTCACCTTCCCACAGTGATGGCCAAGAACCGCTGAAGCCATAGGCCAAAGCAAATTCCCCCTTTAAGTTGTTTTGCCCAGGTTCGTTGTCACCGTGAGGAAAAGTTAGCACACAGGGGGAGGTAACGTAAAAGCAAGGTACACTCTGGAATCCAGCGAATTGATAATTAAAAGGCAGAACATAGAAAGCATCACAGTAATTTCCTGCTTTTACATGTCAATATTGGTTTTGAGCTCATCAGATTAAATAAAAAATATTGAAGTCAATTTTATTTGCTTATATTTTTCAAATATAGTAATTAGAGGTCTTTTTTTATAGCTTTTTTGTTTTTTGTTTACACTGTTTTGTTTACATCCCTGGTTCACATTGTATTTCTAGTGGACAGTGGGGCCCCCAGACATTGACATACCGGGAATCCATGGCCAGAATCACTGCTCTCCGCTGAAGGTCTTTGAGAGTATTAGTCCAGTCCTGCGGAGCCCGGGGTCTTTCTCTGTGGCACTGGACCTGGACCTTCCTGAGCAGAGCCTTTCCATCCAAGCACACACACCAATTCATCTAGTCTTCAAAGGGTCCTGGGGGGCAGCTACTGCAGTTCTCATTACTTCTGAATCTGGAGAAACTGAGGCTCGAAGAGACAGAGCTCAACAGATCCACATTCCCAGAAAGCAAAAGAGACAGGATTCAAGTCAGCCAGTTTGCTCTCACCTTTACAAATTGCTGTTCTGTAAGGATATAGTGACAGTACTTGCTCCATGGAGGCGCTCTCTCTCTCTCTCTCTCTCTCTCTCTCTCTCTCTCTCTCTCTCTCTCTCTCACACACACACACACACACACTCATACATGCACATACACACACACTCACACATGCACACACACTCGCACGTGCATACACACACATACACACATCTCTCTCACACACACTCGCACATGAACACACATACGCATACACACACATACTTGCACATGCGCACACACACGCATACACACATCTCTCTTACACACACACTTGCACATGCACACACATGCACACACACTCATACACACACTTGAGATAATAAGGTCATTTTAGCCCGTGGTTTTAGAGGGATTAGCCTACCTCACATGATGGTGGATGAGCACAGCAAAGCTCCTTTCCTCCCCTTGTGAACAGGATGTGAGAGAAGAAGATGCTGTCTCGATGATCACTCTCCAGGGCACACCCTTCTGACCTGAGAACCTCCTTTTAAAGATCCTATCACCCAATTCTCTGAGCAATCAACCTTTAATGTTGCCCTTTGGGGACAGTTGAGACCCAAACTGTAGCATGGTTGTTGGCACAGTAAGGTGCCCAGTCCTTAGCATAGCACCAACATGATAGAACCATGTCAATGAACAGAAAAAGGGACTTTTCTCAGGCAAACACCTTAATAGTGATCAGGTGACAATCTGCCTCAGAGAGTCACACATTATTGCAAAATCAGTCACCTCAAGCCTAGGGGCATAAAGCAATAGTTGCCAGCTCACAAATTCCTCTGGTTGCCAGAAACAGTCAAGTGAAATGGTTTCTCTGGATCATCTCAGCTGTCAAATCCTCAGGAAGGGTTCCAGTGAGCTCGGAGTGGGTCATGTGCTCACTGCTGGGATGTCTAGAGTGGGGTGAGGCGTGGGGGTGGGGTGAGGGACAAGGTCTAAGAAGAGAGAAAACGGAGTGTGATCATAGGCTGGGAGTGTGGCAGGTGTGCAGCGTCCTGGGTTCCATCTCCAACACCACCAAAACAAATGCTCTATTCTTTCACCAAGTGCCAGCCTGGCAAGGCTGGTAAAGAGTGGTGGCCGAAACCAGAGGCAGCCAGCCTCAGAGCCCTTCCTGAGCTTCCCAGGTGCTGAGGTCCCCTTTAGTCACACCGGATTGGATGTGGGCTGGGCAACCGTGCTGCAAGACTTCTTATCTGAACAGCCTGGGGTGGGGGAAGGAGCCCTCCCACCATGAGAACCCTGAGAAAAAAGAAGAGGTGGCACCATGCAGTAGGCTTATGCGTGCATTTTTTAATCTTAAAACCAGGGACTTCATATCTTCCTGCGTGATCTTTTTCTACTTCTCTTTTTACCAAACCGGGTTTTCTCCATAAAGCCTTCAGACAGAATGACTCATCCGGGGCCATGTTTGTCCCCAGCCTCCTGGGGTACTGTTACACACCCTAGAGCTCATGCAAGGCCAACTCAAGAAATTAGGTTTGCAAGGTTGGCACTGCTATACCCCAGTAGGGGTGGCAAAGGACAAAGGGATCAGGTTGTAGAAGACTCCTGGGGAGCTCAAGGTCACCAGCACTTTAGACAAACATTTCTCTTCTCTTGATTATCCTTCAATCTCTTTCCCCCTCTCTCTTGAACCCGGCAAATGTTCCTCGGAGCTAGGGACTATCACTGCTGTGGGCTGGCCCAGACTTAGCAAGGGCTTTCTGTTTACCAAATGCGTTTCTGCTTGAGAATTCTGCACTAGTGTCAGACTTTCCCTGGAGGCATCTCTTTGATATTTAGGAAGACCACTTGTAAATACTTTATGAAATAAAAACCACTGAGGCCAAGTGTGAGGAACACCCACATAACACCACTTGGGAGACTAAGGCAGGAGGGTCTTCATTCTGAGACCAGACTGACGCTGTCTCTCATATACCCAAACCTATTAAATAGATATAATCACTGTAGTGGTTTGAATGAGAATGGCCTCCATAAACTCAGGTTTGAATGCTTGGTCCCAAATTAGGGGAACTGTTTGGGTAGGATTAGGAAGTGTGGCCTTGTTGGAGGAGGTGTGTCACTGGGGATGGCTTTGAGATTCCAAAAGCCCATGCTGAGCCCAGTCCCTTTCTCTCAACCTGCAGCCTAAATCATGATGTACAACTCTCATCTATGACTACAGTGTCATGCCTGTCTGCTTCCTACCATGAGGACTGTGGACTGACTGCCCCTTTAAAACTGCAAGCAAGGCTCCAATCAAAGCCTTTGCTTTATTAGAGTTGCCTTGGTTATGGTGTCTCTTCACAGCAATTGGACAGTGACTAACACAATCATCATCATTATAATTGCACGAACAGATTTAATAGGTATAAATGTCACAACAGTTCACACACCATTATCCAATGGAGTAATCAGACAGTATGGCAAGCTAGCCGATGGACAGGGACTGGTCACCGTGTCTCTGTATCTGTGGTCATCAGAGAAGTACAACTGACTGCCAGCAGCCACTCTATTTTGGCCTGTCTCTTGTCTCCTGCCTGCAACACCTGAGTACTCCAAATATACCCAGAACCCCGCTGACTTCTGCTCAAACACACAGGCACACTTGGAACCGTTTATGAGGTCAGCTGGGGAGGCTGAACCCTGGGGTGTCTTAGCAGATGCTCCTAGTTTTCCTAAGATGCTCACATTTTTGTCCATGTAGCATGCAGGCCAGGAGATTGCCACATGGGGTCCATCTTCCCTGACCTTTCATGTCCGGGACGAGAATAGAAGAACGGGGTAGTACGGCCCAGCTGGAAATAGGACTAGGGAAAAGGCCACAGACTCTACCACTTGGTCACAGCCTGTCGAGGGCCGCTGCCAGAAACAGAATTATCCAGAAATGTGGAAGGAAGAGACTGCAGGAGCCAGGGGCTGAACAGAGAGAGCGTGGAGATGGGAATTGGCTGGGCAGGTGGCAGCAGAGCCAGTTCTGACAGGCTGCAGAGGGCCTGGCGGGAGTGCCAGGCACCAAGCCAGGCTGGTCTGAAAACTATAGGCTTCTAAGGAAGCTGTCATGGCTGGCCAACCGTCTGAGGAAAGACAGACCCCTTGTATCCTGAGAAACTCTAGACAGTAGTCAAGCTTGTTGTGCCTAGAGGGAAACTGAGGAAGGGTCCACTCGGGCCTCTCCTTTCTCTGCCCCCTGACTCTCTCTGTTCCCCAGACATCCGTGATAGAAGCCCATGGAGAGACCATGGTGGACTATTCTCGGCTTCAGCCTCAGGACTGTCAGCTCAGAGGCCTTTGTACAATTGCCCACTCCTGTTAGGTCACGTACTCTTTCCTGGGTCCCCCCAGCATGACAGTTATGTGAAGCCGGCATCTCTCCTTGCTCCAGCAATGGAGGTATGAGGCTGTTTTTTATGAAAGGCTATGGGACATCTCAGAACTGACATCAGCATCCTTGGGGGCGTGGTGTTTCAAGTGCTTCACCAGTGAGACCGCAGCAGTGTCGCAGCCAACAGGATGCTGAGGCCCGGGTCACCAGGCATTGTCAGTTCAGTTACAAGACCCAGGAACATCCAGGAGGGTCCAAGGAAGGACCAGAGCGAAAGAGGTGTCATTTGGAGGTCTCAGGACAGCCCGGACTTACCAAGTGGCATGAAACTTCATTTTAAAAACCAGCAGCTGGATTGTTCACATCCACAAGAATTAAGTTGGGCTCCCTCTTCACACCATCCACACAACTAATTCAAAACACAACCTACGTTTAAGTAGAAGACCTAAAATGTCAAAACCCATAGAGGAAAAACATAGATGGAGCTCTTTTTAACTTTGGGTCCAGCAAAGCCTTCTTTAGGACATCCAAAGAATGAGAGAAATAGCTCAAAACATAGAGATTTGTGAGCTATGAAGAAATGCCCGCAAATTATGTAACTGGGTTCTATGTCTACAATATATAAAGATATGACAATTCAACAATAAGAGACAAATAACTCAATGCAGAAGCAGGCAAAGACTCTGAGCAGACACTTCTCTAAAAATGATGCACAAACGGTCACTTGCCGGATGAAAAGGTAGATGGCACTTTTACCTATCAGAGAAGCACAGGTCAAAACCACCAATTCCCACTTCACCAGGTTGGTGTTTCAGTTTGACTTTCAAAAGTTGAGATAAAGATCATGCCCACAAGGGCTGGAGAGATGGCTCAGTGGTTAAGAGCACTGGATACTCTTCCAGAGGAGCTGAGTTCAATTCCCAGCAACCACCTGGGAGCTCACAACTGTAAATCCAGTTCCAGGGGTCCAACACGCTCATACAGACATACACGCTCATACAGACATACTTCAGGCAAAATACCAGTCATTGCATACAAGACAAAAACAATCACAAATGAAAGATCATGACCACAAGCAACTTGGGGAGGAATGGATTTATTTGGTTTACATATCCTGAGCCATGGTCATTGAAGGAGACCAAGGAAGGAAGCAGAAGTCAATAACTGAAGCAGAAGCCATGGAGGAGTGCTGCTTCCCAGCCTGCTCTCTGTGACTTGCTCAACCTGTTTTCTTCTACTGCTCCGGGATGACACCCACCCCCTGTGGTCTGGGCCCTTTCACACCAATAATTAATCAAGAATATGCCCCACAGATTTCCCTGCAGGCTTGTTCGATGGAGGCAATTTTCTAAACTGAGATTCCTCTTTCTAGATAACTCTAGCTTGCAGCAAGATGAGGACCAGGTGGGCTAATAAAAAAATGCAGAAAATAACAAGTGTTGACAAAGCTATGGAGCAATCTCAGCCCTCAGTGTTGATGGGAATGTCTGATAAAGCCTGCCATTGAAAAACAGTTTGGTAGTTATTTGATAAATTAACCATAATTTTCACATGACCTATACATTCCTTCTCCTAAGTGTGCTGGTTAGTTTGAATTGTCTTCAGATATTCTTTCCCAGTTCCTTAATTTTGAGCTCTGTAAGAACAGGCATAGAGTCTGCAAATTCTAAGCACCTGGATCAGAGCCTGGCTCTGGGATGAGGGACCCTCTATAGCGTTGTCAGGTGAGCAGGCCTGTTTGTAGTGACCTAAGGTTCTCTGTCAGAACTCTCTTTTGAGTCCATGGTCTTCTGGCATGGGTTATGTACCTTAAAATCATGGGCTTTGGTTTTGTTCTTATATTTTGTTTTTGGGTTTTGGTTTCTGTTTTGGGGAAGCTTGCTTTTTTGTTTTGTTTTTTTTTCAAGACAGGGTTTCTCTGTGTAGGTTTAGAGCCTGTCCTGGAACTTGCGCTGTAGACCAGGCTGGTCTCGAACCCACAGAGATTCACTTGCCTCTGTCTCCTGAGAGCTAGGATTAAATGTATGTGCCACTGGAGGGATGGCTCAGCCATTAAAGGAAGCTCACAACCAAAAATATGAGAGTTGTTTTTTGCTTTTCAACAGGGTTTTAATATGAGGCCCAGGCTGGCCTCAAACGCACCATCTCTGCCTCAGTCCTCTGAGGTGCTGAAACTCCAGGTCTATTTCTCCACAAAGCCCTCTCCCCTGTGATGCAGGCTCACCTAGCTGGAGTGCCATACACAGAGCATTAGATGTTAGGAAGGATTGGAGGCGTGCATCCTAGAAAACCCAAAACAACTCAAAATTAGAAAGTGGGTTTTTGGTATTTCCCTTCCAAAGTATCAAGATGCCCAGGTTGTGACGCCATGGTCATGAGGGCCCCAAGCTCCTTCAGCGATCCTATTCTTCCGGTCTCAGTGCGTTATTTCTGCATACCTCATGCTGCGCAAAGGCTACTGGTACTCCTAACACCACATGTGTGCTCCAGGGAAAAGAAGGACAGGAATTGACTTTCTGCATTTCTAGTTTAAGAAGACATCTGGAACCCTCTAGCAACTTCACTTGCAAGGGAAGCTGGGAGAAAGTCTTGCAGCTGGCCACACTACTGTCCTTAGGGAGTAGGGTCCCTTTGAAGAGGAAGAGTGGGACTTGGTGTTGGCTGCGGCTCTGATAATGTTGACCAGATGTCTCCACCATCAACATCTCATCCCACTGTGACCATACACATATAATGGAGATCTTTCCATTTATACAAGTGAGCAAACCTCACCTCTCTGCCCAGGGCTCTTTGGACAATCTGAGACACATTCTCATTGAACAGAACCAGTGTGGACCCCTCCTCTCTTGTGACAAGCTAGACCTGTGGCCTTTATCCATAGGAGGGTTCTGTAGACAGCACCTTGTCTGAATTTCCAGGCAGGAAACACAGGCCCCTCAGCAGGCAGAGAAGGAAAGAAGCCATGTGTCACCATGGGCCAAAGTCATGGCATATTCCACATAACCTAGAGAAACAAACAGATTAAGAGACACGAAGATATACCCATGTTCACCTTAACGTGGCAAGGATCACCAGCATGGGATATGTAAAAAGAACTAAGGGCTCATGGGGCCAGGAGGTGAGTCTTTGCCATTTCTTTCTGTCTTTCATTTTCCTCATTGAGATAGGGTCTCACCATTTGGTCCAGGCTGGTCTTGTACTGTCCATCCTCCTGCTCCAGCCTCCTGAATACTGGGATGACAGGCATGCCCCACCACGCTGTGCCTGGAGAGAGTGGTCCTCAGTTGATGTCGTATCCTTTCCCGTGATAGTTGCCCAGACCTTCCTGTTGGGTGGAAGGTTCTAGAAAGAAGCTTGAAGATACCTTCCTGAGGCCTGGAGCTGGAATGCCTAGGGAAGACCAGGAGAGCCCACCTGGCTCATGGCAGAGCCATGGTTCCTGGATTGGAGGGCACTGCTCTCTGCTACTATCTGTACGTCCTGGGTCTGCAGAATTCTCGTCCAGTGGTGTCGCCCTATCATTTAGAGACCCCTGGATGTGCAGTCCTGTGTCATTTACCAAACACCCACTATGCCTCTATCTTGATTGTCACCCTTAGAGCTTACATTATCATCCCCCTTCTCTCAAAGACAGACTTAGACCTGGGATAGGTTCACAGGCTTGCCCAAGATCACAAAGCCTGTACACAGCATGACCTGCACACCTAACACCATGACTAGCAATCTCGCCAAGTTAGGCTCTTTATGTAGGCCCAGAATGGAACTTGGATGGGAGAGGGTGGGCATGGGTCCTTTATAGAGAGGCCCCTGGCCCACTCTGGGAGCACTGTCAACAGAAGATCTGTGGGTAGGGACCAGCAAGATGACTCAGAGGGTAAAGGCACCTGCTGCTAAGCCTGCCAACCTGAATTCCATCCCCAGGACCAACATGACAGAAGGAGAAAAAACTGACTCCTGAAAACTGGCTTCTGGCCTCCACATATGCATGTATGTACTTGTGGCATGTTCCCACAAACAACGACAAAACCACGTATCATTTAAAAACTAAAAGAAGGTTAGTGATCAAGGACAGCTTGAGCCATGAGCATCCTCCACCCTATGTCTAGACACCTGCTTAGGTTCTCTATCACAGTCAAACCAGAGTGTATGTAGGATGTGTGGCATCAGCCAGTACTCGGGAGGCTGAAGCATCTGAGAGCCTTTCTCTAAAAACAAATATGAAATCTACTTCTCAGCTCTCTTCCCCATAAACGAAAGTAGGGCTTGGGCTACACATGCTGATCTAAGTAAGAGACCTGAGACCTGCTGTACCCCGAAGACATGACCGTGCAGTTATGAAGGAATGTCTCCTATACGTGCATATGCCCCTCCCACTCTGCAGATACACAGGACCATGGCTTAGCCACCAGCTCTAACCCAGGCCAATTCGAGGCTCCTGGAACATCTGCTATATCCACACGAGGCCCATGGCATGTGGGGCTTTTTGCTCAGTGTGGTCTGAATAGGCTTAGCCTGTCCTGTCCTTCCTTTCTGCCAGCTTGGAGTAAGAGGCAGAAAGTCATCTTCATAAGAGAATCCCTCTGGTTAGGACTCTCTTAGCATCACTGAGGAACATGGTCTTGTAATTCCCTCTCAAAGCGGAGTTTGCAGCCAGGCATACATTTAATCCCTTGCCGTTCATGAGACGAGGCACAAGGATCACAAATTCAAAGCCTGTCTCCAGAGAGAGTTTAAGACTAGCCTAAGAAACTCAGTGAGGCTCTGTCTCAAAAAAGAAGGTGAAAAAAAAGAGGGTGGGGAATGTAGCTCAGTGCTAGAAGGCTTGCCCGGCCCTGAGTTCAACCACTGATACTAGAAAGGAAAAAAAAAAAAATCAAAGTGTGGTCTGTGCCTGGCTCATCAGCTTCACCTGGGAACCTGTGAGAGCTGTGTGCCCTTGCCTGCCCCGCCAATACACGATTAACTCGGTAACCCTGACGACCTGGAGACCTCCTCATCCACAATCCCAGGTCATATTCACGTAACTTAGCTCTTGACAAATGGATAAATAAACATCTCTGCAGGTGGATAAATCTGAGAAATCTTACACACCAGGTTCTCCTCCCCACAAAACCACACCAGCTCCTCCAAGGTCCCGACAAGTCCAGTGTTACAGGAGCATGCTGATTTACTCAACTGAACCCCTCCCAAACTTATCTGCTACAAACTATGCGTTTCCTAGAATGTCCAGGTACAGAATATATTTCTAGAAACGCCACCCTTCCTTGGAAGAGAGGGAACCCCAGGAAAAGATAAGTGGGACTTCCCCGTGGTACTACACCTTAACAACCAGTTCTAAGACCTCCAGACGTCCAGGTCAGGAGCTTATTTCAAAGGAGACTGGGAAACTGACATCAATCACCTTTCGCAGGAACCATCCCTCCCTACTTCTGAGATTTCAGCCTCCGTTCCCACGGTCTATCTAACTCAGCATGCCCAGCCCAATGTGGTTACAGAACTCCGGTTCTCCTGAGCCACCTTCAGTGTCCTCCCAGGCCCCAGGACATTTCCTCCACTTCTCTACTCATCCTGCATCCTCCCTCTTCCCTGTGTTGCCTCGGTTCCCACTTCAAATCAATTGCCAAGCTCATGAGATAATATCTGCTTTCCAGTCTCCGCACCTCTGCTCCTTCCCACTCTGACTAAGCCACGCCTGCTGCCCCCAGTCACCTCCCTGGCTGGCTCGCACCACCCTGCCTACCTGCCACCTGGTGCATTACTCAATGGCATCTGTGCTTCTGTCACCTGCCTGCTCAGTAGGTCCCATTTGGAAGATCGGCAGTTGAGGCTCAGAGAGGTAGGGTGGAATGTCCAAGATCGAGGATTTCTTGAGCAGCTGCAGGAGGATTGGGGGCTGGGCATCGCGGTTCCAGTTCCTGCAGGCCCTCTGTGGCTCTCCCCCATTCCCTGACTCTGCCTCCATGTAGGGGGGTTTCAGCATCACTTCCAGACCCACCGCCGTAGTGGAGTATGACGGTATTCTCCAGTTCCACCTGTCATGTTCTCATGACGCCGTGATGCCTTTGCTCAAATACATCCAATGAGGCAGTTAAGCTTCTGGAACCTGGTCTGCCTTCTCGCCTGCCTGCACACACATGCATCCTGCCTGGTCTGCCTTCTCGCCTGCATGCACACACATGCCTCCCGTGTGAGTGTCACCTCACTCCTGGTCCTGTTTGGCACAGAGCAGTGAGCCTTTTCCTTTCAACCCCAGAAGCGGTGTGTTTTCTAGGCAGGTTATTATTAGCATCTTACAGATAAGGAAAGCAAGGTGCTCAGAGGGCAAGCCACCTGCTCCAGTGAGTCAGGGCAGATGCCTCTAAACCACAGACTACATGGGAAAAGACTGCAAGGCAAAGCTTTGGCGGTGTTGTGGGGTCTGAGGGTTCTGGGCAGATGCAGAGGCGAGAGCATCCCAGGAGCGATTAGTGGGCTCATGAAGGATATGGTAACATTTGAGATGGGGATGTGGAGGACGGTGTGGGTTTCTGTGGCAGCACTTTGGTGGAGGGCACATCAGAAGGAACGAACAGGAGGGATAAAGGCTGGAGGCTGGAAGGGCAGAGGCCACACCAGGGCATGGGACACGCATGCGCGCGCGCGCACACACACAGTGGCTGAGAGAAGCATTAACTACAGGGCAAGCCAACAAGGAGTTGCAGAGCACAGAGAGTTCTCCTGGGGTAGAGTGGCTGTCTGGTCACTACTGCACATGGAGCTGCCACATCTTTGGGGGCAGTCCTTGACTTTTGTCTTTAAAGAAATGTCAAGGGACTCCACTTGGGTTCCTCAGGCAGCACAAGCTTCACCCTGCTGCATTTCTGCCTGAAAGCATGGGCAGGGAGATCCAGCCAGTTTCAGAGCATACAGAGGCCTGGGGTGGCTTATAGGGGCAGGTCCCAGGACTGTAGGGGAGGTGGCACACGGAGACAGGATTGCCTGCCTGTCCCCCGTAACAGGAAGGACCCTTTCTTTCTTTGCTTTCCTAGTGAAAGGATACCGTGGCTTTCAGCATCCTGCAACAAGATGGGCACTTCCCATCAAGGTGGTGACACACAAGCTTAGGACATGTGCTCTTTGTCAGCTCTCTCCCTCCAGGTTTATCTGCTGGCGGTGGTTGATCCCTTAATGGGATCTGGACCCATCCTGCTTACTCAGCCAACTCCCATCATGCACTGAGCAGTCTGGCCTCTTTCTGACATTGGTGTCCTCAGCCTAGAAGCCGCCATAGCTACATGGATCAGACCCACATGACTAGCCTCACCCCTGCTCTCCGCACCTCCCTACCCTGTCTGGTAAGGCCTGTGGTCACTTGTTGCTACAACCTGTATCCTGTCTGGTAGCCATGGGTTCCGTGAGGTAACAGACCTTCCCAACAGAGTTTCCACAAGTCTCCCTGCACCTGACACTTTGGTCACCTTGCAGAGACACCAGGTGTGTGTGGTCTCTTAGTCTTTTTACTAGTATTCCCAACTATGATCTATGATGCCTTTATTATGGGAAATACTTCTAATCTTACAGTTTGGGGCCGTTGCAAAGTACAGGAATCAGTGACTTTTATATATGCATGATATGCTGCCCAAGCACTGCCTCCACCCGCAGCCCAAAGTATGTTACCAAAGGGTAAGAAAGCACTGACTTGTTTTATGTCTGCACAAAATTGCCTCTCATGACTTTTATATGCATGAAATCACAAATCGTGTGATTACCTGATCTGACTTCCTTCCCTTAGCATATTTTAAAGTTCATCTCTTGGCTGCATGAATCAGCATTTTATATTGCTAAGTAATGCTCCACTGTATGGCTATACCACATGTCCTTTCTCCATTTATCCAGTGAAGGCCATTTGGGTTGTTTTTGCATTCTGGATGTTGTAAATAGCGCTGCTCTGCGCATTTGTATGTAGGGTTCTAAAAAGATTTATTTATTTATTATGTATACAGTGTTCTGTCTGCATGTGTGCCTACAGACCAGAAGGGGGCACCAAATCTCATTACAGATGGTTGTGAGCCACCATGTGGTTGCTGGGAATTAAACTCAGGACCTCTGAAGGAACAGTCAGTGCTCCTAGCCTCTGAGTCATCTCTCCAGCCCTGTATGTAAGTTTTGTTTATCACAATCCTTAGAATTAAATCTAGTGCCTCACACATACCAGACAAGGAATCTACTGCCTGATTTTTAGATTCTGGGTCTCTCTGTGTAGCTCAGGTTGACAAGCAATTCACTGTAGTCAGTGCTGATCAGACTGCTGACTCTACTGCGTGGAGTGTGATCACAGTGCATGTCTTATACCTGCGAGTGTGCAAGTTTTGCTTTGCACATTGTTTTCCGTCTTTGTGGCATTGATCAGGGGTGGAACTGAGGAGTCATCTGATGATTGTGCACTTCATTTATTGAGAAACTATCCATTCCAATTAGCATTCCCCGCCAAATGCCTGCCTCTGGCTTGGAAGGAATTAAAATGCACAAAAGAGAAACTTTGTCATTCAGAGGTAAATACTATAAATCTTAATGTTTCCCATCAGGGGTTTTGTTTAGAATGCTTAAGTATGTATATTTAAGATTCTTTTCCAAACACTTCTATAAAAATGGTATTGCAGGGGTTGAACAGATGGCTTCACACACACACACACACACACACACACACATGAGAACCTAAGATTGGCGAACTCGGGTTCAGTGAGAAACCTTGTCTCAAAAATAAGGTGGAGGCTGGAGACACAGCTCAACAGTTAAGAGCCATGCTGATCTTGCAGAGAACCTGTGTTTCCTAACACGCACACCAGACAGCTCTCAAACACCTGCAATTCCAGTTCCAGGGGATCTGACACCCTCTTCTGGCCCCCATGGGCACCTGCACACTTGTGATGCACATACCTCTACACAGACATAGATACAAAATAAAAAGTAGCAAACAATGCCTCAACTGAAGGTACCAGGCTTTGTAGCCTCCCCATAGGAGGCTTTATCCTTTTGAAGGAATGGATGAGGGTAGGGCGAGCTGTGGAGAGATGGGACAGGGAATTGTGGCTGGTATGTAAAATGAATAAAAAAAAAATAGTAAATAAATAAAAAGATAAGGTGGAGAGTGACCAAAAAAGTCACTTGACATCGACCTCTGGTCTCCATATACAGACACATGACAGACACACACAATTTTCAGCGGGGCTGCGGAAGGATCATTTAGTGTCGTGTTTTAATGGCATCATCTCAGCAACTAGCCTATTTAAGGTCACATCCTAGCACTCCCTGCCTCCTTCTCCGGTTTGTTTTACTCGCTGGCATTTCCCTTCATCCCCCTTTTTGTATTGTACGAGCGTAGCCCAGTAAACACTGCTTTACCCATGGTCTGTGCTCCGTTGGAGTGAAGGACACACAGTATGGACCACTGAGCGAATGGATGTCTGCAAACGAATGGAAACACCGCAGTTCATCAATCACTGTGCATCTTATCTCATTTGTTTGAGTTGGGGTCTCTTTACGGTAGTCCTGGCTAGTCCAGAACTCTCTACATACCCCAGGCTAGCCTCAAACTTGTAGTGGTCTTAGGACCTTAGCCTCGCACATGCTAGGGTGACAACAGGCTGACTCACCCCACCTCCTAACAAATTTTATACGTGCTACAGCAGTGACTGCCCAGTTTGTTCCCTGCTGGTGGTCATCCACATTAACACACTGCTCCAACCTCGGTCACCTCCTGAAAGCCCACCCTAGATGGGCATAGTACTCAGAATGCCATGGGCTGGCACTAAGATGTCACCCATACTGGAGCCTTCTGGGTTTTTTGTTTGTTTGTTTTTGTTGCTGGTGGTGGTTTTTTTGTTGTTGTTGTTGTTTGTTTGTTTGTTTTTATAAAGAGGCCCCATCTTCCATCTCAGACTTCTAGAAAGATCCTGGAAAAGAGTCTTTAAAATCTGCAGCATCCCGGTGCACCCATTTGGTCCTGTAGTCAGAACAGGTCTTTGGAACTCCAAACAAAGCCCAGGTCCCCAAAGGGAGAGCACTGCACACAGCACAGCCGAGCAGCTCTCCTGCCACCTCGGCATCAGCCACTGTGCAGCTCACATTAGTTACAGATGCTGGCGATTAGAGGCAGCATCACCCTGGCTCCTGGTAGAATATTGAATCAGAAATACGGCTATTTTAGGACTTTAGGCAGATTTATACTTAGTGCTTCAAAGAGGGCCAGCCAGCAAGGAAAATATGGTAACTGTTGCTTTAAATTATAGCTATCATTACTTCAAAAGGCTATTCAATCAGAAGCCACTGAAGGCTAAAACCATTTACATCTCCTGACACTTAAAAGCAAGCGAGGGTTTGCAGTCTGACAGCCTTGGACACACTGACCACAGGGAGCACCGGGTCTCGATGAGCTGCAAAGCAAAGCATGTCATAGGGAGCAGAAGGGAAAGGCACTCTGGGAGCTCTTGCCGGAGCTCTCCTTGCTCCATCTCCCACTACGGCCTGAGGAGGATTTGGGGTGTAAGGCACAGGGATCTTGTCTGATCCTCGCCTCTGGAAAAGCTGGTTTTCAGTTTCCGTGGCCTTCAGGGCCCTGCAGTGGTGAAATCCTGCTTGGTCTCATTAGTACAAGTACCAGGTCGGGACTGGCCCCTCCTTCCTGGGCTGTGTTGTAAAGACTGATGGGAGACTGGTTCATACACGACTCAGAATCTGAGTTAGCGGCCTTGCCAAAAGCGGGGCTTTGCAAACAGACTTCTCCCAGAGTCCAGGCTATTATTTAATGTGTGGGGAGATGGGGCCAAAAGCACAGATAGTAAGACCAGGGCTGCTTGAGGCAGTACGATTGCATCCTGAGCCGACGGGGAGATGGAGAATGATGCTACTGCGCAGAGTTCCCTTGATGCAGAGGAAAAGGGTGCCGGAAAACACTGCCCAAGCGCAGAGCTGGGCAAGCCGCTCTTCCATTCGCTAGCAGTGTGGCCTGAGGGTCGTCCTCTTCCTCATTAGGTTTGTGTTTAACCTATAAACTGAGGGTGACAGGTCAGACGAGGACTCCTATGCCCTCCAAAGTTCCAAACATTAGTCAATGCTAAACCGGCTGTTATTATTTTGGAGCCTAGCACCCTGGCTATATGAATCCCTATATCCAGAACTCTGGCAGGCAGGTAGGTCACACACCCAGCACCTTGCGCCAAGACTCTGTTCCTCATCTTCTCTACCAATGTCTTGATTTCCACCCCAGAGATGCCGCTCATCCACAGGGGATGGCTAGCTGGGGCCTAAGGTTAGCACTGGGCGGCTTCTTCCCCTGCAGAAAGAACTCAGACTGTAAGAATAAATAATGTGGTGGATATCAGATACCTAAACACTCACTTCTCTAAAGAAATGCCAAGTCTCTGGGAAAAGAAGCAACTGGCCCAAAGATCAACATGAAACTTGTATGTCCAGAAGAGTTGGTAATCAGGATTCTCAACTAAACCTTCAAGATCAGATTTCAAAGGAACTTGCGCTGTGGAATAATCTTCTCGTACACTGTGAAGATTTCTACACTTGGATTGGTTTAATAAAAAGCTGAGCGGCCTCCGGGGTGTTGGTGGTGCATGCCTTTAATTCCAACACTCAGGAAGAAGAGGCAGGTGGATCTCTGTAAGTTCAAGGCCAGCCTGCTCTACAGAGTGTGTTCTAGGATAGGCTCCAAAGTAACACAAAGAAACCTTGTCTCAAAACACACACACACACACACACACACACACACACACACACACACCACACACACACACGAAGAAGCTGAGTAGCCAATAGCTAGCCAGAATTGGGGGGGCAGAGAGGATGCTGGGATGAAGAAGGGCAGAGATGCAGAAAGTCACCAGCCAGATGAAGAGGAAACACCAGGGGCAGTACAGAGCAAGGGTAATAAAAAAGTAGATTGATAAGAATGGGATAATTTAAGTTGTAAGAGCTAGTTAGTAACAAGCCTAAGCTATTGGCCAAGCTTTCATAATTAATAATAAATCTCCATGTCATGATTTTGGAACTAGTAGAAGGGACAGAAAAAACTGCCTACAAACTTGTTTCAAATGACCTGGCTTTCTCAAGTGAATGGGTGAAGGGGCCAAAACTCCCATAGGCTCCTGCTTTTTTATCTCAGTTTTTGTGTAACAAAGCAAAACAAGAAGACAGAAGAAAGTAAAATAACAAAGGAATACCGAATACTACTGAATTGTATTAGAGGGGAAAATAACCTCCCTTGATGGCATCTTCAGCCCTCCAATTATCCCAGTTATAACCATAGGGAGGAGATAAACACACACACACACACACACACACACACACACACATAGATTCATTGAACCTTCCCTCTCCCCCTTCATTTCGTTCCATCCAGAGCTGAAGCTGCTAGCCTGAATGTCCTTACCATCCCAGTTCGGAAGAGGACAAAGAGCAGCAGCCATGGGATGTCTGTGCAGCTAACGTCCTGCAATGGCTTCCATTCTCGCTTAGAGCTCTAATTCAAAATACAGAGGAAGAGAAGATGGTAAGTGTCGATATCAAATAAACATATCAATATCAAATAAAACTAAGAAGGTACAATCACACCATTTTTACCCATATCCTTTTGTTTTGTTTTGGGGTTTTGTTGTTGTTGTTGTTGTGTTTTTGTTTGTTTTTGCTTTGTTTTATTTTTTGGCTACACTATGTCTACTGACCCTTTAAGAATAAACTCAAGCTCTATCATGTCTTTGTGAAGTCCACCCTAGCTTCCTTGGCCAACACCACAGTGGCTCTAGTTCCGCTTCTCCCCCTGGCAGGTACGCCACTGAAATATTTAGCATGTTGAATTGTTATTCTTTTCTATTCTTCTTAGACAGTGTCTAATGTAGCCCAGGTTGGTCTTGAACTCCTTGTGTAGCCAAAGATGACCTTGGACGCCTGATTCTCCTGCTTCTACTTCTTGAGTATTGGAATTAGAGATGTAAAGTACCACATCTGGTTTATGTGATGCTACAGATCAAACTCAAGGTTTTGGGCATACTGGGCAAGCACCTACCAAGACGCTGTGCATGCTGGGTAAGCACCTACCAACTAAGCTACATCCCCAGTCCTAACTGTTTTTCTTAGGTGGCCTGTGCCTCTATCAGACTGTAGCCAGGCCTGTCTCGTTTCCCACCATTTGTGATGATGCTCTTCCAACAACTTCTTTAGCATCTGTTCTGGCACTGTCACATGTCACACCGACCCTCCATCTCTGTTGGGCACAGTCTCATTCTGGAAGAACCTGGCACATAGTTTTATTTGACTCCGTAGACTCTGGCTCCGCCCATTCCCTGCACAGCCCATGCAGAGTAGCAAATGCCACTGAACAGGTGACACAAGCCTGAGAAAGGAAGCACACACATCTTCTGCAGCAGAGGTCAGTCACAGTCTAGGGCCCAAGCCCATTCCCCTGCCTGTTTCTGCAAACACCGTGTTCCTGGGATGCTGATCCACTTCCATACAAGGCAGTCTGGGAAAGGTAGTCGGTGGCCGAGTTCAGGAAAAGCTCAGTGGGAAGAAAGATGTCTACCATGGGCACTTCCTACAGGGATGTCCGCTGATTTTAGCAACATTTTTAACCTGTTGTTTTCTAACACAAACTTCCAGCTGCACAAATGATACCCAGAGTGCTTTGCGCAAGAATACAGCTGATAAACAGCAGGAGCAGAGTTAGAGTCAAACTCTCTTGGCCCCGGGAGCAAGGGGAAAGAGAAATTTCTACCAGAACTTTTGGACTTTGGTAGGGACTTGAAAGGTTCCCATCCCTGGTTTCAGAAGGCCAGAGTTTCAGGATTGCATAAAGTTTTGCAGTACAGGATGGTAAATTTTTCTTTCACCTGGGTTCCTGGACCCTACCTACCTGCACTGCTCACCAAAGCCCCTCTCGTACGGTCAACCCCTGCCTTCTCAATCCAGAACTCTTCCTTAGAAGTCTTCCTGTATATTCAATGAGGTCAGAAAGTTCCTGAAAGGTCATTAACATCTTGTGATTCTTCCCAACTTTTCTTTCCCCAGTATGGGCCCCCAAAGCAGGTGGAGCCCAAGGCATCCCCCACACTACCCTTTCTTAATCTCCCCACTGTCCTCTCTAGATACACTGCCCTGTTGCCTAAGGGACTGGAGAGATGGCTCAGTGGTTAAGGGAACTTGATATTCTTCCATGGGATGCAAGTTGAGTTCCCAGCACCCACCGCTACCTATAACTCCAGCTCCAAGGGATCTGATGCCTTCTTCTATCCTTCAAGGGCAACTGTCTCTCTCTCTCTCTCTCATCTCCCCCTCTCTCTCTTTCTCTCTCTCTCTCACACACACACAAAGTCAATCTTTTTCTTCCTTTTTGTTTCTGTTTTTTGACAGGGTCTCACTAAGCAGCTCCAACTATTAGCCTGCAGCTCCCTCTGTAGACCAGGCTGGCCTTTGAACTCACAGAGATCCACCTGCCTCTGCCTCCTGAGTGATGAGGTTAAAGGTGTGCACCACCATGACCAGCCAACGTAAAGAAATGTTTTTAGGAATCACCTAATGTATGTAAAGAGGAGCTTGCTGCTGTCACAACTATTCTAGCACTGAAGCCTGAAGACACATAACTGGTTTTAAATTTCAACTTCCCCTCGCTCTTTCTCCATAGCAGGGTAGATTTGCCAAGAACCCAAAACCCCAAATGAACTAGTTTTTAGGCCCTGCAACTTAGATGCCTCCAATAACTTCTTAGCACCTGCTGTATGCCAAGAAGCACCCTGGGTAACTCCAAGAAAGTGTCCTCTGCTCACAGGAGCTGCAGCGTTCAAGAGATAAATACTCCCTCTCAGCTCCATGCCCATCCACCGAGAATGGGGAGTGTGACAGGCTCCTCTTCCGGTGGGTGTGGTTTTTATATTTTTCTGGTGGACTGTCCTCATTTTCATGAGAACACCCCCTCAAGCTGTTAAAAACCCTTACAGGGAGAAAATCCTGAGTTTGTCCTGCCTTCTGAGATGGGGACCACAGAGGTGATGTCATCAGATGTCTGAAGTGGACACTCAACACCATAAAAGAGCCAAAGTCAAAGGTAACAGCATGTGCCCAGACTGCAGGGCCTCAAACCAGCTAGAACTGGCCTTGCTGGAGCTCAGAGAGACCTGGTCCTGGCCTGCCCAGAGGAGAAAGAAAATGACTGCTCAGGGACCAAGTAGACAAGGAGGATACAGAGCAATGCAGGTGGGGAAGATGACTCCCAGATTGAAGGACCCTAGAAGAGAGATGCTGTAGAGGAGTCGTCTGGGTACCACTCCCATCTGCTTCCTACCCTCCATCCCTGTTCTGTGGCCTGGGATGCTGATCTCAAGGTCAGAACCAGTCCCTGAGCCCTTGCTACTCCCTCTTCAGACTGCCAGCATACAATTAACAGGAAAGTCGGGCTGCAAGACAGGAGAATTATGCAAGAGCAGAGGAGGAGGAGGAGGAGGAGGAGGAGGAGGAGGAGGAGGAGGAAGTGGAAGTGAGGCATTCATTCTCTTGCCCCCTCTCCATGGGATGCTAAGGAGAAACTGTGAGCCTTGGCACAAGGCTCAATCTTGCAGCTTCGTGGTCCCCCACTGTCCTCCGCTAACTCTGAGAAGCAGTCCTTTCTCTTGTGCCTTTGGGCTGAGGTGGTGATGGGGTTCGCTGACATACCCAAGGTTCCCCACATGTGCAGACAAGTACCCTTTAGAGACCTCCTTGAATGACCGGACTGTGCCAGCTCTCCCTCAGCCCCAGGGCCAGAGCACCCCTCCAACCTCTTTAGTGAAATCTGTCATACAGGGGTAAGGAACCTTCTCCTGCAGGTGATCAGAGACTCCAGGAATCCACAGATAATCCCTGTGTATGGTGAGCTGCGGCAGCCATGGCATTTCCTAGTCAAGATGCAGGGAGAGTCCGGGGTCAAGGCACAGCCAGCCTTTACCTAACCTTCTTCCAGTCCCGAGAAATTCTCTCTGTCCCTGAGATCATAAAAACTTCACCTGATTTAGGAGGAAATGGTCCCACAGATGTCGCTCCGCAGGCACTTTGCACTAGACAGTCCTCATGATCAGTCACCGAGGACTTAAAAGGTTGCTGACATTTTCCGTTATGTATCTTTTCATTAGAGGTAACTATCACTTTAAGCAAATTGTTTCAGGGTCTGGAATGCTGCAGTAAGTGATGTAATTAGTGTAGGTTGTAATTTAGGAAGGTTCATTATGTCACAGACATTATGACTCCTGGGGATTACTAAAGGACTCATTTGTAGCCCTTGAAATGATTTTCTCATGAACACACATAATGTCACCCATAGAACTGGAGTACAGCCTACAGTCATTTGATGGATGTGGAACTCCAGCCCGGCCAGGGACTAGGCTGCAAGACAGCCATTAACAAGAGAGCGCATGTGTCATGGGAAAGCCTAGTTCTCACTAGGATCAGCATGGACCCTTCAGCTCTGCTACCCAGCCACAAGGAAGTCACTAAGATGGGTGACTTATTAAAGGATGAGCAAAAAGCCAGGCATGGGCCAGTGAGATGTCTCTGCATGTACGTATACACTTGTCACAAGACTGAAGATCTGAGTTCGATCCCTAGGACCCACAGTAGGAGAGAATCAATTGCTGCAAGTTTTCCCTGGACCTCACATGTGTGCAGAAAAGACACACACACACACACATACACACACACACACACATACACACCACAAGTAAATGTTTTAAAATACCTATCACATCTAAATACATCCAGTCGCATGGATCCAGAAAAATCCAAGAAATGACAACATACTCTCACCATGACCACCAACTTGTAAATGTGCCCTTGGAGCATGGCGGAGGGAGCCAGTTGCTGTGCATCCACATTCTCCCCTTCTCCTCTCTGGCATCCCAGTGGACTACATTTCCAAGCCTCCCTTGCACTGGCCTAGCCAAGCTACTAACTTCTGGAAAATCTGGTGTGCACCTTTCTTAGTCTTCCTCAGACCTCAGCACCTCACTCCATATTCTCCCTGCCACCTGCTGTCAGATGGGGAGACCTTACAGGAATGTAGAAGGTGCCAGGGGTTGGGGGCAGGAGGTAGAAAGAGCCTCTGTGTGTGTATGTACAGGTCACCAAGCATGCTCACTGGCTAACAGAGGTCTGAGAAGTTTTCGATGGAATCAGTGTTTCTCTGTTCTACCCACCGAGAGCCAAGGTTCCACTTTCTGTCCCTTGTCATATGAATGCCATTGGCTTCTTTTTCCAGTCTTCCACGTGTTTTCTTAAAATGATCACAGAAAGTTCCCTTCCAAAACTTCTGACCTGCAAACCTCCTCAGACATGGGCGAAGCTGTCAGCACAAAAACAGGTCAGCTCTGCCCCCCACCAACAGCCACTGTTTCTGTGGCACCGGGAACTAGATCTGAGCTAACTGAAACCAGGAAGAGACTGCGTTCTGGCACGGGCCGGGCACGAATCACATGTACTTTCCTAGAGCTAAGACTGGAGCCTCAAACCAAACAGGGTTACGTAGGGAAGGAGAAGCCAGGCACTGCAGTAAAAATCGGGAAGGGATCTGGGCAGGTAACTCTAGAATGGTCATTCCACACACGCAACACAAAGATGCTCAAGATATTTCCCCAAAATCGAAGAACCAGGAAGGGCCAACCCTCCTCTCTACCTCAATTCTCTCCTTCACCTCCATGACTGCATAGAAGAGCATGCCCACACCACAGAGTTTGGGGTGCCACGTACCCACAATTGTAGCAACTGCAGATAGCTGTAACCGCCGAAAATCCATGCTCCTTAATGCAAGGACCATAAAGCCATCAGCTGTCGTGAAGCTGCAGCGGGATTTATAAAAGGCCATTCATTTCATTAATAATTGGCCCACTGCCAACTTAAGTGCTCTGCCGCTGTTAACTGTGAGTATATTTTTAATGTAAGGAACTCACTCCCACTAGCTGTCTCCACTTCTGAAAATATGACCAAGGAAAAGGCTGAGTTTTCATGAGCTGACAGAATCACCGGGCATTAGCCAGGCTCTTACGAGTTTACCTGCACAGCCAAGTTCATTTGCAACACCCCACGCCAGAGGACAAACCCTCTTTCTCACGGAGATGACGCTGGGAGAGAATCCCATGATGGAGGTGGTCCTTCAGCATTTTTTCGTTCAGAACCCCCTTAGACACACATTATCTAGTTCTCAGTATCAGAGTCAGATGGGGGGATGAAGGCCTTGAAGGTAACGTCTCCACAGTAGCAGGGTGACAGTATGAACAAGACTCTCAAATCCTCTGTGGTTCTTAGGTAGACCCTTTCCTAAGAGGAAAGGGGGGAATGCAGATGGACAGCAACTAGCTCACTCTGCCATGCTCCAGAGGCGTGTTTGCAAGCGTGGTGGTCACGGTGAGAGCATGTTTTATTCTGTGGGTATGAATATCACAGGTGTGGTTTTGTGGGTGAACCAAGGCACAAAAGAAAACAAGAAAAAAAAAAAACTTGAAGTCACCATTTCTCAGGCTTTCTGGATCCATGGGATTGAACACATTTAGACGTGATAGGTATTTTAAAACATTGATTGTGTGTGTGTGTGTGTGTGTGTGTGTGTGTGTACAGAACTAGTTGTCCTAGATAGTTTATTGTCAAATGAGAAAATGCCTCCATGAGATCGAGAGGTGGGACATTTTCTTAATTAGCAATTGGTGGGGAAGGGCCCAGCCCATTGTAGATGGTTCCATCTCTGCGATGGCGGTCCTGGATTCTTTAAGAAAGCAGGCTGAGCAAGCCATGATGAACAAGCCAGTAAGTAGCACCCTTCCATGGCCTCTGCATCGCCTCCTGCCTCCAGGTTCCTGTTTGAGGTTTGAGTTCCTGTCTCCACTTCCCTCACTGACTATGATCTGGAAGTGTTAGCCAAATAAAGCCTTGCCACCACAACTTGCTTTTGGTCATGGTGACTCATCACAGTGAGAGGACCCTGACTAGGACACATGTCTCGTATGTGTCACTCTTGGGAGGTACTTGCATCTTAAATATTTGATGGTCCTAGAAGGTCACTCGGGAAGACTGTTTTGTGCTTGTGTGCTGACCTGCATGGTACCTTTAGCTAGGAACCAGTAAGTCCTGTCTTTGGAGAACAGTGACAGCCAGTGGCTTCCCCGGCCTTGCACATGGTGAGACTTTCAAAAGAGCCTCAAGAATGTTTTTGGGGGGCAAATCACAAGTCTGAATTCCTCTAAACGACTACAATCTGAAACTATGACTTTATTGAAATGTGTAATTTGGTTCAAAGCTTGCATCAGCTGCTCAGTCCAATTGGTTTGAGACAAGGAGAGGAAATGTGAAGAACCTCAGAGGACTTTTCCAAACTCCCCTGACTTTTTCCAGCCTGTGACCTAATGCTAGAAACCTTTACGAGACTCTTTGGACTGTGTCAGAGTGAGGCAAATGGGGTGGGTGGCTGGCGGCACAGCCTGGAAGTAGCTTTCTGCATCTTCAGCCATCAGATGCTGGAGTCCGGATGCTTCTCTTTCTAAAGCAGCTGCTCTTGTTGACTCCAGCTTGTTAATTGACCCTATAAACACTTGGAAGCTTCGGGAAAGCCTGTTGCATGGGGAAAATCCAGCCAATGTGGGGGAGAATCAATTCTAATCACTCACTTTTCTAGCCATGTGCTCGCTGTATAAAGATGTTAAACACACTAGACATTTTTCCCTCAAACATCCAGCTGTTTCTCCTAACTCCTTCCAGAGATCTCAGACGGAACCAGATAGACTTCAAGAAAAATGGTCCCAGAACCTCTCGAAAGCAAACACCCCTACCCACCCACCACTCCACCTGGCCAACTTCTCTGATTCCTTGCATCGGGAAGTGTCTGTCCCTTCTAAGCAGGTGGATTGTCTGCAGAGGAATGGGTCTCTCCTCGGACTGGCTGCCCCTGCCCAGCAGCTCACTCTTGCTAGTCTGCAATCAGGCCCAGGTGCAAAGCAGATCCCAGGGTCTGTGCTTTTTTTCCCCCATCAATTCCCCTGTACTGAAATTGAAGAGGGTAAAGGGAACTCATGGCAGGATGCAAGCCCCGGAGCTGGTGCCCGATGGCTCCCTTCTACATGGTGACAGCTCTGCAGACCTGCAAACATCTGGAGAGAAGGGACCAGAGAAACCCCAGACAGCTGGGCAGCCTGCAAGGGCTGAGGGAAGGTGCTGCACCTCCCAGTTCCTCACGGCCTCCCGGGGTCCCCATTACGAAGGTGGGATGGAACTAGACGGCCATATTCTGTCATAAGATGTCAATTTGCTGAGTAAGTCACTTAACCCCCCCTTTAAAAGAGGGGAACATCAAAGGGCTAACAAATGCTAGCACTTAGGAGCGGTGGTTCTTCACAGCTCTGACATCATCTACCCAGAAGGATGGCCATTCTCAACAAGTGTTTCCCTCCAGAAGGCTACCATACAGGCAGTTCAGTCAGCCTCCACATTTTACATGGCAAAAACAGACACACTGTGGGCATAAAAAGGACTCTAAGGACAACAACCTGCTCTGGGTGTGTAGACCACTAATGCCAGGATATCAGTAACCACGGCACTTGTTCCATCATGCTGTAAGGGGCGAACAAGCAACTGCATGGAAATCCCCCTGATGTGTGACTGTAGACATTCTGTGCACGTTGGTGGTCATGATGATAGCAATAGCGGAGGGTCTCGGAAATACACGTGTATGTTTCCAGAAGCGCCTAGCCAGAAACCTGTAGCTCACAAGCCAACATGAAGGAAGACGATATCCCCTGTGTTCGTTTTCCAGAGATGCTGGGACTCTCTCCCATTCATTTTATCCCAAGGTCACATATTTCAAAGATGTCGGCACACCCCCACCTCCACCGTGGGACGGTATTCAGGTCCTATCTGAAAGGTTTCAGAAAACCTTCCCACCTCTCCCCTCCTGACCATACCCACCCTGGTGTCCAGGCTATTTCCACAATTGAAGACCATCCCCTTTGGGGGAGTCAGGTGATGTAGGTCACACCTAACTTTTTAACTTCTTATTTTTGTAACATTTTACCTTTTTGTGTGTCAAAAATAGAAACAAAACCCACTCGCAGGTTTAGCAGCAGAAACTCCTGGCACTCCCCCCCCCCCCCATAGGATAGGGGTGGGTAGGTGGAGGAATGGATGGATGGGTCAATAGAAGTAGATAGGCATGGATGGATGGGAAGAGACTGGTGATTAGGGGAATGGATCAGATGAATGAAGGCATGGATGAACAGCTAGATTAATAGGTAAGTGGATCTTTGGATGGATGGATGGATGGATGGATGGATGGATGGATGGATGGATGGTGGATGGATGGTGGATGGATGGTGGATGGATGGGTGGGTGGATGAATGGATGAATGGATGATGGATGGTGGATGGATGGATGGATGGATGGATGGTGGATGGATGGATGGATGGATAGGTGGATAAATGGATGAATGGATGGTGGATGGATGGATGGTGGATGGATGGATGGATGGATGGTGGATGGGTGGATGGATGGATGATGGATGGGTGGATGGATGGATGGATCAATGGACTGATGAACGAATGAGCAGTTGGGTGGGACTGGTGGGCACTGACCCTGTTGTCATTGATCTTCTAATTGTCACAGATGTGGTACTGGAAAGGGATTATTCTCATGATATGTAGGAAGAGATGATGGACTCAGTCCAGGGTTCTCAAAGGGACAAGCATGCCTATTTGGGTTATGAGACGGAAGCAAGGGCAGACAGATGCATACAGAATTACCAGAGAAATCTGCCACAGGCCTTGTGGCTCCAAGTTCACCACCTTTCAGCATCTCAAGCAAGGCTGAACACAAGCAAGTCCAGACAGCTCAAACTGTATCTTGGCTCTTCTGCTGTCTACAAAAACCAGCCACATAAGAACAGTGTGCTTATCAAGAGAGGAGGGCACAGCAGCCAGCCAGAAGCAGAACCACCCATCCACCGCTGCTCGCTTATCTCCCTGAAGTTCCTGTCCACTGGGGAAGTGCGGGATGCTCCGGCCTCCATCTGTCCAGGGCCCTCTTTCTGCTTCACTGCAGGGGCCGAGCCTGCTCTCTGCTCAAGCTCTCCACAGGGACTCCTGGGCTGCCTCCTCCAGCGGTTCCGCCTCTGGCAAGCAAGCCCTTTAAGCCTGTCTTTATGTCCTTATCAGTGCTCCACGGCAGGCCCAGGTGCCAGGCCCCATTCACTCAATTACCGTCTTCGCAGGACACAATGCTCTCTTCTGTGTGCAGACAGAGACACTTTCATGGCAAGGGTTCAGCGCTAAATCCTCTTTTGATGCTGTCAGAACCCCCCTGCCAAGCTGACACTGTATGTTAGGGAGGAAAGCGCTCATCGGCGCAGAAAGCCAAAATGAAATTAAACAGGATATCAATACCTACTAGTTAAGGAAACGATAGCTCTTTTGTCGTTCCACTCTCCCAGGGCCTCAGCCAAATATTCACCCTTCCTTGGCGGAGCCAGTTGCCCAGGGTTTTCCAAACAGAATACCTGGGGGAAAGGGCTTCCAGGGAACTCTTTCTTTGACACTAGCCAACCCCAGGTTCTTCCCACCTGAAAGGTTGTTTTAATTCTCTGAAGGGGAGGAAATTGAAACTCTTTCATACGGCTGGAGATGGATGGTGGCTTTTCTTCACCGTTTTCTAAATTTAAAAATAGTATAGGTAGAGTTGGAGATGCTGGGTGGTAGTTGAACAGTCGTGGAGCACGTTTGGGGCTTGTAGCAAGGGCTAATGTGACCAACTGTTGTTAAGGAGATTTACTAACATAAGAAATTGATTAAGAAGAAACAGAGATGCACTAAAGCTCAGGAAAGAAAGAAGTCTCGTGGATGGCATTAGCCTGTATGGTGGACCCTGAACCCATGCAAGTATGCGGGGCCATGGGCTTCCTTGGGAAGAGCTACCTTGTCTGAAAGGTGCAGGGCCAGTTGGGCTGCACCTCCCACAGGCACCAGATGCTTTACTAAAGCCTAAGAATGTTGAGTCATTCCAAGTTGGAATGCTATTTATTGTAGAGAGAAATCAGCTCCTAGTGTGTGCTGCAGTTTCTAGTGTGTGCTGCAGCTCCTAGTGTGTGCTGGAGCTCCTACTGTGTGCTGCAGCTCCTAGTGTGTGCTGTAGCTCCTACTATGTGCTTCATCACCTAGTGTGTGCTGCAGCTCCTAGTGTGTGCTTCATCTCCTAGTGTGTTACAGCACAGCAGGGCTTCTCCAAGGACTCCATACAGGAGAGACTGTGTGGTAAAATATCCCCAAGAAAGGAAGCTACGGGGAGCAGACAGTGGATTGAGAGGTGGTGGGGACTCAGCAGCATATATGCCTGAAGGATGGCATTTGGGTGATGGTGACGCTCTAAGGGGAATTTAGGATGGAACTGGAGAAATGGTTCCACGGAGATGGCTGCTGTTCCAGAGGAGCCAACTTCAGTTCCCAGGACCCACATGGCAGCTCACAACTATCTATAACTCGAGTTCTAGGAGATCTGGTGATCTCTCCTGACCTCTTCAGACACCAGGTACACACTGGTGCACAGACGTATAAGTGGGCAAAAGACTCATATACTTAAAATAAGTTCTTAAAATTTTAAAGAAAGATTTCGAGTGACAGTCGCACAATTCTGTAACCATACCTTTTTAAAGCACTTGATATACCTCTGAAAAAGGTTGATCTCTCTCTCTCTCTCTCTCTCTCTCTCTCTCTCTCTCTTCTCCCTTGTGACTTTGTGTGTGTGTGTGTGTATCCACGCTATCCACAGACCCACCTAAAAGTTTCTTCTCTCCCCTCCCCTCCACTTGCTTCCCTGTAGTGACTTACCCACTATGGCCCCCTCTGTCCTGTGTAAGTTTGCGAAGTTCATTCGCACCTCAGGACCTTGGGACCTGCTGTGTGGTTCCCTCAGATACCCATGCGATCCACGCTCTTCTCCACACCCCTGAACAACAGCAGGGAAGAGGGGTGTTAGACTAGCAGAGGGACCACCCCAGGCCTGCCCAGAAGCCCCTCTCCAAGGTGATTTTAGACTCTGTCAAGTTGACAGTTATCACTAGTCTTCCCAGGGTCTAGTTTTGATTTTTGCAAACATTGTTTAGCCTGATATCTGAGGTTTGGGGGAACTCAGTTTTAGCCTTGCATGAGTAGATGGCCGAATGAATGCATTGCTTGCAAGAGGCTCACATGGTGGGTAGGCACAGATGGTGACTCTGGCAGGACCAAAGTCAGGTGTAAGCAAAGGCTCAGGCACTGAGTGGGCACAGGCAGGTAGGCTCTGCCCTCTCTCCCCAAACTCTGAGTCTAGACAACCCCTAGGAAATTCAGTCCTCAAGGGACTGACTCCATTCAGCTGGAGAGCACAGGTGAGAATGCACAGCAAACAGCCAGCAGGCCCAACTCTACACACTAACATGTTTTACGCTCTCATCTCTTCCAGGATCCCGGGATCCTATGTGAAATGGCTCCTCGCTGGCTGATTGACTACCCCAATGGTGCAGCCCTTGTAGCATCTTCATCTGACTGGTGAGCAAACAGGAACAGGAGGGTGAACTCATTTCAACCCAAGACTGAGGTTGAGAGAGCCAGGGATCCCGGAGAGCTAGGGATCCCAGAGAGCCAGGGATCCCAGAAAGCCAGGGATCCCAGAGTACCTTGTACTAGAAGACCCCTACTCTGTATCACCCCCACTCCTGCTCCTCCACAGAGATGCTGGCACAGTTCTCAATCACTCAGCCCTGGTGGACTTTGATTTCATAAGCAGATCCAGGAAAAGTTGGAAAGACTCACCCTGTAGAAGATCTGTGTTCCTAAAAAGAGGCTTACTGACCATGGCCTGTGGGCCTCATCTGGCTGCCAGACTGAAGGAATGCATGAAACTAAATGTGACCGCAGACGTGGGCCGTTATCTGCTGTGGGATAATGCTCTCGTACACTGTAAAGATTGTCACTCATATTAGTTTAATAAAATGCTAATTGATTAGTAGCCAGGCAGGAAGAACAGGTGGGGCGACCAGACTAAGAGCATTCTGGGAAGAGGAAAGAGGCTGTCACAAACCAGATGTAGAAGAAGCAAGAAGAGAAGGGCCTCACTGAGAAAAGGTACCAAGCCATGTGGTTAAACATAGACAAAAATTATGGGTTAATTTAAGTTTTAAGAGCTAGTTAATCATAACTCTGAGCTAATAGGCCAAACAATTTATAATTATAATAAGCTCTGTTTGTTTCTTTGGGACTGAACTGCTGCGGGACCAGGTGGGACTTCTGTAGTGGCTTCTCAAGACAGATGGACCTTAGGGAGCAGGGACTGTTGGAGAATATTTTTTAAGATGTGTTATTTTTGTTTATGTTGCATTTGTTTAATTCTGTGAAGCTATGTTACTCTGCCTGTCTAACACCTGATGGTCCTAATAAAGAGGTGAGCAGCCATTAGCAATGCAGGAGCAACAATAGGCAGGGCTGGCAGGCAGAGAGGAAGAGAAAGAAGAGCAAGAGAACAGGGAGAGGGGGACATCAGGGGCCAGTAACCCAGCCACCCAGCTACACAGCAAGCCACAGAGAGAGAAGTAAAGAAGGGTGTACTGAAATAGAAAAAGGTAAAAGCCCAGAGGCAAAAGGTAGTCAGGATAATTTATGTTAAGAAAAGCTGACAAGAAACAAGCCAAGCTAAGGCTAGACTTTCATAACTAAGACTAAGCTCCAGTGTGTGATTTATTTGGGAGCTGGGTGGTGGACCCCTCAAAAAACCAAAAGAACAAAAACACCAAGCAACAAGGGACTATACAGGCATCCGGATGGAAGCCTAGCTGTGTAGTTCTTGGCTTTCCTGACGTTTTCAGGTGACAGAGACCTAAGCAATATTCTAATTGTAAAACTTCCAGTACTGGCTGAAGTTTTGCTGGCCTCTCATTCCAGAGGTTACAATCACCCAGTAGCTGGCAGGACACTCTCTCTGGGTGTGTCTATGAAGGAGTGTCCAGAAGGAGCTAGCATTGTCCTTTGAGGATCTCATAAAGCAGACTCATTCTCAGGGTGGATGGGCACCCGGAACGGGGTGAGGAGGCTGAATTCGCCCTCCCTGACTGAAGTTGGGGCTCTCCTTACCTTTAGCATGCCTGTTCCTAGACCTTTGGGCTACACCACCCGATCTCCTGAGCTTCCAGTTTGCACCAGCTCACTGTGGGGCTTAGCCTCTACAATGGCATGAGCTAATAACCTCTGACAGTTTCCTTATATTTGTGCATGTGTGAAGAGTTATGAAGACCGCAAGTGCATATGTGTAGTCATACAGGGCTTAGTGACCAGAGCATGTTCTGAGAGAAAAGCATTGTTAGGTAATGTCATCATCAGGCAAACATCACAGCATGTAGTTACAAAAATGTTGATGGCCACAGACAGGCATGGGGGAAGGCCTGTTGCCCTGGGACTCAGCATTGTACAGTACGTCACTACACTGAGTGCCGTGAGCCACTGAAACCCAATGGTAAGGATTTGTGTATTGAAACAGATCTGACCACGGAACAGGTACGGCCAACAGAAGTCATGCATCTCCAACACCACTCTTTTTCATTTTATTTTGTTCTTTGAGAGCAGAAGTTTATGTTTGGGGACAGGACTTGGTCTCCACCTCTCTATCCTTTTGCCTTAGTCTTCCCAGTGCTGGGATGAGCAGTGTGTTCAGCACACCTGGCCTCATTATAATATTATGGAGTCTCTAGCACATGTGCGGTCCATTGTTGGGCATCACAGAGCGACGCTGGACACTCTATTCTTTTATTTCTCCTGAGGACCATGATGCAAGACCTTAGCTGCCTGATGCCCATAAATCACACAGGTATAAGCTAGGGAACACCAGAAGGCTCCATCCCTGCTACCTAGGGTACCCTGAACCTGACAACTCTTCACTTGAAGTGGCCTCCCCCAATACACTTCACAATGACCACTGCTGACTGCAGTCCCCAGGCCTCCAGCACAGCCGTGGAGTCAAAGCAGCCCCAGTGCCCACTTGCAGTCCGTGGTCTTTCTTCTTCCTCCCCAGCCTAAGCTGGCAGACAGATGCCAGGGCAGGACACAGGCAGTTAATATCTGAGGCTGCATTCCTGGTAGCCGGCAGCTCCCTGGGCTTCTGTCTTTTGTGAAAGTTTAATAAAATAAATTTTGAATATCAATAAAGTACATTCTATTTTTCTTGGCATGTCCCAGCAGCGCTCCATCCGTCTATCGCAGAAGTCATGCTACAGACAGATCGCTTTCCACAGATCATTGATGTGGTGCCACAAGGGCTGGGGATGATTTGCTAAAATGCTCCAAAGGTATTCAAATTTCTTTAAAGAAGAAATTCAATTTATGTGCATTTATATTACAATGTCTGTCAGGAAGAAAGGTTATAATCACCAGCATATTTTAGATTTACATTTCCCTCTGTACATGAGGTAATGGCATTAGAGGAGAAGTCTGAAGTGGAGAGTTGAATTGGATGCATGGACCTATTTTCATTGCTGAAAAAAAAAAAAAAGCATGTGTTTGAAGTTCTCAAGGAGAGCATATGTTAGCATATGTTAGGGAAATAGCAAGAACAGGAGGCCGGATGGTTGGAGTTCCGAGCGTTTGTCTTTTGCTGCTGGCCGATCCAGGTGGTGCTCAGTCAGGCTGTCATCTGCACCGTGGCCTTCAGAAGCTGTCTGAGATGTCAGCCTCTGGTAGAGACCAGGAACAGAGTCAGGCTGCTCGGAAGTGCCCTAAGCACAGGGTCCTTCTCCAGCCTGGGGGTGACTGATGAGTCCCAGTGAGGGCAGGAAGGGATGGACCACCACTTCACGTAGAAAGCAAGCCTGGATTCTGAGTATTTTAAATTACTCCTAGCAAGGCATCCATCATAGGGCTCACAGATCCCCAGGATGTGCTAGAGCATGGTTCTCAACCTGTGGGTCACGACCCCTTTGAGTCTAATGACTCTTCACGGGGGTCACTTAAGACCACTGGAAAATACAGACATTCACACTGTGATTCATAACAGTAGCAAAATTGCAGTTATGAAATAGCAACGGAAATAATTTTATGACTGAGGACATCACAACATGGGGAATTGCACAGCATTAGGAAGACAGAAAACCACTAGTCTAGAGAATGGGCGGGGCCAGCGCTAGCAAAGCTACTGCAGCTCTGGGAAGCAAGAGCTGGGATGCTCAGAGCCTGCGGGTGGTAAAGATGACACCAGGTCCTATCCAGTCACGGTGCTCAGCAGCTGCTCAGCCATCCAAGGAAAGCATCACTTTGTTTTTTTCAGTGAGACTCCCTAAACAAAGGTCTGCAGGAAGCTGGGGACAGATGTCCCTGAATGACACCCACTAGATCCTAGCCTGAAAAATCTCTGCCAACAAAGAATACTTGGATGACCAGCCCCAATGCCTTCAATTTATGTTTAAAAAATCAGTAGAACAATGCATACAGCCGAGTTCCATTCCCAAAAACACACAATCCCATGCACATACACACATTTGAGCAAAATAATGGGGACAATATTTTCCTAACTTCTCTGCAATTAAAAATGTTTCATTAAGGCCAGGTGGCGGTGGCACGTGTCTTTAATCCCAGCACTTGGAAGGCAGGGGCAGGAGGATCTCTGAGTTTGAGACCAGCCTGGTCTACAGAGAGAGTTCCAGGACAGCCAGGACTACACAGGCAAAACCTATGTTGAAAAACCAAAAACAAATAAGTAAATAAAGATAGTTTCGTTAAACAGGTTTTAGTCGACTGTGCAGTACCTCTTCTTGTGTTTGCTTCTAAGTCGAAAACTATAACTATAAAATGTTGATGACTTGAGCATGATGGGCAAGCTGAAAAGAAACTTAAAAAAAAGAAGCCAGCCTTACCTCCATTCCTAGCATCTGGTACGAGACCATCCGCGTGTTCTGCATATAATCTGCCAGATGTCTAGCTTTTCTGTACGTACGGTCCTTCCACAAGAATGAAAGTGTATCGAGCTGTCTCGTGGTGTGGACGAGGCATGAGGAACATCTGTCTACAGCACTGCCCAGTCTTTCCTGGTGTATTTTTAATGACTGCGTAGCATTCCTTCTACAGCTGCATGTGCTCTATCGGGTGTATTGGGCGGGGTATTTATGCGACTCACGGGTTTGGATCCAAGTAGCTCATATCTACAATTCTTACTCAGGGCAGTAAAAATCAGAGTGTGCCTTTATTTTCCACATCATCAGTACATGAGAGCCTATGTTTCATTGCCCAGAACCAACGATTTAATTAGTAAAGAAAACTTCTAATACAGTTGCTGGTCTTAGTTTGGGTTTCCTTGCTGTGCCACAGCCAGAGCAAAAGCAACTTCAAGGGGGAAGGGTTATTCATTTCCACTTAAAACTCTCAGTGCACGCAGCCACTGTTCCAGGAAATACTTAAAGGCAGAAACTGACGCAGAGGCCATAGAGGAGGGTTGCTAGCTGGATCGCTCCCAGAGGCTTCCTCTGTTGGCTTCCTTCTATCAGTTGCCTAGGGGTGGCACCACCCACAGTGAGCTGGACCTTCCTATGTCAATCATCAATCAATCAGGTAAAGGTTTGACCACAGGACAATCTGGTGGAGAGATTTTCTCTGGCGAGGTTCCCTCCTTTCAGAAGACTCTAGCTTGTGCCAAGTTGACATAAAACTAGCAGTTGTATGGTAGATTCTGAGCTTGGAGAAATACAGGTGTGAGGTTTCCTAGAAGGACAGTCTCCCCTGGGGCAGGGAGGAGAAACCACCACTAGTTAATAAAGTTGGGAGAAAGAATGGGGAAGAGCCTGGCCTTGCTGCTGGAATAACCGGAAGCCTTTAGGGTGGTGTTAGGCCTTGGCTATCTCTGGGTTTATGGTCTGATTCTCAAAAAATCAGTAAGATGGGGTAGGGAAGAGACTTCCAGCTGAGCCAAGACAATGAAACAAATGACACTGCTTTGTATCTAAAAGATAAAAACCAGACTGTGGAGAGGTAGCTTGCTTGAAGGGACCTGAGGTCGGTCACCAGAATCCTTCTTTTAAAAGCTGAGTGTTAGGGAAACATGCTGGGGACAGGAGCTGGGACAGGTAGGTCACTGGGCCTCACAGGCCAGCCAGCCTAGCCCCACTGGTGAGCTCCAGGCATGAAGAGGCCCAGTCTCAAGAGAACAAGGTCAACACTTGAGGTTGTCTTCTGGCCTCCACACACACACACGCAAACACACTCGAGTGTGTGCATGCACACATAAACACACAAAGATAAAAGTCATACCCAATAGCACAGTACACTGTGGTATGAAATGTCCCTCATAAGCTCATGTATTTGAACACTTGCTCCCACACCGAGGGTGCTGTTTGAGAATGAATACAGGTAGCAATATCATCGTATGACACACATTCTCTCCAGTGCAGGGACAGAGCAAGGACAGGAAAAAGGTGTTTGGGAAGCTACAAGGAAAGCCATGCGGCTTGGCATAAAACACCAATGCTCTGTCCTTTCTCGTGGTCCTTTGGGCTGCTCGGCGATTCTGTCCTGGTTCTCTTTGGTCTGGGCTGTGCATCTGAAATGGCTCAAAGGACCCTCTAGGACAGTAGGCACCAGAAAGCCTACTCCTGGTTGGGCCCTCGGGCTCCTTCTTGCAGCTACTAAGAGCTTCTGGAAGCCTCTTCTGGCCTGTTGGTCTGGGAAGAATATTCCTAAAGGGCCACAGCATGGTTTCAAGATTACCTTGAAAACTCCCTCACCTTCATTTTTAAATTTTTTATTGTGGTAAAATACATAAGAACATGCTGTAAATAATACAATTGCATTTCCTAGTAAGAGTGGGCTGACTGAACCATTTGAAGTGTGTTGAGCCATTCAGTGTCTTAAGTACACGATACCATCTAGAACTTTCTAAGCTTCCCAAGTTGAACCTCTGCTCCCTAGAACACCAACTTCCCCACCTTTGGTCCTTGGCCATCATCCTTCATAGTTCTCTCCGTGGATTTCTGTGGAAGCAACTCATAAAGCTACAGCCATCCATGCCTTTCTATGACAGGCTCATTTTACTTAACAGTGCTCTCCAGACTCACCACGCTGTAGTGTGTGTCCAAACAGGCTTCCTTTTAAAGACAACTAGATCCTCACTGTATGGAGATACCACAATTGTTGTTGCTTTCCTCCTTGGATAGACAAACACCTGAGTTATTCAGCCCAGGCTCAATTCCGCCATGTCATCTAGGTCAAAGTACCACCACAGCCATCTCTAACTCAACAGGGAAGCAATAGAGGTTCTACGGCCCCGTGGGAGGCCCCGTGGGAGGAATAACAGTGTCGCGTTTAAGAGGCAAGGACACAGGAGGTCCTGATTGGAGGCCATTTCGACCTTTGAAGCCAAAGGTAACACTGACACCCAGAAGATCCTGGGAGGCGATGAAATGTAACTAGTGGTGAGGGCAGAGTCCAGAGGCTGGTTCGGAGGGCACCTGCAGAGGGACTCTGCAGACATTCATGGCGTCCATCCAGTTCAGAGACATAATGAGCTCGTTGCTGTGTGGAGGAGTTTAACCCGAGCACTCTGTGCTGAGTTGAAAAGTCTGCACAGGAGATGAAATGGGAGGACTAGAAAAGAAGCAGACAGGGAAAGAGGATCCGGGCCCTATTCCCTGGCACCCACAAAAACACTGCAAAATGGAAGGCGTGACATCTGTCAGTGAGAAGGTGGTGGTCTGATGTTTGTGAAGTTGTTTACAGAAAGCAAGAATGTTCTTGGAGCCACCCTCTCCTTCTGCCCTTTCAGGTCAACTCATTTTCTTTGCTGGTGTCCGATTCTCCTCTTTCCCTCAAGCTGGGACCACCTACAATGCTCTTGTCTTTGCTTCCCCTGGGTTCTCTCTGATGCACAGCCAGGTGCCCCAAGGACTACAGAGCCAACCTCTTCAGAACGCTTCCTGGTAAGGTTCCATTTCAAAGTGCGCTGCAGGTCCTGAATGAATGCTGAATAGTAACGAAGACTCAGAGACAGCCGCCTGACTGCCGGCTCGCTGGTGACTGTCCTCTTCCTGTCCCACCTGCTGAGAGAGGGGGACCCAGAGGCCCCCAGATCAGAAGACAGCAGCCTAACTCCTCACCACAGGCCACATCCAAAGGTCCAGAAGCACAAACAGGAGGAACAGTTACCTCCTGACCCTCAGTTTCTCTATCTGTGAAATGGGGAGATATAGGGTCAGGGTTAGGGCAGATAAATATGGTTCAGTCCTGCAAGCACAGGGAAGAATGGTGTCTTTAAAGAGTTGATAATTTGCTCAATGTGGAGTTTTTATATTAACTTTAAATTTTAAAAACCTGAGTGAGGTTCCAATGACTGATCTGTTTGTTTGTTGATTGTTTGTATTGACCCCTCCTGTAAGTTAGTAACAAGGGAGGCAAAGGATTCCCTCTCTCTGGCCTCAGTAGTCACAGACGATATAGTAGGTTCTTGTGGCATGAGGAGAGGCCGTGCAGAGGGACACAGTGGCGGGAGTGACCTGCATGGGCCAGGCCAGCGGGGCAAGGAAATTGAGGCACGGGGGCCATGCAGCCTGAGTCTGCTGCCTCCTGCTGCCTGGGCACATTCTGCTGCTGTGTCTAAGATATTTCTATTTTCATATCTTACTGACCCCAATGGCTTCCTGGTCACTCTCTTCTACCAGGCATAAACAGGGACTCCTTAGGGCTCATAGTCATAGTGCCTGCTACTTAGAGCACAGTTCAGGCCAGGAGACCCCCAAGATGTGGGCAGAATTGAGACATAGTGTAGGGTCCAGAGGCTCAGGTTCTTGGGGTCCTGCCTTTGATCCACAGACTTCTGACATGCTATAACAGTGGTTCTCAACCTATGGGTCGAGACAGTCTGCAAGTCAGATATTTAAATTATGATTCATAACAGCAGCAAGATTACAGCTAAGAAGGAGTAACAAAATAATTTTATGGTTAGGGGTCAGCACAACATGAGAACCTGTGTTAAAGGGTCGCAGCGCTAGGAAGGTCGAGAACCACGGCTCTAGAGAGAAATCTCAAACCTTCTCAGTCCCCACAAAGTCAGCATCCCCACCAGCAGGGTCTCTAGTGTAGTCCACTGACGGGCTTTGCTTTTGAGAGAAATGGGTGGTTCTTAAGACGATCCTATGTTCTCAATAGACATTAAACAACACACTGGCTAAAGGATTGCATCTCTGTAATCCTAGCAGTACAGAGGCTGAGTCGGGAGACAGCGTCAGTTCAAGGCCAGCTTAGGCCACCTCATAAGACCCTGTATTTAAAAAAAATCATTAATAAGAAAGCAATGCCACAGTGAGGAGTACAGATGGTGTCAGCTGATTCCTGCAGCCCCACCCTGCTGCATCTCCACTCTGCTGTAGCCTCACCCTGCTGCAGCTCCACCATGCTGCAACCCCACCCTCTGCAGCTCCACCCTGATGCAGCCCCATCCTGATGCAGCTCTACCCTGCTTCAGCCCCACCCTGCTGCAGCCCCACCTTGCTGCAGCCCCATCTTGCTGCAGCCCCACCCTGCTGCAGCCCCATTCTGCACCCAATATTGGAACACCCCTTCATGATGATAGTTTCTAGGATACGTGTATTTTCCAGATGGGGGTACCAAGGGTCAGAGGCTGGAATGACTGGCTCAGGGCCACACAACAATGAGAGGCAGGCTTGGCCTCCTATTGAGTGAGCCCTTCCATTGGCACACTGATCCCCACCGGCCACTCTGAGGGTGTTCAAGAGTGAAACTCAGAGAGAAAACAATAAAATTCCTAGAGACCAGCATCCAGGCGTTCTCACACGGGATCAAAGGAAGAGAACGTGTCCTCGGGAGCTTGCTGTGGTGTTTCTAAAGGAAGAGCAGAGCCCTCCATGGTAGGTAAGACCCGAGACAAGTCTGTCCCCACGGCAGCCTGTAGGCTGCCAGGACAGCTTGTAGGATGCCTTCTCTGCCTTCATTTCTGAAGTCGTCTTGGGAACACAGCTCCATTTGCGCCATCCATCTGTAAGCCAAAGGGGATGAAGGACACCTAGAGTCTTGTCCCTGCTGACCTTCTGGTCTCCAGACAACCAGTGTGCACACCCCCCGAGAGCCTGATAGAAACCCACTGTCGGGCCCAGTGCAGACTACTGGGTCAGAAATCCAGGGTGGGCCTTTGTTTGCCACCAGCAACTTTCATTTTGAAAAGAAAAACCTCAGTCCACTGAGGCCCAAGACGAGGGTTTACGATCCAAGGAAAAGACCGGAACAATGTCAACAGCAGCTAGAAAGGAACAGACAGTGCAGAACGCGGGGCTCAGCCAGGATCAGATACCTTGGCACTGCCAGAGTTTCTTCGTGTCTGGTTTCCCAGTTGCCACAGCTGTGCTGAGCTCTGAGTGCACCTTGCTTTTTCTAGCAAGAAGCCCTACCCAGTTTTTAACATAAAATTCACAGGCGTGAGTTGTAACCCGGTGGTAGAGCACATGGCCAGTGTGTGAGAGATCCAGGTTGCCTCTCCAGCTCTGCAACAGTCAAAAATTCAGAGTTTACCCAAGCCCTTCCCCGTGCTTTCAGACACCACGTAGTGGCCACAGCAGGGTCTAATGTGCAGGATTTTGGTTGGGAAGCTCTCATCCCGTCCTGCACCAGTTTTGCAGCACTTCTCCACACAAATAGGACATTGTTCCCCCTAAGACAAGATCTCACGGCGCCTAGGCTGCCCTTGAACTTACTCCGTATCTGAGGATGACCTTGAACTTCTCATTCTTTTGCCTCCATCTACCGAGTCCTAGAATCACAGGTGTTTTATTGGGTTTGTGCGGTACAAGTTGAATCCAGGGCCTGGCACGGATATTTACCGACTGTGCTACAGCCCCAGCCTGACCTATCTTTTTTTGCAGCTTCCCAAGCCCTATTGGGTATGAGCTTCTCAGAGTACTGCAAAGCTCTAAGCCATCCTGGGAACAGCCGAGACAGGGACAAAGACCTTGGTTGCTGGGAGCTCCCAGAGAGGAGCTTAAGGAGTAGGGAGGGAGGGGCACAGGGAAAGAAGGAGCACACAGTCAGGAGGAGGCCAGTGGCAGAGCTGGACCAGTTCCAGTTCGTTGGCGGGGGCAGCGGGGGGCACCGCTGCCTCTGACACCTTCCAGTGGAAGGACACATGTCTCTGTCTTACGCGATCAGTTTTGACTTTTAACACTGGAGATTAAAATTAAGGGTATTACCATAGATCAGTCTGCAGGGATTTAGTATATCTGGTTTTGGGGTTGCTAAACACAACGGAGCCCCATCACTCTATGTATTAGAGAATTGGGGAGAAGGCTGGGCCTGGGCTAAACCCACTGTGCTGCCTCCACCTTGCAAATTCCCCAGAGTTTGTGGGAAAGCCTTTTGGCTGGGGGTGGTGAGAACCACCTTCCCAAGGAGACACTGAGACACAATCCAGACTCCCTAGTGCCCAGATACCAAATATCAGACTCTTCAAACAGAACAAAAATGAAGGGATGAGAGAGGCCCATGAGCCAATGGTTGCTGCTAGAACTCCGCAGAGGCCCCAGCTGTTGGGCCCCATGCCTGGCTTGACACCCCCAGCATCCCACTTGCCAGGGGGTTTACATGGGCCTCTGAGGTCCAGCCATAAAGAAGAAGACTGGCACATTGGATTATTGCTCTGATGATGAGCGAATAGTTTCTGGTTTGCTATTTACACTGCTCTCCAGGAGAGAAAGCAAGTCTTCCAACTGAAGTACTCCGATTTCTACTATTTATCCAAGATTACACATCTAATCCTATAATAAAACACCGTTCCTGCCCAGAATGCTGAGTGATTGCCTGCAGATGTGCCCAAACCAAAACATCTGCACAACCAAGAATGGCCACCGGCAGGATATTTTATCTGCCCTTGGTTGATAACCAAAACGGCTAATTAACTTTGAAGACGTTCGGAGTGGAGTTCCCATATAGGGAACAAAAAACGCAAGTTGGTGGCAAAGCCATCTCATCCTGGATGAGATGCCGGAGATAGAAGGCCATGCTGTGCCTGGCATCACGTAACACCTTGTAGTCTGATGAAGTTTGGCCCCAACAGCATGCCGTCAGTGACACATGAAAATAAAATGATCTCCTAATGGTGCCTGGCACAGCGTCAGGAAAATACCTCATCTGAATTTTTATTCAGCTGACAAATGACGTGTGTCTAGCCTTTATCTGGCTGCTTATATTAAATATCTGAGCGCTGCAAAGATTTCTTAATTTGCTTTTTTCTCCTGGTACCATGTAGGAGGAGAGCTTAAAATGGAAATGTGTCAAGAGACAAGAGGGAGGTCTGCCGGCTTGAGGCAACCCCTCCACCCCCACCCCCGGAAATCACTGGCCACACTGGATCATATCCCATAATTGTCTCAGCTCTGCTTTGATTTGTCTCTCAATATAGTGTTTAAAAACATAACCCAGTTGCCCAGCCCAGCAAACTGTCTGTTTATTATTACTTTTGATAGAAGGGTTCATAACGTCCTGTAATGTGTGTGCATTTTTTATTCCGTTTGGCTACTAGACACCGAAACCTTTGGGGACATTTATTAAAATGCATTCAGCCGCTCTTTAGGACAGGGTTAATGTGGGATTTATACCTCTGCGGCGCACGGAGCACAATGCAGTAATAACGCTTGTTTAGTACTGAGTTCACGTACAAAATGGTCGGCTATAAAAATCGAAGGAATACAAAGATGGGCTAGAAGAGGCGCAGAATGGGGAGCAGTGTCTTCAAGCCAGAGCTTAGCGAGGAGCCTTGTGGAAGAGAAATCGTCTCTCTGACTGCACTCAGAATGGAGTTCCCAGAATCTCATGTGACCAACCCAGTCCTGCCAGCCTGCTTGGGGGTTTCTGTGACACCCAAATGGGGTCATAGGAACACCCTCCTCCTCTTGCCTCCCTAATTCCTTTCTACTGCAGAAGCCCATGACCTTCATGTGGATCTGAGCCCCAGAGAGGGCCCGAAGGCTGGCAAGATCCTGTCTCATGTCCTGGCCCAGACTCCTTTGGTATACAAAGCAGATGGCCCCAGCAAGATGGGGATAAAATTCCAAGCAGCTTCCCAAGCTTGGCCAAGCATCTGGGCGCCAGGCAGAGCACATGTCTGCTACATATGTTGGTGATGTGTTTGCCTCCAAGAACGGAAGTGGTCCAGAAGTCCCCTGCACTGTGTTTCACATCATCCCCGGGAAAGACTGCCCATCCAGGGAGCAGCTGGCTGATGGCAAACACCCAGCTTCCCCATGAGAAAGTGGGGACTTTGAGACCCCCGTGAGCAAGCACAGCCTTACCTCCTGCTTCATCTCAGCTCATCACTGAGGCAGGAGGATGCTAGGGGTCTGGGGTCAGCAACTGAGCCCTCTGTTTCTTGTCCCCAAGTGAGGGAGACTGGAAAGGAAGTGGACAAGGGCAGTGTGAGCTGCTGGCATGTGCCATCTGCAGAGGGCAGGAGCATCCTTGACATCCTCCCTACTCCCATTCTTAATTCTCCCACAGCAGCCTCAGGGATTGTCAAAATAAAAATCCCGCCAAGTCATGCCAATATCTGCTCAAACCTTATCACAGTTCCCCGCCGGCTTGGGTCCATCCAGAGTCCTCAGAGCCCACTGGGATGGAAAACACCTGCTTCCCACTTTTCCCCGCTGTTTATTTTCTTTCCATTCTCCCAGCAATTCCTCTGCAACAGTAGCCTTCCCTCCTGTCTGCCCATCCTGGTCACCACTCCCCAGACACTGAGCTTTTGAAGGAGCTAGCTGCCTGCCTGGACCTTGCGGTACTGCAGATACGCACAGAGCTGCCTTCTGCAGAGTTCGGGTTCCATGTTCCCTCATGGTAGCGTCCTGAAGGAATGCGGGCTCCCATCGCAGGCAGGCCCCGATTTGACGATAACCAGAATATGGGTGGGCTCTCTTCCCTCTGCTTACGTTCTGTGTAAGCCTCTCAGTACTAGGTTCAAGGCTCTCTGAGAGCAGAGACCTTGCCTGCCCTGTTCTGCTCTGTATCCTCAACCCCTTAAGCATGATGAGGCACACAAAAGGGCTCAACAAGCCAACAGATGCAGAGAGGATGAAAACTAGTAGCAGCCATGATAACTGAGCTGCTCTGATCAGACACGATCTCCTGGGATCCTGGTGGCAAACCTGTCCTTTGGCTCTCCCACACTGTTCTTCTGCCCGTTTTCAAGAAGAGGAAACCAGGTGTTGGTACAATTCAAGCCGAAGAGCTGTCTGAGTCCAGTGCTCATGTCCTTCACTAGATTCAGCAAAGTTCTGGAGGCGGAGTAGCCAGTAGGACTTGCCCCGGCTCCCAGACAACCCCAGTAAGTGTCAAGACAGTCTGTTCCGTAAGAGCTTCTGGAACAAGTGGCTGCTGGCAACACTGCCATCTCTACTCCTGCTGACTCAAAAAGTGTGTCCCTCCTCGTCCTGCTCTGGACTCCTCTTTGACCCTAACCATCTTCCTCCACCATCTGTGGTCTTCCTGAATTGCCTGCACACCATCCGTGTGCCTTTCTGTCTATGTGCACATCTGGAGTCTCCCTTTCCAGCTTCCTGACTTTTCTTTTACCCTCCTCCCAGCCACTGAAAGTGGAAAGTGTCTTTTCTTAAAGAAAGAAAGAAAGAAAGAAAGAAAGAAAGAAAGAAAGAAAGAAAGAAAGAAAGAAAAAAGAAATCTTGCATACGCATGCGTGAGGTCAGAAGACAGCCTACTAGAGATAGCTCTCTCCCCCTTCCATGACGTGTGTCCAGAGATTCAAACGCGGGTCCTCAGTCTCGATGGTGGTACCTCTTCTGGCTGAGTTATCGCCATGGCCCCAAACTTCTTTTTAAATACACCCAGCAGAAACCGCAGCACATGAGAATGTTGTGAAAAGAACAAACCTGACTGCCAATCATATTTTTACAAATGGGTTCTCTGGCCTGTGCCAGCTTTCCCTACGTGCCTGCAGCTTGTCTTGGGAATTATTCTCGAGGACCATTTGCGCTCTGGCACTGTACCACGGGCATGCGTATTAGACATGTCCCAGGGTGGGGTGTTTTGCTTAGTTACATTGGATGACGAATGTTTCCACAGCTGCAAACAGGGCATTCCTGTTGAGAAGTTGGGACTGCGGGAGAAAGCTGCCGACCCAACTGTGGGTGTCTGAGTGGAGAAAGAGGAGGAAGGAGGCAGGGATTCCGCTAGGCAGCACTGAGGCCACCAGCAGTCCCCAGAAGGTCCAGCCAAGCAAACCTCTGCTCGGATCCAACAGGGTGAAGTTCTTCTGGTATCCAAGGCAGAAAACTAGGCTGGAAGCAGGCTAAACAATTAAATTAAAAGGAGCCAAGCCCTCCTGCACTGGACTCCAAGGACAGTCCCGGAAGCACGTGTCTCGGACTCGCTATTGGTCAGGCGTAAAGATTGCCACACTTGAACCTCGCTACAGCTCAGAGTTAAACACTCACAGTACCGGAGACAGGACGTGGGGATGCGTGGAAACCAAGGCAAGTGCTGGGCCTGAATCTGAACAGAGCGTTAGCTGACAGCTGTCAGGCTTTTATATTCACTGCTAAATGCTTCCACCTTCTAGTCTTACTTTATCGACTAAGGAAAGTTCTGGAACCCAGCTGCCCATGAGAATTACCTTGGGGGTCTCTTTTGAAACAGGAAGCTTCAGTGCCTAGACCCCGGATCTCACAAATTAAGGCCTCCAGGCATCTTGTTTATCCAAAGGGAATTCTAACATTCAGTCAGACTTTCAATCCATACCAAGACTAGTTCTTAAATGTGGCTTCCTTGGGCCAGCGGTATCATCAACATCGAAGGCTTATAAAGTCCTGGGCAAGCAAGATGGCTCAGCAGGTAAGGGAACTGGCTGCCAAGCCTGGGGACCTGGGTTGATCTCTAGATCCCGTGTGGTAGAAGGATGAGCAAACACCTGCAAGTTGTCCTCTGACATTCGCAAGTATAGCCTGGCATGTGTGTGCCCCCACAGTTTAAAAAAAAGGTTTAAAAAGAATGAAAGAAGAAGAAAAGAAACACAAACTCCCGTAGACCTGTGGGATCCAGAACTTAGGTGCTAAGCCCAGAAACTGGCTTTTTTTTTTTTAACCAAACCTGCAAGTAATTTTGAAATAATTCAGAAACTCATGCTTCAAAAACCACTGTTTCTTATGTACTATAAATACTTCGAAGTAGGGACCTTCTGCAAAGTACCTTGCACTGGACCTTATCCTGCAATTGAAGAACCTTGCACCAAAACACAGAATGAAAAGGTTTCGTACAGCGCCTGCTATTTCCATTATAGAAAGAAAACCTAAACACATGGGCACATAGTTCCAACTTTTCAAACATAGGGATTTGATGGGATATCTCCTGGCAAGGTTAAAGTTTTTGCCGTTCAAGTATGAATCTACTCGTGCCCCACCCCCAACAGGCTGCAGAGAAGAAATCCACACCAATTACAGCTGTAATAGCTGGTCTGGCCCCTGCCATTATCAGTTCCCAGGGTGCAGGCAGGTCGCTAATATGCAAAGCTGTTGGATTTTCTGACCTTCTAGCCCAGAGACTTGAGGGTGGCCAGTTTTAACAAACACACGAGAATTTTCCTAAGAAGTAAGTCAATCCTGCCTCTGGCTCGACCTAACACCCGGACAGGGCTGAAGCTTCATCAAAGAGAAGTCCTTGCAGCGCTACTCAGAAAAGGCAGAACTGCGCCTGCGCCTGCGCGGTTTTCTCAGTTTCCTTTCTACATGCTGACCTCAGGTTTTGAGAAATGGCTTGGAATCACAACGGTCATGCAAGTGAGCAATGATTAAATTTGTCTCAACAATTAATGTGTCTGTGACCGGAGGAGGAGGAGGGAGTTGTGCAGCGATCAACAATCAACGGAGAGAAGGTGACCAGACGGCACAATCCTGTGTGATCACGATCGATAACGCTCCGGCTTCCGGAGGCCTCCGCAGGCTGCTCTCCTCCATAGCGTGTTCTCTTATAAACACCTTAAATAAACAGTGCACGGAGAACACCCAGGGATACTTTAAATTACATCCATATCATGCAGAGGCAAAAGCGAGCTCCACTGGGAAAGAACTTGACTATCAGAACCAAACAAGCTTCTCTTTTTTAAAACCATAATTGGTTATTTACACACTCTGCAACCTCGCATGGAAGCTGCCTCCTGATTACCATACGCAATTCCGAACCGACAGAGCTTCGCCGTAAATGCTCCGGTTCTCCTAATTTCCCATTCGACTAACTGGAGATAGCAAAGGCCAACGATTTATTTGTTTGCGATGTGAATACATGATGTCTGTGCTGGCTCCAGGCCAGGGCTGTGTGATGTGGACATGTGTTGTCCTGAGGTTTAGGCATCCTAAGCGTTATAGGGGCCAAGGGTTTTGTTGTTGCCACTGGGCGGTGGCGACAGTGGTGGTTTTAACTGTCTGGGTGGGGAGGGAAGGGCAGGCCTGTGCTGGAGCAAACTTCACAGCCGTGGATGTTATGGATGCAGGTCCTGTCTGCTGGTTGTTGAGAAGCAGCATCAATTATAGGCAAATCAATTTAATCACAGACACCAGAGTGGGTTGGAGACAAAGGCTAGATGCAGGCTCCTTACCCTGGGCCTGCAGGATTGAGAACCTGACTTCCCTTTGGACCTGGGAGAAATGCCCCTCTCTGTTGATCAGAGACTTCCTAGACAGTAAAGGGTCCGAGCACAACCAGTTACCCCGTCACTCTGGGGATCTCTCCTCATGGCTGCCACCAAGCCCGTGTGATCAGTTCAGCCACCTTGGCTAAGACACTGTGGGTCACTCTTGCCCATCCCGATCCATGCTAAACTGAACAGCCAAACAATCTTTGCAAAATGATCAGTCAGTCGTCTTCCTGGACCTGTGTAAAGCCTACCTTCCCTTGTGGAGTCCTGGGGTCCTGCAGCAGGTGGCCCATGGGGCCGCTCTGTCTATACAGCCCTGTCTATCCTGGAACTCATTATGAAGACCAGCAAGCTCAAACTCACAGAGATCTGCCTACCTCTGCCTCCTGAGTGCTGAGGACACTCACATCACACCCGGCCTCCTTCTTCCCTGTCATTTCACATGGCTGCATCTTTACTCTATTGGAATATGATATAATAATGCATTAATATACCCAATTAAATTATTTTAATTAATGCTATATTATAATACATTTTATAGAGTGCCATTCCATATAGTGTATATGTAATATATATGTATATATACGTATATATATAAGACCCATGAAGCTTCCCATAATAGATAAATTATATAACATAATATAAAATATTATAATATATTCATGATATATTAACATTCTATAATAAATACCATGATATATTAAATATCACATATATATTTACCTCTCTCTATATATAGGCATCTTGCACCTGCTTTAGCTCAAAAGCTGCCTTTTCAGAGAGGCCCTCCCTGCCTGCCTGCACAGCCTTCCTTCCGCTCACCCCAGTCATCACTACGGTTTATCTCCTCACAGCACATCTCCTTCGTGTGTGTGTTCCCTCTCTACTGTGACTGACCGTGTGGCCTTCAGGGTCAGCTTGGCTGAATTTAGAGTCCCCAAGTAGTTAGTGAGGTGCCATCTCTCTGGGTGTCTGTGAGTGCATTCCTAGAGAAGACTGACTGAAGTCTTTCTGAGTGTGCACAGCGCCATCTCATGGGCTGGAGGCCAGATGGAATAAAGGGGGGAGAGGGAGGCAGCTCAGTGTGTTGCTTGCTTCTTTGTGGAGATATGAACTTCTATACCATACACACTCCTAACAACATGAAGGTTTGCCCTCGCACATGGGGCCAGTGGCCACGGACTGATTTTTCTTCCCTTATGTAACACAAACAGGGGGTAACACGAGCGGGGGCCAGACATGAGGGTCCTGTTGGGGTTTTTGTCCCACCCAGTACCCCACAACTGTTTAGCCCCAAAGAAAATCACACATGGGTCTCCATAAATTATAAGCTGATTGGCCCATTAGCTCTAGCCTCTCACTGGCTAACTCTCACATCTTAATTAACCCATTTTTCTGATCTATGTTAGCCATGTGGCTCATTACCTTTTTTCAGTGGGGCAGATCACATCCTGCTACTTAGGTGGTCTGGGCAGGAGTGGGAGGAGTCAACTTCCTCCTTCCCAGAATTCTCCTGTTTTCATTACATCATTTCTACTTCCTGCCTGGTTTTCCCGCCTATATTTCCTGCCTGGCCAATCAGCATTTATTTAAAACATGATTGACAGAATACAGACAATTCTCCCGCACCACCCCACCCTTAAGCTGTTCTCTTGGGCATTTTGGTCACATTGATGAGAAAGCTGATGATGACCATGGTGGCTGCGATGAGCACCTAGCATCCAGGCCTCCTTGCAGCTCTATTCTTCTGGTTCCAATCCCATACACAGTAGAGGTACGACAAGGCTCACTATGTCCCTTGCATCCTTAGGTCCTGGTCCTTTAAGAAGGCCTGGGTTTCAAGTTTCAGAGCTCTGCCACAGGGTAGCCCACAGTCCTTTGCGCTCTCTCTGTCCTCTTCCGGCGCCTTCCTTCTCTTTCTGCCCATTTACACAGGCCGGGCTTGGCAGCTTCTCCGGAATCCCTTATGGTCTCTCTAGGGGGACAGTCCCACACATCTCTGGGTCCCTGCTCATCAGTACGACAGAAGAGTGGCACTCAGGACTGCGAGCCACTTGCTTCTCTGGGGTCATGGATCTGGGCTTGGCTGCTGACTCATGACACAGTTAAGAAGGAAGACTGGGAGTCAGCAGGCCTGCAGAATTCAAAGTCGCCTTGTTTGGTACCTACTCGGCTCCTGTCAAGATGTTTATTCAGTTTGGGTCTCTGTTTCCTCGTTTCTAAAATACTGATAACAATATTTAAAAGAGGTTAACTTTGACATTTATGCAAGGTGTCTTACTACAGTGCTGGGTGAAAGTCAAGCACACAGTAGGTTTCGGTTATGCCTCCCACTAGCAGTTATCAGCTTTAATGTCCTGGCTTTAGCTCTAGATTTGTAAATATTTTTTTGCATTATAGCTCATTAACTTTTTTTTGAGTGATTTCAGCTACTTATCCATGCATTCAGCAATTATCACCTAAGGCTCTAGTTACATGCGGACCATGTGCTGGGAACTAGGGGCACAAGCCAGTCTGCCCCAGTGTGCTCTCTGCCCCTGTGGGGATGACAGTCTTGTGTGAGATGTATCTGGAAAAACCAAAGACTGCGTCTTGAATGGTGAAATGCAGGGCACAGGGGAAGTTCCTGATCTGCCTCCTTCTCACAGTGACCCCCCAATGCTAGCCGGCATTGCTTCCTTCCTCGGAGAAACTGGTTTTTGTTTTTTGTTTTCTGTTTTCTCCTGCAGGGATCTGCAGATCAAACCAAGTGCCTGAAGCGTGCCACCAGAGAAGGAGACAGACTGGCACGTGTGTACATACAAACAGGACGCGTGTCACGAAGGAAGTGCATAGAGCAAAGACAGAAGAAGCTGGGAAACAGGCGGGGCGGGGCACACTAAGATGAGCCATCCCAGATGAACCTATGAGGGGAGGCAGCTAAGCCGAGGCAAAGAAGTGGAAGGAGATTTGGACAGGCAGATTCAGTGAGAGGTGCCTATGGGGTATCATGGAATGCACCAGGCTCTCGTTGAGGGGCTCTCTGCCCTGAAAAAAAAAAAGAGGAAAAAGATAGTTTCAGTCTCTAGTGGAGTACCCCTCCAAAGAAAGACAGCAACACAAACTGCTGAGTATGAGTTTATCGGGCCAGTTTCAGGGGAAATCTAGAGAATCTGGGGGAGGGGAGGTGTAAAAATCCTGACACCACTTTGCCACAAACACTTCAATTTGCTTGTTTCACCTTTAGGGATCCACACCTTTGTTTTCAAGTGCAGTATTTAAAAACAGCTGTCTTGAGGGAGTTTGAGATGTCCTGTATTCCCTAGCCTGAAGATAGGAGGACCCAGAACAATGCTCTTAGCCCAGCTGAGTACCAGATCAAGCAGAGACACTTTTTAAACCACCTAGTTGTCACCCTCTCGAACAGTGGGACTAAGTCACCTGCAACGATTGCCTGTTCCCTGGTACTTACCATGAAATGTCACACAGCCAAGAATTCCTACAGAGCAAACCCACCTTTACCTCTTCCGGTCCTTTTCCAGGAGACATCCTCAATACCAGTCACATATACCTAGCAAAGGTCCTGCAGTGAAGCCAGCTGCAGTCCAGAGCTGTGCTGTGTCTTGCATGCTGCATTATGGACCAAGAGTGCAATGGAGCTCCTAAATAACCTGCTCCTGGTAGAGGGACTGGGGCCATGTGCCTGAGGCTCCATGCAGGGAGAGGAACTGTGGCCGAGAATGGGCGAGGCCATGTGGCCAGAGCACCAAACAGAGAAACACCTGCTCTGGAGCTGACATCAATCAGAAAGCAGAAGTGAGTTGCCTGGGGCACCTCCATGTACCACACAGAATTCAGTCCCCACAGCCTTGGCCTACTGCCTGCCACAGAGAATTCTGGAGAAAATGAAAATTAATGGGGTGGGAAAGGAATCGTCAGCAAGTCCCACTTTTATTAATAACTATCCTCCATCACAAAGACACCGAGACAGAGTGTCCACTCAAGGCCACGGTCACCTTGGGGAAAGAGGTGGGAGCCTTTGAAGGGTCACTGGGGGAGCCCAGTCCCCTGGAAAAAGAGTTAGACACAGTCTCAGACAAAAGACTGTTGCTTTTGAGCTTCAGTGGGGGCTTATAGTTTTTAAGACAATCTCACTATACAGTCCAGGCTGGCCTTGAACCCATGACCCTCCTGTTCTAGGCTCCTCAGTGCTGGGGTAACAAGCATTCATCCTCAAAGACCAGTTCTGTGAGCTGAACAAGAAGTGTTCACTGGGACTCCGGGGGAATGGGGAGCTCCATCCTGTCCACACTGAGTGGCCAGTCCTGCCCTCTCTGCTTTGGCTTTGCCCAGTGTCTTCAGACTCACACCTGCTTCCTTGTCACCAACCAGAAAGTTGCCAGAAGAGTAAAGCCCCATTGGGGTTGAAGCTGCTGTAAGCCAGTAGGCAACCAACAGGTCTGACCCCCAAAACTGACTCCAAGGCCCCCAACACCCATCAGATGCTAACTCTACACAACCACCTGCTGCCACCCTGCTCAAGACCTGCTCAAGGCATAGAGTCGTAAAAGCAAACACCTCTCTATGTGGCTCTTGGCTTCCTAGGCCAGCCCAGCTCCCTCTGCCCTTGTGGTTGCTGAGAGATGGTGACTAAGGCAAGCAGACTCTGAAGTAGCAAGCCATGATGTACATTCCTGGGGAGCTAACTGGGAGCTGTAGGTAGGTCACCACAGCCTGCCATGGAAACCCTGAAACTCAGCCCATCTAGCTTAGAAGGCAGGCACAGGATGCCAGCCCTGCCTGAAGTCAGCAGGGAGATGGAGATTTCAGGTGTTTGCTGGGCACTTCCCTCATCAGGTGCCATGATAAGACTTTTGCATGGAATTTCACTTATTCTGCACACTAAGCCTGTCCACTAAGCCTGTCCACTAAGCCTGCCCAGTGTTCTTAGTTTGGGGGCTAAGCCTTGGACTCCAGGTTCAGTGAGGGACAGTGTCTCAAAATCAGGTTAGAGAGCAATAGACGAAGACACCCCAAATCAACCTCTGGCCTACACACACACCACCCAACCACACTCAAAGTGAGAAAAAAAACCCAAGGGACAGAGTCGTGGCATTCCCATTGATGAGTGCCTATTAAATGCCAGCCAGGTACAGGCGTCATTCTTGTGGTGTCTGTAACCTCCAGGTGATCAGAGCTCTGCTCTTGACACAGCCTAGGATGTGTGTACACACATGTGTACACGAGAGCCAGGAACACCCACTTTAGAGCTCCCTCCCCCAGAGAGCACTTACCTTAGGACAGACAGTGCTGGGTAGCCTATCCCCTACCCTGTCCGCTGGGCTCATGGTCCCTGACACCTGCAAAGCCACCCTCGCTAAGTTGCGGCCTTACTTAACCAAAGTTTGTAAAAGGGCACCCTGGGAGAAGAAACAGTCTTATCCAGGAAGAGCTCTGCTAAAATCCCAATAAGCCCATTGCGAGCTAGAGATTGAAGTGCGATTTTGGCATCTCTCCTCTGGTGTGGAAAGAGATTACAGAGTCATATTTCAAAAAGGCCCCACTGACACAGTATAATCTCTGGTCTTAACTTCCCCTGACCTTGGGAGAGCAGCAATAACGCAGAGGGGCTGTGGTGGCTGGGAACACAGACTTAGCTGATTACCCAGAAGCTTGGCGACCAGGAGATTCTCATCAGCCTCTGTCTGAGGTCTCATGGAGGTGTCGCTGAAGGCAGGGCCTCATTTTCCTAAGACCCAGAGCCAGCCAGTCACAGCCCTGTTGCCCAGCCTGACCTTCCCCAGTCCTGTCTGCTCTCAAGCCCCAAAGGACCCAGCAGGACCTCGTCTCCCCTGCCCTCCTTCCCTGCCTCTTTCCCGGTGACAAGAATGAAGCTGAAATGTTGCCAGAGAAGGCATCGATCTGTTTATCTATCACTCGCTAATCAAAAGTTTCCTGCCTCCTGTTAGAACGGCAATGATTTCCTTTGCGGGATCAAACAGGTCCGTTCCCAGACTCCTCCTGTCAGCAGAGACACTTTAATTACCGTCTTTGATGCTCCTTCCCTGAATACCAATCTTTCCAGAGCTACATGATGAACACACATTAGGTGGAGAATTAAATCAAAAAGCAGGGGCTGGCTAATTGCAGCGCGCCTCTGGTGGACTCGTGCTTCCCTGTCCTGGGCTTGATTCTGCCTGGGTCCCCGCGTTCCAGGAGGAGCGGTCACAGGAATGCCAGGCAATAGGTGGGAACTCACGCAACACTGTCCTCTGCATCTCTTCTAACACATTATATGATATTACACAGGACATAAACATGATGGCTGCATTGGGGGGCGGCAGACTCAACGTCTGCTTACACCCTTTATCCCACTCCCAGTCTGTTAATCTGGAAAAGGCTCAACGTCCTTCCATGTAAAATGGGGATACTAAAGAGTCCCACAAAAGGTGTTGTGAGAATTAAAGCAAATGACATGGGCAAACTGTTAACATTAAATAATAGGAATAGTATGACGTTCAAAAAGTGCGTTGAGCAGAAGTGGCTCGCACCTTTTAGACCAGCACTCAGGAGGCAGAAGCAGTCAGATCTCTGAGTTTGAGCCCAGCCTGGTCTATAGAGCAGGGAGTTCTAGGACAGCCAGGGCTACCCAGAGAAACCTTGTCTGAAAAATAAAAACAAGAGCAAACAAAACAAAAAAATAAACAAACAAAAGTAGGTGCTATAATGCACAGTGCCACATTTTATTATAAACTATGCTAATCACGTAACTGCTACAATTTTTAACTTCTTACAGAATACAGTAAGCAGACAGGAGTTGTGCCAGCTGTAGGGCATGGCCATGAATTTCCAGGCCAGGCCCGGGAAATGGCTCAGAGTCTCAGGCTGAAGTACCATTCCTTCCCCCTACAGACTCTGTCACTACATGCAGGCTCAACTCTCCCTCACCTTCTTGGCTCCAGTTGATGTCCTTCACTGGGCTTTGAGCTCTCAGGCTGTGTAAGGAATTCTGGGAGCCTTCCTCCACCATTGCATCTGCCTCGTGTGCTTCCCAGTGCTGGGATCTGTCCTTCCCCATGCTAAGCTGATCGACGGGAACAAAAGACCACCAGGTGACACTACCATGGAAAGGGGTACACACAGAGCAGCTTTGAAATTCTGTCTTTTCTGAGAAAAAAATTGTTAAAATTATTTCCGTATATGCCCTATAACTATGTAAGCAATCAGGCCAGTGAGTCTCATATTCCTCCACCAGCATCCCCGGGTCTCTATTTTCCATGTACACACTGCACATTCATTCACAGGCATACACGTATACATAAATATATAATCCATAAAGACTCATACGCAGGCATGCATGCTTGAAGACATGTGCACACCTGCACGTGCACACACACATACGCACGTGCTCACGCACGCACAGCACACACAGCATACACTCTATGTTCTCCCCCTGCACTCATTCATTATATTTCCATGTGGGTGGGAAGCTGGGTTTCTTGCTACTCAGCACCTCCTTTAGCTTCTCATGCTGTGCGGGGCTTCCAGCTCAAGGACCAGCTGGAAACAAATGTCTGCACATTGCTGGGACACCTTTACCCTCGGTGCATTGAAGAGTGCCACACTGAAGGTTGAACGTACTCAGCTTCACGGAATGCCTGGGTTAGCCCTGGCAGTGGGTCGTCTGAAGGCCCTGCAGACAATCTTGTCTTACACATGGTTTCTGCCATTTCCTCTTGTCCAGTCTACTGACCATGTCAGCTGCCACTCTGGGGCAGAGGAACCCTCTCCCGGTGGATACTCTTTGTTTTCCCATCCAGGGATGCAGCTGGAGAGAATCTCCCACTGAGACGACTCATTCACTCACCCTGCTGGAACTCCAACAATTCTGAGTGCTCCACTCCTTCCTGTTAGAGAAAGAGTTCAACACCCTTGAATAAGAAAACTGGAAGACCCTCCTCTGGGACTCTGCCGGAAGAATTACCGTGGTTCACACAATTTGACAAATACACATACAAAAGGGAAGTGTGTGCGTGTGTGTGCATGCTGCGGTGACTGAAACAAGTTCCTAAGTCCAGGGAGCATGAGGGTCCCCTGTGAGGGACTGACAACTACCCAGACGACCACAACACAGGTAGCAAGTCTGGGAAGTGGGACTGTGGCTCAGCAGGTAGAGTGCTGAGTGTGTGTGAGGCTGTGTGGTCAATCCCCTGGACCGCATAAACTAGGCTCGGGGTGAACACCTGGAATCCCAGCATCGGGAAGTACAGGCAGAGGGACCACCTGGCTTAGGACACACAGAGAGAGCAGAGGCAGAGATACCATATCTGACTGAACCCATGAACTGCTTGGTGAAGCCAGGAGGATAGACTGGGGACTCAGTGACCAGCCCCTGTCAGCTCCGAGCAAGAGAACAACTCAGTCCCATTTACAGGTTACTTTGGCCACGTGGCGGTGTTGAGAAATGACCCAGAGGATGACAGTCAGGCTGGATCCACCTCCTTGCCTGACAACCAGCACAATGACAGTCTAGGCCAGCGTCTGTGCTTGGCATCTCTGCTGGTCACAGGATGCCTTCTGCTCCCCATCTCCTGGTGTTCCCATCCTCTCCTCATCCTCCCGGCCTTTCCCTCTCTGTGCCTCTTACTCTGGGTCTGTCTTTCCTCCTTCTTTACCCGCTACCTCCTCCTGCTCTTCCTTTCTTGCCCCCCTCAACATCCTTTTCTTCAGGCCCGCCATTTCTCACTTCTCCCAACCCCTTCTCTGTCACCAGCACCGAGAGCTGGATTCCACCAATCTTGTGTTTTTCTTCCCTCTTGCATACACCATCTCCACCCAGCTCGGGATGTAAATATGACCTTTCTGATTTCATTATCAATTAAAGCAGCGCTTTTCAACCTTGCTAAGGCTGCATCCCTTTAATACAGTTCCTCATGTCATGACGATCCCCAAGCATGAAATTATTCCGTTGCTACTTCGTGAGTGTAATTTTGCCACTGTTATGAATCGAAATGTAAATATCTGATAAGCGACCCCCCCCCAAGGGAGTCACAGCCCACAGGTTGAGAACTGAGTTAAAGGAAGCCATTTCTTTTCACAAGAGACTTTCCCATCCAAAGATCACACAGGACCTCTCATGGCGCACACCGTGTTGTCAGGTCCCTAGAGGCACCATGTTTAGTGAAGAGGCTGGCCAAGACAGGGCACCTAGAAGAGAGGTGGAAGTTACCAGAGTCACTTTGAACATGGACTACACTGGGGTGCTGCAAATTCATACCCATTCTAGCGCTCTGGAAGTCAAATACCCTCTAGACCCTCGGGACTCTCTTCCTTCTCTCTGTGGGGCATGCTGTTGTCCCTCAGGCACAGGTTAGGTAGGCACCATCTCGCAGAGCTCCCTTTGGCCTGTCTCAGCACTGGCTCCTCCCCACCGTGGTGGTTTGGTCTGCAACCAGGAGCTGTACATTGGTAGTTTGCAGTTTAGGGAGACTGTAGGTGTTATAGGTCCCTGCACCAGGAGCTGCACTTCCTCTGTGTGAACTCATTGTCCAAGCCCCCTCCTTTTGGTCTTCCATCCCTCCTCCTCACCCTCCCCTTCTACCTCTCTTTTCTCTCCTTGTCAGCAAGTCTAAAAACACACTCCCAGCTCTCCAGAGAGCCTATTTCCCATGAGGAACACACAAAAGGCATTGGGAGGAAGCCAGTGACAGTGCTGAGCTTGGCTCTGCCTGGATTCAGTTCACCCAGCCCTGGAAAGGCCTTTCTCTCCTTGGGCTATGGTCATAGGTGAATTCATCTCCAGATCTGCTAGAGACAACACCCCAGCCTCTTACACCCCAGGAGGAGGTGGGCCACGCTACCTGGGAACAAGCTGGGGTTTTAAAGAACATAGACTCTGGATGGGAAGACAGCTCAGTCAATATAATGTTTGCCTTGTGAGCATGGGAACCTATGTTTGATCCCTGCATATCAGGGTTGTTTGTTTGTTTGTTTGTTGTGGGTCTGGTTAATTCCAGTGCAAAGATAAGCAGAAGCCTGCAGCTTGCTGGTCAGCTAGCCCAGCCTATTTGACAAGTTCCAGGCCAATGAGAGACCCTGTCGAAGAATGGAGAATAATTCTAACAAGGTAGGCAGTGCCTAAGGAATGGCACCAGATGTTATCCTCTACATATACCTCCATACATGCACAAACATATGCATACACACACACACACACACAAGAATGTGGTCTTAGGGGAAGGCACAGGCTGCCAAGCTTGATGATCTAAGTTCAATCTCTTGTAACCATTTGGTGGAAGGAAAGAAGTGACTCCCACAAATTGTCTTCTGATCCCAGAGTCTTATCCTCCAGCCCCAGGACACACAACCCACCCAGGAAGAAAAGCACAGTACAGTCACACCCATGGTTGAATTGCTGGATAAGGATGGGCAGTGGTCCCACTGGGAGGACATGGCCCTGAGGACAGGGTGTCTGCCTGGGTGTGTTTTCGGGGGCTGGAGGACAAGCTGTCCACAGGGCAGTCTCTCATTTGCACAGGTTGCTTTGGGCATAGTGGTTTTGTGGCTGTTTCTCATTCTGGAGAATGTCGTCCAGGCCGAGGCCTTCAACCCTGAGCAGATGCCTAAGGGTACAGAAGAAACATAACAGACCAGAGGATGGGGAGAAGTCTCAGTGTTTCAAGAAGTCAAGTTCAACTGAGCGGTGAACTTTAATCCCAGCCCTTAGGAGGCAGAGGCAGGTGGATCTCTGTGAGTTCAGGGCCAGCCTGGTCTACAAGAGCTAGTTCCAGGATAGGCTAACCCGGTCTCGGGGGGGAGGGGCAAGAAGTAAACATTCAGCTACAGGGTCTAAGGTACAATCTTCATGAGCTACGGGGGGGGGGGGGGGGCGGGGGGGCAGCCAATGCTACTCACTGCTGCCTACAAATGGCCACACTAAACAGCCCAGCAGGCAAAGTGACATCTCCTAACCCTAAGCCAGCACTTGCTCCTGTATCCTAGGGTTCAGAATCCCTGTGCCATAATGGGCCCTGCCATTCCCTTCTGGGTGATGAGGAAGCTCTCTCTACCTAGGCCTTCAATCGCTGCTTTCCAGAAAGACCCACAGCCAAGACCTCTTCATGCCCTCCTCACCCCTCCTTTTCTTCCATCCTTCCTTACCTCCCCTCCTTCTCTCTCCCTTCCTCCCTTCCTCCTTTCCCCTTCCTTCCTTCCTCCCTCCTTCCCTCCCTCTCTCCCTTCCTCCCTCCCTCCCTCCTTCCCTTCCTCCCTCCCTCCCAGGAGAGGTGCACTTTGGTGACACTGTAAGGCAGCTCAGGGTAATGTAGAGGGGACACCTGGAAATGTGCAAAGAGGAAAGCTCAAAAAGTATCCATACTCCCCACACATCACACACACACACACCACACTTGACAGGCAAGCATGGCTACACCTCTGTCCAATCTTTGTTCACATAAAATGTCAACTGAAGGCTGTTACCTCAGTGATTAATATTTGTAAATTGAAGTCATCCAGCACCATCCGTGACTCTTCTCCAGCCCTGTGTCCTCCATCTCTATCCCAGCCCTCTGTGTTCTCCATCTCTTCCCCAGCTCCCTATGTCCTCCATCTTTTCACCAGCTCCACAGATTTCCTACCTTCCAGCATCTCCGCTGTTTCTCTTGACAGTGCTCATAGCTGTGTTCAGTTACTGAAGCAGTGCACAGCCTATTCTCCTGCCCTGAAGATCTGAGAACCTGGACCTGGTGTTCTCTGCCGTACTATGCCCACCTTTCTACCACTATGTTGCTCCTCAACTCAGTAACCTAACCATTCCTGCCTGTGGCAGTTACCTTCCTAGCTGCCCATTATTAAAGCTAACTGTGTGCCTATTGACAGGTTTCTTAACCTCTCTGAGATTATCATTCTGCTCCTATAAACTGTGGATGATCAAGCTACCTCTCCCATGAGTTTTTCCAAAGATTTATTTTATTGATCTACGTGTCTGAGTGTTTTGCCTGCGTGTATGTATGTGCACCATGAGCAAACCCTGGTGCGCACAGTCAGAAGAGGGTAACAGATTCTCTGGGACTGGACCCACAGAGATTGTAAATTGCCCTGTGGGTGCTGATAACAGAACCTGAGTCCTCTACAAGAGCAGTAAGTACCCGTCATGACTAAGCCACCTCTCCAGAGTTAAGGGGGACAAGATGAGATGGCGTGTGTCAAGTACTTTAGACAGCCCCAGGCACGGAGCAACATTCCCTCTGAGTTGTCCTACGAGCAGCACTTTGTCCTCCGGAGGGGTTTTCCCAAACATTTCCTCTCAAAGATTCCAAGACCTGTGTGCAGAAGATGCTGCCAGACTGGCCCGTCACCACCCTTCTAAGGATGCCATGAGGTCACCTTCTTCATTTGGTTTCCCTGAGATGACTCTGGCCAGCATCTCATTGTTGTAGCCTCAGCAAAGCCTCTTCAAGAGCATCAGTGGAAGTGGGGTACAAACGGTCTGAGCTATGGGATACCAAACGCACATTTTCCTAAAGAGAGACCTACTGATGCCAGGAAATGAAGCGTGCAAAACATGACACGGGAGTCAGGGCTTTCAGAGGGAGGGCAGTGGGGACAATGATGTCCAGCTAGAACTTACAGCATGGCTTGATATATATGTGTGTGTGTGTGTGTGTGTGTGTGTGTGTGTATAAATATAAATATAAATAAATATATATGTATATATATATATGAGAGAGAGAGAGAGAGAGAACACTGAAGATTTGAACTTAGGGCCACATGCTTGTAAGACAAGTTCCTCAGTCAGCATTCACATTATTTCTTTACTTACGGTACCTCTGAGACCAAGCCTTGCACCTTGCACGTTTACTCACGGTAGCTCTGAAACCAAGCCTTGCACCTTGCACGTTTCATCTAAGCAGGTGCCTAATACATATGGCAGAGGGCACTGCATTTCTATTTTTAGAATTGATATAATGCTCCTTCAAAAACAATTTATCTAAGTAAAAGAGCAGGGTTGGAGAGAGCAGGCTCAGTGGTTAGAAGCACCAAATGCTCTTCCAGAGGACCTGGGTTTGATTCTTCTTACCATTTACACGATGGTACACAACAATGTTGTAATTTAAGTTCCAGGGGCTCTGATTTCTTCTTCTGGCCTTTATAGGCACCAGGCTAACACACGGTCCACAGACACGTACAGTCAAAACACTCAGGCACATAAAATAAAAACTTATATAAAATGTAAATAAAAGAATATCAGGTGTGGTGGCACACACCTTTAATCCCAGCACTCAACGAGGTAGAGACAAGAAGATCTCTGATTTCAAAGCCAGCCTGATCTACAAAGGGAATTTCAGACCATTCAAGGGCTATATAGGTCTCACCAGACCCTGTCTCCAAAGACAAACAAACAAACAAATAAACAAGTAACTAAAAAAGTAGCCACCTAGGTGAAAAGTATTAAATGATGAAAAATTGCATCAGATATGCAATAGGCCAGGACAAGAGACCAGACAGCATTGAAGAGAGTTCCCTAAGAGGTTGAAGCCCGTAAGCATTTCTATGACCTTGACCCAGGCCTGTCAGGGTGCCTGGGGCCTATTCACAGCACAAACTGTAAAGTTCTGCTGTCACTCTCGCTTGTTGGTGCTCTTCCCCAGCTTCCTCTGTAACACAGACAAACCAAAGGCCGTGCATGCTGTGGAACACTCACACACACACACACTTTTTTAAAAAAATTAAAAAAAACAAAATTAATTTAATATGACAAGTCCTAAACAATAGCCTAAAGTGTAAAGGGTCATTAGTCCTTGGGGCGGATGTGGGAGATGTTGAGTCGGCACTGGAGACTTGAAATGAACCAAGCAATATGATTTATGATGTACTTCCAAAGCCTCAGAAATAATTTTTTCTGATGTCATAACATAACAGTCAATGAGAAAAAAAATGAAGCAATATTTTCAAATGAGATAAAAAATCCAGAGATCCCATCTTTGGAACAATTCTCCCATGTTCCAGAAGAGGCCAATGATGTGAACATGGTTTATCTAACCTTGACTACTCCGAACCATCCTCCATTCTTGAAGACCGAGTCTGAAGCTTCTAGAAGTAGGTGTATGAGCAAAATAGAGCTGCAACCTGCCTTCCAGGTGTAGACCTGGGTCTCACTGATGTTTTCCTATGGTTCCTTGACCATAGGAAGTCTCTTTAGGCTGCTTGTGAACCAAGAACCCCAGTGACCCCTCAGGAAGTGGGGGTGGCAGTTCTCACACCTTGTTCAGGAGCATGAATTCTAGAGACTTATCTTTTTATTATTATTCTTTTTCAGTTTGTATGCATATTGTGCTGAATGCATGTGAGTATGCATACATATACATGTTTACATTTGTGTGTATGTGTGCACATTCGTGAAGGAGCATGCATACACACAGAAGTGCCCATGCATGTGGAGGTTTGAGGTTGATGACTAGAATCCTTCTCTATCAGTCTCTCACCTTATTTTCTGAGACAGGCTCTCTTAATCAAACCCGGGGGGGCGGGGGGCATCAATACGGCCAGTCTTACTAGGCAGCTTGCTCTGAGGATCCCCCTGTCTCCTCTTCCCCAAGCTAGAATCACAGGCAGGCCACCACACCTAACTGGCATTTTATCCTTTTCTGGGGATGTGCATTCCTGTACAGGGGCAAGTGCTTTAACAACTGAGCCGTTTTCCTAGCTTTAGAGAATGATCCTTTAAATAAATATGTATTTTAAATACATATTTTATATATAAATACTAACATACATAAACCATATATTATGTATAGTAATACATGTAAATATATAATTATATCTATCTCATATACTAGAACAAATTATAATAGTATATAACAATCAATATTGTATATTAGACATTAAACATTTAAATTTTCATTTTCATATTTAATTTATAGATATGTGATAATTATATAATTTAGATATGGATATAAAATATAGCTATTTTATAATTTTAAATCAGCAATATTTGAATAATTAAATATTTACATAATATATTAATGTGTATATCATATATTATAATATTCGTATATATTCTATGGTCCATTAAGTCTGGAAATTCTGACTTTACATACTAGCCTTCTGCCCTCTAGAGCATCTTGAGAAATTCAATGCCAGGTTTTTACAGTTCTCAAAATACCTTAGTCCACACTAACCTTAAAAACAAATCAGCCCAGGGGAGGCATGAGGAAGATGGAGGACTCTCACTACCGCTCATGGAAACACTGAACACACAACTAGAAACTGGATGAAATAGCTTCGTGTGTGCTCTGGAGATCAGTCAAAGGCCCAGAGCAGCCAGGCAAATGTCCATGCAAGCCCAATCCGGACTAATGGGAAGGATGTCAAGCTGTTCTTACTCACCCTTGATCTCCTCCTCACTGTGACGTGGCCTGGTGTGAGGGAAGAGGCGTCTCAACTCCAAATTCCCTTTCCTGACCCAAAGAAGACTCAGTGGACCTACTGTGCAGTGGGTAACCGTGCCCAGACACTTCCTGAGAGACCAGGCTCTGCCCTTGGAGCTCAGACAGTCAAAAGTGTCACAACTAACTCCTCCGAGTCTCACTGAGGCTCAGCCACAGTGGGTATGGCCACGGAAATTGGAGTGGAGCTTTCGAAGAGAGCATGCGCGAACCGGAAACCATTTAGAAGCAGCTGAATATTTGGAGCATAGAGAAAACTCAGGTCGGAGGCGAACCCAGACTTAATGACCCTCTCGTCTGCCAACCTGCAAAGCTGGGAGATTTCGAATGCCCCATTTTCAGGAGACATGCGAAACAAACGGAAAAGCACGGCCCATCTGCTAGAACAAAATTACTCTTTAGTCTCTGACTCTGAAGAAACAGCCATCAGATTTACTAAATGATGACTAAAACAGTTCTTAAATATTTTCAAAATGCTAAAAGAAAATACAGACAAGAGGTAGAGAAAATTAGGAAAATAACATGAAAATAAATACATTTTAACATTACCAAAGAGATATAAATTATCTTTAAACAAAGTGACAACTTTTAAAAATTATTTTATTATTATTTTATTTGTACAGGTGTTTCGCTACATGTATGTAACTACATGTTCTGCTACATGTATGTGAACCACTTGTCTGTGGAGGCCAGAAGAGGGTATTCGATCCCCTGGAAATGGAGTTACAGGTGATTGTGAGCCATGATGGGAATGCTGGGATTCGAACCTGGGTCCTCTGGAAGAGCAGTCAGTGCTCTTAACCACGAATCCATCTATCCAGTCCACTGATAATTTTTAAATGAACAAAAATTGCAACCAAAAAAAGTAAATGAGTTGAAAAATTTGCTGGAAGAATTCAACAGCTGACTCCGCAGGCAGAGGAAATGACAAAACCGAAGAGGAAGCCATTTTAAATGACCAGATCTGGGGGTAGGGGTGAGGTAAACAGAGCTCAAGGTACTTACAGATACTATTGAGCCAACTGTGCACCATGGGAGTTCTAGAGACAGGAGAGAGAGGGGAAGGGGCAGAGATAAGAGATGAAAGAAAAATGGCCAATTTTCCCCAACTTTGAGAGCAAATATGCATCTAAGCATCCAAAATCTTAGCAGATATCCAAGTAGGTTGCACATTGCCCCAAGCTAAGACTCCTGAGGGCTTTTTTTCTGGTTGGATATACTTGGATCTAGGGACATGCTGAACCTGGGTGAGCAGTTAGCTGAAGTATTTATCTTGGAACTATGACTAGCTGTGCCCGGTAACAGAGAATTTGCTTAGTTGAAGGGTTTCTGTAAGACTGAACGCTATGCAGCCGTGGAATAATGTCAGCAGTGTTTGGAGCACATCAAAGGATGGTTATAGCCGACGGGGCTGGTGCTCCCCTTTAACCCCAGCACTGGGGAGGCAGAGGCAGGTGCATCTCTGTGAGTTCAAGGCCAGCCTGATCTGCAACGTGAGTTCTAGGACAGCCAAGGATACACAGAGAAACCCTGTCTCAAACAAACAAAGGACCTTTATAAATGGCTCGTGCAGCCTTATGTTCATAACATAAGTGGGCATGCACAAACAGTTGTGAACATAGCAGGCGTGCACGAACAATTGTGAACATAGCAGGTGTGCACGAACAGCTGGGAACATAGTAGGTGTGCACGAACAGTTGGGAACATAGTAGGTGTGCACAAACAGTTGTGAACATAACATAGGTGTGCACGGACAGTTGTGAACATAACATAGGTGTGTGCAAACTGTGAGCATAACATAGGTGTGTGTGAACAGTTGTGAACCAATTTAGAAAGCATGACATGAACAAATTAAGATCTAACTTTCTTCTTAACAAATAAGATTAAGAATTTTCCCACTTCTTTTTGCTTCTGTATAAAATTATACCTTCTAAAAAAAATTATACCTTCTCTAATAAGATATTGAAATACATTTAAAGCCAGACAGTGGTGGCGCACACCTTTAGTCCCAGCACTCGGGAGGCAGACGCAGGAGTATTTCTGTCAGTTCCAGGACAGTCAGGGCTAAACCGATCTCAAAAAACAAAAAACAAACAACAAAACAAAGCAAACAAGCAAAAGCATTTTAAAAGTAGTAAGTATCAAGAGAGGAAGCTTGAACTGACTTCATCGCCTACTAAACAGCGTCTCCTGTCAGCTCCTCAGTCATTAACGGTGGTCCTTCACTCGGGCCTTGTTCCCTTGCTCCCCACAGACCTTGCGAAAGTTCCAGTTATCTCAGGTGTGTTAACAGATCTAGGGATAATCTCTAGGCGAGGTGAAATTTCAGCATTCAGTTGGCTTCCTAGTTACACTTGCTGCCAAGTCAACTAAATGTTTCTGCTAATCCTCCGCCAGCATCTCCCCAGCAAGCAAAGGAGCTGCGGCTCAGCCAATACCTCTGACCGACCATAAGGGCGGAGCTATCTGCTCAGACTGCTATCGAGAGCTGCCATAACCTGGTGAAATGACCCAATGGTAAGGGCTTCTGCTGTCATACCTGATGACCCCCGGGGCCTTCAAGTTATCTTGTGCCCTGTGGAAAACACACACACATACCCACATACACACACATGCACACACGCACACATGTGCACATACACAAACATACGCACGCACGCGCACACACACACACTCAGTCAATCAAGGACTGATGAAAGAAAGCTTGGTTTTCTTATTTCTGAGTCTGTCAAGGTGTCTTGGGGATTTTCTCCCCTTAATTTACAAAATTTCCTCTCGCACCATGTCCCCCGAGGGACTGCTAGAACTCAAATACAAGGAGGAAATGGAAGTCAGTCCTCCCACTTTTGCAAAATCCAGGACGAAATTAAAACTCAAGCATCCTAGGATGAAATGAATAGTACTGGTTAGCCTGCAGAGGCGGTCTCACAGGGCCGAGGTTCTGATGCCCAGTCCTTCTCGATGCAGCTGGGTGCAGGTGATACAAAGCTAGGCTCACCTCTCAGGACTGCAGGCTCAGCTATTTCCACCTCAGAGAGTCCGCAGAAGTCCAGCCTGTGACCTTTGACCTGTGCCAGTACACAAGAATGGCATTTTTTGCCAGGGAAAGATTTCAGATCGCGTCCAACTTGGCCCACTGGGCACTTTCTGCTGTTAAAACCAGAACAAGTCTTGAGCAATAGATATAGCTCAGTAGTAGTAGGAGATAAGAGGCCCAGGGTTTGATCCCCAGTGCCATGAAAACACATTAGTAAATCTTATCACGAATCTGAGAACATTTTACCATTAAAATCAAAATGTGGAACCATTGGAGGGACACACACACAGAAGATGCTAAATCAATAAAACCAGTAACTTGGGGGGAAAGCACAGGGGTCAGAAAAGGACTTGAACCCCATGAACACTTCTGTTGCAGACCCTAAATATTTCTTTTTTTCCTTGTTTTCCTTTCTTTCTCTTTCTTTCTTTCTTTCTTTCTTTCATTTTGTTTTGCAAGACAGGGTTCCTCTGTGTACCTTTGGAGCCTATCCTAGAACTAACTCTTATAGACCAGACTGGCCTTGAACTCAAAGAGATATACCTGCCTCGGCCTCCTAAGTGCTGGGATTAAAAGTGTGCACACCACCGCCTGGTTTACTCTAAATATTTCCAGAGACCCAGCAGCTTCCAATTGTGAAGAACCAAGCCCAGCACAGCTGAGCAGGGAGTGGATTTGCCTTGGGCCCTAAAGCCTACTGGGAAATAGTGCATCCTACAGAAAGCATAAGTCAAGACATAGGTCTGTAGCCAACCCAGGAGTTCCGAGAAACTGGGGGCCAGGAAAAGAAGGGGTATATAGGGACAGAATGTAGAATCTCAAAGTAGCGGACTCCACTGTGACATAGACAAGCTTTTCTTCTCTTTGATATCCACCTCCGTCCCCCATCCTATCCAAACTCCTCTGAAATACACATTCCAGACAGTCTGATTACTTAAATATTAACAGAAATTTGGTAAGATTCTAACTACAGTAAACATTTTCTCAGGATTCAAATGGTTCAAGCTCCATACAGGTTGCAGAAAACAAAGTAGCCAAGGAGCACAAGAACATTCTAGAAGGTATAATACAACACACTGCTGCAACCTGTGCTAAGTTTCCAAGCCCTCACGCCTTCTTTAGGGATGTGCTTTCTGAACCCTTGTATTAGATGTTGGCCACACACACTTGAAAGTGAGTCTGACTTGAAACCAAGCCATGTGCTCATGAACCTGACAGCTGGGAGCCTCGTTTTCCTTTCTGTAGAATGGGCCGGTGGGGTTGCAGTGTCTGGAGGCATGCCTGGGAAGCTCTCTTACTCTCCTTACTAGGTGGCTCTCCTTCCCACCTTGCCCACACTCACCACCCCAGTTTCTAATAGAAATTGTTGACAAATGAGTAAGTGAACCCGCGTCTCTCAAGGAGGACTTGCTCCTTGGAGAAGTCGGATTGTGACCTAACCGGTGGGTTGTGTTTGATACCACTCCAAGTCAGTATAAGCAAGAAAGGAATATACCAGCTCACATAACAGAATATGTTAGAGATCTGTCTCTTTATGGCTTCAGGCATGGCTGGATCAGGGGCTCTGGTGATAGCAAGTCTCAGCCCTTTTTCTCAGCCTCCTAGCTGTTTTATCTGCACCAATTTGGATTTCAGGCAATGTCTCCCCGCATAATGTTCCTGGATATTCTAAAAGCCAAGACTGCCTACCTACAAAGAAAGCTCCTTTCCCCAAACAGTTATATAAGTCCCAGAACCAATGGCTGTGGCCAGCATGATGGGACTGTAACCGACTCCTGGAGACAAGCATCTTGAAGGAGGGTTTGTCCTCCAAGGGAGATCAAGTCGGAATTCTCTTTGCAGCAGGAAGGAAATGCTAACTAGGCACCAACAGCAGATGCTGCGTCCAGTCCACCTCTTGAAAGAAGGAAAAAAATCAGAAACAAGGGGAGTCCCAGATGTCCTGGCAGAGGCTTGAGGGTGTGCCCCACTGCTAATGCTAGCCCGAAGAAATGAACTAGAAGGAGCTAGTCAAAGCTGCCAAAGAGGTCAGGATTATTTGAAGTTTTTTTTGTTCCTTGTTTTGTTGTTATTTGTTCCCTCCTAGGAAACTAAGATCTTAAGGCTTCTGGAGGGGAAATGTCCAGCTGAAATTTATAGACAAAGCAAACAAGAGGAAGAAACGGGGCACTGGGCACCTGACCGATCAGGTACTGGGAGCCAGTTCTTCCCTCTTAAATGCTTATGAAAATGTTTGAGACCTAAAACGAGACATATTGACTGGCTCTGAACTATGAGAAGAAAAACACAACACCGAAACTAATAGCGTTTAATTAAATGTCAGAATGCCTGCAGATATTCATATTTTATCAGCTTCATTGATGGCTGTGTTTACTCCTCCCCCCAGGTCCCATTATGTTGGGAAGTAATTGTTTCGGTAAATATTGCTCTCTTTGCTGGCTTCTGAAGTTCATGCAATGGTCACTGGGAAATCTTGGTATTGTCTGTGGATTCATAGCCAGAACCAAGACTAAAGGGTTCCTTTAAACCTTCTCAGTCAGCTTGTAGAAAACAAGAAGTAGGGTGCATGATGTTGAGAGGGGGTGTCTTTGAGAGTAAAGGTGCCTGCATCTCTCTGGATAGCCCTGCCCATGGGACACTCTGGAGCCAGGAAGGCCACAGCCACAGGCCACCATCCCCCAGTTCCTTCTTCCCAGCGCCTCCCTGACTGAGCCCCCACCCCTCTTTTAAGCCTCTATCATGGTAACCGCCCCAGGGCCAGACCCCTAATTACCAGCTTCTTCTAAGTACCAGGGGGGAAAAAAAGCTTTAGATAGCCCTGCCCCCTCCCCAGCACAGGCCCAGGGGGTCAGGCAGGTTCAAAAGGTGAAATAAATGAATCTTTACACATTATAAGGGCCCAAACAACATTCTCTGTGGCATTAATGCCTGAAACAGCAGCAAGTAAAAGCAGGTGTGTTGGGCGCCCTGTCTGCTAACGACACTGATAAGCCTGCCATGCCTGGTTCTGCTTCATTTCAAACAGACTGCTGCCGAAAGGAGGGGAAAGCCAGAGCAGAAATAATTGCTGGAGCTTCCAGCGAGCGGAGAGAGCCTGCAGGCAGAGATCGACGGGCCTGATTTCACCCTCTTCCCTTTATTTCTATAACCTTAAATGTACTGCTATTAGAGAAGTCATCATGTCAGCTCGCTCCCCAGCCTCTCCAGCTGCCCATTTTCAAATTGTATCAATTGGTAAGGCTTTGGGTGCCGAGGGATTTTCATCTTGATTTCTGGTTTCTGGGCTTTAAGGATGAAGCCGACTCCCCTGATCTGATTCAAGAGCCAGGATAGGCTGTCTGGAGCACGCGTCTTGGATCAGATCTCATACCCCACCCCAAGTTACCTAGGAACTAGGCAGGGCTTGGATGGGTCTTACTTTTTTTTTTTTTTTTTTGTCTCCCTCTCCCCACGTGATGAACAATAAAACAAACAGAGAGCAAATAATACTTGTTACAGACGGCTGTTGCACTGGGTAAGGGGAGCCCTATTCTCGGCCTTCCCTAGGGGATTGTGCCAGCAGGCTCTAAGCCCTGAGTTTATCAATGACCTCAGGCCTCAGGAGCTGAGAAATCCCCACGTGGTCCCATCCAAACAAACACTTCCGGGTTTTACTTTGCTTATTATTTGAGACATGGCCTCACCATACTGCCTAGGCTGGTCTTGAACTCACAACCCTCCCGCCTCAGCCTCCTGAGTGTCATGACCTTGCACCACGTAGAACAGACACTTCTCCAAGCAAAGAATGGGAAGGACTGGGAAACAGGGAGTGTTTACTCCCAAACATTCACAGTAAAAAGAAGCACGTGACATCATAGAGATCCATTCACTGTGCGCTTCCACAGGGATGCGGGAATGTGAGGGAGCGCATGAATGGTTGCTCAGGAGACAACGATAGCAAAACATCCAGGCGAGTCAAAGGAAGGCCTGTGAACCAATAATAACCTCCGTAGCTGTCTTCATGCATCACCCATCAAAGACTCAGAAGTAAATCACCCAGAGACTTGGTCATGTTAAAAAAAAAAAAATGTGGGGAGGAGGCGGAACATTTTTTTTCAATAAAAAAATAAAATAAAATAAAAAACGTGCTGTCATCCATCACCCTCACCACGGCCGACCTGCGGTAACCAAGAATGCGAACAATGAATTGAAGAAGAGGTGAAGGCAGACACAGGGAGAGACTCTGGACCAACACTGGCTCTTTTGGGAGCAGGTGGAAGCTGCCTGCAGAGAGATGGAGACGTGAGGAGGCGCATAGAGTGGGGATCACGGGTCAGGGATGAGCCAAGCGGCCAAAGGCAGGAAGAAAGAAACCAGACACCTGTACTACCTATGAAGACTTTGAGGATGTGGGGCTGGGGTGAGAGCAGCAAGGAGTACAAGGTCCCATTCAGGAAAAATTGCAAAGGTGGCAGAGGGTCCATTAATGTAAGTGTACATCAGGAGAGAGAGAGAGAGAGAGAGAGAGAGAGAGAGAGAGAGAGAGAGAGAGAGAGAGAGAGAGGAAAAAGGAAATGCTAATCAGGGACACTGACAGATGTAACAGAAAGTGTCTTCATTGGGAAACTGCCATCTGAAGTCCCCTTGTTCCTTCAGAAACCAGGAGGAGAGGCAGAGGGAGCCTGACAGGAAGTGAGGATTCGAGACTTCAAACACAAACATTATGAAAAACAAGCAACATCTGCAAACAGTAAGTACTTATTTATATTTTATGGAGTGTGTGCTTGGGATTCTGACAGATTTTTAAACAGAGACCATATTAAGCCCATTCAAAGGCGAGAATGTCCCTCTTAAAGATGCATTACCCCCGCTGCTCAGGCAGGCAGGCCGGCTGCTGGCCTCAGGTGAGCCCTGACCCCTGCCGACCTGGTCTAACAAAACACACGTGCAGGTTTGCAAGGGGGCCGTTTAGAGCTTTCCTCTCAAGGTCATCGCAGGCGGGTACTTGAGGGTTAGTATGCTGCAAGCTTTTCCCTCTGCCAACAGAGGCGCTTTGAACTTTTCCCTTCTGAACAAATAGGAAAGGGACCCGCATGGAAACAGTGCTGAGAATCTAAGGCAAGAACATTCCTCGGCTGAATAAGCTGTAAATAAACAGGTAAATAAATGAACAAGTGGCCATCCTTACCCCCCCCCCCTCCGCAGGCTTCCAGGGCCTTTGTGCTTTTGCTGCAGGTGAGAAACTTTAAAAATAAAAACAACAAAATAAACCTCCTCTCTCTTCCCCCTTCCAAAGGATGAACCCTTTATTTTTGACAACAAATACGAGATGACTGGCAGGTACCGTGTGCTCTGTTCCATGAAATATTTAGTAGGGCAATAAGGACTCCCTGGACAGCCCAAGAAAAGCGCGATTATATTCAGAGAGAAAGCCATGAGCCAACAGAAGGGGGGGGGGGGCACAAAGGCAGATAAAGGAGGGGTTTTCATCAGGGCTTCCTGTCCAATAAGGCAGCCAGGCTTGATCCATATGTTTTGAGAAAAAAATCAAAGTGTCACAACTATCCAAAATGTCAATAGCTCCGGTAAGGAATATTGTGTAACATTTTCTATTACACCGGTCAAGAATTTGCCTCGCAGTGCAATTTGGAAGAAAAAACTCTTTCATTTCAAAAACACTCAAAGAAAAGAAAGAAGGGGGGAGGCGGGAAGAGGCAAACAAGGCGCGTTTTGAGGGAAGCGTAACATGATCACGCTAGGGCTCCCAACCATCCTAAAAGCCCGTCTGATGAAAGTGGCTCTCCTCCACACCTCTGCCGTGTTCTTTCCTCTCTCTCTCTCCACACACGCTTGCTTGCTAAGGCTCTTCTTAGACAGGAAAGTGAACCTGGGCAGGCTTCGTGCAGCAGGCAACCTGAAGTGCCAGCCTTCGGCAGTCGTAATATTGCGATGATCGGAGAGATAATTTAAGTGGAGAAAGACTCTACTGAGCTCTCTAGATGTTGGGTACCCAATCACTGGCTGACCCACTTTGGAGAGGTCTCGCAAGGCCAAACAGAGAGTCTCCACGTGCGCAATTTATTGCTGCTTTGGCAAAATGTAAACAAAAAAATTCCACCCCCACCCCCTTTCCTCTGGTTTGACAGAACTTTCTGGCTGTGGTTCTTCTGATTGCCTTTGCCACATCCTGGAAACCCTAGAGGGACAGACCGTGTACAAGCTGCTGCTACCCGCGCCTTGTGGAATCTTAAATAGAGTGAACAGGTCCCAACAATCAATATTACTGACAAATTAATCTCTGCAAATAAACTGCTGTGCACATCAAGGCTGTCCCAAGTCCCCAGAATAATTGTGCTAAGGAAGTTGAGGTCTTTGCACCAGTTTTGTGGCATCCCCCCTCCCCCAGACAGTGGCAGTAGCAGCCTCACTCAGACCGCTGGAAGGAATGAGGTTCAGACAGTTCCGACCCCCAGTGGTCTTGACCTCCATGGGCACCATTGCTTAAGACTCCCGAATGTTAGGGCACCTACCCTTTCTGGAGGGAAGAGAGAGCAGGCGGTAGAGATGCTGTCTATACTGCTCAAACTTAGAAATCACCGAGAATTCAGCTTCACCGTGCCTCTCAATATCAAAGCCTGATTCATTTTCCTTTGAGGAATAGAAAGGGCACGGGATACTTTTGTGCCTTCCCCAAAACGCCTACAGTTGTGTGAAAGGAGGCCAAGGGAAACTTCTTGTGGCCAGTCTACACCAATATTAAACCTTGGGCCAATGTATACCCTCTGATGAACGCCACCCCTACCAGGCCTTCCTCTGCACAGTGCTCTGTTCCTTCCCCGAGACCACCTTGTCCTGTCATCCAGCCCTGAATGAAAGGTTGCTATGTGGACAGCAAAGGGACATATCTGGAGCCGAGATTCTGTGCCCTCTGACCCAGGGTCCCAGCTACTTGGGAATCTCAGAGCAAATGGGCGAGACTCTCCCCGCCCCAGGAACAGCACAGCGCAGCAGGAATCAGGAGTCGCCGGGGGATGGTTGTCATTAGTATGTAAATTTTAAAAGCTCAGTCAAAAAATATCAATACCTCCCACTTAATTTATTACGATATAAAGATGGATGGCGGTGAAGCATATCATTGATTTTCAGAGCTCTTAAAAAATGGCCAGGAAGAAAATAGTCAAAGACAACACAAAATGCTGTGTCTCAAAATTAATCACTGTGCTTTCTGAAACACACACAAATGCACTGTACAGCAGCCCGTGCGGTTCAATCTTATTTGATTGCCTTTTCTGAAAATGAAGCAATGGAACAGGCATTTATGTAAAGAGCTCTCCCTTGGAATGGATTAGATGGAGAGGGTTAGCATTTTTACTGTATCGACAGTAGACTGTTTGGCAGCCACACTCTAGTCTGGCCCCTGAGAGGAAATCGAAGTGAATGCAGTCCCTTGTCAGAGCCCAGCAGGACAACCTATCAGTCCCCGGTCCTCAGCCAGCCTGGCGTTCACTGGCCAGCCCAGGCCAGCCCAGGCCAGGCCAGCTCCTCTTATTCTTTGATGCAGTAAATGTTGACATCCTCCTGTTTACCGAGGTGTTAGGAGAAATAGTCAGGGAACCCAAACGCAGATTCGTCACCAGACCCAAACTGTTCCGGAAAGTCTGTACCCTGGGTATTTCATGTGTGTCTGAAATGACAAGGACATGGGGGCCTGATCATCCCCTGTGCGGCTAAAGGAGGGGTCACATCCTTGCACTTGACATTTCAAGATGTTTGTATTTATACAGAGGGGGAGGGGCTGGAGAGAAAAATTTGAGGAAGCAAACAGGAGGCGACAGTAAGGTGCAGGGAACCGTGGGAAGGAGAGTGCCTGCCATCCAAGCGCTTGTTCTGCTTGGTTTTTGTTTGGCTTCTCAAGCATTTTGGCTCTGTGTCTTTTGAATAAACAGCCTTCTGATTAAAGCAGATGCCTGAGCCTTGGGGTGAAGCAGATGCAGTCTGGAGAGATGCTGCAGATGCTACCCCCCACCCCCAAACCCAGCAGATTCCCAAGGAGGAGGAATACTTCTACTCCATAGTAGTAAATTCTGGCTGCTGTCTCCTCTTCCCAGAGTTCCAGGTTCTACCTCCAACCTTCCTCAAAAGACCCTGGGAATGATAGGTAGGTTGCCTTGGGTTTGCCATAGTCGAGGGGATTTTCTTGTAGGGATGTTCTACCTGTCATTAGGCTGCAAGACACAGGCACTCTCCATGTTTATTACCCAGGAAATATGCAGCTTGCAGATACACCTTGTCCTGAGAACCCCAGTCTCCATCAGGAGCTGCTTTCCAGGGTCCCTGTCCCAGCCTGATCACTCTGATTTACTCATCCACTTCCACTGCGGTGAAGCAGGAGCCTTCTTTCCCTCCTTGTTTTGTTTACGAAAATACTCATCATCTTACTAGATGTCTTCTTGCTGTAATTGGATTTAATTCATTATCTCTCCTTTCAATAAAAATCGCAGGAAAACACGGGGATATAAACGTGCGGACTAATTGCTTATGGAAATTCAGGGGCCGTAGTCGGTATAAATTTACCCCTCCCGAGAAAGACACCCGTTGTGTCATTATCATAGCAGTTTACAACAATATGTAATTATAGAAAGAAGCAGGTATAATTAGCAAGCCTTTCCACAAAGCAGGTAGCATTTCTGGTTAAATATTTACAGCTACACAAACAGCCAGTAATAATGAGTTTTCTCAGCCACACATTACAGAGCTTCGGAGGACTATCCCATCAAGCGGTCATTATCACTCCAGCAAGCACTGCTTCGCCTTCTCGCCTGCGAGGATGCTTCTGCAGAGTCTGCAAGACTAGAGTGACTCGCCCGTGCCGCCTTGCCATGGTGATGAAAACAAGTATGGAGGCTCTCTCCTTCTGCAGAGAGCCGCAATTAAAGCTGCACATTGAGAGATCTAGGGATGACATCAACCTAGAGTCCTGCACCTGAGAGGCGACAAAACTTGCATCTTTCTTTCTCTTTTTTTTTTCTTTCTTGCTCTTTTCTTTTTCCCCCCTTTTCCGTCCGAAGGAAACCCACAGCATACTGCAAAAATACCGAAAGCTGCCTGCAGCACAAGCAACTGCTAAACAGCCCACCGAGGGTCACCCAGATCTGCAGCTGTTGCACAAAATAAAATCGATGCAGCCTTCTCTGGGCAAACACCCTCTGCGGCTCTTTATTACCAAATGATATGAACTTTGACCCAACCTGAGCAAAATTTAATATTTTCTCCCAAATATTTAAAAAATTCATTCTGGGGCTCATGAGGAGTCAGAGAGTCTGTGAGCTGTAATTTGACATCTGAATTATTCTGAGGTTAATACGGAAAGCTATTCACAAGCTTATTTGGAGATGTGTCAATCAAGATATCACTTGCGCAGAGAAGATGGACTCGGGCTTAGGAGAGCAGATAGCTTTCAGGGAAGCACAAAATCAAAGGAAGGCGGGCTCTGATGGATGCGTTACGTCTCCATTCCCCACAATGACATTTTTCTTTTCCTGAAAGAGCCAAGAGAGACTGTCTCAGGGATGTGCCTGTTTCCACACCTGCAAAAAACATCTCAACGTTTATTAAAAATGATAACCATAAACGGCAAACATGGTGTCAAAACTCGCCTCTGTTAATTCCAGCACTCTGATTAAGATTTTAAGCAACGCTTCTAAATTAGACTGTCAGGCTGCTGTCCTCAAGGCTGGGTCAGGGTTCTGATCCTGAGCAGGGTGGCTGAAGCAAGCCGTCTTCCTCGGCTTGACTGCAGGCCGAGCTGGCGCTGCCGATAGATAGTCCCTCTCATTCATTTCCGCTGAGTTGGGGGTGATTCAATTAGCCCTGATTGTCCATGAGCTGCAGCCCAAAATAAAACGGCTGGCTCCGATAGCCCCGTCTCACATATTTCCCAGCTGACAAATAGCAGTGTTAATTACCCATTGTTATGATCTGAAAAGACATTCGCATTTTAATTATGCAAATTCAGAGCCATTTTGTTCAGATAAGCCAAAACTAAGCAGGCTAGTTTGTCCTAGGGTGGCTTCACCCATTTGGAATCACCCTGTTAGCTTGCCTGGAGTATGCACAATCTGTCATGCAAGAGTGGACTTCATCTTCGGGCATGTCAGGTGCAACTTCTGTCTCCAAAGACAAAGAATAAGACATCGGCTCTGACATTCTGTTTCTCTGAGCATCATTCATGGAAAGCTGTAATGCCCATTTGCTTGGCCATGGCTGCTATCTTGGGAGTGTCTATGATAAATGACTGGGCAGTCAGCAAACAAATATCTCCGGTTTTCATACCTGTGAGACCCAGAGACTCGCCAAACATAAATCACAGCAAGCGTCTCCCACAGAGTCCCCAAATACGTTGGAAGCATTTTCTGCTACCGCAAGTCTATTTAGAGAGAAAAAAAATCCTATAAACTGAAAAAAATAAAATCGAAATTATCTTCAAAAGCTTTGGGATAGAAAATTGCTGTGTGAAGGTCAGAATACAGCCTTGGGAATAGGCTCTCTTTGTTGTTTGCCTCCAGTCTGGCTGGTCTTCCGAAGGATCAGCCTGCCTTTGCCTTCTGTCTCAATGTGGAAACGCTGGGATTATAGACATAACGTCCCACCATATCTAACTTTATGTGGAAGTTGTCTTCTCTTCATTGTTCATTGAGGCCCACTCTGGGCAGCGCTACACCCTAGGCTGGACCCAGTTCACCGGGTATAAGCAGCAAGCAGGAAGGATGGGTGTGTTCATGTCCTTCATCTCTTGACTCTGGGTGTGATGTGACAGCCGCATCACTTTCCCTACTCCAGCCTTGACTTCCCTGAAGTGATGATCTGTGACCTGGAATTATGAGCCAGATAAACCTCCCCTGTGTTGGTTTTTTTATCACAGCAGCAGAAATGAAATGAGGACAGGTTGCTACAGAGAAATTGTTTAATTACATATTGTTAAGAATATTTCCTAACCGAGCCTCTCTGCAGGCACAAAAAACTCCAATCAAACCAGATTAGACCAAATAAAAAATGTCCACGTTTAATGAATGCTGCACTCTCTGGTGGCCAGGAGCATGGCAGGGGGGAAGACAGAGGGAGAGCACACACAAAACCTGAAACCACTCGTTCCTTCTCTCGGGGCTGCCTAAATACCCTGTGGGAGTGGTCCTGCCCCTCTCCTGGGGCGGGTCAGCGCTTGGAAGGCTGGGAGTTGGAGTCCGGACCAACGCAACTCCCAGGCCAGGGGCTGGGGTGATGCTCCCAACTTAATATTACATTCTAGACTCTTTGGATATAGGAGTGTTAGAGGGCTGGGGTCTCACTTTTGGCCAAACACATATGTGTGGTCACATTATATCCATTAGGGACTCTGCCTATCAAGACCCATGATACCATAGGTGCTAATGCATTTACAATACATTGATAATGAGAATGAAGAAACTCACTTCTGCAGAGAAGGTCTAAAATACAAATCAGGTCTTGTTTCTCAGTTTTTTAGAAACCTTTCAGAAACTTCCAGAAGGAATCCAAGATCTTTATCTATCTCTGGATTCTGCTGCTGGCTCGATCTATAGCTCTGTCAACCACGGAGCTCTATGTACCCGTCATTTGGAAGTGCTGGCGGCTCTCAACTGTGTCACGACCTCTTTGTCTTCATGCGTTTGCATATGCTGTTCCTTCTGCCTGCATCTACCCTTCCCTTGCCTCTCAGCTCCCCCCTTCCCTCACCCACTTCTATTTAAGTCCTTCTCCAGGAAACCAACCCGAGACCCATGGGATGGAATCAAGGGACCCATTGAATTCTGGGTCATTTGCTCATTTATTCACTGTGCCATTCAATCATGAGATCCAATAATAAACAAGCCCCCTGGTCAGACCACATCTCCTATCCCCCACCCCACCCCTGGTTCAGAGGCTGCTGTATGATGTTTGCATTTTCATAGATAACAAAATACTGTAAGTCCAATGCTCCAGGTCACACAGGAAAGCATCCCCCAGCAGGTGGGCTCTTTTGCCAAACCGTCCACCTGTGGTGCTGGATCCATCTTCTCTCTTTCTGCCTGTCCCAGGGGATGATGAGTTGGCTCAGCCATAGAGTTACTAGTTAGGCCAGGCATTTGCTCAGGGATCACAAGCCCTTCAGAACAGAATTACCTTGTGTCCAAAGCCATCAGCACTGGGAACAGCCTGCCAAATATTTGCTGAGAGTCCCTAACCTTTACCTTCTCTCCCACAGCCCCACAGGGATACCAGACGAGCTGGGCAGTAGCAGGTGAATGACAGGTCCAGGTTCTTCCCCTCCTTCTCTCTCCCTACCAGTCTCCTTAGTACGAAGGCTTGGCTGCAAGGCCAGCGCCCTGCCTAGTCACTCTTCATATTAAGCAGGGAGCCCGCGATGCTTTCCGTGTTGACTCTGCTAACACCATTAACATTCTTGGTGTCATCGTTTTAATTTGTGCTCTTGAAGCCAGCTGCTGTCATCGGAGCCCCGGTGGGAGGATATTGCTTATACTGAAGATCAGGATGAAGGAACAGCAGCCTAACTTAGGGTAGCACTGCCAGAGATGGCTGCCTGCTGCAGTGAGTTCCAGAAACACCACCAGCCTGAGCATTTAGAAAGTGATCCCGGGTTGGGTGAAGGGGTTGCAACCCCACTGACAAGATGAAGCACTTAAACAGTCCACAAGGCTTGCACAAGGTTGTCACTGATGTTGCAGCCTCCTGGCAGGCAAAGCCCAGGACACTGGGCACAAGGTCAATGCTAACCAAGTGGCGATGGGCTGAGTGAGGAGCTGAGCAGAGCCTTAGGAAGTCGTCAGCTTTCTCCCCAGCCTGGCTGTGATGTGAGCGTGGAGAGAAAGAAAAAGAAAGCCTTCTCTGGTGGTGGGCATGGGGCAGGGAGAACTCCAAAAAACAAAGACAATACCTGTACGGCTGTCAAACGACATCAGAGCCCCAATAAATAGCGCTGGGACCCCTGTCAGGCTGGGGACAGGTTTGCTGGGTGAAAAATGTGATATCCAGTTAAATATAATATCAGTTAAATTTGAATTTCTTCCTTTTGGAGGCAGGGTTGAGACAGGGTTTCTCTGTGTAGCTCAGAGCCTGTCCTAGAACTCGCTCTGTAGACCAGGCTGCTCTCTAACTCACAGAGATCCCCCTGCCTCTGCCTCCTGAGTGCTAGGATTAAAGGGGTGCGCTACCACCACCCCAAGCAAATTTGAATTTCAAAGAAACAATATTATCACGACTGGATAGTATTGCATGGGTATACTAAATTTGGTTTATTGATTTATCTCCTGATGGGTGGGCAGTACCTGGCTTGTTTTAACCCACTGATCTCTATGTATTGAGCTGGGGTGAACATGAGTGTGCACAGTTTTGTTTGGACCCCTTTGTTCAATATCTCTGGCTATATATCCAGGAGAGGAGCTGAGGGGGTCTCATGGTAATTCCATGTTCAATATTTCAAGGACTTACCAAACTGTTCTCCTCGAGGAGCATACCATTTGATCTTCTTATAAAAGGTCCCAACCCCTTGAGGGTTTGCAGATCGTAGAAAGTGACATTAAGAGACAAATAGAAAATATATGAATAAGGCAGTGAAGTAATGTGACCAGGGCACAGACAATGGACAGTAACAGACGAAGAGGCATCAGAGATGCTACCTGGGCTTCTGGATGATGAGCGGTGCCAGTCACTGCCATGGGCAGTCTGAAGTGGCTCTGTCTGTGAGTTGGCCATGAGCTGGATTTGGGACATGTTGATGTTTATGGAATGATCACCCTGTCTGGAGCCCTGGCCTCTTTTATCCTCACCAGTCTGTGGGACAGTATCCATGGAGACCAGTTATTTTCCCAGGTCTCACAAGTGGTCCTGGGGCACATCTAGGATCTGAACACAGACCTCAGGGACAGTAGCTCCATGCCACCTCCAGTTGACAATGACCTTCTTGTTTCAACACCAGGAGGATGCTGCATATGAACATTATTCTTTGCCTTAAGGGGTACTGCAGCTTTGGTTTCTGTTTTTCATACAATCGTGAATTATTTAAAGATCTACTAAAAGAAGGTGTCTTACTTAGAGTTTCTATTGCTGTGAAGAGACCATGGCTGTGGCAAGTTTTATAAAGGAAAACATCTCACTGGAGTGGCTAACAGTTCCAGGGGTTTAGTTCATTATTGTCATGGTGGGAAACAAGGCAGCATGCAGGCAGACATGGTGCTGGAGAGGAGCTGAGAGTTCTACATCTTTGCTCCATGGACAACAGGAAGTGAACTGTCTCACTGGGTTTAGCTTGAGCATAGGAGACCTCTAATCCACCTTCCACAGTGACACACACACTTCCTCCAATAAAGCCACACCTACTCCAACAAGGCCACAGCTCCCATTAGAGCCACTCTCTTTGGGATTCATTTTCTTTCAAACCACCACACAAAGGTTCACTTTCATAATCAAAAAAAGGGTAGATGCTAAAGGGAAGGAAGAAAGGAAAGAAGGAAGGAAGGGAGGAAGGGAGGAACAGAAGAATGGAGGGAGAAAAGAAGGAAGGGAGGGAGGGAGGGAGGGAAGCGGGGAAGCAGATAGGCAACAATAAAATAAAATAAATGGGTTAAGGACTTCTATGAGATGAGACACACACATACACACACACAGAGTAGACATCAACGAACTGTGGATTAGCCAAGGCTTGGGGTGGAGAGCAGATGACATAAAACTATATCACAGCCGGGCGGTGGTGGCGCACGCCTTTAATCCCAGCACTTGGGAGGCAGAGGCAGGCGGATCTCTGTGAGTTCGAGACCAGCCTGGTCTACAAGAGCTAGTTCCAGGACAGGCTCCAAAGCCACAGAGAAACCCTGTCTCGAAAAACCAAAAAAAAAAAAAAAAAAAAAAAAACTATATCACATTCCAACTTATGGCAGGTGATTCAGCTCACTCCAGCCATGGGAAGAACCCTGTCCTCACCTCCCAGAAGCTGAAGATAGTCTCTTTGGGAACAAACAAGACAGTCTCTTTGGGAACAAACAAAAGCAAAACGAGACACTGAGGATAGTACTGGAGCTTTTTGCCATCTCATCCCTGATGAAGGTGTAGTTGTGTGTCTGTACTGTAGAGAGCTTGAGGATGTCCATAGGGATGGGAAGGGTGCAAAGTCCCCAGGGGTTTGCTTCCCTGCTGGGCTAGCAGGTGGGACCCCTGTAGACCAATGGAGCCCAGACTTCCCACGGGTGCTTTAGGAGGACCCCATTGAGTGGTGCACTCATTTTTAGTGAGCACCACAGAAGTCTCCTCAGGGCGTGGAAAGTGCCTGTAACATATGGGTTATTGAAGCACTAACAGGAAGGAGAAACTTATGCTAAAGAGAGACAGCAAGACCACCTCAGAGAGCACACTGGTACGTTCTGGAGAATGAGAAAGGACTAGTTGAGGGGAACCGTCTTTCCTAGTAGAAGGTAGCAACTAAACTGCCTCTGGCCCCTAAGTCGAGATTGTCATCAATAGAATGAATAAGGGGCACAAGATGGAGGAGGAATGATTCCATGTGACAGCTAGCATCGTGTGGCACTGGGCTCTGGCCACCCTGTGTGGGGTCACCCTGTGTGGGGCTTGCGAACTGGCAGGAAAGACCCGAATCATCCACTGCAGAGAAACAGAAGGCACCGAGCCTTGATCTCACAGATCGCTGTTACACTGCCCCACAGGGCAGCATCGCACCAGCCAGGGACCCCTAAAACTGACCACAACGCCATAGGCCACCTCTGTTTCCGCAGGTCTCATGTCCCAGCTTGGGTCGGCCTCGTATCAGGCTCCACCTCTCGACTACCAAAGTCTCCCAGGTGGTTGAGGGTCACTCACAGGCCTCCCCCACCTGCAGTTACTGTTTCTGGGCTCCTGGCCTCTAATAGGGGAGCTGACCATGAGTCAACAGCCCTCAAAGCAAGGAAAGAGAAACAGGCAGAGGGAAGTGGTGGTCTAATGTCAGAAGTGACATCCTAGCCATTAATGTATTCCAGGCTGGTACACAGTACTCTAGATGTACTGAATGCCCCTTCTGTACACTTAGAAATGACTGAAGAACTTGTGGTAGCTTGAATGTAATTGGCCCCCATAAGCTCAGAGGGAGTGGCACTATTAGGAGGTGTGGCCTTGTTGGGAGAAGTGTGTCCCTATGGGGGCGGGCTTTAAGGTCTCCAGTGCACAAGGTACCACCAGTGTCTCAATGAACTTCCTGTTGCCTGTGGGTCAAGATGTAGGACTCTTAGCTCCCTCTCTAGTACACCATGTCTGCCTGTATGCCTGTTGGGGAATATTATTTTCAGGGGTGTTACTTTTGTTTACACTGCATTTGTTTAACTCTGTGAAGCTGTGATCCTTTGCCTGTCTAAAACACCTGATGTATCTAATAAAGAGATGACTGGCCAATAGTGAGGCAGGAGCAAGGCTAGGTGGGGCTGGCAGACAAACAGTATAAAAAGGAGAAATGAGGAAGAAAAGGAGCAATGAGAGAACAAGGGAAGGAGGCTGTAAGGGGCCAGTCACCCAGCCACCCAACCACCCAGCCACCCAGCCACCCAGTCACCCAGCCACCCAGTCACCTAGCCACCCAGCTACCCAGCCACCCAGTCACCCAGCTACCCAGTCACCCACCCAGTCACCCAGCCACCCAGCCACCCAGTCATCCAGCCACCCAGTCACCCACCCAGTCACCCAGTCACCCAGCCACCCAGTCACCCAGCCACCCAGTCACCCACCCAGTCACCCAGCCACCCACCCAGTCACCCAACCACTCAGCCACCCAGTCACCCAGCCACCCAGCCAGGCACGAATTAAGAGTGAAAGTGAGATATACAGAAGTAAGAAAAGGAAAAGGCCCAGAGGCAAAAGGTAGATAGGGTAATTTAAGTTAAGAAAAGCTGGCAAGAAAGAAGCCAAGCTAAGGCCAGGCATTCATAACTAAGAATAAGCCTCTGTGTGTGATTTATTTGGGAGCTGGGTGGTGGGCCCCTCAAAAAGCATAGAGTAAAACATCACACAATGCATCCGCCATGTCCCACCTTGATGAGAATGGACTAAGCCTCTGAAAACGTAAGTGGCCACAATGAAATGTTGTCCTTTATAAGAGTTGCCATGGGGGGCTGGAGAGATGGCTCAGTGGTAAGAGCATTGCCTGCTCTTCCAAAGGTCCTGAGTTCAATTCTCAGCAACCACATGGTGGCTCACAACCATCTGCAATGAGGTTTGGTGCCCTCTTCTGGCCTTCAGGCATACAGACAGAACATTGTATACATAATAAAAATAAATATTTTAAACAAAAAAAAAAGAGTTGCCATGGCCGTAGTGGCCCTTCACAGCGATAGAAACCCTGACTATGAAAGAGGTCAATTTTGTCTTATACATATCTTGTTAGACATTTTAAAATGATTCCATAGAGGCCTCGGAGGAATACTTCTAAGGCATCAAAAACCTATGGGCAAAGGTCTTGGGGATCTTAGAGGGTACCCACAGCAAACATCTACTGAGCACCCGCTGTGTGCAGAGACGTGCTCTGGACTTCCAGACACGGAGCCGAATCACAGAGGATGGTGTGACTATGGAAACAAGACAGCGAGCAGAGGAGGACCCAGAAGTGCTGGGAGAGGAAGGAGGCTGTAGTGTTCAGTGTGCGGAGGAGGGTGTGCCTCATCCATCGTGAGAGTGCTCGCCTAGGCTTCGGAACGGAGAGCAAGGTTTAGACAGTGATGTGCTTTGGGAAGGAAAGCGTGAAGAAGGCAGGAGCATCCTCCAAGAGGCAAGGCTGGTGAAGAAAGCCTGTGACAGAGTGAAGGCAGGTACAGAGGGCCTGAGGTGGACGAGGGGGACAAAGGAGAGCCATATGGTGGACCCCTGTTCTCAGTATGCTTAGAGAGGAAAAGAAACAGCAAACAGGTCAGGTCATGCAAGGCCCATCCAACCAGAGCTTCTGCCCACAAGTTCTCAGCTGAGATCCAGGATCTGTGGCCTGGTTAAGAAGAAACGATGAGAAGAAAGGCAAAGGAGGGTGTCAGGAGCCTCAGCTAAAAGCTTCTATGCTTCCTGATCCTAAAGGTGTGGGACAGCCCAGGCTCCAGTGAAGATGTGCTGAGCGGGACACAGAGAAATGGCTGGCTGGCGAGCGCATTTGAGGAATAAAGTGACATAATTTGTAAACGCACGGGCAGCGGAGAGAAAGAAATGGAGGCCCCCTTTGAGGTGGTCTCCAACTACTGCCCAGCCCCATCATCACTTCCCTCAGGAAGTTCCCTGGGACTGTCTCCCCAGGAACTTGTCAGGACCTTCCTCTCTGGAACTCGGGTGTTCTCTGTGGGTTCTCTGTGGTGATTGCAAGGGGACTCAGCCTTTTTGCTCAGTGTCTGAGCCTCTCACTGGCCACAGGCACCTGGGGTCTGGGAGCATGTCTGGTGTGTATATCCTTGTCAGCTCAGTGCCCTCTCATGCCTGGGTACCAGCAATGGTCAGACATTGTGTTTAATGACTCCAGTGTCGCTGAGAGTGACAGGAAAGAGGCCTCTGGCCCAGGCATCTGGCAGGTCTTGGCTTACGAAGGCACACCCTAGATCCCGTGGAGACTGAGTCCCTCTGCTGGGAAGATACTTTCTGTCTCCCTAGACAGAGTAAGCCTCTCATGCTGGGCTCCTCTAAGGACAGGTGTCTCTCCAGGCATACCAGGACCCTTGTCCGGCCACCTTGTTCCTCCATGTCCTGCCCTGGGCTTGGCCTCAACCACAGGTACATTGTTTTTCTTGCTTTGTACAGAGGTTGGGGAGGGCTGTGAAGCTGGAGGCCCAGGCAGGGCTGAGGGCCCGTGCCTCTCATAATGGAGGTCAAACAAAATGAAAACCCGCCTCCCCACCCCGTCATCTGAATTCCTACATTGGCTATGACATGGCTAAGGGGGAAATATTGGATTTATTTTTATGAGTTAGTCATAACCCTAAGGCCCTTAAGAGGAACTGTGCGAAGTGAATCCATCAGGAGGTTGAGAAGGTCACAGCTAACTTGTAAAAATAAATCCAATATTTTTCACTCTGTCTTATTAGATTTATTTGATGCAGACATCCAAGAGGGTTTTCTTCGTCTTCTTCTTCTTTTTTTTTTAATGGTCATTTTTAGTGCTATTTAAAGTCTTCCTTCTCAGCCTCAACCAAACATCTCGGCCATCATGATCATCTGGCCCCAAGGCATTTTCTTGAATTTTGTTCATTTTATTTATTTTTTAATATTTTGAAACAAGTATCCAGGAGTCCTCATATCTCCTGTCCAATGTTTTCCTTCTACTGGAATCAGCACCAGTGTGTGTGGGTCTGCGGCCCAAGCATGGAAGTGGGAAATAACTGAGACCATTTAATGGGTGATCCTGTTGACAGAGTCAAAAAAGGTCAAGCCAGGTCTGCAAGCCTTCCGTGCAGGAAGCAGAAGTATGTGAATCAGGAGTTTCTGGCTAGCCTGGGCTACATAGAGAGGCCCTGCCTCAAAACAGATCATTTTTTTAAAACCTGGAAAACAAACAAACAGAACGCTGTGGTGTGGGATCAGATGTCTCTGCAGTCAACACCCAGGAAGCAAACTATGCTTCCTGGTCTGTGTCTCAAGTTCTTCAGATCCAGGATCCAGTCTCCTAGTCATTGAGACTGCGCCGGGCGGTGCAAAAGGTTGAGGGAGAAACTGGAAGGAGAAGGCGGAAGTCCTTCCCTCCTCTCGAGGGGAGTATGCCAGGCATCTCCCTCATCTCTCCTTCCTGGTGTTCTATGCTTGTGAGTGTCTCCCTCAACAGGATGGGGCGTAACTGTGCCTGGTGTACGCCCTTCTGCACGGGATTGTTCAGGCCTCCATAGTAAATATCACAGACAAGCAGCTTAAGCAGCAGAGAAGTATTTCCTCATGATCCAGCAGGGGGTGGGGCCTAAGAGCAAGGCGACAACAGGGTTGACTTCTGAGGCTGCATCAGTCAACTTCTGCCACTTAGATATACAGCATGGGAACGTTTACCCGGGGATGCTTGGCCCTGTTGCTGTCAGGCAAGACTGCATTATCGTGACAGAAGAGAGTTAGTTCCTGGTCAGCAAACCAGTTCCGGGACACCTAGAAGGTAAGGGTGGTGAGGGCTGGGGGGATTCCCACAATTTCCTTCAATGGTTGCCCTCAGTGATCTAAAACTTTCCCCTATGTCCTGTCCCTTCAAAGTTCCCTCACCTCTCCATACTGCCACGGACTGGGAACCAGACCTTTTAGCACATGGGCCTTTGGGGGACAGCTGAGATCCAAACTACAGCAAAGGTCTATCTCCTCACTTGCAGATGGTCGTCTTCCCAAAATGTTCCCACATGCTCTCTTGGCCTCTAAATGCCCCCTTCTTAGGATAGTCATTAGCAGCAGTGGATAGGTGCCACCCAAAGGCTTCTAACCCTTCCTTCCGTATAGACATCGTCTCCAGGTGCAGTTACACTGAGGTACTTGGGGTTAGCGCTTTGACACGTGAATTTGAAGAATACAGTCCAGTCCAATAACCCCCAGGTTAGACACCAAGCCTTTTACTAGAAGGAGGGCTTTCCTCAAGTGTTCCTCCTGCCATTCCAGACCTCCCCATGCTGCTTAGCGCAGAAGGAGGTCAGGCAGCGGAGAGACCCACGGGCGCTGTCTGGGAGGGGTGTGCTTGTCAGGAGCCCGGCATTCTCCAGTCACGGCTGCATTTCACGTGCTCACCATGTGACTGTCTCTCAGGCTACCTTTCTTTCCCACTTGGGGCAGGAAAAGAAAGAATGAGATGGGTGGTGGCTTTAATCTACCATAATTCCTGGTAGATGATCCCTATGTTTTGCTGTCCGGACCTCTCTGAATTTTTAAATCGCGTGTGCTCTCAAAAAGCTATTGGTCTACCAGGAATGTCCACGGCTGCTTTCCAGTGGGTGGCAGTACCTAATGAAGTCATGCTGGTCCCCACTGAGTCATGAGTGTCCCTTCTCACCGGAGGGAATGAGGGCATCGCAGGCAGTACACAGTTGTCCAGCTTGTCAGTCCCAGCTCCTGTCCCCATAGAAGATGCAATGAGTTTACAGTACACAGCCAGGACTGGCGAGAAGTCCGTGCTGGGTAGGCGCCCAGTGTTTGAAAGTCTCACCCTTTGCCAGCATCCCTTGCTCTTAGGATGAGGTGTTTTGGTCACCCAAGGCAGCTGCTCTCAGATGGATGGAATTTAAGGCACTGAAGGACATCAAGCTGGATGTGTTGGCACATGTCCAGAGTCCCAGCTCTCAGGTGGCTGAGGGGAGATTCTGCAGTTCAAAACCAGCCCGGGTTAAGTGGTGAGACCTTGTTTCAAACAACAACAACAACAGGTAAATAAATAAGCAGTCCAAGGCCAGGCTGCTGCTGTCACTCTGCTCCCTGAGGCCAGGCTAATGCGGTCACCCCGCTCCCTGAGGCCAGGCTACTGCAGTTACTCAGCAGTCCAAGGCCAGGTTGCTGCAGAGTTTTATCCCTTTAAAAGTGTCCCCATGCTGAGCTGAAGCAAACAAGATACAGACCAGGAGGGGAAGGACAAGTCTGAGGTCAAGGCATCTGGGGCAACTCGAGACGCAGTTGCCTCTCAGAACGGTGAAAATTTTGAGATGTGATGTCTTTGACACCCCTTTGAGAGAAATGTTGGTTGAATGTGCTGTCTCTAGAAGGTTCTGATTCCCTGTGTTGACATCAAGGATGGAATAGACTAGAATGTGTAAACAAACAGGAAGGCTTTGGAAGAAAGTGACTTGTAACAGGTTTGTCACCACGAAGCTCCCAGCATACAAGTAGACGTCTGAGACAGACCCAGATCCATATCTATGGGACACGACCAAGCCGGGAGAGAAGCCCAGGGAGCTATGCAGTTGAGCAGGGAGTGTAGAGTCAGGAATGCCCGGGACACAGTCGCAGCCTCGTCAAGGGCTGACCCTGCTCTGCAAAGCTACGGAAGGAGCACTAGCTAATTACCTGGTAGCTAAGTCCATTCTTATCCCGGCAAAACAGAGAGAGGGACTTGAAGAAGCCAAGGCTCGCACTGCTTGGAGCTTCAATTTAGCTTCGCCTTGGATGTGCGGCTGCCATGATGCGCCCCGAACAAGTGCAATTTAAAACTCAGGAAACTCAGCTTTCAATAATTCCCCGCTAGGTTTCTGCCTATGAAGGGGTAAATAACGCAAGAGCTACAAACGCTGGGAGCAAAATCTCCAATAACAGCTCTATGCTTATGAGAACTTCCCCCCAATTTTCTTCAGTCTCCACTGCCTCTCTCTTGGCTTGGGTCTGTATCAGGTTTTTTTTTCCCCCTTTATTGAACATCTGCCTTGGGAGCCACTGTCACAAAAAGTAATAAACACATCAATCCGAAAGAAAAAGAGGATCACACAGTCCAAACTACTTAACCAATCAAATTGGCAGCCAGCGGGCTGAGATGGAGGAGTTAGAGCCGAGAGAGACCCGTTTCCTAGAGAATTTTCTAATAAGGGTACAGCCCCACAGAGGAAGAGGGCCCACGCTGCACTTGGTTCCCAATAAGTTAATTACAGCTTCTATCGCTAATTACAGATTTCAACCTTTGATGTGATTCCCGGCTCCGGGATTAATTTGTAAGTCTTTCACTCAGCCAAACCCTGACAGTCCCCCTTCCTCTCTGGATCCTCCAAAATAGAAGAAACAGGGGGAAATCTGTCTTGAAATAAAAAAAAAAAAAAAAAAAAAAAAAAAAAACAGACAACAGTTTAATCAGTTTTTTTTTTCCTTAAAAAATGAGCCCAGGCAATAATAATGCCTTCTCAATTTATTACCCATGGGGTCTGAAAGCACATAGCAGAGACAGTGATCATTTTGTTCACTGTCCCTGATGGTCCCCCCCAAAGAACAACAACAACAACTAAAAATTATGCCTGAAAGGAAAAACAAAGCAATTTATGTTTCTCAGTGATCTTCCCAGAAACAGCCCAGGATGGCTTGCATAGCGAGCACACAAAATCAAATCGTTCCCTGCTAAAAAAAAAAAAAAAAAAAAAACCTATTACAAATTACATTTAACTCAGGTGTGTATAGTTTGCCAGTTTTTATCCAATTGTAAATTAGACCAGGGTTGCCTGTTGGGAGGGAAAAGTAGCTTTTGAAGCATGTCTTATTGACTGGGTGTAAATTACCTGCGGCAGATTTGTGAAGCAAATTCGAAGCAAGCATGCCTCCCGGCAACACCATATTGATTGGGCATTGATATTCAGCTGATTTTTAGGCGAAAAATAAATATTGTTTTAGCAGCAAATTAATTAACAAAATCATTGCACACATGGTAAGAATATTGTGTTGTTTAATACAGGGATTTAAGCTTTAAAAAAAAACAATTATCTGAGAAATGTTCTGCTTCGCATGTAGATTAATTACCTTTATTACCAGAAGGCTCTATGAGAATTCACAGCAAGCAGTATAAGGTTTGTGGGCACCTGTTCATTTTTCTTCAGGCTCTGGAAATGAGGGCCTCACTCCTGACTGAAATAAACACTCTCCTCAGCACTGGCCAGGATTAAGCTGAGCTGTTTGTCTCCGAGTCCTTATGGGACCCTTGGAAGCAGAGTTGTTGTGGGGAAGACCTATCTGCCAAACCAACTCTGGCTCCATGTCATCATGGGACCTTGGGCAAGCCGGTTTCACTGTTCCCATTCATTTTCTTTACAGATCGCCTCAGTGCGAAGATGACTGCGGTATGCCGGTAAGTGTTTAGAAATGCGCTCTAGGAGGGGTGCTGCCGTGAAGCAGGTGCCAACTGCCCCGCTGTAAATGCTCCTACAATAAATGAATAAATACAAATAAAAAGCCAGGCAGTGGTAACACGCCTGTCATCCCAGCACTCCGGAGGCAGAGAGGCAAGGGCATCTCAGTGAGTTCGAGGCCACCCTGGTCTACAAAGTGAGTTCTAGGACAGCCAGAGCTACACAGAGAAACCCTGTCTCCAAACAAAGAAATGTAAAGTAAATGCTCCTACCTTATCTTAGTTCAAGCTATACCAGTTGGACTTTCTGGATGGCACTGATGGAAGAGATATCTTGTGCCACCCAGCCCAGCTCCACCTGACCTTGACCTTTTACAGCTTCAGAAGCCGACAAGTCTAGAAAGGTGATGGATAAATCCGCACCAGAATTAAAATGTAAATGCATGTAGACAGGAAGAGGCCTGCACCTGTCTTTCTGCTCGCTCAAGTTATTTCAGAACCTTCCAGGGCAGTAGGGTGGTTTGTTTTATTTTGTTCCAATTTTTTTAAAGAATTGTTTATTTTCTGTATGTGAGTGTTTCCACGTGTATTCCACTCATATCTGGTGCCCAGAAAACATTGGATCCCCTGAAAAAGGAATTATGAACCGTTCTGACTGTCGTGTGTGTGCTGGGAATCAAATCCTGTCCTCTGCAAAAACAAGTGCTCTTAACTACTGAGCCACCTGGCCAGCCTGGTTATCAGGGCTTTAATGGTGCGTATCATTTTTATTTTCTCATTAATGTTTGGACCAGAATGTCCAGCTGTTTCTCAGTTTGATCTTTCTTTGAGGTGGGGGCTGACAAGGCAACAGATAGCCACTAGGAGAAGTTGTCTATTCCAGTTCCCAGACATCCCCTAAAGACTGATGGGAAAGGAAAAAGGAAACCCTTGTTCTTGGTAAAAAAAACATAGTGTGTGCATTGAAAAAATAAAAGGAAAATTCAGGAAATCAAAGTAGGTAAAAATGTTTGACTCTCAGTAATCACCTTCTCCCAGATGAGGATATTGCCATGTAACTGTCTATCTCTCCTACCTTGTACACACGTTTACAGACACACACACACACACACACACACACACACACACACATTCATATGGTTGTTATGTTGAGTTATGTGCCTTTGTATTTGTGTAATTTTTGTGGAGTTAAACTGAGGACTTCAGGCATGCTAGGCAAGCACTCTATCATTGAGATATCTCAAGCCCTCTATTGTTTTTATTTTTTAAAAAAATATCAGACAAGGTTTTATTATTCTTAATAATAAAAATAGTACCATGCCATCTAATATACCTGCATTAATTTCGAGGACTGCATAACCATGCATTAATCGATCTAAGCTTTGTTTTTGGACCTCTAGACTGTTTGGGGTCAAGGCACCATAGACTCACTTTTATCCATAGTCAGTTATTGCTGGTGAATCATTATAAGACTGTAGTTGCAGATTGTGCTAATATACTTTGCTTTAAAAGAAAGAGAGAATAGCCGGGCGGTGGTGGCGCAAGCCTTTAATCCCAGCACTTGGGAGGCAGAGGCAGGCGGATCTCTGTGAGTTCGAGACCAGCCTGGTCTACAAGAGCTAGTTCCAGGACAGGCTCCAAAACCACAGAGAAACCCTGTCTCGAAAAACCAAAAAAAAAAAAAAAAAAAAAAAAAGAAAGAAAGAGAGAAAGGAAGAAAGACAGTAAGGAAGGAAGGAAGGAAGGAAGGAAGGAAGGAAGGAAGGAAGGAGGAAAAAAACAAAAAGCCACAACACCAAAGTTTGTTGTTAGCGTCTATGCACTCATCAAACAATATGAACATGATTTTTTCCCCCTGGAAGGCAATAAAAATCCAGTGCAGAGTTGGGTGCTGTCTTGTAGGACAAATACCACTGCTCCTCATAGCAGTGGGTATTGGGATCCCTCACCCAGGAAGTAAGAGGAGGTACTGACAGGGTCCCCTAAAAGTGACCCTGTTCAGATGGAGCTAAAAGATGTGCAGATGGGCCCAGTCATGTAAGAAGCCCTTGTAGGTCAGAGGGCAGGATACTTGGAGGCCACAGAAAGCAGTCTCGCCATATGGACTTTTCTCCAAGAAATGGCAGCTGGAGGCAATTTCTGATTTGCCTTTTCAATAACGTCCAAGCGGCCATTGAATCCCGAAGCTAAAGTGAGCGATGCGAGAATGAAGCAACCGAGATAAGGGGAGACTGAGGGGAGAGGAGAAGAACTCGATGAGTTAAAAACTCATACAAACGGCAGGGCGGATACTGCAGAAAATCAATTTAATGAGGGAAAGAGACAAATTCAGGACATTTTCCATTATACACATGGGAAGGTTTGATAGATGCTGATTTATGGTATCAGAGAAAACCAACCCAAGACACATCTGAAGAACTTAGAGGTTGCCACTAACAGAACAAAAGTTGAAAATGTACTAATTATTTTTAATGAAAGCAAGGCAGTAAATATAACTCATACAACCAAAGGGAATGAAGGAGAATCAAATAAGCCTAAGGCACAAAAGAATAGAAAAACCAAACACTGCTGACACCATCTAGAAATAGACCAGACCCTAAATAAAAAGCCATGCAGATATGTGGACACTTTCAAACTCTCAAATAGGGCTAAAAGATAGCTCCAGGTATCTCAGTACTGACCTATGACTCCAGCACCTGGAAGGCTGAGACAGAAGGATCATGAGTTCAGACCAACCTGGACTACATATTTAGATGCTGTGTCAGAAAATTAAAACAAATTATTGCTTTTTAAATAACCCCACCACAAAAGTATTCCAGAGTATTAAATACTCATGTAAGATTGACTTATACATGATGTACTCTATTCCCTGTCTAGGAAGAATATATTCTTGTTGTTGTTTTTTGTTTTTTGTTTTTCGAGACAGGGTTTCTCTGTAGCTTTGGTGCCCGTCCCGGAACTAGCTCTTATAGACCAGGCTGGCCTCGAACTCCCAGAGATCCGCCTGCCTCTGCCTCCCGAGTGCTGGTATTAAAGGCGTGCGCCACCACTGTCCAACAAGAATATATTCTTCAAAACTCACTAAGAATATTTTCATAAAGTATTTTCTTCTAGTACCAAGGTTGGCTTTAACAACTTTGAAAAGTATCAAACAGCTCCAGAGAATAGTTTTAAAACCGAGACTAGAGTCCAATCATCTCCCCAGGTTTGCAGAATTGGCCCCCAAACTGTAAAAGCATTTCGGGAAACTGAGGAAATGGAAGTGAAAATAGCCCCAGGGTGGTTCTGTCTTACCATCCTCAGACATGGAGGAACCCCGAGAAGAGGAAAACACCCCCACACTAGAAAAAGAAGGGTTCAGCAGGTGTGGGCCATGAAGCCCAGTTCTCTGTGACTTTCAGCCTGGTTCTGTCTACTGACGCAACAGAAAGACACCTGGAGAGGCCATGGCATCCACCCTGCTCAGTGGGGCTGTCTGTGACCTGGAGGCACTGATCCCCTTGCCTTGAAGAGGGCCAAGTGCCATCAGTAAAGTTCTGAGTCGGAAGTCTGTACAGTATCCTACAGAGGGAAATAGCCAAAAACTACCCACAGGGAAATTTTCTCTAAGCATCTCTCCAAAGAGAGCATTTGCTGCAGTCCCCACGATTCTGGAGGCTCGACACGGCCACCCTCGGGCCTTTACCACTGACTTAATGCTTACTGATCTGGAGGCCGGAAAGCTCAGGGTCCTGGCAAATTCAATGTCACCTTCTTTCTTGGTCCCCAGGCCACAAAAGAGGCAGGCAGCTATCTGGAGCACGCTAATCCTATTCAAGAGGACTCCATCCTCCTGATTTAATCACGTCCATCCTGAAGTCACTTAGGGATGGCTTTGGGATGCTGCTTTAGCACATGGTATTTAGAGGAACTCATTTGCGCTGGGCTATGGTACCCGCACATCTAAAGGGCTGAGTTGCGGGCGCTCTCATTGTTTCTGCTCTTGAAGTAGGAGGAAGCCAGTTGGACCAGAAGTCAAGCCACACCTACGCCTTGAAAGTGAGACCCTCACAGTGTTCACATTTCTCTGCCCCTCCTCACTTTTTCTTGATGCTTTTTCTTTCTCCAGGGGAAAAAAAATTGATGTCTGGTATATTATTTGAATTATTTTTCAAATTCCAATTGAGTCAAAATAGTATATCCTAACCTCCTACCAAGTGCTTTGAGATATAAGTGGCATCACACAAATCCATTTTCTGGCTGCTATTATACCCATTTAACAGAAGACGGAGGAGTCTTGGAGTAGCGGAAGGTGCTGAGTTTTGTGCAGCCTTCCTATTCCCTCAGCAATGGCCATAAAACCTTAACGGACTCATCAACAAACTTCATGAGGAAAGTGCCTTGGCCAACAACACAAGCGCTCTGATGGTTCTAAAGCAATGAACATGGCTAGTTAGAGCAGCCGTTACCTGGGAACTTTGCCGTTGAGAGCCTGCCCTGATCTGTGACTTGTTTTTCTCTTTAATTAAATGAGAGAAAAGCGAGGGCGGGGGGGGGGGGCGTCCTTGGCTCTGTCTAGCCCCTTCCCCTTCAGTCTGCCTCCGGAGCCCACTCCTGGGAACCAAGGTGAGAGGATGTCACCCTGGCAGCCTATCACTCAAGCAGAGGTGGCCAATGACTTCACCGAAGAAGGGCGAAGATGCAAATGAGGTCCCAAGACCTCATGATTTGCTCATGGCTGAGGACAAGGCTCTCTGAACCCCAGAGTTCGTTGGCTTTTTTTTTTCAGTCCCAGGCTTGGCACAAAGATTTACGACCCAAGTGTGACCACACTCGCCATCCATCACGATTAGTTACAATAAAATCTCTCGTCGCGTTTTTAAAAGCCCTTCGCGTTACATTCCTTACGCAGTTAACATCTCGCAGATGGTCAGGCCATTGTTCACCCAGGGAACCATTTTTTGATGTCTGAAAACCAAAGGCAACCAGCACTTGACCTTCCCAGAGGCCCTGGAGACCCGAGCCTGGAGCAGAAGAGAGAGAACAAAGAAGGGGGGGGCGGGGCAGATTCGTCTGCAAGAACTTGGCAGTTGGACTAAACGGAGCAGACAGAGAGAATGGGCTCAGGTGATCAGCCTCTTCCTCGTGGGAAGCTAACCGTGATGCTTTCTGGTACCTAGCAGTACCTAGCGTACCTGGCCCGTCTCATGTAAGCATCTGAACTAACACTGCATTTGATACGTGGGAGAGAAGCTGCTCCCGTGGACTGGGTCCTGAAACTAAAGACTCCCAAGCAAGTCACAGTGACCCACAGCCTGCGCTGGTGGAAGTGAGCTGTAAGCTATGATATACGTTGCTGAGCTGAGATTCTCCAGGTGCCCAACCACCTCGTAGCCTAGTAAGGTCTAAAGGATGGCGTCTGAGTGAAGGGCTCACTATGGCCTTCCCAGACTCTCTTCCATGCTCTGGACCTTCTCCACGACCAGGATCTTGGTTCCCATGCCTCTCTGTCCCTGCTGCAGTCTCCAGCTGAGAACTGTACCCCTGCAGCGGTGGCTCTCTGGTTGTATGCTGCTGTTCCTCATCCACAGCTGGACTGTGTGGGCACTGTGAAAACAGATGACTATAGTTTGTTCTTTGTGGATGTCCCCCAAAGACTCTTATTGAAAGCTGGGTCCCCAGGGCTGTATAGTCCACAGAAGGGGCTTTAGGGGAAATGAAGGGATGTTGGAGTCTCAGACCTGGTAATGGATAACTCCTTTGGAGTCCTTGGCTGAGTGAGTGGTGGTGAGAACTCTGGGAGGGGCTAGGTGGGAGGAAGCGGTACTCCAGATATTCCTTTGAAGATGAACCTTGTTCCCACCATAATCACACCAGGAGGTGAGTAGCTTGGCCCCACCACAAGTCCAGGGACAGTGGAGCCAGGCAGCCTAGACTGACGCTCTGAGCCAAGATAAACCCTCCCTCCTGCAAGCTGAGTTGCGCCAACTCTTGTCACAGCCACGGAACGCTGTGAGCAGCGATGAGGATGCATCACGCTTACGCTCCCTCTAAGTCTCCTCACAAGCTCTGACAGAAACCCAGGCACCGTCCCTGCACACTGGCCCTGGGTGACCCGCTCATTGCTTCTCTGTACCTCTCTTTCCTCTCGGCCGTACCATGCCCACCTGCCACCTAGGTCTTCATTCTCTTCTCCTGTCTGGTGCCAGGTTACACCTACCATGCTCTCCCACAGATCTGACCTTTCCCAGAATCAGCGCAAAGGTTGCTTCCTCAGAGAGGTCATCGCTGTCCACCGGCCTTCCTACCACCCTCCATTTCAGTGCATGGGGGCTCTGACCACGGCGGACGATCATCTTCTCTATTAGGCTACTTCCTGTCTGTGCCCTCCTCACAAAATGAGTAACAGTTTCTTTCCTTTCATACGTCCCCAGGGCCTGGCACACGAGTGCTTTTTAGACATTTGTTTAAAAACTGTCGTTAGACACAGACAGACTCCAGTCAACCCAGTCAACCCTCTTATTTTATGGTTGAAGGGACTCATTCCCAAGGAGTTTGTGCCTGGCCAGGTCCTGAAGGTAGCTAGTGGCTAAGCCTGGAGGGGACTTGGGTCTGCTGACCCCATTCCAATGCTCTTCTTGACACAGCCACCTCTTATTACCATCTCCCAATTGTTTGTCTCCTTTTCTTCCTTTGTGCTTCTGTTTAAAATTAAATAATATCAGAAACGCCTTCCCGATGTCTACTACACAGCCCCTCAGTAGCGCTCATAACCCTTTAACTCAACCTTTGGCCTATGAGATTCTGGCCATGTTTCCATTCCCCGCTTGTAAAAAAAGATGGTAATAATAAAACTCATCATTTAAAGGGGATGGAGAGGAGGCTCAATGGTTAAGAGCACACACTGACCTTACAAAGGCCCAGACTGTGTGACCCAGCTCCCTTGTTGGGATGGCTCACAATTGCCTGCAACTTCAGCTCCAGGGGAGCGTTGATGCTCTCTTCTGGCCCCTGTAGGCACAGCACACATCACACAGATGCAATTCTCTCTTTATCTCTCTCTCTCTCTCTCTCTCTCTCTCTCTCTCTCTTTCTCTCTCTCACACACACACACACACACACTCACACACGCGCACGTGCGTGCACGTACACACACAACTTAAAAAGCAGAAAAAAGCCAGCAATCACTTGCACTTGTATGTGTGACCTCATTAATCTCCCAGGCACACATCAGGTGGGTGCTGTTACCACCTTCACCTTTTCCATAAGAACTGTAGGCTCAGAGGGGTTGGCTGAGTAGTTGCCTTTGTATCCCTGCCACCGTAATACCTGACGGCAGCAACTTAAGGGTGGAAGGGCTTTAGTTTAGTTCCTGATTCCTGATATTTCAGTCTACTGTGGTGGGAGATCTGATTAGTTCACCTTGACAAAAGATAACCTTGAAATACCTGTCCCTAGTGACCTAGGCCCTATTTCCTGAAGGCTCCACGGCCTCCTCAGGTAACGCTGCCATCTGAGGAAACAAGAGCTCAGAACACGAACCTGTGTGGGCATTTCAGATTCAAGCAGCACAGTGACTTGCTTACCCGAGGCTGCAGAGTGCTTGTTGGCGGCGGTGGTGGTACAGCTGCCTGGCTTGGGACCCTGGGCACCTTCTGTGTGATCCTAGCCTGCTCAGTGGTTTGGTGGAGTTCCGCACCGATAGCACACACTTATTCAACCAGACATAGCACCATCAGCCAGTATCTTGCAAGGAAACAGCTACATTAACAAAACCCAAACAATATCGCTTCCTCATTTTAACAAGGTTCCTATGGCACTGAGGAGAGAAGCACCATCACATTTAACAGATGAAGAACAGGCTTTGGAAAATGAAGTCCATTGCAGAACCTCGTAGGAGGGGGATATAGCCGTTTAGACAGTTCCATTTAAAGACACCAGCGCAGATACTTGAGTCCTCTGAATCTGAGGCAAACTGGTAGTTACAAACACACAGGATGGCTGTACAGTGTCTGGCACCTAGTAGGCCATCAGGTGGCAGCTACCATTGCAAGCTGGTTCCACCACTGGGCACAGTTGTTCTCTGGATATAACTGCTAGGTCCAACTGTTAAGCCGATGTGGGTTTCAGGGACTCTGGAGAAAAGTATCGATCCACTAACGACCTGCCTAAATCACTTGAAAGCCATCTGCAAACAAAACGCCCTTGAGAAATCATCAGTTGTCACCGCTCCTTCACCTCAGTGGCCGCTGGTGTCAGACAGCAAACTTCATTCCCTAATGTGTATCCCCCCCCCCCCCCCCCCCCGCCGACTTTCTCAGCCTCTCAGCCTGCTGGTTAAACAGCTTGGGGACAGTTCGCCAGCCTTTCCAGGCCTGCCACCTCCCAGCTAGAAAGGAATAGAGCTCCGTGCTGACCCCCAAGAGCTCCAAACCCGACCCATTTTCTCTAGGTCTTAATAAATGACAAAGAGGCAGAGTGCCTCTCGGCTCACTTTTCAATCGTGTGATCCATCTTGGAGATGTGGCCGTGTGACTGGGAGCGTAACTGACCATCTCAGGCATTGAGCTCATTAGACCCTTCATCTCCATCCCTCCCTGTCCCTCTTCTTTCCTCAATGGTGCAGTCACCAGCTAAACCCCAGGACACCAGACTAGAAGGCTTTGCTTGGAAAACACTGGAGTTCTCTTCTCTTACCCATGGCGAATCCATTTCGGCATCAGCTATGTATGCCCAGCCTGCAGGCTGGATGCTGGTGGGGGAGAAAGAATCCCCCAAACAGCTCAAATGACGCCTGCCCCCAAGCAAACAGGAAGGCAAAGTCTAAAGTGCACCGGTCCGGAGAAACTTCCTCGTGAGACCAAAGCCAAATCCAAATCTTTGTTCTTCTGGAAGGTGACTTAGTGCAGGGAAGGGCCCACGATGTATGCAGATTCCAAGAAGGTTCTGGAAGCTAGTTCAAAACTGGAGGCAGGACCGAGCATAGACCAGAGGTGGGGGTCAGGAAATTGCTGGTGGGTTGAAGGGCAGAGATAGGTAGGTAATGAAGCAGGAGGCCCAGCCCGCGAGTGAGCGTATGTGCCGTTGAAGTGATCCAGTTCTGGATCTCCAGAGGCCCAAGAGTACCCAAGTACTTTCAACCACTGTAAGGCAGGGGATCCGGGGACAAGAACCATTCTGATTCTTCTAAACGCTCAGGCCCTGCTGGTCCCCACCCTAAGGGGTGACACACACTATGACTCAGAATTTGGAGCTCCTTTTGTACTTCACACTCTGGGAGACCTTGGACCAGTCAGAGGGCTGATGAGGATCTCAGCCTCCTTCTTCAGAAGTGGAGATACTGGGCAGTTGGTTCATTTTCTAGATCCCTCCGGCTCGGAATTCCAGGTTTCTGCTCCAAAGTTCCGGAGCAAATATCCTCTGAGGTGGCAGTTTAGTGGCTCTGGTCCCCTGTTCTGAGTCATGCCTTGATGACAAAGTATAGTGTGTTTTCCATCGCATCTCCTTCTTCTGCTTAGCCTTGAATTCAGAGTTGAATTTTCAAAGGCTTTGGCTTTCTTGGAACGTCCTTGCGTGCAATCTGATATCCCTGGCTGCCATCTCCAGGTAGCTATGTGGGAGACAGCCCATTCTGGAGGCTGAGGATGGACAGGCTCACAGGGAATCAAGGTCCAGCATTTCTGGACTCTTGGCACCTTTGTGGGTGGCCCTTGAGACACAGTCTACTTTGGGAGGTGCCACTTGGCACTCATCCTGAAGTGAGTACCCTCCCACCCCCACCCCTGCACTGGGAAATGGAGTCATCCAGAATCCCAGACTACACACCAGACACTTGGGAAAGTTGGGGGACCAGGTATCATCTATGCAGAAATTGTTACACTGGCAATTGACTCTTAGAAAATTTGCCCTCACAAAGGGTCAACAGCCTTTGAGCTGGGACAATGAAAGTGGGGTCTTGAGGAGGTAGCTTCCTCTCTGACAGAATCATCTAGCTTCTTTTACAGCAAAGTGGGAGGGGAGAGAGGGGCCAGCTGCAGACAATGGCTTCTGGGTGGAGGGAACCCAAGTTCCATATGTGCCCTGAGCCACCAGTACACAGGGGCTATAAGGAGAGCTGTCAGATTCATTCGTAAAGGCCATCGTCCTCCCTGCAGAGCAGAGACCTCACAGAAAAGGTGCTCCTCCATGACAGGAGGCAGAGCCCACTGGAGCTAGGAAGGCAGCTAAAAGCAAAGCGAGAAGCAGGAGAGGCGCAGCGAAGAGGTGGGGCCAACACACAGCCCTACTGTGGGAGGCAGTCACCCTGTCCCATCCCTCAGACCCACAGCTCTAGCACCATCACCTCCTGGGAAGGTCCAGCAGAGTTATAGAGCTGGACGCTACACCTGCTGTCATCTCCTTTCCACCAGCCAGAGATCTGCATCCTGGACCCCAGTGAGGACAGGAAACAGCTGCTCCCTCATCCATGTTCCCGGGGGGAGCTGCCAAAGAGTTGTGGTGCCTCTGGTTGTCGCTCAGGGCTAACAGATGCCTTCTCTGAAGATGGAGGTGGCGTGGTTGGGGCCCGGCTGGGCAGATATCCCCACCTTACTCCTGCAGTGCCGTGTGTGTTGTTAGATGCTGGGGCCGATGTCATTCCTAGTGCCAGTAACACTGTTTGAGTTTTCTGGGTTCTCTAGGAGCTGTGCAATTGTACCATTTAAATAGGAGTGCCTACTTCAAATACAGTCACCAGACAGCAATGCCATGACTTGAGGTGTAGCAAGCAACAGGTTTATCTGGGGAAGCTGACGTGCTGCCTGAGCAGAGCCAGGAGTTTGGGATGCTGACACAGAGACAGATGCGAGATGAGAGGCTGCTTTGGAGTTGATCCTTGGCTGAGGAGCCAGTCAGGGTCAATGCTAAGGATGTTGGTCGAGAAGGATCAAGACGGAAGTCATACAGAGCACAGAGAAAGCGCTGGCAAGTCAAAGGGAGGCAGGATCCTGAGGCAGCTGCAAGGACATGGAGACATTGACTGCAGGGAGGAGAGGGAGGGAGGTAATGACCATGTTGAGCTGAGGTCAACCCCAAGCAACACTCTGAGTGACAACCACTGACTGTCACTCAGAGAGGGGCCACGGCCTGAGGCCCACCAAAGAGATGACCAGCCTCCCACAGCCTCTCCTTAACACCCAGAATGCAAAACCACTCAGAGATACCCATACCGCAGGGCTTCATTCCGTAGCCCAGGCTTGTCTGGAACTCTCTATGTAGCCCAGGCTGGATAGGATTTGGGACCTTCTTGCCTTGACCTTTCCAGTGCGAGGATCACAGGGCTTCACCACCATGCCTGACTGTTTTTCCGTTTCGAAGACAGAGTCTTCCCTGGATAGGATAGTTCCTTGTGTTTTCCTGCAGGAGACAGTACGATAAAATGGAATCTAGAAGCATATGGAGTACTGTCTGGGAAGGTATTCGACCCCCAAATAAACCCAAATGAACTATCTGATGTCCTATAAAAAGTCAACCTTCACAGACTTCCTACTGGGAGCCCCAGCGGCCCACCCCTGATGGGGTGCCCTGTGGGAGGCAGCGGTGGCTCACATCTTGGCACCTGCTCCAGAATTCCTCTTCTCTCCTACCTCAACTATTGCCGAGGAACAGTGGGCCCCTAACAGGAAGAAAACAGAGCAGACGGAAAGGGTCGGCGCTCTTGAAAGGAAATAGGTCAAGACACGGCCAATTTCCAAATTTAAAATTATTTTTGAAAATTGTCCCTTTAATACAGGACGGTGCCGCGGCCCTCTGGGGTGTGGGTGTGAAGCTTAAAGTTCCGGAGAGGCAGCTTCCTTAGGTAGCCCCTAGTTTACCCTGGAGGTTGAGCAATAAATGGGAACAAAAATAATTGGCCAGTTTCGCAGTTAGCTGAACCCAGTAGCAGCCGTTAAATAGCTTTCGCCTTCCTGGAGCTTGTGGTCCTCGTAAAGCTACAAGATGCGTTTCAAAGCTATGAATTTGCTAAATAGAACTTCATTTCCTCTTCTTATTAGAGGTAATTAAATTTATTAGACGTCAGTAAAAGCCTTGTAAACAGAAAATATGAATGCTTATAAAAAAGTCTGCCCTTTCTTTTCAACCCAATAATTAAGATGCAAGGAGGGAGCGGCTAATATCGGGCTTGTAATTTACGAGGTGCCATTCAACCCTGAATCCGAGACAGACTGCGGAGGTATTAAACACCGAAATGAAAATAATACCCACTGAAACGCATTATTTATTAAGTACATAACCACTCAGAAATAAACACATCGCAGAAGAGCTTGGTGTGTCTGGTGGAAACAGTGTATATACATCACCTCCTGCCGTGGATAGATTACCCATTGAGTCAGATTCTTAAATCAAAGTCATGCTTGCTTAAATGCGAGATGCCAGTGGCAGTTAGCGAGCCCCGAACTCACTCCACATTCGCCTTGACGGCGGCTTTCAAAGGCACTTCAGTGTTACTGGTTTTAACCCTCTCGGAAGAAGAGAACTCCCCCCAGCAGGCGTCTGGAAAGCAGAAACAAGAAGAGACTAAAAAAGAACAGTAACAATTAAAAAACTGTGATGAAACTCCAACCCCTGTACCCCAGGCCCGTACTCTGGTGACTTAACGACGAGGAGACCAGGGAGACGTCAATTACAGCGCATGCTCAGTTAGCGTCTTTGCCAGCAGCCCAGCAGAAACACGGGCTTGACACTAGAAAAAAACGATTCCGTGGAGACTTCAGAATCTGCATCTCATTGACGCAGGGCTTCCTTTGATTTGGTGGGGGGGGGGGCAAGGGGGTCTGGATTTTTGTTCGTTTTGGGGTTTTTGCTTTTTGTTTGTTTGGTTTTATGTTTTTTGTTTGTTTTTCGAGACAGGGTTTCTCTGTGTAACAGTCCTGGCTGTCCTTGAACTCACTCTGTAGACCTGGCTGGCCTCAAACTCACAGAGATCCACCTGCCTCTGCTTCCCAAGTGCTAGGATCAAGGGCTTGCGCCACCACTGCCTGGCTGGCTCCTCTGATAGGTCTCCCCCGCCCCCTCTAGCTGATACAAAGCAATCTATTAACAAAAAATAATTTGAGAAGTCCTGTTCACAGACGGTAACCACGACGACCTCCATTCTCCGGGTGCTGTCAGAGAGAGTGGGGATTGACATCCTCAATCCACCCAATCTTCATCCCTGAGTGAGCAAGAGCTCCGGGAGCTGACTGGGCCCCAGGTCCAGGGGCCTTGGTTTCCTCCTGTGGCGCGGAGTTTGATATGCAGGGCAATGATGCCCAGCTCCTTGTTCCTCTGGGTCACTTCCTGGCAGCCAACATGGCTGTGTAAGGAGAGGACTATACCTTCATTCCACCAGTCACCCGGCAGATGGTTTCCCTGCCAGGTAGATCGGCAACATGGACAAAGGTGTCATTGAAGGATGCAAAGATGTGGCAGACACCAAACACTCTCTCCTTCAGCCACTTGAGGCCCAGGGCTGATGACTTGTTCTTCCTTCTTTTCCTTCCCTGCAGGAGGTGACATTTCTGAATGTCGACTCCAGACTCCCCCACTGAAAAGCCTCCTCTGGTCTTTTACGAAGTTGAAATATTTAAACTTGGGAGCCAGTTTGTCCATCCATTTCACTCTAAAACCAGCTTTGGTAGCTTCTAGAATAGTTAAGAAGCGGCCTCCTGGGGCTGGAGAGATGGCTCAGCAGTTAAGAGCACTTGTTATTCTGGCAGGGGATCTAGGTTTGAGTCCCAGCACCCACATAATGGCTCACAACCATCGGTAAGCCCAGTCCGGAGGGATCCAACAAGCACACATGATGCACATACGTGTGAACCAGCCTCCTTCGCATATCTATCCGCTTGAAAGGACCTTGTAGATGCAGCCCCTCCTCCCTCCTCCAGGTCCATCCTTCCTTGGTGCTGAGGGGACTGAAGGCAACTGAAACCTGCCAGCTGGTAAGATACAGACTTTTGAGCTGGTACCTTTGCTTCATTATCTGGTCCCCAAATCATCTCCTCTTATACACTAATGCAGACAGAAGTTATTCTCCCCACTGAACTACCCTATCACCCAGCGCCAAAAAAAAAAAAACAAACCCAAACAAACAACAGCGGCAGTACCCAGGATCAAAAAGCCAGGTTGCTGTCCACAGTGAGAGTCAACACTCCTGGGCAAGTGCCATGGATCATGCTGGCTTTCAGGCATTTTCTCTTCAAGCAACTCTGCGCTGTTGGGGCCATGAGCAGCCCCGTCTTGCAGAAGGGAAACAGAGGAACCGAGAAATTCATCAATCGCCCACAGCCTACTGCTGTGCATGAGCTTACGGCAGGGCCCTGGAGGGTGGGTGTGCTGCACCCCACATGTAGCGATTTCACCACTCTGCAGCAGGGTGCTCCCCAGGGCACTGCGTCAAGTTTTATAAGGAAGTTATAGGGCTAGAGATGTAGCTGAGGTCACGTGCCTGCCTCGGGTGCATAAGGCTGGGTATGATTCCCAGCATTGCAAATAAATAAATATTTAAAAACAGTCTGTCTATGTGCGAGAGCAGCTGTGCCATGGGCTTCTCATCAGCAACCCAGAAGGCCCCACACATTTGCACCCTGCTAGATGCTCTGTCATCGCTGTGGCTAAAATGACAACCACCACTCTAGGGGTGTGGCGACATCTCAGATAGTTTATTTATTTTTAATTTTTTATTTTATGAGAATGGGTGTTTTGCCTGAATGTGTGTCTGTGCGCCTCATGTGTGTCTGGTGCCAACCGAGGACAGAAGAGAGTATGTGACTTCTGGAACTGGAGTTATAGACAGTTCTGAGTCACCGTCTGGATGCTGGGAATTCAACCCAGGGCCTCTGGAAGAGCAGCCGGTGCTCTTAACCATGGAGCCAGCTCTCAGTATAGTTTGAATCTGTGCGGATGGCTAACGTATGATGCTCTCCTCCTGCTTAGGGGCTCCCTGCTGATCCTCTTTGGCAGAAGGTCTGGATAGTCGCTCACCCAGTGCGGAGCAGATGGCGCAAAGCAGACAACGCCATGCCTGTTCGTGCTTAAAAGACACGCGGTACTGTGGATCAGCCTTTTGCCCGTGTGGCTGTCTCCATAGTGCTGTAGACCTGCCCAGTGGCTCTGCCCCCGTGGTGCTGTGGCCTTACTTCCTGCAGCCCTGTGGATCTGTAACCTCCACCATGTCCCTAAGTTCCACCCTGTGCTCCCCAAGATCTCTGTGTGTAACATGGGCGTGGCGGCTTTGTACTGTTCGCCTCCCTTGTGCGCATTTGCCTAGCACAAGTGACCTAATTCTCCAGGTAAATATTCCCAGTGTGGCCGCACTGTTCCGGTGGCCTGGTGACTCAGGTCAGTGGGGTCTAGAGTTAGTCTTGGGGATCTAAGCCCAGCACCCCCAGCAGAAACACTGAGCTTCCCCACTCCTCTCTGTGTCTCTCCTGGCTAGCAAAGTTTTATCTTCAGTAGTTTTACCTCTGAGGCTTTGCTGGGTCTGAGTCCATAACCTGAATACCAAGTGACATGGCTGAACCTCCACCCCACAACAGGGCTTTGCACATTCCTTCCTGGGTGCATCCTCAGCCCTGTTAATTCTAGAACTAAGCAAGACCTTCTGTAGCCCTCTCTGCCCTGACCATTGGCTCACTCGCCAGGGCTCTCCTCTCGGAACTATGGATATTCATAACAATGTTGACCATATATATCCCAGTACCATCGGCTCTCAGCCTTATTTTCTTACCCCTACCAAGTACCTGCCATGATTATGGCCACCTTACCTGGCCCTATGCTAGAGTCATGGGGCAATGTGGGATAAGGGAACAAAGTAGGTGCTTGGGAGCCAAAAGTGAGGGACATGTTTCTGGACTGGACAAAGGAATTGGGGTGACTTCAACAGCCCTGTAAGTCACAGACAGAAAGTCAAGGGTAAGGCAGGACTCAAGGGCTTCTTAAAGTAGGAAGGGGCCAGGTTAGTTTGGTAACATCAACTAATAAGCCAACAAGTATTTATTGAGCACGGTTAACTATCAGACAAAGCTGCACCCCAAGCCGGAATGTTAATTCTGTTGAAGGGCCTTGGGGATGTGAGATGAAACATTAGTGTGGAATGGGACCAAGCAGAAGCAAACATTTGGCTCTGTAAGCTTGCCCTCTCGTATCTGAACGTTTAGTATGAAGCCCACATTTGACACGCCATGTATTCAGAAACACTTGACACCAACAAATAGAAGCGATGAACGCGGTGACTTCCTGTGACCCAAAAGCCACGGTGGAAAGAGGGGCATTCCGGAAGGCAGATGGGGCAACCTTGGCAAGTCTGGGGCACCATTGAGACTGAAGCACTCACACAGGGGACCGTGAGGCCAACAACAGGGCAGCAGGGAGCGAGGCTCATTTTCCAGGGTTCATTCCAAGTGAGCAATTTGGAATCTATAAATCTAAATCTAGAAGATGAGGGCTTTCAGGCCTGACTACTTGGTTCTGGACAATTGAGTGGTGTGCTCTTCCCTGGAGAAGAAGGTTCCGCCCACTCCCAGCTTCCTTAGCTGACTGCAGTTCTTGGTGTAGGGTTGAGGCTTCCTGGGCTTTGCCACTCCCACTTTAACTTGTCTAATGTCCTTGTTCGGCTCCTGTTCAGGCAGTCATGTGGGTGAGGCTATATATGTATATTGTACTTAAGTATTTAGGAACATGTGTGTATAGACATACAAATGTATATATGCATACATATATGCATATAAAAACTGTTGGGGGCTTCCGAGTGGCAAGTCTAGCCCAGAGTTAGAAGCAGATATACACCACATGTCATGTGCCATAGCTGTAATCCCAGCACTCAGGAGGCCCAGGCAGGAGTATCCTGAGTTCAAAGCTAGCCTGGGCTACAGAGCAAGCCTCCGTCTCAAAAGAATAAAACAAAGTAAAGAAACACTTAACAGAATCCTCCTCCAAAATAACACAAAAAAGTAGCAGCTATGTGTGACTGATCTTCATAACAACACACAGCCATCCCTGGATGCCACAGAGCACAGGTACTAAACACTCCAGAACGAGCTAATCACCAGAAGCGTTAAAATCACTTGAGTTCTGGCAGCCAGGGGGTTCCGAAGGTCAGGCTTCAGCCCGCTTGTCCGTGGGACCTCCCCCAACACAGACACACACAGACACACACGCAGAGACACACACACACACACTGACACATAGACACACAGACACACAATAGTGGGGACAAGCTGTGTGGTGCAGGAAGCCAGGGTGGCTCTCTGTCCTCTTGGCATGACCTTTACTGCTGACTCTCTTCCTAGCTCGGTTCACTTTAATCCAGACCTATCCCTCTGTCTGTGCTGCTCCTTGACTACTCTTCATTACCCTCCCCCATTCCTTGGTGTTGAGTATTTTGGTACAGCTACTATGAACATATCATCATAATTTACATGCACCGAACAATTCTTAAAGCTGGGCATAATGTTAACGACTTAACACACACGATCACAAGTGGCCCACCAATCCATCGAGCTGGTCTTTGGTCAGCGCTGTCTGTTCTAGGCCTGTATTGAACATGTGGGGATCTGTGGGTCCCACCACTCAGTTCTGTTGCCATAGCGAGAAGGCAGTCATAACCGACGTGAAAACACACAGTGCAGCCGTGTCTTAATAAAGTTTTATTTGGTCAACACACTCCTGAGCTGGATTTAACTGAGAGCTGTGCTCTTCTGACTCCTTCTGGAGATTTTACTTTTGTCTTTTTTGCTTGCTCTGATATTCATCATTCTGTGGTACTGGGGGGCAGGGTCAAATCTAGGGCTCCGCACGTGCTGGGCAAGTTCCCTCCCAGTGAGCCGCATCTTCTCTTCTCTATTTATTAAATGGATATTTTGAGGCAGGGTTTCTCTTGCAAAGTTTCTGAGGTTGGCCTTGAACTCACTCTGTAGCCTAGATAGGCCTTGCATGCTGCCCTTCCCACACCGGCCTGCTGAGGAGCAGGGATGACAGGCTTGGGCCACTGGGCTCAGCTCTGTCGTTCTAAATGATCAACCTGGCTTCTTTGAAGTTTGTCTTCTGAATCATGAACACATATCTCAGTGGCTGACTCAGGCAGGAAAATCTTACCTAAGCCCATGGGCATTTGTGGCTAAGGAAAAAGAGATTAATGACATACAAACTATTTCCCAGGCTGACAAAACTGCTCTTTTTTGAGCCAGGATTGGGAAGGAAAAGAGGCCATTCCAGTAAGGGACCAAGAATCACTGTCTTCAATAGAACACAGTTTTGTGTGGGAGGTTGAACTCAAAAGTATTGTCCCCCAATTCCACTAAACACCAGAAACTTGAAACCTGATTTATATCACTCACCTTAAATAACCCAATTTCTCCCCTCTGGACTTCACTTGCCCCATCTGCAAAATGGGTATGATGCATAAGCACGTATGCCTGGGGTACATGCCCTTGAAAATAGGGTGAGGGTCCTCTTTTTCCAAGCTGTCCCTTCTCACTTCTCAGGCCCTGTGTCAAAAGGCAATGGTGAGGAAGCAGACAGGCTATTTGAGAAGGTCAGGTCTCAGGCTCTCGCTGCTCTTGTGTTTATGAAGGAACCAACACGTGTCTGTTAGATGGATCCATTTTAGAAAAGCAGAAAGAACTGTCAGCGCCCGTGGAACTGGCAATGTGGTGCTCACGAGGCAACCTTGAATGCTTCTTCCCCTCTCCCAAAGACCTTTTAGCTCCATAGGCAGGCACCAGAGTCCCTGGGTACACTGTCCCTATAGAGGCCAGCGTGGAAATGATCAGACATGGTACCCAGCCAGCAAAAGCCTGAGTCCAGGCCCCCTACAGGAACGCCACTCCCTTCTGCACACACAGCTCACTCAATGGAAACAAAAGAATGGGAGAATGTTCTGGGGAGGGGGAAGTAAGAACCCCACTCAGGCTAACCCTCTGGAACTGTACCAGGGGCCACATGGCTTTGAAAACTATCCTCAGTGCCTTCTGGTCAAATGAAAGCAAGCTTCTCACAGAGGGCTGGAGACGGCAAATGGAGCCAGAGTCATACACAGTTAGTTTCAAACTTATGTTGCTGCTCACAGGGAGAAATCAATGTACAGTATATTAAAAACAATCACTGCAGCCCTTAAATGATCCGATAGTTTAGCTTTGAATGCATTCGAGCTAATGGGGGCTTTAATGGTTTCTGACAGATCATTGCATTGATCAAGAGGCATGTATGAAATACACTGCCTACTAAACTCTGTTTTGATTTTGTAAAAAGAAAACTAAGCATCCATGGTAAACAGGGTTTGATTGTTCACATAGTCCCTGGGATGCCTCTCAGCCTGACCCTGGTTGGGAATACTGAGAGGACAGTGGGAATCCTATACACCTGGCTTGCCCCTTTTCAGCCCTAATCACTGTAATCAAATGCAACTCACTGTCAGAGGGGTTAGGGAGAGGGGAGATGGAAGGAGGGAATCGGGGGGCCCGGTTTCCATGATGGGTGAATTACCAGTTGCGGCTGTTGGTGCTCTGAAAAACCGATTCATCCCTTGTGGGGCCTGGAGGCTGCTTGTTCCCCATCCTTCATCTGAAAGGAAAACTGGGGTTATCAGTGGGGGACAGCCATTTTCCCAGGAAGCAAATGGAAACACATCCACCTTCCTTGCATGTTTGAGGCTCTAAGATAATTGGATGAGGAACAGAACGCGTCTGTCCTCAGCTTTGGTGCTGTCGTAGGGTGTATAGTCTGAATAAAAAAACAAAGCAAGAGTAGCTATTAGCATACCCCTATGGCTGTTTGGAAAGGTGGGTTTGCTGCTGTTAAAGCCTCCACAGTGAGCCATATGCCACTGCCTTGCTGGGTCAGAAGCAAGAAACCTTCTGGATCCTTAGCAACAGTCTCCATGGGTCTGTGTGGGCTTGGGTGCTGATGGTGCTCCCTAGGGGGAAGGAGTTGCACAGAGCACAGGTACCTTTCTTCCTAGGGGGAAGGAATTGCACAGAGCACAGGGCCAGGGGGTTTAAGCACGAGGATTCCTCTGGCTTATGGATGGATGGTCTTACGTTTAGAAGGACCAGAAGGTCACTTCAATCTTGGTACCATGAAGAATGCATGGTTGTTGTTTTTCCCCTTTACATCTCTGCAGAACTATAACTGAAACTCAGGGTCCCCACATGCTAGGCAAGCGCTCTGCCAGGAGTTACCTCTCCAGCTCCATGAGTGATCTTTGTGCGTCACCAAGCAAGACTATACATCCCATAGTCAATAACCAAGAGAGCCAGATGACCCGTGCCTGGTTCAGAACCACTGTCCATTTGAGAAAGCAGCTCTCCTAAAGGGGCCTTGGACTGGTCTAAGGCCAGCACGCTCCCACCTCTGCAGGCCGAAAACAAAGGGGAAATCCGGGCTGCAGGCCCTCTGTTTGTACTGGTGCCGGATTAGTCAGTAGCTTTTGTAAAATTGATGAATTTTGTCTAAAGGCAAGTGCCGACAGGCGAACCGATCTGTATCTGCTGTGATCCATTTAGCCCGACACATATGTGCGGGTGAGCTGGCTCACCTCGATCCGCTCAGGACTGATGAAAAGTAAATGCAAACCAAGTCGCGCACTGCGTCATTGGAAAAGAATCACCGAGTCTAATGGCGGGGAGTTAATTAATGCTTCCCTCCCCCCGGAGCGGGCTGACCCCGATCCTTAGGCACCCGAGTCGATAAACAATTGTTGTACACAGGCCATCCATTAGAAGGTGAGGCAGGGACGTTTTTAAGCAAATCTGAAATGGCCAGGGGTGACCTAATCCTGCCGTAGTAATAGCAGTATGAAGCAATCATTTTTCAGGCCATCTCATTTAGAAGAAGTTCTAGGTCATCTGCTGAGAGGGAAAAAAAAAAAATTAAGTCGTGAAGAGCAACTGGGAGAAACACATGCTGGTGGCGGTCTCCTCTAAGCTGTAAGTAGCGGTACTCCCTTCCTTGGTGGCTGTTGACTATCGGCTGCGGTGTCTTTGATGATAGAAACCGACACTCACTGAGTGATTACTGAGGTACGGCGGCGGGACTCACTGACAGCGCCCGACTGCAGGGTGTGGGGCACGGCCAAGTGCTAGCCCACATCTCCATCTTCCCCCACTGGGTCAATGAAGATTGGATTTCAGAGAGGTAAGCCATCTGCTTGAGTCACACACCAAGGACTTGGACGTGAGGTGACTGGGTTCATAATAGCTGGTACTTCCTGAAGATCTGTGCATGCCAGGCACAGATGGCAGCACTTTACATGCATGTGAACTTGCATGCCCTTCATGACCTGCTCGAGCCATAGACATGTTACTCCACCTTCCATTCCGTAGACGGGAAAAGAGGTGTGGAAGGGGCGTGTAGCCTTAGGACACACATACGCAACTAATACAGACCCAGAAAGTCTGTACCCAGAAGCCTCTACTGCCACACAGGACTTAGGTTTGGGGAAATCAGATGTCAACAAAATAGACGAGCAGGTGTGCACAGGAAAACTAGCTTCCAGTGTCGGAAGATGAAGGCTGGATATCAGAAAGAACCCGCGTCGGCAAGGCTCTGAGGGGAAAGCGAGCATACGGTGCAGAAAGAAGGAGTCAGAGTAGGGGATTACGGGTGTCGCTGCTTGTGGCTAGACTGCAGCAAGGGGACTTGGGGAGACATTCTGCTGGTTGCTGTACACACAACAGCCCCTTTTCTGGCGTCACCAGCATGTTCTGGAGTCTATCCAAATCTACCGGGGTGTCTCAGGGCTGCGAGAGTACTCCTTTTGCTGGCAACCACTGAGAACAGCCTCCCAAACACAGCAGCTGCCCTGGGTGCCCTTGTCCCCTTTCAGAAGCCATTATAGCAGGCCTGCCTTCTCTGTCCTCGGAGCTGCTGACTCTCTGCGGCTCTCCCAGCAGTCTCGGCGGCAGTCATTACAACCCGCCTGTGCCTTCCTCCCTCTTTATGGTTGTCAAATTGATTTCACCACCTCGATACCTATGGCTCCCAATGAAACTTAATTAAAAATACCATTTAATCACAGAGTAACAAAGGCAAACTGGATAAACGGCATTACCACTTCAGCGCCTTTTAATCCGCGCCGCCTTGCTCCATCTGAACCTGTTTGGATGAGAATTGCCTTTTCAAACCGGAATCCCCTTGTCTTCCATGCACTCGCCTCTGACAGATCCCCAGAATAAACAGTATTTAGCGTGGCATGGATCCAAATGTATGCAGTTTGCCCAGTGGTAAAATCAGCCTTAACTAGAGCAGGCAAAAAAAAAAAAAAAAAAAAAAAAAAAAAAGTTGCACTGGAAAATACCTTCCTTGGAAACGTATACAAAGCCTGCGCCCCAGCATTAGGCAGGGCTCATGCAATCTCATTTCTGGCACCCCTCCACTCACTTAGTGATGGATTTGGAAGCTTATTACTAAAATTGTGTCACAAGCCATGCCATGACCCCGTTCTTTTCTGTCTAGAAAACTCTGTCAGGCAGGAGGCTGCTGGTAAGAACAGGAGTGGATGACTATTGTGGGCGCTGCTTAGTGTGGACGCTGCATGCTGGAGGTGGCTGCTTGCATCTTTCCCACCACATGGAATTCCTGGCTGCCAAGACGCTCCCTGGAACTGAGTCTGTTCGTCCCTGTGACCCTTGGGATCTAGGCATTAGTTAGAGAAATTGCTGAAAGCATAAAATATCTCATCAAGTTGCCTCTACCTGCTCTGTGTAAAATCCTCCACGTTTCCCAGGGAACACTGCTTCTGTCTCTGCTCTAGTGGGATGGCAAGACTCTCCTGTCTTTCTCTACCTGGGCCACAAAAGCCTCTTTCCTTCCTTGAAGCCACCTCCAAGGGCCTCCAAGTCTTGTAGTCTTTGTGATTGCGATTCCTCTTCTGAAAAGGTCTTCCCTTCTACCCCTGGATAATCTACCCTTCTCTTCTGCTTTGGGTCACTAGTTCCCCTCCACGCTCCACCTAGGTGTTTCCCTTCCAAACACGAGCATCTAGAATGACCTTGTCACAGTATTGGTGTCTTGTCTGTCTCCCCGTGACAGTATAAATTCCTAAGTGAGTCACTCTGTACCTTGGGCCTCCATGAGCCTTAGAGTCCCTGGGAGACAGAGATTGGTGGTAGAATTTGACCTAGGGCTCCCTACACTGCTGGAGTCTGAGGAGAGGGAGGTCAAAAGCCCCTGAAGGTGATGGCACCTTTTAGACCACTTTTCTCAAGTGAGCTGTAACCTGTCAGCCATAAAGGCTGGTAGGAAAGTAGGTAGGAGCAACTCATATGAGAACCACTTCCGTCCACCCAGCAAAGCCCGCCCCCCTCCCCGCCCCAAAACTGGTGTAAAAGGAGAAAAGCACAGACTCTTGGGTTTCTCGTCTTTGAATTCTTTATTGTGTAGGAAGGGACGCACACAGCACAGCGGTAGGAGCAGACCACGAGCACAGTTCAACAGGAGGAACACGCACTGAGCACTCGACACTAATGCTTTCTACCAAAGGGCGCTGGCAAGCAGGTTTAGAGAGCTGCTGGGGGAGTGGGTTTACAAAACGATAACAAGGAGTAGCAGGGTTGCAGCAGAGCATAGAGGTCAGAGCACTGCCAAGCCACTGCCATGCGAGGACGGAGACCCAGTATGGGTGCCCTGACTTTTAAAGAGAATGCAGAAATTCTTATTCTATGTGGAATCTCCCAACTAATAATTTTGGCACCTAAATGGAATAAAATATAGAAAAAATACCACGGGGCCTAATGGCCCACAGAGCCAGAGGGCTGGGGATGGTGGTGGTGGGCCTGCCTGTGACATTTGAAGCCACCTACACCTTACTGAGGTCATTTCATTTAGACTGTGTCAGTACCCTGTGAGAATGGACCTCACTCTCTACTGATGAGGAAGTTAGGACTCATGAAAAAGGGGGCAAATCAAGGCCTAAGAGACTTGGGTTTCCGTACCGGGGAATCCCAGCTGCTGTCCGGTGGGTAACTCTGGGCGGGAGGGAGCCTCAGATGGAATCGTGGTTGCAGCAAAAATACTGCTGTTTACGGACCCTCCATATGCACGAGGACCCGACTCATACTCGGGCTGAGGGAAGGGGCTGTTGTCGACCTATCTGGGACCACCAGAAGGTCCCAGGCCAGCAGAAAGAGATGTGGGCCATGAGACACAGACAGCAAAGGGATGCAGTGGGGTAGGAGGATTGCTACTTCCAGGCCAGCTCACATAACACATCGGATGGTTAGCAGTACGCTAGAAATTGCTTAAGGGCTCTCGCTTGCTGCGTCACCTAATCTTCAAGTTAGGACTCGGTACTTGGTACTTGAAATACCTCCCACCATACAGATAAGAAAACAGACACAAGGACATGCAAAGGTCACAGTGGGGAACTTAATCCTGGCACTCTGAAATCTGAATTCAGGCTTGACCTCTCCCCATAGTCTCTGAGGCTCTGGCATCACTGGGATGGGAACCCATGCCACCTGCCGGTACCTATGAATGGGGAAATTCTAAAAGAAATGCTAACTCCATGAAATAGTGTCTGTAGGGCTGTCCTCTGTCATTGGATCAGGGAATCCCCGTAAAGACAGGATGTGGCTGTTTCCTTTGCTGTTCCTTCCTTGCTCACAGTTGGGCCCTCACTGAGCTGTATTACTGTTCCGCGACTGCTTTTCATTTCTGTCCTCCACGGTTACAGCAGCAATTGCTGCTACAGATAGAAAACCATAAGAGGGAAATGCCTGTCGTAAACCTGAAACCCGGATGTGTTGTCTGAAACTGTAGTCATCGCACCCCCGACAGGCATGTGACATGTGGCCAGGGCACGTGAAGAAGGGATTTGTAGCTACAATTTGAGCTTAAATTTAGGTCTGTGCAGTGAGCTAGTAACCACCATCTGCGGATGGCTCAACCGCAGGAGCCAAGATGAGAAGCTGGGGTGGCTGTCTCCAGCTCTGGGGTTCCATGCCTGGGTCTACTCTTTGTCTCTGAGGTGGCAAGCCCAAGAGGAAAGGAGACGATGCTTGCTTAGCTCATTCCTGTTGCTGCCTTGGGGACAGAAAGGGCTCCCAAGGGAGAAAAAAATGAGTGTGCAATATTTTGTGGTATGTGTGTGTTCTAGTTTAACACCAAATCAGACTAAAACACTGTGTGATTTTTCAACATTTCTGTATTTCTGGGCTTTATTTCCTAGCTGTTTTGAGTTGGAACCCAGGTCCTATAACCTACGGGCTGAGAGGCGTCTACACTACCCTTGTCCAAGGTTCGGGGAGGAAAGCCAAGTATAGCTTTTCCTTCGCCACCTACTACTTGTGCTTCCTCTAGGCTTTTGGTCCCAGAAGCTTGCTTCTGAGCTCTGAAACCACCTCTGTGAGGTCAAAGGGCAGAGGCATGGAAGGGTCATCCTTCTCCCAGTAGGGCCGGCAGTCTGGCTTCTGATTGGCTGGTAAGTTCCGGACGATTCGGGACTGGCACCTAGGAGAGGAAGAGCGGCAATTAATTCACTGGAGGGAAAGCCCGGAAGTTCCAGACTTCTGGGAAACGTGAAGAATGAAACTGGCAAATGTTCCAACAGCAGCTGTTGAAGGTGATGGGGACGGCAAAGTGGGAGGAGGCGCTCGCACGGCAGAGAGCACACATTTCTGAGGAAAACCTGTCCGGCTCAGGGTTGGGGCTTCAGGTTTCTCCAATTCCCAGATCTGCATTATCTCCAGTGGTTTTGGAGAAGCCAATCACTAGGGAAATTGAGTTACTCTGCCTTTAAAATGGTGAATTATTTTTTCATTATCTCAACAGTTATTTAAAGTGTGTGATTAAGCCATTATCAGATTTAAATGTTTGTGGGATTTCGATGTATTACTAGATTACTAGGAAAGATTAAATTGAATTTACTGCATTAAAACGTCCAAGAATAGATTAAACAATATTACAGGCCAGGATTGACTTTGGAGATCCTGGAGATTTACAGGTGTCCCAGCTTGCTGGGTTCAGAAGAAAAGGCACTCCAAGGAGAAAGAGGTTTATAAGGATATATGCAGATAGAGGTTAATAATCATTTCCGCTGATGAATAGGTGGGGAAAGTTCCACCAAATTAAATTAAGAGGCTAGCAAGAGTTAGTCCCCAAGGAAAACACTTAAATCACCATTTTTATTAAATGGATTATTCATCAATAGTAGAGAAATTAATTATCATATGCAGCTAAACTGTAGCCTGGTAGGAAAAAGTTGGAGTGCCATCCTCACATCTCGGAGGCACCACCCTCTCCGGGAGTCGAGCTCATTTAAACTGGGCTTGGCAAATGCTTTGATTTCTGTTTTAGTTATCTGAAAAATGAGGGTCATAGGAAAAAACATGGGTGTAATAAGTAATGACTGATTTCTTACAGGCAGAGCACATGCACCAAACCTGTGTTTGCAACAGCCATGTAGGTGCCCCTACCTCTGCCCTCCCCGTCACTGTCAGCTAAAGAGTGGCCACACCCACTCCCAGTCATAGGACTGGGTAAGACCCTCATGGGAAGACATTTCTTCTCTGGGGGATTATTAATGGGGAGGGGACTCCCAGGGGAAAGCATACTTCAACTTTACACCTATTTTTGCATGTGGTTAATTGCCATACCGGCATCCTATGCACTCAATCCGTCGTACATTACACGTAACATTCCAATATATCTTCTGCTCTCCGCATCAGACCCTGATAATAGCGTCTGTTAACACGTACTAAGTACTATTATGTAGCACATCACTTCATAAATAATAAGATTAGCTGACCTCGGGGGCCCCAAGAAGAGTAATGTGTTTAAATGTTCTCATTATTTATTTAAAACAAGAATTAAAGTAACAGAAGCAGCCCCTGACAATCCTCTTAGCATAAATATTCAACTGTTTGTGCTGATAAGCACACGCGGCGTGGAGGGGCAGAGGGCACGCTCAGCAGCCTACTTCATAATAGGCCGGAGCCCACGCTGCTTGCTGTCGCCCTTCTCGGGGTGCGGCCCTGCAATTCCTGCGACAGTCTCTAAATCACTTGAAAGAGGCGAGGGGGAAATTAATATTCAAGGGAAGCTGCGACTAATTACAAAAGGACCCGGGAAAGCTTTTTAAATTGTGCTTTCTCTCGACCCCGGAATCACAGAGTAATGCTCAATTTACTGGGTAGGGAAAGTTATTCCAAATTGAGCATTTCAATCTCACAGTGGATAAATTATCCATGCACATATTATCCTGCTTGGCAGATTAAAGGGCTGTGATAAGTGTTGATCCACCTAGAATATCATAAGGCTTGTAAAAAGTCAATAGAGATGCTTTCTCAGCTGTCAAATGGTTTTGCCTCCTCACTTTGAGAAAGTACTAGAAATATTCAGACCCATGGCAGAGCTGTGAGCATGCTGGCCTGCTTCTCGGCAAATTGTTCTCGGCCACTGTTCTCACTAAGGATGGCTTCATAAAGTCTCCTGGCAGGCTTGGAGATTTTATGTGTGTGCATACGTGTGTGTGTGTTGAATTTCTCAAGGGCCCAAATTCAGCTATATTAAGATTGCTGTAAAATTCTTCTCTCAGCGGCCAGTACTCCTTGCTAATCTCCAAGTGCCAGTGAGAGGGACAAGCAGGGTTCCATGTTTGAGAAGGGACTCCTGCCCTCTCCAGCTACACAGTCTGATTCGGTGTTACACCAAATTGTAGAAGGGGACAAGAAGGGACTGAGAATGATCTGGAGGCCTGAGCCCTTTCAGCTGTTATTTTTATGTCTTGTTCAAATCACCCCTGTCTGCTGGGGTCTCAGGGTCCTTAGATGGCAGCATCAAGGGTCATGGTGTATTCTCTGGAGATGCGGAGGGACCCATCATTTGGGAAGTTCTTTATCGTATGGAGCTGTGGGTTCTTGTCTATGTAATGGTGATGATGGGAATGAGAATAATGACAATGGCCCAGTAGTTCCTGCTATCTATGCAACGTTTTCAGTTACTCAGTCAACCAATGGAAAATTCTAGAGATAATTTGTAAGTTTTAAATTGTGCACGATTCTGAGCAGGGTGATAGGATCCTGTGTCCCACCCGGGATGTGAGTCACCTGCGTCTCTCATAACCTTTTAAGCGCATGGTATAAGCTCCTTGGTCCACGTGACCATGACCCAGAGTCACAGAGAGCAGACAATGCTCCTGACACCATGTCAGACGGTCAGCAGTGCCCGAGGCCGCCTCAAAGCACCCATGTCATTGCCACCCATCTCAGCTCACCTTCTCCTTGTAGGCACCTCACAGCACTGCCCTTGGGGTGAGTGGAGCACGTGGCATTTTGGGAACAACTAAATTCATCTAATTCTATTGCAGCACACTGTTAAAATGGTTCTGTTTCATTAGTTACTGGTGCCCATCTTTTCCTGTGCTATCTTTAAATTAAACTTTAACTAGGCATGTGTGCTCAGGAAAACTTTATTATTATCAACCATTATTTCAAGCATGCCTGAGGAATCAGAGGAAATATTCCCTACAAGCAAGTTGCTGTCTGTTTGTGTGTGTGTTCTGCAGTAATAACATTCTGACTTATGTGTTTGATGTGATTAAGTGAATGAACAGAGATAGTGTTTGGAATATTGCCCAGCACACAGTAACTATTAAATATCACCACTATCATTACTTTCACCACGAGTGTCAGTGACAGCTGAGAGATGCCACCAGAGTCCTAGCCATTGCTGAGTGGCTCTCTCCTCCTTCCAAAGGCCCTTGGTCCGGGCCTCTGAACTGGTTCTCTGGGGGCAGCTCAGCGACCCTAGCATAGTTCTTTCTGCCTTGAATCACACAGCCTATGGCTGAATCTTGTCACAAGCAACATCCTGAGGCGTGAGGCTTACCCAGAGAAGCAACTTTCAGTAGCAGGCTACAGTGTGCAGACTCAGTAGGACCAGCAGCTTCCAACCCACACTAAGGAAGGAGTGGTGGCTGCTTCATGTGGACTTGCCCCCTTACTGGAAACCATGCTGGGTTGTTTCTTAGCATGAATCCTACAGTCCCTTGAACAAGAGAGGGGCCCTGAGTGTCCTAAGATGTGTTTTAGCAGCGCCAAGCATGGCGGTGCGGTGGGCACAGCCTACTCCTCGTCAAGGGGAATAGCTCGAGAGGCACACGACACAATCTGGAGAAAACAGAATCAACCTGAGATGGGAGGCAGGAGCTGAGGGACAATACTTTCTTCTTTCCGGATCTGTGCAACCCTCACCTTCCATGGCCGTTTCGCTTCCCTGCCACGAGAAGCAGGGTTCTAAACTGTATCATCAGATGGAGAAGGCTCACCTGAGCTAGGTCTCTGTCGACTGCATTCTCTCAAGCTTTGTCTGAGGTAGGTTCTTCTGTCACTCGCAACCCAAAGAACCTGATGACGCCAGCCACTCTTCCCACCTCAGCTACTCCCCACATTTACAGGATCCACTGTCATGGTCTCACCGTGCACCCATGCTACGGCTGGTACTGTGCAGTGTGCACACAGACTATCTGTGCTTGAACTTATGAACGTGGGGCTTTTGCTAGGAAATAAGCCTGTTTTCACAGCCAGAACCTGATGATCTTTTCAGAACATTTAAGATCCTACCCAACTTAGTGGCCTTCCCAGTTCTTACCGTCCCTAGCTCTACCTAACTTAGTGTCCTTCCCAGTTCTTACTGTCCTTAGCAACCCAGTATGAAGGTCACAGCTTCCCCTCCCGACATTCATTCTCATCTCCTAAGGGGAAAACTCTATTTTTGGATGCTTCTGGAGTTAGCAAGTAAACCTGAATTCACTTAGAAAACCCTGCCCCTCTCTTGAAACACTTAAAAGGGAGCCAAATAAAACAGAACGAACAAACCCAAACCAAACCAAACTCAAGGTTAGAAGCTCTTCATCCCTCTCATTCCCATCCACCTGGCTTCCATCCCAACGGCTCAACGGACTATCCTCAAAGGTCTTTGCTGCTGAGGAAAGGTTCTCTCTGAATGACCTAGTGAGAACATAGGGAGCTGGCTGGCCCAGAGGTCCTGCAGCCTCCACCCTGAGGTGTAACTCACTGATTTCCCCCAGGGCTTCCCTTACATCTGGGTGATCAAGATGGCAGCTACATTAGTGAACATTGGCCGCCATGCTAAAATTAACCACTTTAGCTAAAGTGTGTGTTAATTATGGGTATGCAAGCAGTCAATAAAGGTTAATGCAAAAGTCAAAGGATAAATTTCTTCCCTTATCGCGTCACTTCACAGACTAAATGACCAACATTATACTTTGTGTTTTTAATCAATAGGTTTTACAGTAATGTGCTGGCCATTGATTTTAAGAAAACACATATGGTTCTTTCTTGTCCCTAAATTTTGCAACAAATAAAGAAGGACAGGTAACACTCTCCAGACAATGACAAAGTTTCAGGACAAACGGTTTCTGCTAAGAGACTCATGAGGACGGACAAACTACACACACACACACACACACACACACACACACTTCATGGAGAGTCATCAAGCACAGGCCAAGAAGAGACAAGAGAAATGAACCACTAACTGCGAGTTCTTTTCTGGGGAAGAGAAAGCAGACTGAGGAAAATAACCACAATCTTTTATTTAAAAGTCTAACACCCAGGTGTGCTTCCTATGACCCCTTCAGGAAGCTGAGGGAGGTGGTAGGAGCTGGCATCTAGATTCCTATTTGAATGAGGGCTGCCTTATCCCAGGTTAAGACAGGGTGGGCCCAGACCCTGCACAGAAGCTGGCCGCCCTTTGCATTATATCCTAGCTTTATCATGGGTTCCCATTTGGATCAAATGGGTCCTGTCCATCAACTACTTAGCTATTCCTGCCAAACCGATGTATTTGGGAGATTTCACAACACTTGTGGGGTGGGGGGCACAAACTTTTTTTCCCCTTATTTCTAGGACTCTGGCTGTAGCAAATGACTGAACAATCTTCCTTTTTTTCCTTTTCATCCTCAGGCTTTGAAGTTCTTACAGGCGTTATCTGCAGAAATAAACGAGAGCTGTTTATCCTTCTTCAAGTGCGTAAGCCCTCTCTCATTATAGCCTCTGGGTGACCTTGAGAAAATATCTCAAGCTCTCAGGTTTCTCAGCTGTTACGTGAAGTGCACGGTCCTCTGCTCTGCTGGGCTACGTGGAGATGAGATCAAGTCATGCATATGAGGCCCTCCAAAGTAGGCAAAGTACACAGACCCGCAATCGTGCCAACACACCCACCTTCTACGGGGCACACATCCTAGTTTTAAAATGAAGCTGATAATGCAGTGTTATCCAGGAAGGCTTCTTAACACTTGGGAATAAAATGGTAGTAATTTGATGCTTCTAAAAGCAAGACTAGTTTAAACTAGTGACATCATCAGAAAATCTCGAATGACTAATGAAGTGTGTTTTTCAAGTGAGAATTTCCCCCTGGGATTTTCACCTACAGTGAGGGGAGGGTCTGGCTAAAGTTAGTTGGGAGACTGCGTTAGGATCTCACATCCAAATACATTCTCTCAAACAGCATATACCAGTCACAAGGCTTATGAAGCCTCGAGGAAAAAACGCTGGGGAGATCCATGCTAACCCACAAAGCCAGAGAGCCTGGAGCAGCCCAGGAGAGCAGGAAATAATGACAGAAAAGACCATGGTTTCCTAAGGCCTGAGGCTTTCAAGGAGTTGGAGATCAGTGTGGCTACCCCAAATCCCTGCCCCACTCAGCCTCTCTGGACAACGAGACGGCACAGCTGCCACACAGAGTGATGCAGCGTTTGCTATCTAGCACGGCTGCCCAGTCCTTGCCTCCTGCACAATTTAAGGAGTTTATCTATGTTGTCTGCCTTAAACCCACTATTTAAAACCTAACCTCAGGCTATTTCGTTGTACTGGTTCTCACAGCTTCATTGGGCTTTGTTTCGATTTATTTCATTGTGAGAAGGTGTGCAGGCAGGGAGATAACAATCTCAGTCTTAGGCTGGCATGGTAATGGCATGCCTAAGATTTCAGTATGGAGGAGAAAAAGCAGGAGGATTGTGAGTTCAAAGCCAGTCTGAGTTACTGAGACTCTCTCTCTCTTTCTCTCTCTCCCCATGTATACATACATACACATACATATTTACATACACACATATACACAAACTTAGCCTTGCACTCCAGCCCCTCCCTGTGAATTTTTGTTACCGCTTAATTGTAACATTCTGGAAAATGGTAGCAGTGAGGAGCCTTATCTTTCAGTTACCAGGAAGATCTACTTTGCAAAGGTGATCTCATCCATTAGCGGTCCAGCTTTGGATAACTCAGTTTACCTACTGCAGAAGCAGTTCCTAGCTGGGTTTCGGTGCGGGGCACCTTCACGCTCCCTGTAAAAGGCTCTTCTCCCCCTGCCTTCACGTCACATTGCTGCTCTCAGCTCGGTCAAGTCAATGCGCACCAGAGGGAGGAAACCCAGTCTTTACCCACAGGCCATCTTTCTTTCTTCCAGCTCAACATACCTTCTTGGTAGACAGCATTTTTTAAACACTGACCCTTGAATCCTGGTTTAAATCATAGTTGTATATAGATCTCTCTTTGTGTCTCACCCCGTGGGAAGAAAGAAAGAATCTAATAAACAAACGGTTGTATGGGCTCTTTCAAAAGGTTCTAAATAGCAAATATCCCCCAGACACTTTGAATACCAAGATGATGCCACCAAAGCCAACTAGTCATCACCCAAGAGATGGCAGGGTTACTCAGCGCAGACAGCCGGCTGTCTGGACCTTGGTCAAATACTCGTGTGGATGGAATGAGGACTGTACTGTTCTGTTGGCTGGGCCAAGGAAGCAGCTGGGAAGAGCCAGCTGCTGGGACTGGATTGTGTTCTCCACACCTCGAGACTAAAAGGCATTTCCTGTATAAGTCGCTTTTAGAGCTCTCAACTCTTTCCTTCAGAATGTAGATGACCCATAATTTGTGTGAAAAATAATACCATCCCTACATCACTCAAAAACTACAGATGCCAAGCTTTGGATATGAAGCATATACCCAAAGGTTTGTGTGTTGAAGGCTTGATTTCAGAGCTATAGTGTTGGGGAAGTAAGTGATTGAATCATGAGGGTTCTGGTCCAAATGATGAATTAATCTACAGGTGGATTCCCAATTGAATGGCTCTCTGGAGGTGTGCCACTGAAGGCTACATCTTGTCCCTAGCCCCTTGCTCTGTTGCTCAGTTTCCCGTCTGTAATGAGGTGAGCAGTCTGTTATATTGTGTTTCTGCAGCCATGATGTCTACCTGCCTTACTACTGTCCTGATGAGCCAGGGCCAACCAACCCGAGGTAGAAACTTCTGAAACCATGAGCCAAAATGATCTTCCCTACTGTAAGTTGTTTATCAGAGATTGCACATGTAGGTTTTTGTTTTATCTTTTAAAAGACAAAGAGAAATGAGGTTCCCAGCTCTGGAATTCTAAGAAGAGATTTCCTTTGCTAAGGGCTTCTGGTCTTCTAGGCTCTGGGAACCAGGGAAGAGGTTCTACCAGAGAGAGAATGGTGCTCACAGTGTGGCCAGGGCAGGAAGTATAGAGAGGCAGATATACGATGTTAAGTCAGGGACACTTTCTAGCCACAATATGTCCCAAAGGCATCTCTCCACTTTTTGCAGGAGCCTAGGAGTGCTACACCCTCCTTCTATTGCTAGTGTGGACTGCCTCAGTCAGAGCTCTGCGTGCCCCCCAGTCTAGGTGACTGTACTACAGACCCTCACAGCAAACCCTTACTCCTGTGGCTCTGAAAATGGCCCTTCGGGATTTGTTGGGGGCTTTGTCGCCATGGGAGAAGTATATGAGTTATTCTAGATTGTGCCACTGCTCCTTCAGTGACAAGTTTTAGACCAAAGAAACAGCAAAAATGCTCCTGAAAACACAAAGGCACACTGCGTGCAGACACTTTGCACATGGTCTATGTAATGCACACACATGTTCTATGTAATGCACACACACTGAGTGCAGACACTCTGCACATGTTCTATGTAATACACACTGAGTGCAGACACTCTGCACATGGTCTATGTAATGCACACACATGTTCTATGTAATGCATACACATGTTCTATGTAATACACACTGAGTGCAGACACTCTGCACATGTTCTATGTAATACACACTGAGTGCAGACACTCTGCACATGGTCTATGTAATGCACACACATGTTCTATGTAATACACACTGAGTGCAGATACTCTGCACATGTTCTATGTAATGCACACTGTGTGCACTCTGCACATGTTCTATGTAATGCACACACATGTTCTATGTAATGCACACTGCGTGCAGACACTCTGCACATGTTCTATGTAAGCGCCCTGTCCCTAGAAGAACTGAACCAACCCACGCTCTTAAGACTAACACAGGGTAGAGTCTGGCTCTGTCTCACTCAGAACCTAGAGCTCTTTGTACTATTCAAAACAACAGAGAAAGAATCCCTTGAGGGGTGGGGGCTGTCTAAAAGGAGTTTCCTGAGGGCATAAGCCTCAAATCAGACTCTCCAGGGGAGGGTTTGGAGAACCTTACTTTTATAAGTGACTTTTAGCAGCGGGCCATTCAGGACAAAGCTGCACCATGTAAACTTGCCCAAAGGACCACAGCGATGCTGAGGCAGGGCTGTAGTGGGGGACATAGGCTGTCTTTGTGACCACGCGGAACTAACAATGAATTCATCTTTATTGCAGAGGAAACCAGAGAAAGCATGTAGGTACGCAATTGGACCTGGTAAGCAGTAGACTGGTGACCTTCCAGGGTTCGGAGCACCCAGCAGGTCTCCCAAGGTGTGCTGGCAGGCTCATGGAACCACTTAATACGTGAGGCTGCTTGGCCCACCTCTTGGGTGTAAATCCGGGAGGCAGAAGGTTGAGAATAATTTTATCCCAGGTTCATTTGTCGGCTGTCAGTTGCATAATGATGGTGATGAATGGGCTACCTTGACAGCAGAACATTTAGGAGCTGCTGACCTTTGGTCTCTGGTCACATGATAGGGTCACCTGAAACCTGCATGACTTCTACCTGCTCAAGGGTAACAATATAAAGGTCAAACGGGTTGGCGGTTCTATGTATCAAGTCTGAGGCAACTTGGTTGGAAGCTTTAAGAGAGGCCGGGTTGGGTTCCCCGGCATACAAAGCTATGGACGCACTGCAGAAATGTGCTTGACAAAAGATATACAATTTCAAAGGCGGCTAGAGTAGCTTGCCTTGCAAGGGAATAGAATGAACTCATTATTTTTAAAGGGCAACAATGAAAACAAACACTTTGGAAGAAAATATATTCTGCCAGTGACTCAGCCATTGGGAGGGAAAGCACACGGGCATATGACTTAATGAGTGTTATTAATGCCGTACCTGTGCTGTGGCATAAGGTCCAATTGGATGCAATTACTGGAACAAAATCCCCACTGGGTATGATCATGCCCTGCTCTCAGCCATAAAATACGGTCTCTCCACTGTCTCTGTCAGCATAACACCCCACAAAGGGCTATGACTGACAAAAGATAACCCTTTCAATTTCATGACTTCCCTGTTGCTTGAAACTTAAGTCAAGTTTGCATGGGATAGTCTCAAACTTCAGAAAGATTCTAGAATAACTTAGGACCAGAAATTCAAGCCAATGTGGTTTTTAATAACATTTCAAAAAAAAATAAAAAAAAAAAAACCACCCATTTTGTCCTGCAAATCTCAGGATTTGCAAATCTTTGGAAATCTTAGGATTGTTCAAATGTTTGGGAAAATTCCATTTACTCAGAATCAGATAATAGGTGTCACATGGATAATAAACATAGTTAAAAAAATAAAAGCAAGAGAGCCAATGCCATTGATTTCCCAAACCTAGAAATTACATAACCTGGGCAAGAAGCAGATGTCACAGAGAAAAATCTGATTTATCCAGAGGGTCTGGGTCTTACAAAGGCTGTTTGCCCGCAGAGTCAAAGACAGACAGATACTGGGGCATAATCCATTCATGCTCTGGAGAGATAAGCCAAGCCAAGGACAATGGCTTACTGAATCCAAGGCCAGATGTTCTGGCTTAGGGATGAGCACTGGAGCTGTGAAGTTTATGACCCCGTATGCTACCTGTCAGTCTGTCTCCACAGCGCTGCTGGGTTTAGAAATACTTCTGAGTAGCCTGCTTAACTGGGGTTTGAAGGCTGAGAAACACCCACTGAAGTCCATTTAAAACCCATTTGGAACTTGAGGCCCAAGAGTGTCTTAGAGGTCCATGGTACTTGTCGTAGGAAGCTCTGGATCATCAAACACCAGTGCTGAGCAACAGTCTATGTTCTGATCCCAGAAAAGACAGGGCGGGCACAAGAGATGTCTGCTCACTAAGGGCACACCAAATTTCCAATGTAGGTTCATGCTTTGCACAGACTTAACAGGTAAGTAAAAGTTAAAAATTCTGCTGTGCGTGGTGGTGAGTATCTGTAATCTCAGAACGTGGGAGGAGAGGGGGAAGAAGGAGTAAGAGTTTGAGGCTAGCCTGTGCTATAAAGCCAACATTCTCAGCATGGTCCAGAAGACCCTTGTCCATTTCCTGTGTATTTGTCCCCAGTGCTCTGGTTTTCCATCAGTTTGCTTGTGCACTTGGCTTCACACACACTGGCTTGCTTTTCCTTTAGCAGGCCAAGAACATGTGCAGGGGATTAGTGAGCTGTTCCGTCTACCCAGAACTCCCCTCTCTGCGGTCTATGGTGCTAACCTACCCTCTCACCCTCCGAGATACTGCTTAGAGATTCTGAAGAAAGCTTCCTGGCTGTTTTACTCACTGTTCTATTCTCTGGACCTAGACAGAGTACACTTTGACACACGAAGACCTGGGGACACACTAATGACTGAAAACACCTCTGCCTGCACTGCTTAGATGAAATCAATCTTCCTATTGTATAACCCTCACAACAGCAATGGAGAGTACCTGGCGCACCGAACGGGGTGATAATAATGTCATTACTACCTGTGGACAAGGAGGATCCTGTGGTGGGGAGGACACGGCTCTGAGAATCTAGGACTTTGTTCTGCCACTTGGTTATCCTGTGACCTCAGTTAAAACCTGATTCTGACCACCCTGGCTCAACTATATGATGAGGGGTTGGATAAGACAACCTTCAAGAACCTCCCCGACGCTGAGCAAAGATCCACACACACTACCGCGCACGCTTCTTAAGTGTAGGACAGAGAGGTCTTATCTCATCCTTGGACACAAGCAACTGGGGGCCTTGTTCTAGGTCACAAGGCCAGTGTGTCTCACAAACCAGAACTCTTAGGTCACTGCTTCGCCCAGGATTTTTCTTTCTTGGTAGTACCAGAAGGACCACCAGATACTGTCATTGTTACTTAAAAGCTGCATTGCAGGCAGGTTCTGGTTTCCTCGGACATAAAAGACGTGCACGGGACACTTCCCTGTGCTACTAGCCAGAGTCTACAGGCTCTAAGCCAGCATTTCATTTGCAGGCTGCAGAGAATTACTCCTTTGCAGGGACCTCTGTGGTTGCTAGTGTGGCCTTTAGGAAGAAGAGAAGGCCAAAGCAAAGCGTGATTGAACTCAGTGTTCCTTTACGGCATCAGCATCCATGCCTGCCCTGACTGCTCTCAATGACAGAGAATGGCAGGGAAGTGTAAGCCCAAGTTGGTTTTGGTCGGGATGTTTTACCACAGCAGTAGAAGCAACTAGAACAAGCAGCAAACTAGACAAGGGTGCAAGTTTTGTAGAACCTTCAATCGGTTGCTAGTAAGAAGGCCTAGGACCTGTGGTGGTTAAAGAGGATGGATGCTCATCTTTGCTTCACATTCAAGAAGCCCAGGGGTGCAGGTCCCAGGAAGACAGTCCGCAGATTTACAGGAACTCTGCTCCTCCTATGCTCTGCTCTGACATTCACAGATGACTGTCTTTCTTGAGGGCACCTGTGGTCCATTATGTTCTAGCCGCCATACTGGAGTCCCAGGCAGCGAGGAGAAAGGGAGAGGGCGAACTATGCCCCTCTTCCTCTTTCTCAGAAGGCCAGCCTGCAGGGAGGCTGGAAAGTGGCTGCCTTGTCCCTTTCTTTCCCATTAAAACTGGGATTCTATATTAAGGCAGACGGAATGAGTGAATGAGGAGGAGAAATCAGGACATTTCAGCTCTAGTCTGTCAAATGTTCTGTGGCGAGCTATACGGGTATATGAAGAAGAGAGCAGTATGGGAACATGGGGGAGACGTTGGCAAGTGTTTAAGAGAAGAAGTGACATTACCATGGCTGGAGAAGTGTGAGGAGGGGGCTGAAGATGTAGTCAGTGAACCCTGGGGTCTCAGGCCACTGTGGAGACTGGATTGTTCCTAAGTGCGGGCTGAACCGCTGGAGAGCTTTGAATGGGAGGTCTTCATCCCAGGGCTTTGTAGAAAACCTCCATGAAAGAAAACGACTATGCTTGACCCCACACAGAACTGGTGAAACTCCCAGGGCGTCTTCCTGGAGTCTCGCGGCTCCCAGCTGCTCTAGGGCTGAGAGGAGGGCAGGCTCGGAGTCTTGTTGTGCCAACAGTGTTCATGGGTTGTCCCTTTGCACCAGAACGTGACAGGCCAAAGCCTGTGATCCCGAATCCACCCAAGGTGTCCCTGCCCCAGAACTCAGCTCTCATCTGGTTTGTGGTGGTGATGCTTTGATTTTCTTAGTTGTAGATTCAGGCTGAGAAAGAGGCCCAGCCTTATTTATATATCCAAGCCAGCTTCAGAATCAGAGCTGGGCTGCTTTGAAAGTGACTTGGCTTGCAAGGTGGTTTTCACAAAGAGAGACCAGACTGAATTCTAGGATCCCCATGTGCTTCTGGGAAAGAAGTGTTCTCTGAACAGAGACCCCTAAAACCTTGGGGAGAAAGGAAACTACTAGAGAGATGGCCCTAGGTGGGTACTGGGGTCCTTAAGCCTTTGGCTAACTGGGCACATAGCCTATTCTCTATCTTGGCCCCAGAAAGAGAAAGGCAGGGGATTCAAGACATTAGATATTTCTTCTAGTCTCTGGTGGACGGTAAGGCCAGGACATGTTCTTCTAGGCCCTGGAGCTTAGGCCTGTGGTTCTGTCACTGTCGGGGGTAATCTCATTCTCCCAGGACCAGCATTTGCTTACTTGTGAGGTGACCTTGAGGAGGGCACTTAAGAGGCATTGTCTCATCTGTCAAACGGAGACAGCACGGAGACCTGAAGTCACAACTGGTAAATACTGAAGACTTGACCAGTATTGGCCACCTCATCTCATAGCCCCTGGCTCCGGGAAGAAGGCTTTGTTCCCACACGACAAATGAGCAGGGCCATGTCCTTGCCATGATGTCTGGTAGTGATGAGAGGGTGAGGTAGATGACAGGGGCTCTTTGCAGACACCCAGAAGCCCTCACCGTGGAGCCCAGGCACTTTCTCATTTGCCCAAATGCAGAAGGTCACAGGGAATCAAAGGATGACATCTGCTGGAGCAGCATGCCATTAGAGAGGAGTCGGGGGACAGGACGCCCATTACAAGCTACTTCCCAGCTTCTGAAAATGGGCGATTAACGGGGGAAGCTCTGCTTCTTCCCAAGCAGAGCAGGAGACGGGCAGCTGGGAATGGCCAGGGCTGGGCGGTGAGGCGGGCGGGCACAGTGAGCCCTGATTAGCCGCTGTGACCTCCTGCCCTGAGCCTGGCCTGTTGGGGAGCCAGGCTTCTCTGCGGACTGCTAAGCTGCAATTTATTCTTTTTGGAAGAACGCTCTGCAGTTGAGAGCACCTGGGGGTTCGCCCAGCCGGCCTCGCAGAGGCCCATTATGCAGCCTCTGCTGGCTCGCTGATTTCAATTGCTCTTTCTATGTGCCGACTGCCTCAAAGATGCCTTGTGCCCAGGGGTGCCTGTCAGTAAGTTCCAAGGCCAGCTTTGGACATGCCACCAGCAAGTGGTCTTGCCTGTGAAGCATACATGAAGAGAACCCAGGAAGGCAGTCTTTCCAAAATGGCCTTCAAGCAATGCCACAAACTGTACTGTTGGTTCATTTTATTTTTTTCTCCACACAGTTGTATTTTATAATGCAATGGCTAAAATGCAATGGCTAGAAGCGGGTTGTACTGCTTCCTGCGTGAGGAAGACACGCGAGTTCTCTCCAGGGTGGGAAAAGAAGGTGACTGCCTGGGTAGTGGTGCCGAGGCCTGGTCACGTGACTGGCCTTTCGGGAGAGATTTGTTCGGAAGAGCAGCAGATACACACGGCACAAGATTTAATTGGTTCTAAGTTGGTCTCCTGGAAGTGTCTGGGAACTATGGTCACTAACTCTTTTAAAATGATTTATAAAGTTCGTTTCTAGGAGAGAGGTCTTTGGGCAGCAGACCTGTGAATTATTTCTCCACTGTGGGCAGAGGGAGGATGAAGATCAGCTCCGGTGCAAAGAGGGATTCCAAGCTCTCCCTGGAAAGGAGGGACTCCTCATTTTTCGGTGAGGGGATTTCTGACAGCCATGCCTACGTTTCCCAATTTTGAATTTGATAGAATCTCTGTCCTTAGGGGCTGATCTCATCTGTCACTCCCTTGACTTAAACCGATGCTAACAGACTGGCTGGTGACAAAGTCGGAGACCAGCATTCCCTGGCTCTCCCTGTTCTGTGACGTCCTCTGAGCATCTCTCTGTGCCAGGGGGCTGTGTCAGTGGCTCCCACTGATTCTGGGACAGTGAGCACTCCACTTTACAGACGGGAACACCGAGAGGGCATGCAGCTTGCCGAAGCCAGAAGAGCTGTACTCCAGAGCCCACCCTGCAAACCATTACTTTCCAGTGTTACTGAGTCACCCCAAAGTTCTAAATCTAATGACAGAGACAGTGCAGGAAGACCACACCGTCCCTCTCCAGTCCATCTGTTTCCCACGTTGGCTACCTTCTTCTGTACCTCTTATATGCAGGACTGCTGTTTCTTGATCGATCGACTGTGGGTTGGTGTACTACATTCTTAATACACAGGTACCACCCTCTTCTCTCATTCCACACATGTGTGGATAGTGTCTATGGTAACTAGCTCTTAAGAACCGGTGACAGAAGAGGGGATACTAATTCTCATACAGATGGTGATTTCTGCTTTTGTATCCTTAGGAGTCCAGAGCTGCCTCTGAAGACTAGATACCCTGATAGAGGGACCATAGCGAGGCAACCTTTCTGAAAAGCCAAGAAGGAAGCTGGGCAATCCCAGAGCCATGGCCGAAGCAGCTCTGTGTCCCATCCGCTACCGGAGTGCTGTGTGACCAGCTGAGACCTGGTCCACCGACAGAAGGCCAGAGTCTCAGGTAAGAAATAACGAACTGTGGCTCTCTGAAGTCATGGGGTTGAGGTGAGCTATTACAGTGAGGAGCTGGTGGGGCGGTTCTTCAGTCATGGCATTTGCTGTCTTTGTAACTTCAGATGATATGCTTACACTACTTCCCCTGGGCCTCTCTGTCTGGCGGCTCTGCTGGCTAAGGGTGTGGGGAGGGTGACCCACGGAAGTCCTCCCCTCAGTTACTCCTCTCTGGAAATGTCCTCATAGCCTTACCCAGAGGCAGGTCTCTTAGTTGAGTACAGATCTCCTCAAGCTGACAATCAAGATTAACTTGATTAATTATATCAATTAAATTAATAAAAAGATCAATTATAGTTCTCTGATGCACAAAAGCTTATAATTCTGGTGAAGCCCAATTCGTCTGTATTTTTTTTCCTCCACTAACTTTTTGTAGGTTGGGGGGGTGTGCGCATGCGTGCCTATGTGCCTTGCTACACAGTCCAGGTTGTCCTTAAACTTGAGACTCTCTTGCTTCCTGAATACGGGTTGCAGGCGAGCACCACCACATCCAACAGTTTCTACCCCGCGCAGCTCAGCCTGCAATGAGGACTGAGTGACTGCATGCTCCTAGTGCTTCCCTTCCCACGCTCGGGCTTCTCTTTGCTCACTGCACGGGTCTCAAGCCAGTCACCGGCCTTCTCGAGAGCCAAAGCTTGGCTGTGCTGTAAACCCAGGCTGGAGATGTTGCCTAGAATTAGAAGTCACTACTATAAACTGTTTCTGATTCTAAAATCTCGGATTTGAACTCGCTTGGGCCGGACGCTTTTATTCTCTAGCGCCATGAACGCACAGGCTCTGGCTGTGTGGATGCCCTGTCTCTTCGACTAAGCCAGAGGGAGCAGGGGCATCTCAGTGCCTCTCCCACCACATCTAAGACTTCTGTCTAAGGAATGATATCTATGACCTTGAACGAAAAGCTGCACACGGGATTTGACTCTTCAAACTCCTGGCAAGAGGCTGCCGGAGGTGTAGCTATGGTGTGCCTGTTCCGATTGGCAAGTCATCCTTCCGACAGCCACCGTCACCTCTGGCAGATAAGGAGAGTGAGGGCCCTGCCGCCTCAGGGGGAGCACTCCTGTGATTAAAGGTAGTCCCAGTGGGCAGTCACAGCTCAGGGGACACAGTCCAGTGCATGTAACTATTCATGAAACAAGAACTCTGTAATGATGAGGGCACCTCTGACAGCACAATGTTTCCCATGCTGAGGACACTTAACTCCGGCCATGTTTGGAATACCTATTTATTTTTGGGTACTAGAATACAAAGTATCTCATGACTATAGCTTAGTAATGGAGTATGGGCAAGGTTCTGAGTTCGGTCTCCAAGCCTTCTAAGGGGAAACACTATTTTAAACTACAAGGGTTGTGCAGACATCTTTGACTGTACTGGTCAGCATGCCAGTTTTAGATAATCTTACCAAAAGGTCTACCAAACACATACTAATACTTTCCAGAATTGGAAAACCGAGAAGCCAGTTTCCACTGCTGAGAGAAGAGGATTAATTGCAGGACACCCGGGCAAATGACGGAAATGGATGTGCTTTGCCATAGAAAGACTTACAAATATAAGACAATTGTTAATTAAAAAAATAAAAAAACCAACTTGGACATTGATTTTGCCAGCAAAGAAACCACTTACATTTGCCTATGGGTCCACGAACATTTACAGACACACAGAGTAACATCTGGGGGGCAAAGGGCCTGTGGAGGTGAGCTGCGGTCAAAGAGAACTCTGTTCTTACCTAGAGAACTTACGTTTTTACAAAGGGAATGTGTTTGTGCATTATACCTGAGTAAGAGGGAGGTTCGTAAGGAAACAGCCGCTTCTCAGCTGGGGCGACTCGGAGGTGATCAAGGTCATGATGCCTTTGGTCCCCATTCCCTCACTCTCAGACCCAATTCTGGAAACACAGTGATGACTAAATTCCTGGTCTGGACGGGTCAGCTATGTAAACCAGGTCTTTTGCATCTTATGGGAGGTTTACCCACACAGTATTCTTCATTGGTTTAACAAAGACAGGCTCCTTGGAGGGGAGAGTTCCTCTACGAGTCCACCTCGTGTCTCTAAGCTTCTGGGGACGAGACCAAGGCTTGGCACGGGGAAAGCTAGGAAGCAGTAGAGAGAGAGGACCAGTTCCTAATCCTGACCGCTGAGCCAGACTTCTCTCTCTTCTGCACGCCTGTTAAGGAAACTTGTCAAAACAAAGCTGGCAAGTGGGAACAGATGCTTCTTTTACCAAAGGCTCTGAGGAATGGCTTCAGACGGCCCTGTTTGTTTTCTGAGTGAACCACACCAACTGCCTCTTCTTGTCCTCTGTGAAGCCCCTGGCATGCTTTTGGGCCCCTCTGGGCACACATGCTCAAACAGTGTCTGGCCGTGGAGGCCCAAGTTCCCTCATGTCCAAAGGACAAGGGCAAGATCTGGGGCTCTCCGTCCATACTCTGCCTACAGCACCTCACACAGCAAAGTGGGCACCTTCTTAGATGCTTCCCCCCAAAGGCAAGTGCAGCTCTCTCAGCCGACTCTGCCTTGCCCTTTCCTAATCGGCCTCCTCTAAGATGCCGAGGGGCTTGGGGCTACAAGCCTCACCCCTGTAGTTCAAGATCCCTCCCCCCAAGTCTTTGCTTTTAGGCACCTTGGTTGCTAAAGGCATTTAACTCTAATTCCATTTGACTTCAATTGTGTCCAAATTACTGTAAAAGGGAAGAAGACAACAAGCTGTAAATATGAAGAGAGACAGAAAATCATTGAGAATCCTGCCTTTATGAATATTTGATGAGGAGAGGTTAGATCCATAGCTGGTAAATTATAAGAAATTATGTCCGTCATGTGACTCTGTCAGCAGAGGTTAATACAAATGGGTTGGGACTTAGTTGGGATGACAATGCAGATTAAAAAAGATTTGTCTTGTCTCCACTGTACCTCGTTTTTCTTCTGTGATTGGTGGAACAGTGTTGGTCATTAGGACCGCGGCAACAAAGCACTTGCCCTGTTTTCTTAGTCCGTCACTACGTTTTCACAATAAATTCTTCTTCTCTGCTAATCCTGTCCTTACTGGTGTGGTTGCTGTGGGCAGGATCCAATGATGAACTCTTTTGATCCTTCCATGGCCCTGCCTTGGAGCCTGCTGATGAGAGGCACACGGGACAGCGCGCCTGCCTTTCTCTGCAGCTGGATGTGTGGATCGGATCTGCTGGTTCATTTAGTGTAAGCAGAAAAAAAATGGTTATTTTGCTCAAATAACAGCTCCAGCCAAGTGTGAAATGGTATATAATTGTGTTATAGGATCCGGCCCGGGTTAAAGGGCTTCTTGGAGCTTCCATTATGAACCTCATTTCTCAGGTATTTATGATTTGTTTTCAGTTTTTAAAAAAATCTGAATTAGGTTTGCCGTGTTCTGCCTGGAGGATTATTGTTGTTGTTATTTTGCAAGGGAGATTAAAGTGGCCATCCTGGATCACCTGTACCAAGACGGAAAATGTTACCTGATGTGCAGTGCAGTGAGCCAAGTGGCGGTGGGGCACCCACAGCTGGCAGTACAGGTGTGCCAGTGAGCATGCAAGGGCATCTTGGTGCCCTCAAGAAGGCTGGGGAGCCTGGAGAAGGGGTGGTGGTGAGAAGCCAGCTCCTGGAGAAAGGCGAGTAGGGCCAGTGAGGTGCTCAGCCAGTAAGGAGCTTGCCACCCAGCCTGTTGATCTAATTTCCATCCCTGGCCCCACAGAGTTGAAGGAGAGAATTGGCCACCACAGATGCTCCTTGCATAGGCACCTATCCTCATATCCTACCCTACTGAATAAATAAAGAAATCTCATAAATAAAATTTTAAAAGATTTAAAGAGAAACACAGGTGGGTGCTTCTGTCTTCCTACATCACCTGCCACTGGCCACCAGTGCCCGCGTGCCATCGCCGAGCTCCTCAAAGGAAACATCACACTGGCCCATGGCCAGCCTTCCTCTTCTCTCTGCTCTCTTCACACCATGAATTACACTCCCATCATAAGGAGCGGTGATGGCCAAGCATGTTTAACGTCTGGGAACTGCCAAGGAGACAGGCAAATGTAATTTTTCCAGCAAGTGCAAGCAAATGAAGGAAAACCCCAGAGAAAGGAGGGTGAGAGCTCACGACAGAAAGGTGAATTAATAAAGTCTAGGCATGCCAGCACACCCAGGATCCCCGGTATTTCTCCAAATCCAAAATAAAGCTGTGAACGACGGCTAGGCTAGCCGGGAGAACAGTGTTGGGAAACGGGTTAGGAGTGACAGCGGAAGGGATAATTGGAGTTGTCATGCTGCAGCAGTCTGGAATAGAAGCATCACGCAGCAAGGACCACCTGAAGTTCTCCCAACAGAGATGTGTGCCCTGCCTACCCTTTCAGCCACCACAAAGTAGGAAATTTAACATGCCAGGGAGCTCACTGGATTACCAAATCGACTAATCAATAGCATTGACAATATTTCTGCCTAAAAGCATAGCGGGGCAGCAAGCAAGTCACTACGGCAGACCAGATATTTGCCAATACATTACCTTAGGCCTTTGACTTCTGCCAAGAGCCCAGGGGGCACCTTACTTTTCTTCCCAAGGCTTGGGATTTTCTGCCTAAGTGATTTCTCCCTGCTTGAGTTGAGACAACAGCATCTTTCCCCAAGAATTGGTACAGGGAACATAAGCAAATCACACAAGCAAATCTCCCAGGGCTCCGAAGCAGCATGTGGCCCATACCATTACCCTGTCTCAGCAAACGCTGCCCCCACTCTGTAAATCTCAGCCGTGTGTATGTGTGTAACAATCACTACACTCAATGGGATACAAATGGCTTCTTCGTGTATCTGGATTGCTCCTGAGACTTGAGCCACCTGAAGAGTCTGTCCCCTTGGTGTGACCTACACCTGGTGGTTCTGAAAAGACATTGTGGCCATTCTCCATTCACCGAATTTAATGCTCCAGAAAGCAACAAGGTTTTATCACCGAGAATGATGCTAACTCATAGAGACAAGGAGAATACACTGTCCATGTCCCTGGCTTTAAAGAACCTTTGGGGCCATGCAAAGGGCAACTCATCAGCTCCACACCACACGTGCTCCCCAGAATCTGCCCACCTCTCCAGATCGCCTCTTTGGGCCCAGCAATCTGGACACAGATGAGCCCAAATGCCAGGATGAACCCCATCTCTGTACGAGAACAGATCTGTGAGAACCCACTAGAGATTGGTTACCTCATTTAATCCCACTCAACTGTCTGCATAATCACTCGAATTTAATGATAAAGAAGCTGATGCTCAGGGAAGTTAAGTAACACATTCAAGGGCACAGCACAAGGAAAGAATGAGACTGGAAGACAGGCTGGCCAGTAGGCCCCTGACTCTTGGTGGCACTCAGTGACGAAAGCTGTTGCTTGCCAAATGCAACTCAGGCAGGTGGACAGACAAAATGCCAACCTATGACCCTTCAGGAAGAGGGAAAGCAGGACGGCCAGGCTAATAACACACTGGAGGAGCAACTCCCATGGCATTTGCTTCCTTCTCCCATGAGCTCTCCAAAGGGGCGGGTACAGGAGGAGAAATGGGTGGAGAGGCTTCTCGTTTGGGATTGAATCTGCCGCAGGCCCTATCTGCACCAGTCCTTGGGTTCTCGAACCATGGCAGAGCCAAGATTTCTTGAACTGGCATATTATTGCAGTCTGCCTGGCTGTGCTGTAACTATTTCAAGGACTATTAAATTAAACCCTGGAGACAGTTCCCCTTAAGATAAAGAGCACGCTTTTTATTGTGTCATCAAAGGAGACCAGAAAACCTGAGGCTTTCAGCTTTAAAGACAACATAATGAGATCAGAGATTTCGCTCGCAAAGAAATTAACTTTCGGTTAATTAATGAAAGTAACCTTAAACAGCGGGCATGTTGCCAACAACCAGGACACTGTAATAAAAAGGGGGGAAGGGAGATAATGGGTTGCTTTCAAGGGGCCGGGGCTCAGCAGCCCAGAAAAGAAATCTGATGAGGATGCTGCTTGTAAATTTGATCTCAAATTCTTAAGATGAACAAATAATAGCCTTATCTGTAATAAAGTCGGCTACAAACGCTTTCTTTTCCCCCATAATTTTCTGTTCAATTTAGATAGAAGATTTAATTAGATGTTGGTGAAACACCAGTTATTTAATAAAACCCTTAATAAAAATCTAATCTATGGTACATAGAAAGCACTGTAACATAATCACAATTTAAAAATACATTTTAGGGTATTTACTTTTAACAATTAAGAAAATATACGCACGTGACACACTCTATTTTCCCATCAAGGCAAAAGCTAAGAAAGGCAAACCTAACACTAATGAACAAGCCCCGCACTACAGACCTTTTCCTCTTCCCAGGAAGTTTGGTTTTAAAGGATTTCTTACATTAATTGCAGCCCAAAGGGGGCCTTGCACCTGAGTGGGAGGAATCAAGACGGATCCAGACTGTCTCATGAAGCTTTCAATTTACAGTTTGGTTACTGGAGATTTCTAAAATTGCCCAAGAAACAGCATAACCTCTAACCCTGCTCCAGCTGCCACTGCATCATCGTGGGCCACCAGGCAGGCCATCAGCTGACACAGGGCTCCGAAATTCTCAACCAGGATGATCATGTCATGGAGCACGGTGACCCGTACCACAGCACTGAGCAATACTGGGGACATTCTGGATATGGTCTCCGTTTCCCAAAACCTTATCCAGACTGAGAATCCTGGACACAACCCCGAACACCATGGGCCCCAGGAACCTGTGTGAAGACTGGGTGGGGCTGGTTTCCACGCGGGGTCATTCTAAGTTCCCAGCCTTAGGAGCAAGACTCAAGAGAAAATGGGATGAAAACTGAGGATCTGATAGCCCTCATCATGCAGAGATACTGGAGGGAGATGGAAGTCTAGAAGGAGGGACGCCATCCTTAGCTGAGCAAGTAGAGGCCACAAAGCCAGGTCCCTTTATTGCCTCTGTATAGTTCTCAAGACCCCGGGACTAAGTTACACGCAAGAGTCTGAGTGAAGCAGTTTCTCAGGTCTGCCGGGTGCTGGGGGGGATTTAAGGTAGAACAACTAAGTTTCTCTGGGCTTATGTGGCGAAGAGGGGCTGTTCCTGCCGCCCCACTGACCCAGCAGCATGTCTAGCAGGCCTGTGGAATCAACTCCCCACACCCTTGGCCAGGGCCATGTGGCATCTCTGTTGGCAGATGACCTGGGAAGGTCACCCTTCAGCACATCTGGAGTCTGTGATCATCAGGTTTAATCATCAGTATGGGGTTCCAGTGACGTCCATTGTATATAAATTTAAATAATGGTCCCTCCCCCACGAATGAAGGGAAGTCCACGGGCTTTGCCCATCTGTTCCATGAGGCTGTTCATCTGGAACTTCTGATTAGGCACCTCCTGCTATTCCGAAGAATGCCACCATCTCCTACATTTCACAGGGTTTGGAGGGTATTCGGTGATTTATAGTCTCTGTTATTTTGCTTCAAATCTGCCTATTCTTTGGCTAGAACTCTGAGGCTTGACACAGACTGAATGTGGCTTAGGCTGTTTAGACAGTCATGGGGCCACACAGCCATCCAAGAGTGTGTCCTGATTGGGTGTTAGACTGTATTTCATTTCTGCCGGCCTTAACAAATGGCTCAGTCAACCTCAGAAAACAAGCCCAGACTGAGCTGGAGGACAAGAGAAGCTGGGGCATACCAGGAGGATCGTGGCAAACAGACTGGGAAAACAAGGAACAAAGACATAAATACCATCTCCGTGCCTCCTGTGGGGAGAGGGTGGCACCTGACCACGAGCCTCAGGCCTCGGGTCACCCTCCAGTCTGTGTGACTGCTCCAGCCACATCATCTCTCTCCCTTCTATAGGTTGGTTTCTGGTAGCCTTGCCATACCCCGAGGACAAGAGACACAACCTTCTGTGTGTGTGTGTGTCTTTATGTCCACGTGTTTAGGTGTGAAGGCCAGAGGCGATGTCAGGTAGCTTCCTCAGTTTCCCTCAACATTACTTTTTGAAGTAGGTGTCTCACTGATTCTAGAGCTCCTTAGCTTGGCTGGGCAAACTGCCAATGAGCTTCAGGGATCTGCCTGTCTCTACCCTTCTAACCTTGGCTTGTTTGATTTTTGTTTTGTTTTGTTTGAGACAGGGTCTTACTATATAGCTCTGATTGGACTAGAACTCTCTTTGTAGACCAAACTGACCTTGAACTCACAGAGATCTGCCTGCCTCTGCTTCCCAAGTGCTGTCCCTGGCTTTTTATGCAGGTGCTGGGGACACAAATTCCGGTCTTTATCATTGTGTGAAAGTACTTTATCCACTGAGCTATCTCTTCAGCCTCGAAGGGCACTTTTTTTTTTCTTTTTAAAACGAGTGCTAATATGCTTACAGGCCTGGAAAGCGAGGATGTATGTGTGTGTGTGTGTGTGTGTGTGTGAGAGAGAGAGAGAGAGAGAGAGAGAGAGAGAGAGAGAGAGAGAGAGAGAGAGCAGTTACCTCAACTCCTTCTTGCTCAGAGGCAGTTTCTGAAGGCTCCTTAAATATTAACATTATAATTGGGAGACAGGGACCTTGCTCTAGTGGTGTGTTGCACACAACATCCTGCTTTAACAGGATCCTTTGGCTCCTGTGAGGCCTCCAAGCACAGGCTGTGCTCGCAGAGGGATGTTGACTTTTGTGGTCTGTTAAGCAAGCAATGCCTAAGTCAAAGTCTACTCTTCCAGGAGCAGGGCATTAACTCAAGTGCTTCAGGCCAAACTGCACATAGGCCAGTCGCCTTTCCCATGAGCCTGGCAGAGCAAACGCTCCTTAACGGCACAACAGAAAGGACGAACTGTTTTGTTGAAATAAGTTATAGAACAGGTAGCAAAAATCACCTATGGATCCCATTCATCTCTGTGCTGTTGGGGAAGCTGCCAAGGCTCTGGGGTGGATGGATCCCTGGCCTAATAGTCAAGGTGATAGAGTGTGTGCCTCTTGGGATGTAACCTACAGGGTTCCCTACCCAATGGCAGATTTTGTCTCACTGGGTGAGACCCTGAGCTTTGAAGTGTCAAGAGAGATTTCTCCTGGAGTCTTAGGAGCGTGGGGAAACCTGAGAGAAGTCACAGAATCCTGCAGAGTTGGTCATCTGTAGGTGGGGAAGCAGACGATGCAAGCATCTACTTCAGAGACCTGCTGCAGGAAGTAGTCTGTGGTACCATGCATGGCACTCAGTCACCAGCTCCAGCAGTGGCAGCTATTACCAGTAAGTAGCATGGCCCCCTCAGTGACACTGTCACTGTATTTTAATATGCAGGAAGGCTTCTACTCTGGAAGTACGATCATTACTTTTCTCTGGTGTTCCAAACATGAAAGCCATGATGCGGTTGATTCTGGGAGCCACTGACGGTTTAAATAGGAACTTTTAAGTCTCTGACCCAGAGATGATAAAATGATGGTTCTGGGGCCATATTTACCTACAGATATTTATTTTTAGCTCAAACATTGCTGTCCCTTCTAGTTTTCTTACAGCATGAGTTAGCAGTTAAAGAAAAATAAGTTGTATAAGGATAGAAATTTTACTCAAAAGTTAGATTTGGGGCTTCCCGTGAAACACGGGAAGATCTGCTTACTGGGGCCACTACTCCTCCATGACATGCACTGACCGTACCTGAGTGGTGGCCACACTCTTTAGCAGGAGGCATGTTCCCCAGAAGGAAGTCAGGTCTGTGTCCCTGTGCTCGGCCTGCTTATCGCCCAGGCTCTGCTCAGCCACTGAGCTGCAGGGGAGGATGCCGTCTCCAATCTGCTATAGACAGTCTACCTGGTTTCTGCCGTAATCCTGCTGCTCTGCATTCTGTGGCTGTGGTCCAGGGCCTTGGAGCTAACGCATCGGTGTCAGGAGTTTCTCCATCTTACAGCATTGCTGAGGGACTCTGTTGGCTTCCCCTATAGTGACCACTAACAAGAAAGTCTGTCTGCTATTTGTTGTCAGTCCCTTGAAGAGTAAAGTTTCCGTCTAAATTTTCTTTTCAGGTTCCGCCCTGGCTTTACCCAGAGCAGGTGGAAACATACCTGCTTGGAAAACTTAGAACCAACCATTGCTCTTGGCTGATGCTCCCTTGTGTCCTGATGAACTTAGTCTCACTGCTCATCTCAGTGGGCCCCCAATGTGTGAGCTATGCCTCAAGACCACCTACTTCTTGGCCCCACCCAGCACCCAGCAGATCTGACAGCTGAGGGTTTCCCCTCCCTCTCTTTGCTACAATAGCGAGTACAGGATGATCAGTACCAACAAATGGGCTCATTCTTTAGTTTCAGAAGGATCGATTTTCAGTTAAGCAAAATCATTTCAACTAAAATATGATAAAAACTCAACCAAATATTTTATAACGAGAACTAAGAATTTCATCTATCAGGTGAAATTATTACCCCCAGAGTTTGTAAAAGGCTTCTCTGTATTAAAAACTCAAAGCCCAAATGAAAACCCCTGGGAATTGTGTAGAATGGTGTCTCTACCTTTATTTACTGTTTACAACGCACTGTTCTGATTGAGGACCCATAGTGCTGGAATGGTTGGAGGCAATACTGAAAGCGAGTTTTCAAATAACTCCAAATTGTGATGAACTCACTCTTAAAGTTTGTATGCATAGCTTAGTGTGTATGCATGTGTGTTCATGCATGTGCATGTGTGCATGGTACCAGCTGACTGAGTGACTGAGAATCCTCTGAGAACAATGTTTATTCTTAAAATGTTCTGGTCTGAAGCTAATGTGTGTGTAAAAGCTACAGGAGTATCTTTAGAAAACAAGAGACTCCCTTCCATCAAGTTTTGACAGCTTCTCTAAACAGCAAGTGTGCCCTATTGCCAGTACAAAAGGAAAGGGGAGTGGGGAGAGCCCCGTGGGTCTGAGCTCTTGAGGGGCTTGGCCCTTAAAGAGATTTCTGCCTTCTGACACCGCTTGACCCAGAAGGGTGCTGAGTCTTGGACCTTTTTGCCCCAAGTCTCCTAGTCAGGATTTCCAGTTGGCCTGCCTGCCATTCTGGCCAGTAGACCTTACTGGCCTCTTGATCCTGGCTACGATCTTGGGCCAAATTGCTCACTATGTCTTTGCTGTCTGCTTTTCCCTACCACTGGTCCGTCTCAGCACACCATCTAATTTCAACTGTGCACACTTGCCTGCCTGGATGAGGGGCTCGGGGGCTTGTTTCCTGTCTAGTTCAAGTCCTGGCATGGATTTCACATTGTAGTATTACTGCCTACATCTCAAAGTGGCATTTCTAAGCAGAGTCACTATGGAGCTATGGCTCAGGGAGGAGCAGGCTGTGCAGAGTATTTATCCTTATGTGTGAATGCATGTGTTACAAAGACAGCCAAGGCTGACCAGGACCAGCTGAAAACCAGAACGGGGAAGGTTCTGGGCTGAGCAGGGTTTAATGCCTTGCCTGACCCCACAATGTACCTGCTCAGGGGCTTTAGTATTTAGGATGCCCTTTCTTACGGAATGCTACCCAATAGCAGAATTTATGGTCTTTAGTCCTGAGCTGTCAATAAAACCACAAGGCTACTGAAGACTTTTCCCCAGGATAGTCTACTACAGAACGTTTGTCTTAGTCAGATGCAACATTAGCTCTCAGATCCCGCTAAATCTGCAAATCAACACAGGATTTCTTTGACAGTACTCAGAGCCTAGAGTTCTGTTCTAAGGCAATGATCATTCAAGATGATTGGTTAACCCCTTATGTCAAGTAATCACACAGGCTGGCTAATCAAAGTTGTTTTTCTCTGTTTTACATTTCACCTGCCACTCTAAGAAACCAGTGCTTGCAGAAAAGATCGGAGGTTATGCCTCTTTCAGGGAAATCAAGCTATGGGTCCGCTGGTTAATTCTAAATCCTCAGCACTGATTAACCGGGTGCTTTGCTCTTCGCTCCCTTTCTAGTGAGTCTATAGAAGGGAAGTATTTAAAGGTGCTGCCTGCTTATTTAGTTCCTAGGACCTAACAAGCATCAGTGCCCAGTAACACAAGTCCACTTGACTCTACACAGTAGTGCACATAAACCCAATACACACCTATGCAATGTGTACGCATGCCAACATGTGCATGTAACAAGAATGGGTATATAAACACAGACACAGATATACATGCACACATCTTTTTAACAAGCACATACGCATATAGGCAAAAATGTGTATGTAAAACATATATGTGCACAGAAAATGCACAAGAGAAGGCATCTGGCTAGTTTCGGAGGGGGTCATAGGTATGGATATGCAGGAAGAACACGCGGGTGTTTTTTGGGCTATTCTCTCCTGTATGCACTTGCTTTGTGGAATTCAATCACTGCTTATTTTTGCTTAGCCCTCACATGTTTCAGTGGCGCTGCTCTGAGAAATCTGGGCCACCTGGAAAGATTTTCTAAAGTGACTCCTTTATTCTTGGGAAGAGGAGAAAGGCAGGTTAATCATCTATTGACTCCCCGTTCTTATTACTGGCATAAAGCCCTGGCTCTGCTAAATTTCCTCTTTGGAGCTACCTAACAAACATACATCACCAGGAGGTGCAGATAACGATCCAAAAGATTAAGCTTTGTCACTCAAATGATAATTAAAAAGAGTATTTTAAACACACTGTAAATATACACAGGCCACCATGAAATCATCACAACCCCGCAGAGCAGAGCGTGCCACCTCCAGCGTCTATGGATTACCAGGGAGAGGGATATTGATGTTAAGTCCCGCTTGTCCTGGAAGACTGTCATTAACTGTCCCAAGCCCACTCTCAGCCGGCTGGCCACCTGAGCTAGGAGACTGGGTGGAATCTGGCCTCACAGCCTAGTGTAAATCAGTGGCATTTGGGCCTGGCACTTCAATATGCATTTAATTGGGACCCTTTTCTAGTCAAATCCAAGATTCCTAAAACATATATGATCCCAGGAACTGCAAATAAAAATGGAAGTCCAGGTTCTGGTGTCCAGCTTTCAGAAACTGGTTTCATACACAGAAAAGCTTTAGAGCAATAATTATTTGCTTCTAAAATTTTTCGCTTATTACATGTCATAAAAGGACAAGAGCCCGTGTACGGCAGAAGCACGCGGTAGCATCACCTTTCATAAAAAGAAAAGCTTGTCATCACAATCTTATTAGGATGTCATGCAATGTTAAACTGGGGAAATATTTCTGTATATGCCAATTAGTGCAGCCATTTACTGGCACAGGCATTAGAGAAACCGCTCTTCCTCAGAAAAAGCCTTTCCACCGGGAGCCAGCCCTTTGTTTGACAACGCAGAGAGTGTTATTTAGAGATTTTAATTGCTCAGTTGATCTGTGGCTGGATCTCAGTAATCAAAACAATAAAATTGTTGGTTCTTTTCCCTGACAACTGTAATAAAATGCCGGCGGTGGCCTGGGATACTCGCCGCGCTGGATTGACACTGTCAGATTCTCTTTCATGTATCTTTTTTATCGGAGGTAAAAGAGCCATTTTTCAGAAGCTAAAAATGCATTATTAATATTGCTAGTATCAACAAATCCTTCAAATATTACTAATGTTTACACGGAAAGTCCAATCTGAATATCTGTAACAATCGATACTGATTAGTGATAGCAAAGGGCTACGATTCTTAATTAAAAAACAACTCTCCTTGGTCAATTAGAAAAGGCCTAGTGTTTCAAAGTGGGCAAAAGATGGACATTTCATAAAAGAAGAAACATAAACAGCCATGGAATAATAGAAACTACCTCACCTCACTGGTAACCAAGAGAATACGGACGGAATGGCGCCTGTGTGAGCATGTGCACACCCACCCATGCCCTCCAGTACTGCTGCAGTGGAGGAAGGCAGGCAGGCAGGCTCATAGGCTGCTGGGGAATTAGTGTGACTGCTTCCACCTCTCAGGAGGACATTTTGGTATTAGGTATGAAAAACTTAAAGAGATGGCATGTGTTGATGAAGTCATTTAATTTCCAGGAATTCATCAAAAGGTGACAAACAATCTGAAGGGCTCTTGGACCAGGATGTTCGGCCCAGCACTCACTGATAGGGGAAACAGTGAGCTAGATGGCCAACAACAGAGGGAGGGGAGATAGATTAACAACACACCTATACAAGGGAAGTCTGGTTTCCATGAGTAATCGTGTTCCAACTACTGAAAACTATGAACAACTGCCAGTGCTGGGAACCTGGCTTAGGGACAGAGCACTGGACTTGAAGGCCTGAGGCACTGGGTTCAACACCCAGCCCTGCAGAACAAACAAATGGAAGGAAACACCACTCACCCTGCAGACAGGGAATGGGAAGAGGCAGGAGGCAAGTCATAAAACGGGGTCCTAATTTTTCTTTTCTTTACATTAACATATGCGAAATAATACCCTAGGGTGGCAGGGCTGCCAGAGACTTGTCGGTCATACTTTTCCAAAATTTCCAGAAATGTTTTCAATTGGTACAGATTACAAGCATCTCAGTCAAAGAGAGTTAATTTAAAAAGCAATTTTAAAAATCCCGAGTACTGAAAACAGCTCCCACCATTTTCTGTAAGCTACATATCAGACTTCTAACACACTTAGGGCTCAGCAAGCTTCTGTTCGGTGGAGAGTCTAGGGGACCTTCAGTCTGTGCATCTCACAGAAATCTGGAAAAGGCATTTCAAAATGTTTCCAAGGGTGGGATGGCAGTTAAGTGCTGTGGAATACTACTTTAATTATGTAAGGATGCGTTACATTTGTGTATGCTGCATTTGTTAAATTATGTAAAGATACGTTATTGTTTCACATTGCCTGCCCAAGGCACCTGATTGGTCTAATATAAAGCTGAACAGCCAATAGCTAGGTAGTAGAGGGAGAGGTGGGACTGGCGGGCAGAAAAAATAAGTAGGAGGAGAAATCTAGGCTGAAGAGATGGAGAGAGAATGAGGGAAAAGAGAGGGACGCTCCTGGGCCCAGCCAGCCAGTTAGCCACCAGGCACCCGCCAGCCACCTTGACCTGGAGTAGGACATACAGAATTGAAAGAAAAGTAAAAAGCCCCAAGGCAAAACATCGACAAAGAGAATCAGGTTAAACAGGTTATAAGAGCCAGCAAGAAACAAGCCTAAGCTATGGCTGAGCATTCATAACTAATAATAAGTCTCCATGTCGTGATTGGTGAGCTGGTTGGTGACCTAAAGCATGCTACAAGTCAGGATGACTGAGGCCTGAGGACACTGTTTGGCATATCACATTAAGCCTTCACAGGACACAGGCAGTTGAAACATGGTGCCAACGGAAATGTGGCATTAAGGTCTCCTGCACATGACTGACAACGACAGCCAATGAGAAGGATGAAAAAGACCTGACTACACTGGAGTCAGTTTTGATTCTGAAATTCCATAAAGGAGAACATTTTATTTTCTCTTGTTAAAAAGAGAGCCCCTCCCAGAATTACCGCCTCACCTCTCTACCCCCAAGGGAGGACTTTATATTGCCCCTTTTCAATGCCTTCTCAGAAGCTACTGCCACTCACACTGGGACCACATAGCTCCGAAATGTGACCTTACTTAGTAGACATGTTTCAGATCTCAGTACTGTTCATTCTGAGACCGAAATGAACTATTTGGTCAAGAGTCACAGCAGAACACAGAGAGACACTGTATTCTTCACTTAGTCCACTCCGGGCCCAACATTCTAGCTTCACCGAACCTTCTTCTTGTGGACTCCATAAGAATAGTATGTGGGCCCTTGTGGACACCACCTGTGCGATCTATTTGCAGGAGGATGTGGAGGTGAAGAATGGGAACAAACAGGAGAAGTGAGAGGAGTAAACTCGAAGTCTAGGCTGACCACTGGGTTACTGGGTTACTTGTTCAGCCCTGACTTGTAGCTTGCACTTTCTCTGCTTTGGAGATGATCACATTTGCTTTAATGCGTTCCATTGCCCTTAAAAGTTTTTCCTTGAGGGGAGGAAGGATTATGGGAGCCAGAGGGACCAAGGGCACCATGGACTACAGTCAGGCTGGAAAAATTGATTAATTAATAAAAAAGAAAAATATCCAACAATGAAAAAAAATTCTTCCTCTAACCATGATAGTCTTTGTCTTTCTTGGTTTTTCTTCTTTCAGGTTGAAACGTTACGTTTATTTATCTGTTTATCTGTGTGTATGTGCGAGCACATATGTACACACAGAGGCCAGAGCAAACGTGTGGGCGTCAGTTCTCTTCTTCCACCATGTGAGGGCTGGGGGTGAACTCAGGCTGTCAGGTCATCAGGATTGGTAACAAGTTCCATCACCCAATGAGCTAAGAGGCCAGCCCCAATACTGAGGAATTTTTAAAGTATCAAATTTAAAATTTAAGAACTAGTCTGGCCATGCTTTTTAAATTTTGATTTAAAAGTTTTTATTTATGTGCATGGGTGTCCTGCCTGCATGTATGTCTGTGCACCCCTTGTGTGCCTGGTACTTGCTGTGACCAGAAACGTTCATCTGGTCGAGTTACAGATGTTTTTAGCCACCAGGGTGCTGGGAATCTAACCCAGGTCCACTGGAGGAGCAGCCAGTGCTCTTGGCTGCTGAACTATCTATTTCCCCAGTCTACAGCTATTTATTCTTAACACTTGGGATCCATGCCCAGCGGCAGAAGGTGGACAGTTCTGCATGACTCAGGGGCAGCAGTTCTGAAATAGGAAGCCCTTCAGGCCCTCCTGGGCCATGGGGGAGGCTAGGAGGTAGGAGAAGGGCTGCAAAGTACAGCCAAGGCAAAGCATGCTCAACAGTCCTTGTCTTACAGCAGGTTTCTGATGTGCTTTTACTTCAGAGCTCAAGAGGTTCAGGTTCCAGGGCTGATCAGAGGCCTGCTTCTTCCCTCACTCAAGTCTGCTGTTGTCCTCACGCAGCTAGCTACCTGAGTGCAAGGAACTTCTCAGCTTGGTTGCCTCTCTAGCAGAAAACAATGGGCTTTCCTGGTGGGGCTTGGTGAGCCACCCACCACAGATGTCTCAGAATGAAAGCCACTTCTGCCAGCCTTGGCCACTTGCTTAGGATGCCCGCCCTCTGCATCTGCAGTCATCTCGGACGGCAGAGAATGGTGCCTTCCACTGAAGACCAAGTACATGATCCACTGCAGCTAATCAATAGGATAATGGAATGAATCAATAGGAAAGATTTTTAGAAGGTCTTAATTAAAGAAACACTTGCAGATACAAATGATGTCTTCAATCTATTGATAGTGCCAAGGTGAAGGGTTAAACACAAACAAAACCATCAACTTTATTTTGCCGGCATGCCTTCCACAAGAGAGCAGCCCAGCAGCCTCCTGGCCCCAGGGTTGGCCCATTAATCAGTCCCTTGTCAATTGCAATAGCCACACTGTATGGGAAAATTAGTCTCTGATCAAAATTTTAATTACTTAAACAGCAGCTCAAAACAATGAAAAATAGGTATGGGTACCCTATTTGGCTTTCCTTTGCTCCTAAAGCCGGGGCGGCATCCCCTATACAAGCTGCTTCTGCACTTCTGCACACCAAGTCTCCTCCCAATGAGATGCACAGAATTAGAATAATTAAAGGAAGCCTAAGTTGATGGATCCCACTTAGGCCAGGGAATTCTCCAGCGGGCCTTCTGCTCAAACATGTTCCATCAATACTTCTGATTCCCCTGATGGTCCTGCACAAGGTACTGGTTTAAAGAGACATCAATCTATGATGTCAGCATTTATCTAATGAACCTTCAAAAATCAATGTCCAAGACGGTCTGGTACATACGATTCCCCCAATTTGTCCACTCTTCTAGCTGTACGTGGCTAAACCTATAGCCATAATGACAGTCAAAGTGTCAAGTGGCCAGGTGGAATGGCTAGATGAGAGGAGACTGAAAGTATGGGGCCATGTTCAGCCCGGAGAATTCCATGACACAGGAACAAGGAAGCCACCATGCTCTTCCTATCGTGCAAGGCAGGCTCTTCCGACTTCAGATGAGCGTGCCCGGAGGTGATCCGCTTCTTCCCATTGTGCCCTCCCAACCTATCTCTTCCTTGATGCTCCCATCCATTCCCTGGCCTGGTCCTGACAGCTATGGTAATTTTTCTGCTTCTTCTGGGCTACTCGCCTGAGGTTGCCATTTAGCTTAACTCAACAGGAGGCCTTGCTCAGCTTTGCCCTTGTTAGTGCTGTTGCTCGGCTCATCCCAGCCTTTGGCTAACAGCACTCCCTGACATGGATATCTTGACACCCTAACAGTCAGAAGAGAGGGCCCAAGTTTGTTTCACTTCTTTTTGCCTCTTTAAAATAAATTGGCTTGAACTGGCTGCCATGAGGTTGAGCAACTTCGAATGCGTAACTTGGGGTGATGGCGTATCACTCAAAACACCGGCGTTTGGCCCGCCTCACAATCTCGGCTTTTGTTTGCCGCTGTTGTCTCTGTCTTGACCAAAAGAGTCTGTCTTGAGAGCAAGTACAGTGCGTGGGTAAGATGTGGTGTGTGGGCCGAGTGTGCTTCTGACTGCTGTCTGTCTCCCTCGGTACAGCTTGTGGCGGCCTCTCTCACTGACTGAGTCCAATTAAGCTACAATGAAAGGTACCATGATTTCATTTGCTCGGATCGTCATGTTTCAGAAGCTCAGTAGCCTGAACAATGTTCGCTGTCTCTCATTAAGCAGCTTCTGGCAACTGTGTAAAGTCTCTAATTTTGCTGTTCTCCCCATTGCTTCCAGCCTGAAGATGGCTGCCTGTGGGGAGGATCCATGCCAACCTTAGTGTTAGAAAGGGCATCTGACCCTACAGATAAAAAAAAAAAAACTAAAACAAACAAACAAACAAAACCCCCTTGAGATTGTCAAACTTGCTTCATGACAAACACGAGGGGCTCTGAGGATTCCTGTCAGGTTGCCTGTGTTTTCCTAAAGACGATGCTTCGGTGTGCGGGCATGTGTGTGTGCGTGATTGCGGGCAGGCACATTCCACGCCAGAGAACTATGAATGAAACGAGCATGTTTACAGAGACACCAATAAAGACCTATGAGGCATTTAAAATTTTTTTTTTATTTTAAAACCCTTGAGTTAATCAATTTCCATTTATTTGAAAATATATTGAATTTTAAATTACATTAAGGAATGCTATGTACAATGAGGTTGACCTGGGGGGAAGTGTGGTGTGTGTGAGACACCAGAAGACACAAGAGAGCCTTGCTTAGGTCCCTGTAGGAATGAACAGGAAAACTAAACAAAGGGACCCCAAATCCCAAACCTGCGCATTCTGTGGACTGTCTATGTGTTTATGTTGTCGCGCTTCCTCTTAGTGCTCTGGCTTGATGAGGAGATTGCTTTGCAGATGACAGAGTGACGGCTGCCATTTATTGGTTACATTCCTCTAGATGCTAGGCACTAACTTAAGAACTTAACACTATCTCATTTAATCCTCTCCAAAACCTGTATTCCAAATGAGGACTCTGAGGCCCAGAGAGAAACATAGATAACAAGAGAAAAAGCCAAGATCAAGACCAAGTATGTCTGACTCTGAAGCCCTCTCCTGAGCCTCTCCTAGTTGGCTGTGGTGGCAAGGGCTGGCGCAATCCCCACCAGATTCCCAAAATGAAAACTGGCAGGTGCGTGCTGACAGGAGTCGTGTCCGCTCCGTGTCCCTCAGGGTGGAGATTAGCATGGCCACTGAGTCAATTTCCACCTTGGCTAATGCATTCATTCCGGTAGACGGGAATCTTCTGCAGTTCCAGCCTTACTAATCCGCCCCCTTCCAAAATAACGCTGGGCAGCAGGGTTCTGTTTCCTAATTGCAGAAGACACAGAAACGACTCTGTCTCTAAACACGGTCCGCGGGTGCAGGTTGTCTGTTGTCTCCTATGAAAATTCCAATTTCCAGCACTGCTTGTGTTTGACAGTGTTCTCAACAGCCAAGCTCAACCCAACTTCATGCCACATCCTTCCCACGACCAGACGTTCCAGGTTATGGTTCCTGAGCTAACTGTTAAACGCCTGCTTCTTTTAAAAACCTACCAATCTCGTCTGCCTCCATACAGGCAAAACATGGAACTTTCTTAGGCCCAGGTGTTGAGAAGGGGCCCAGCTGGTTGAGCACTGAAGATCAAAGAGGCCCTGGGTCTGGGTGAGTGTGCCAAACCCTGAATCCTAGAAGATTAAAATGTGATCAGAGTTCTTCCCCAAGTTCAGGGACACACAGATCTAACATTCCCTTAAAAAAAACATTACAGAAAAAGCCCAACATAATACCAAAGAGATAAGGTTAATTATGTATGCATAAAAATAACCATGGCAAAAAATAAAAGCCTTCATTTTCCTGGGTAATTTTGTGGGGACTGCATACAGTTGATATTCTTGCTTGAAAGACAGAGAGCTGCTTGAGCCTGCAGCAGTCCAGGGTTTACAAGGCTGGGGCTGTTGCTCTCTGCCTGGCCCCGGGAAGGGTGTGATGAACACAATCTGAAATCGATATCAGGGAACAGTTACTGCATCTCAATATTATTTGCGGAGATGGGCTGCTGGAGGGAGAGTGGACGAGAGAGATATGTCAATAGCTTTAACGAAGCACTCCACAGCCATGCACAAAGGGCGGTCAAATAACTATCAGCCGACCAATCCCAATTGTAAGTAGTAAAAATGATAAAATCAATATTATTAAATAAAAAGTTAGTGCTGCTATTGAACTCTCTCATGATCTTGGCAGCTCCAGGCTGCAAATGAAGGAGGCTGTTTTCCAGTCTCTTTGGTGGTAAGCAATGAGGATCATGAACATTTGCACCCAGGGCTTTTTCACACACACGCTGGGCCACAGGAACCACTAAATAATAGGACCAGGTAGTTGATACCTGGCTAGGAACCAGTGACCCTTGCGAGCCCTGGTTTCACATCTGTTCTGATGCCACCAAAGGCTGCATCTTTCTCAGCTGAGCTTTGCCTCTCTGTCCGGGGTGGCAGAGGTTAGACTAATTCAAGGCTTCCAACGAACAAAGAAAGGCCCTGCTTGGTGTCCTTGCCAATCTCAAGATTTAGAAATTTATCAGTGGAAAAAAAAAAAAACCCATGGGAGAGGGGGTAAAAGAGAGAAACAGGGGCATTTCATAGAGGCCTGACCTATCCTTGTTAGTGCAGAGGACTAAGGGGCAGCGTCCAAAAGCCAAGGCTCTGCTCTGCTCTTCCCTGCTGGGGCTAATCCTGAGGCTGAAAGAGACACGCAGCCAGGTACTAGGAAAGAAACATTTAGAAAAAAAGACCGGCCAGTCGAAAATGCTGAGCAACTCTAGCCCTGCCTATAAAGAGGGTAAGAAAAATGGAAAAATAAAAAATAAAAACAAAAAGAACGAAAAAGGGGTGGGGGAACCAAAACTAAGCGGAGGGATGGGTAAAGATGAGTGGCAGCCATGGGCAAGGCAGCATGTGCCGCTCTGACCTGCGTTTAAACACACAGCCGCTTAGCCTTTAGAGCACCCAGAGTTGGCTCCCTGTTTACATTTCACAGAAACTACTATACAGAATAAACAAGAGCCTTTGGTGAATTATTTAGCATACAAATAAGCCAGCAAAGAAGGCTAAGTAGGCCTCTATGAACTAACTGGCTTGAAATATTCATCTGTAAATAACCCTCCAATCTGGTGCTTCCACGTACAAATACTACATGGAACATTAGACACACTAGCTTCTAGGGATATTTAGGCTCACCAGAGAGCAATTTTTATGTCTACTGGCATCTGTGGGTAGTGATATGGACTGACTGCTAATATAACCAACATAAAATTTATGTGAACACTCACTGAAATAGCAGCACACTGTCAGACAGCTGGTGGCTGATGCGGAGCACATGCGGATTTTATATGCACTGCGTAAACTAACCTTTGCAATAAAGATTTAGCAGGTTTATTAGTTTAGGAAATCGCTATAATTAAGGATAATTCATAATGGCCGCTTATCCACTCTCCAGCAATAGCTCGCTTAATTTAGGCTCCATTTCTTTGAGCTATAAATAAGTGAGCTGCTATCTTCTGCACAGATGTGGCGTTCAACCTGCTCATGTGGGCTGGTTCTGCTTGTGTTTTAATCAAAAGCGTTAGTAGGTAAGACATATAAAAAGCGCAAGGTTTGAAAGACAATTAGCAAGGACTGTGTTGGCAAAGTTTATTTCTATCCGCTCGCTTCCCCCTCGAAACTAACCCAACATCCCAACATCAAAAATCTATCCACCCTTTCCAGAGGCAAAAACAAAACAAAACAATTACAAACAAATAATCCTTTAAAATCTACTAAAGGAGCTTTCACTTAAAAACCCAAGGAGAGAGAAGGTGACAGAGCAATAACATTAATGAAGGCCAAAGAAATATGAGCGTGACCTCTCTACAGTATTTCCATTTAACTGCGCATGTAATTAAAGCCTGACCTTTGCAAGTGCAGCGCGCTGGGCTGTGCAGCAACTTCCCCTGTGATCCAAGCTCGGCTTCAGGGAGAGGGGGAAGTTTCCACACTGTTTGCTGGGAGGCAGGGTCCTGCACTTGCTCCCTGTCCCACTGATGGGGATACTGTGTGCTGGCTCTTAGCTACACTTGATGCTCTCCTGCCACACTGCCTCTGAATCTTCTTGCCCGGCCAGAACACTCTGCAGGGTGAGTCAGCGAAAGGCGGCCAAGGCTGCCAACCCAGGTCCAGATTCTCATTATCTTCTACAGCAACTCGCTGGTGAGCTTGCGTTAGGTGCCGGCCAACACTGTCCTTGGCCTGGCCTGAGCAGTCTGCAAAGGGAAGCTTACCCGCACACATCTTCCCCGAGGAACAGCCGCATGATTGGCATGGGAATTTGGAGTCATATTAGGAGTGAAGCTATATAGAGATTTAAGATTCGCTTTGTTCTCGAGATTTTCATGATTGTGGAGTTAATCCTAGTGTAATGGAAAGGGTGTTGGTCTAAGAGTGGAAGATCTGGGGCGCAGTCTTAGCTATGCCACTCATCCGCTGTGTTAACCCCCCTGAATCTCAGGGTTCCCGCGGGCAAATGGACACGTTATTACCTGGCCACCTACTCTGGGGCTGTTGTTAAAGATCCTGAGAAATAATGCTGACACATTTTCTGAGACAGTACAAATTATGTGGCGAGTTCCAACCCAAGCCCTCATTACAGGTGACACTCCAGGCCTTAGCGTCCCCCCTGGGAAAACTGGGTTGCCTTGCCCACTCACTGGGCTGTGGGAATCAAGAGAAATGGTGTGCATGAGTGGCCAGTAAACTCTCAAGGGCTTTACCCTCTAATCTGCCCTCCTGGCAGCGTCCAAAAGTCATCAAAGTCACTGATACCAGAGGGCAAGGACTTGGAGCACACAAGTAATCTCAAGTGTACACGAAGTATAGAAATTACTTCTGAGCAGCTGTGTCCAAAATACCCGAGAGCAACAAGGAAGAGGTGGTCCATATTGGCTCATAGCTTCAAAAGGCTAGGTAGGAGACTGGTTGGCACTCCGAGCTTGTGTAGAACATCACTGTGGTTGTGCATGTCGGGGTGGTGGCTGTTCCCCTCATGGCAGAGAGGAAGCACAGTGCACAAGAAAGGTACTGGGCATCAGTGCAACGTCCAAAGGCCAGTGCCCAGTGACCTTCCTCTGCCTAGGCTCCACCTAATAAAGTTTCCAGAACCTTCCAAATAGAGCTTCACAAAGCTAGACACTAAGTATTCAATACAGGAGTCTATGGGAATAGAGGACACTTCATGCTCAAATCATAACAGCTACAATACCGTGACCCCTAAGGAACAGCAAAACGAGTCATTTTTAAAAATCGTATCTCTCTCAGAAATAATTTTCCTATTCTTGGAAAGGCACTAAATATAGTGCCGTTTCCTCCACAAGTAGTTCCACCTGGAGAGGGTCAACGAGGCAGCCCCAAGGTCAGTTACACTGTCCACCAGAAACGCCTCCTTCAAAGCGTTCTCACTGAGCAGTGGAGACAGGAGCTAAAACGGAAGAAACTGGCAACCTTTAACACTTTATTGACACATACTGGTCCTCAGTGTTCACTACCAAGTGGGCATGTGCACAAAAGAGCAGCAGCCAAGGCTGATGGGGAGTGTCTGGGACCGGGGCCAGCACAGCCTGCCCGTTTTGTCAGTGTCTTTGCCTTGGTGACCCACAATGGTCAATGACAACAGGCAGGAAGGGCACAAAACCCCTGGGACAAGCCTTCCGAATCAGAGGAAATGCACAGCCAAGGAATGGCTGCTTTCTTCACAAGAAGCAATGTGACCTTAGCTCCCGAGTTAATAAAAACACACCTGATGGTCACCTGACGGCCTTACCTGTCGCCCCTGGTGGCAAGAGGCTGACCCTCTTTTTAATTCATGTTGAGGCTTATTTAATCAGCTGTGCACCCGGAGATTTATAACCCATTATGAAAGTGTTCTTGACAAAATAAAACTCTAATGCTGGGGGGTTGTAAAATGCTCCCAGTATATGGGAGCAAGTGGGGTCAGGCAATGGTGGAGCCCTTCCCTGCCCTGTGCTTGTTCTGAAAGTATTAGCCTGAAATGAGGAACATATTTATCAGAAAAATCTTTTATTCTTTTAAAATAGAGTTTCCTTCAGGAGTCAAAGTTCATGGGCACATTCACCATTCTGGTGCACAAATTGACATCGTTAATAAGGCTTCTTGAAATTCAGACTTTAAATCACAGCTAGAATGTTAGGGTCAAAACAAGTCACACCAAGAACTCAGGGTCAAACAAATAATGCTTTCAATGCAGCAGAATCACTTTAAAATATTCTCTGCCTCAAAAAAAAAAAAAAAAAAAACCCAACCCAACAACAACAAAACCAATAAACCAACAAGAAAGAGGCTGGGGTTTTCTAAAGAAATACCTGGCTCACAGTATCAGGAAGAAGCAACAATGGGGCCCCAGCACGGCAGCTCCACATCACCCTCTAGAAGAGACAGAGCTACCCCAGGGCAAGCAGCCTGTGTTCAGGCTCCAAGCAAAGTTAGGCACACAGGCCCAAAGTTAAGGGTATTGCCACGATAAGGGCAGGTGGCGGGTATGAGAGTGAAGTGGGAAGGTGCGGGAACTCACCTGGTAAAAAGCAAGCTCATTACTCTATCCCCCCCCCACCCACACACACACACAAATAAGATCTTATCAGGGCCTGGTAGCACTGGCCTATAACTCCAGGCACTCAGGAAGATCCCAAGTTTAAGACCAGCCTGCACAACCTAGCGAGACCCCTGTCGGGGAACCTAGCTTAGTGGTAGAGTGGTTGGCACAGCATGTGTGAGACCCCAAAATAAAACAAAAAACCAAACATCACCTCAAAAACAGTCAGAACAGGGACGTGACAGGTCTCAGGGCTCTACCCCACCATCGTCCTGACGGCTGCTGAGGACAGATGCTAGACCCAGCGTTCATCTAGTTTCACCTTCCCCTCACCTGCTGGAAGACCCGGGACCGTCCTACTTGAAGCTTTTGGAATAGGACACAATTATGCTTGCTCTGGGGTCAAAATCCTTTTTCTAATGAGAGGGAAGCAAAAACCCTAAGTAGCTGTTCCCGTCCCTTGTGCTGTGTCTGGACCCCTAGGGGGAACTGCGTGAGGTTCCACTCTTACCACACGGTTTTCTTTTCTTCAAATCTGGTCCACAGCTCTCCAGGAAGATCCTAGCACACTGCCAGATGTTCAAGACTCCATAATAAATAAAACAAAGATGGCATATTCTGCCTAATACCAGGGACCTCTAAAACTGTAAAAAGTGCTTTTGTAGCCTGAGTGCGAAATAGCAGGTCCAGCACTGATCCCCTCTAAATTTCTCTCATCCAAGTAAAGCAGGTTCCCAATCAGTATGGCCAGCCTTCCCGGCAGGAAGAAAAACTCGAGGCTCCCTGCTTCTGCCTGCCTCTTGCCTGCCACCGCCAATGTCAGGAGCTTAGCAGTAATACTGTTTGCCATCATAACCCAACTCATTTGATTTGCAGATGGGGACCCCTATTGGTATGAGAAAAATCCCAGGGAAAATGGAAACCAGGCAGCACTTCTTAACCAATATACAGAATTACCAACAATGACCAGAGCAGCACCCACAGACCCACAGTGAGGAACGGAGACACAGTCTTGAAATGCTCTCCTCTTCCGCCACATCAACAAAGCCCGCCCCCCCCCCCCAGGCTCTAGAGTTAAACTCTTCCAGCACCCCAGGGGCACGTGTGCGTGCACACCCACTTCACTGGAGCTGCCTGTGTTGCCAGGGTGGCAGTCCATCTCCTTGCTGACAGATCTCCGTGTTGGGCAGGATTTCCAATCCTTCATGACTATCTATTTGTCACTGCAGGTGAGTGGTGGCACTCAGCCTGATCCCCAGCCACTTTCACAGTTACTTATCTGTCTTTATGGATTCATCCTGTGTGTCAAGCCAGCGCATAACAGCATTACTGTCAGGGTGACAAAACTGTCCCCAGAGTGCCACAAATGATTCTCTCCTTATGGCTGCTAGCAGATGGAGAAGGCGACACTACTTCGCCTCACTCATCCTTCCCTGGCTATCGCTGGGCTCACATCTCCTCCTGCAGGTAGAGCTGGCTAACGATGGGTGCAGCTGAGAGCAGCTTCTGCCAGGCTGGCTACAAACTAGAGAGGGAAAGGGGGAGGGCCAGAGTGACTCATGGGCTTTCTGTGAGGAGTCCAGCTCTTGCCATTCGCTCCTGGGTGTGTACCTGACGTGTCTGGATGCTTGGCACTGTAGGAAGGAGATCCTCCCTCTTCAAGTCCCTGCCCCCCAACCCCAGACATGTTCTACACAGTGAAGGGATGGAGGGCTGGGAACTTGTAAGCCTCTGAATCTGAACCGAAATGGCAGGCTGAGATGTTTTACGTTGTCATACTGGGAAAAGAAATACCGACTGGAACTAATAGCAAATAAGATTCAGAGCACTTCGGTTTACCAAATGATTTGTAATCATTTCTATGAGTTGACTGCTTCAAAAATAACATCTCATTTCTTTTTTGTCTTTAAATGGAGGCCTAGTTCAATTTTCCTCTGTGGCCTTCCTTCAAAATGTAATTTTGACAGCCAACGTGGGTGCCTGTGGCCATGTTGCTTAGAAGGAAGGTTTTTGCTTTTCCTTTATTTTAATTCCACAACAGCACACAAAACTAACACCTCAGGGAAAAGCCTGAAACTGTACCACCACCAGGTGAGGACGCCACTGTGAAGAGCTGCTGGTCCTGGGCCAGGTACACAATCATTTCCCAGGCTTGTCCAGCATGACTTCCTAATACCTCTCAATAGTTTCACAGACTGCCCCCGACCACCATCGTCCGGACCCCTATCAAGGGCAGTGGAGCTGAGCAGGGCAGTCCCATTGCATTTGAGGCTTCACTAAGCGTCAGAGAAACAGGTAGCCAACATTCACTGCCTGCCAGCCGGGGGCTGGGATGAAGGTGGCCTGGAAGGCTTGGCTCTCCCTCTGGAAGGTCAAGTGAAATACAAGAGCACGTGTGCAGGTGCACACTCACAAACATGCTTGCAGCTCAGGCGTGCCTCAAACTCAGCTTTGTTCCTACCCCAACGGGTACTCGCCGTCTTGAGTTTTGTAAAATAGGTTCAAGCTGATTTCTGACACTGGAAAAACAAACCTAAAAGCAATTTAGAAAACACCTGCCCGTGAAGTCAGATGGCAAAATATTTGAAGCTTCTCTCGAAATCTGTGACCTCAGAGGCTGACATGGTTTGATGGGAAATTTAATGTAATAGGCTGCGAAAGCCAAGAGGCCTGTTGTCAGCAATGAAGTCTGAAAGTTAGCAGAATTAATAACGCTGTACAATGGAAGAGCCCTCGAGGGACAAGGCTGCAGAACCAGGGCAGTGGGGAGAAATGACTTTTGAAGTCATTTCACTATGACATTCTGTCATCACTGCTAAACGGAAATAAAAAATCATCCGAATCACCGCATGTTTCTTTGTGTGTCCTTCCCTTATCTAATATAAAGTAATAATACCCCACCCAGGCTGGGGAGGGACCCTCAAGGGATTCCGAGAGCTCCATTTTGAATGGCTAAATGCAATCAGAATAAATGCAAGTGGGAGTCTGTGTAGCGGAGAGGGATGTCTGGGCTGTTGCCCATCGAAAGCCAATAAATCTCAATGCTTCAACAAGAGATGAAAATGGTTATCTCATCATTGCAGTGCCAGGGTGAGATTTCTCTGAGCGAGAGTATTTTTATAGATGATTTATGTCTGCGAAGGATAGTTATTTAGCAAAATGGCAGATAATGATGAATAGAAAGTAAATCTGAAGAGCAGCAAGGGAGTGGTGCTTCGCAGCCGCAATAGACCAAACAAAATACCTCCACGAAGTACACGCCGGAGATAATTGCAGCAACACTGAAACTGGCGTCCCTCTGCAACTGGGAGGGAAATACAAATGAGCAAGTCTGATTCGCTAAGTGATGGCTCTTTGTTGTTCTAGAATACACTCCCCTGGAGTCTGCTAATTTTCTTGAAAGCGTACTTTGTATCTAAGGAAGAACGGTGAAGCTCTGCCTGCTGTGACTGGATTCCAGTCCTACACAGCTTCTGCTTTAGATCTTGCTTAAGTTCCTTGCCCTTCTAAACCTTAGTTTCCCCATCTGTGAAATGGAGGTGATTGCACTGACCCGTGTAAGGATTAATCAGGGTCATGGGTAGAAAGAGCCGGCCACAGTTATTGGCTTTGAATTACCACCACCACCACCACCACCAAAAAAAAAAAAAAAAAAAAAAAGGATTATTTCTTATACTCTTCATTCTCCACTAGCTGGCTCTTTCTGCTGAACCCAGAGTGAGATGGCCAAAGACTCAAAGGGGAAACCTGTAGTTCACTGGCTGGGCTGGGGCCAGCAATCAGCCAGCTTGATTTCTGACCACTGTGTCATCAGAGCCTTAATTCTCAAGGCAGAAGGAACCACCACATTATCAAGCTGGAGGAGAGGCCAGGAACAAAAGAAATTATTCATGGAGATACAATGGGAAGGAAGTCTATTCTAAAAAGAAACAGAACCGAGTTTTTGGAGCCTTTGAATAAAAGATAAGTTGACTGCACACAGAATGTCAAAATGGAATAAGAGAGCATTTTTTTTTGTACTGAAGCACTACACAAGGAAAAACACTAATTACAGTTTTAAATGTCCAAAACGCCATGTCCACCAAAAGCCCGCTGCTCATTAGTACCAGTAATTAACTTTACAACTGTCAACACAAACAGCACACAGGCTGACAGATAGAGAGTAGCTCTGAGGGTGCTAATAAATCCGGAAATAACAACTTGACACCCAGATGCACAAAGGAGGCAGGTGATAAAGAAATGTTGACATCAAATCTAATTATCTTCGAAACGGCCAACTCCAGCACGAGCCACGGTAATGCTCAGTTATTGCTGCTGATGAGCCCCACCGGCACCGAGCTTCACCACCGCCTACCACCGAGCATTTACAGCCCTTGTCAGAGCTGGCGAGGACAATATCAAACAGGAAATTATGAGTGCCATGACCCCTCCAAGTCAAAACTCCAGTGATGAATATGGGCTCAGCAAGGCATGGCAGATCACCCCCTCACGAGTTCTAAAGCCGGGATGATATATGACATTTTATCAGGCACTTTCTCAGGAATGTCACCAAGAGGGAAAATAAAGGCCCTGCAAAGAGCCGACTAGGTGAATTATGCAACTGTAATTGCCGATCATAACCTGATATGAGTTGAAATTGCTCTGTTTTCATATTGAGATAGCATAAAATTGTCGGGAAATGCAATGGCTCCTTAATGTGGGCTAGATGAGTCTAATATTCTGATCATTTTTCACTCGGCTGCAAGGTAAATCGAGCTTCCTTAACGCAGCCACTGTGGCCCAGGGCAATCGAGGGGCCCAATTTTACACTTGAATTGAGCAAATATGTGTAAACTACGATTTTTCATATTTTCTGCATGCATAAGAAGATGAAACATCTTTATCATCTGTATTGTCTGGCTGAGCTTATACAAAATATTAGTTTATCTCTCCTACTTGGTTCATCCCATAAGCGAGGCACATAGATCTGAAGGACAGGCAATATCCCATATATAAAACAAGTCCATCTTTTATGCAGTCTTATCTCACACATTCTCCTATTTAAACAACTACCTCCACAACAAAAATCCATGCAGTGGCGGTGTACAAAGGAAGAATTCTTTTTAAGGAAACACATAAAGGCCCTAAACACACCAATTTTTCCACTGCTGTCCTCGTTGTGCACAGGGGATGGGAAAGAACCAAATACTCTCAGATGTCTCTCTCAAACTGTCCCCTTCTGTCCACTTCTAAAAGCTACTGTGTGGGATGGTACCAGAATCTATTGCTTTCCCACTGCGGCCTGCAGCAGATGGGTAGAGGACCTGTCCCCTTTCTACCTCCCAGGAGGCCATGAGAGCCCAGCTCAACTTCACGGTATTACTAGGCCTATCTAGTGCCTGGTTCTGTGTCCGGGTTCTACTCTCCTAAGCATGGGCCGGAAATGCTGTCTTTTACATCCCATCTACAGGCATGGAAGCTTCTGTTTACAGGAGGCGAGGCCGTGAAAATGGGTCTAGTGAGGGTCCCTAAGCAGGTATGTTTTAGCATTGTGATCTGCTCTCTCTCCATGGAATTCTTCAGATGTATTCCGTAGAGGGATAGACCTTTGCCCAGAGCATGACTCACCCCTACCTACTGTGCTGATCCCAGGGGCCAGGCTTAGCAGGAGGCTGCGGTAGGGAGATCAGGAATTCAAAGTCATTATTAGCTCTGCAGCAGGTTTGAGGCTAGCCTGAGCTACATGAGACCCTGCGTTAAAACGAAACAAAACAACAAAAACAAGATAGTCCTATGTTTATTTCTTTTTTATTACTTTAGTAATAAATTGATCAGTCTACTTTTTTGATCACTCATGTATCTGTTTTACAATATTAGGGGTCTGGGGATTAAGCAAAGGGCCCTTGTGTGGGATGGGCAAGCACTCTACCCCTAAGCTATAGCCCTACCTCTGTCCCTTTAAAAACTAAACTGCTTGATTCTATCAAGAGACCCCTAGGAAATCGGATATAAATGACAGACCAGGGGTGAGTAAAGAAAACCCAACAGACTGGCAAGAATTATTAAGTCAAGTTCAACACTTGACTTGAGGTGGGGTTCACAGCCAAGGACGGAGATCACATTCAGGTTGCTCTCTCTCCTGCAGCGGTCATTTACTTTGTCCCGGAATGAATACAATATGGAGCAGTATGAAAGCTGAAAGCTGGCTAGCTGTAGACCAGAGGAGGAGGTGTGCTTCTAGAAGACCACCTTGTCAGCGTGATGACTCCTGGCATTCTAGGCTGCCTTTCTGTAGACCCACTGTACCTGCAAGACCTGCAGAACTGTCTGTGCGTGCTGTCATCTCCATCCCAGACTATAACCTCCTTGAAGGCATGGATCTTGCTATGTCACAGAATACACAGCACCTAGCACAGTCCCTGGTTGGCAGTCAATAAGTAAGGAAGGAAGGAAAAAAATGAATGAATGAATAAATGAGTTGATGCGTGCTCTAATTGGATAGTGTGTTCATTACTGGATCCCCAGTTCCCTGTAAATAGGAGCTTAAATCAATGGATTATCATCCAGCAGCTACCCAGATGCTTCTGGTTAAACATCTCTATCAAGCACGCAATCACAGTATGAGCTAGGGCTATGAGGGCTTCTCTATGTGCTGCTCACAAAATGGCAACCAACTTCGCCTACAGTGACTGGTTCAGGCCAGATGTTGGCAAGTAAGCACATTGCCTCTCATGATTCACTACTGGAAGTGACTCACCAAATCCGGCTCACATTAAAAGGGAGTGACTTGTGTAAGCTGTGACAGTAGGGAACGGGAGTCATCAGAGGGCGTCTTGGGCTGGCTACCACGGTCAAGTTCTAACAGTTCCATCCAGCCTATATTAATTGGGTGCCTTTTGGTACTACACCCGGCGCTGAGAGCCAGAGCACACCAGTCAGTGAAAAGCAACGGTGTAGCCCAGCGACGGTGGCACAAGCCTTTAGTCCTAGGACTTGGCAGGCAGAGGAAAGTGCATCTCTGTGAGTTCAAGGCCAGAAAGAAAAAGAAAAGAAAAACAAAGCAAGTGTGACGGTCAATCTCAATTATTCACTTGATGAGACCTGCAATCACTCAGGAGACCAGGCTCCGGGTAGTCTGTGGGACGACCTTGGTTGGTTCAATTGAGGTGGAAAGACCCACTACTATGGGTGACATCACTCCATAGGACTGGATACTGGACTTTAAAAAGAAGAAATTGAGCCAAGCAACGCAGTCTGTGGGTCTCTGCTTCCTGACTGTAGATGCAATGTGTCGAGCTGCTTCAAATCTGCTGCCTTAATTCCCCTGCCATGACGGACTGTACCCTGGAACTGTGAGCCAAATTAAATCCATCCCCTAAAGTTGTTTTTGTCGAGGTATTTTGCTATAACAAGAAAAAGCAAAGGCAAAAAGGAAGAAGGAAGGAAGGAAGGGAGGGAGGAAAGGAGGGAGGGAGGGAGGGAGGGAGGGAGGGAGGGAGGGAGGGAGGGAGAAAGGGAAGGGAGGGAGGGAGAAAGGGAAGGGAGGGAGGGAGAAAGGGAAGGGAGGGAGGGAAAGGAAGGAAGGGAGGGAGGGAGGGAGGAAGGAAGGAAGGAAGGAAGGAAGGAAGGAAGGAAGGAAGGAAAGAAAGAAAGAAAGAAAGAAAGAAAGAAAGAAAGAAAGAAAGAAAGAGAAACTTAGCAAGGTAGATACGGCCGCTGCTCTCACAGCACTCAAAGCCCAATATGGAAGCTGGATATTAAACAATTAGACTGGGGGTGGTACTGAGGGTGATGAGGGATGGGGAATGTGGATGCACAGAATACCCCTTAGCTCAAAAACATTTAAACGTGAACACTGGTTATCTGTCGGACTATGTTGTGATTATGCACGGTCTCTTTAGCCCCTTCTCAATGCAGAGGTTCACTCTGTGCTGACAGCCACTGCACTACTGCAAGCCAGGGCGAACACTCTGTAGACGCCAGGCAGGAGGCAGAGATGGCTATCCGCTTTCTCTGTGGTTAGAACTTCAGGCCAGGAAAGCCCAACTTTTCGCAACTGTACAGTAGTAACTTTACATCAAAATACCTGCATTCTCTAGCTGGAAAACAAGCCATGGGTAGAGACAGCGACTCTGCTTTCTGAGCCCTGAAAATCTCTTTCTAATCACTAGAAGATGGAGGAGTGGATTACGACCATAGGTGATCAGAACCAGGTGAAACAGACTCCTCTGCATAACACAATGTGTTTGACTTTTATTTTGGAAGTAATAGAAATACACGAAGGGAAGTTTTCCTGTTTCTGTTTTTCCTTGTTGTGGGTTTCTAAATCCAAGAATCGACTTGTTTCTTCCCAGGGAATCTTTATTGAGTTGCAACACACTCAATATTATTAAGAATTCTGATCAGAGGGGAACATGCAAAACACTCAACCAGAGGGATTAAGACTCTTTGTTAGTGTTTACGTTATCTGTTTTTAATTCCTATATATCCTGTCTTTATCTCAGTGTTTCAACACTAATTGCAAAACAGCCCTCACTCTCAGTAATGAGCCCCTGGCCCTTTGCAGACCTCTGGGCAGAGCTGCTACAGATAAGGCAACCCCGTAACAAGGCTCGGCAGCTCCATCAAGGGCTTTTCCTGCTTTTCCGCTTGCCTCTGCTCATCTGGCCTTCCAGAGGCAAATCCAGTTCACTAAATCATGTAGTTCAGGGCGCTGCCGAGGGCCTCTAACCCCAGCCAAGTCTGATGAAGTGAAAATGCCATTCTTGGCCTCTTCGGATAGAGTGGGACGGGGCACTGGAAAGCACCCTGCCACTTGGTACCCAGGGCAAGGCTAAACCCAAAGTGGACCCTGCTGTGCAGTGAATTTCAGTGCCTGATACAGACAGAAGCCAACTGAATCATATGCTAGAGATTTCATCCTCCATCTCTTCCTCCCACAAATCTCCATGCTGCCTTTTGGGCAATGAAGGCTGCCTGGTTCTGCTTGCGCTGGAATCACAGCAGAGTGTCAAAGGAAGGCGATGGGCCCTTCTATCAATGGAGTGCTCCACTGCCACTTACGTTATTCTATTTAGAAAGAGAGGAACTGCTTTCCGCCCTTTCTGTCCTTTAGCCTCAATTTCCCACTCAACCATTCCTATGATTACAAATATCCCTCACTCTTTTTTCATTATGGAGACACCTACACATTGAAAGGGTACCTATTTCATCTTCCTGTCTTGTCTCTTCCTGTATGTCCCTTCCAGAGACTTAATTCAGGGACCGTTGCTAAGCAACTATACATCATAGCAGCCAGTCACCAATTACTAATTGTCCCCAGCACTTTAGCCTTACAAATCTGGACCGCCAGTGACAATGGCACAGTTTCCACGGCCAAAAACACACTGAGGGGTTTCTTTGCCCAGCAAAGACAGAGACACTAATAGCTAGGCACCATCCTCAAGGCAGTAACAAAGACTTCCGGTCATGCACCGGCCCAATCACGGCACAGGTCTAAGTCCATCGGCTAGACATTCATCTCTCCTTTCTGTCTAGGAAATAAACGGGAGGTATGGCTGGAAACAGCCGAGCACACGCACAGAGAAAAAACACGGACACCGGCATTATCACATGTACTCACCTTCCTCCCCTGCTGCTAGAGTTTCTAGCTGAACTGAGGCTCTATTAGTAATCAAATTTCAGCCTCAATTTTATGGTTAGTGTAATGGAGTTAATTTCTCTAATGCTAGCAGTTCAGGGAAGGGGTCTCTTGCGGCAGCACAGACCTGGGACTGGCGGCAGCTGTCAGGGACGCCGCTAAGGAATTCCTTATTAGCTAAGATGCAGCCAGGCAGAAACCTCATTACACAGTGCTAAATATACTTAATCACGTCTATTAGAGAAAAATGAACTTGATAATTACAACAAATAACTAAACTGCAGAAAGTGTTTAAGGAAAAACACACACTCACACACACCGGGATCTAAGTGGACTGCGGACCCGGGGCTGAACCGCCCTGAAGGGAAGCAGGGAACAGACATAACCGCTTTGTACTCAAGGAGAAACGGTGTCTAGGTAGGTGGAGCTGGTGCAAGTTGCCTGCGAAAATGAGGAATTTACATTTCAAACGTGCTCTTGTTTATTTGGGATGTGTAAAATTCTAATTGAAGAGAACTCTTCGGAGGAGAGGGCTGTGTTTGCCGACTGTCTCTCCTAGGTGTAGTGATGGGGGCTGGGAGGGAGCCAGGGCAAACACTCAGCCTGACGAATACAGATCTGCAGTGGCCGTGTAGCACAGACCACTTCCCCGGAGTCTAATGGATGCTGGGTCAAATTTGTCTGTTTTTCTCTGTCACAAAATTGAAGTCCCCAAGTGGGGAGACCTTTACTATTGCTACTTGAGGAGTCCTGGAGCGAGCTCACCTGTTCATTTTCCCAGGCTCTGACCTTACTGGAGAAAGGTATCTACACTGTATGTGTGTGGGTGGGTGGGTGTCATGGTAGCGCTCAGGACATCATGGTCTGAGGAACCAAGGCTATGGACTCAAGAGTCAAGCAAACTTCAGCCACAGGAGATCTTCGGAAACTGGGAACAGGGAACTAACTTGCCAGCTCTCCCTCCCTTTCCTTCTCCTTTTTTTTGTATGGAGCCCAGGACAGCCTTGAATTTATACTTTTCCTGCTTCAGCCTCCAGAGTGCTGCAATTACAGAGGTCTGCCATGCCCAGGTTAATATGAGACTTTTGGGACACAGAAATGAAGGACGCCTGCCAATCCTAGAGATAGAATAGTCTGGAATAGGAATAGAACATAGACCAGTCCACCTCAGAGTCCGGCTGCAAGAACATTGGATGAACAGGGGAGGAAGCTGGCTTCAGCCTGGACAGAGTCTAGACACTGGTGAGGGTCCTCTACACAGAGGAAAGATGGGCATGCGTTTTTAAGTAGAAAAGTGGCAGTATGATTTCATCTCTAAAAAAAAAAATCTACTGAACAAAAATTCCATTGGCACCATTGGCCACTGGTGGCAGCATCAAGAGCCTCTTCCTTGCTCTGAATTCTGGGAAAACACAGCCAAGTCTGTACCTCTGCACCCATCACCAGGAAGCACTCTCCTCTGTGCTCATGTTTGAAGCAGGATGAGAACAGGAGTGATGTGGCCAGCTCTCCTAACTCACTCCGGTTTCCTGATTCGGAGTTCGTGTTCTGATCACATCCTCTGGTGGACAGCCTTTCCCGTAGGTGAAGGCCACTGTCTGTTACCTTACCACAGTGTCCTTGCAGGGCATATACACAGCTCAGCCACCCCCTGGGCAGCACACACCCACCTCCCTGGTTAGAACCAGGAGAAGTGAGCAGCTGTACTGGGAACGCTCTAAGGCCCTCATTTCCCCATGGGGGGATGGACATGGAGGGACAGCTGCTGAGGCCATCTCTTGGTGACCCAGAGGAAGGTCTGAATGAAAGGGGGACTCACAGAAGTAGGAGCAGCACACAGACAAAATAATGCTGAGCGCAGCATCACACTCTGTGAAAGCCAGGCATCAGAACTTCTGCAGACACACAAGCCAATCAATTAGTTCCCTCATGACAAATCTCTCCCCTAAACCCAGCCAGGCTTCTTCCTGCAGGAGTTCTGACAGAACACTATACACCACAGGACTCTGTGTGGACTCGTCTGCCCTCTGAGAGGACACAAAAAATGACACGAGACAATGGTGTGCATTAAGAGAGATGGCCCAAGACAGGGACAAGGGACTCTGTGCTCAGTGCTGAGGGATGGGCATATCAGGTCCGGGCTATTGGATGGCAATGGCCAGGTCCTGGCCCTCAGCCTGGCAGAGATCAGAGGCCTCAGGAGTACCAGCCCCACCAGACACACAGCTGTGCTGCGTTTCATCACATATCAATTTTTACTGAAAAGAAAACCATACAAATTTAATCAGCTCTTCATATGGAAACATTTAACTTTTTTCCCCTGGAGTTGTTTGATATTATTGTTTTAAGAGTCGGATAAAAAAAAAATCAAGATGTGTGATAGTGGTGGACACAGTAAAGCATCCATTTCTGGCAGGAATGCAAGTCTCAATTCCAGGAGACTCAAGTCTTAAACGCACTGGCGTCTCTGTCAATTGCTGGCTCAACGAAGAACACATTACACGCCCATAACCACGAAGAAGATGACAAGGGGTCCATCCTGCACGCCCTCACCCCAAATCAGGGCAGAACTCTACTACTGCTGGAATAAAACGACCTTAGAAAAGCTTCCGCTGCCCACAGCTTAGGGAGTGTTCTGTTTGGGCATCTAAAGCTCTGAGGTTTACATTCTGTCCTCTGCCCTTCAGAGATGTTATCAAACAACCTTGTTCCAAAGCTTCTAATCTCTGAAACCCTGTTCCGTGGAACTCTTACATACGTACCTATTAAAGAACTATGTTCTCTCTCAGTAGTCATAAAATGTAAAACACCTCTTAAAAGAGGCTTCCTTTGTTTCCTAGCCAAGGGCACATGAGACCAAAGAAACTGTCTTTTAAATATGATTTTAAAACACCATGTTAAATAAAATGAGGTATCGATATACAGGGTGATCTGAAAATGAGGTCTGCTTTTGAGATCATGGGCACTTTGGATGCCCGAGTGACGTAATCACAAGTGAAAATCAAGAATTCTGTCTTGGAACAACATCTTCAGAAACCCAGGGGAGCGAGAAGCATAGCTGGGACCAACTGCATTTGGATGACAAGAAAGCTTCAGACCACAGGGACCACAGGCTGTGGAGAGGGAGGGCCCACTGCAGAGCGACCAATGCCTAGCCAGGACAGTCGCCCTGAGCTGTGAAAGCCAGTCTCAAACCCTCAGAAACATCGAACCCTAACATAAACAAACATAAACAGAAAGCCGCATGGTATGTTGGCAATTCAGCCATTAGAAGTCCAGTTAATACCGGATTAATTCTCCTCAGAGTTACTTCATGATGGTGGGAGTCCTGCCTGCTACCAAATGCCCAAAGGGGCAAGTGAAGGAACGTTTCTCTTCTACCTATGTGATGTTGAGGCTATGGATTTCTCCTGCCGGTGCAGAGAAAGGGGGGCTGCTGTTAGCCACTGTGAAGACCCTCGCGAGGGGGACAGCTGGAACCCAAGGCACGGAGAAATCCATGTCAACATTATGGATAAGGCTTTTTGGCTTTTTTAGGGGGGGAAAAGAAATCCCATTTCTATTATGCAATCAGGAAACTGAAGATGTCTATCTTCAGATAACCAACTGCCTGTGGTGTGATTTCAGCTGGAAACGTGGTACGAGAACGTTTTCATGCCGTCTCTTCTCATTTCTCCGTCACTTTGCATTAACTTTTTTTGCTCTCTGTAGCAAATAAATCAGAAAGCTAATAGTTGTGCTGATTTGTTGGTGCTTACCCGTCTCCCCCTTTAAGAAAATAAAGGAAAGAAAAGAAAAGCTTTAAAGGGGAAAGCTGACCCCGGCGTGTTAACAGTGCCACTGTGGTTTCAGGCTGCGGTCATGCCAACTGTCTAGTAAAGAGAAATTCCATTGCAGCACAAGTAATAAAATCTTCTTTTAAAGCACAAATACCATGCGGGGAGGAAATGTAAACCCCTGAATTGGGAAAAGGAAGGTGGGGGCTGTCTGAGGTAAAATATGGCCTGGAGCAGTGGAGATGGGGCCTCCACATGGATATTCTTCAACTGAAGCAGCTGTTCCTCTGACCCAGAGGCTTCTCCTTTCCATCCATCACCTGGAGGACTCTGGGAAGATGGAAGCTATTATGGGCGGTTCTCTTCATTGTTATTCAGATGACGAAATGTTTATCATCCGCTCTGGTCTGTGAGATGGGTGCTCAGGACAGTCTCAGCGTGACAGCTTGCTGACGGCTGCTCTGGTGAAGGCAGAGTGACGATGTGGAGAGGCCACCAAATCACTCTTGAGTCTCTGTGTTCTTAGACTCAAAATCGGCAAACATCGATTTTCCTTAAAATCTGGGTCAAAGCCCTCTGTGTTTACCACCCTCGGCAATGAACATACTAGCTGTTCCCAGACTCCAACAAAAGGCAGCAGTTGAAATGCAGAAAAATGTCAAAGGAAGAGAGCTGGGATCCCGTTTCCAACATTCAACAGTCAGAGGGAGCCACACAACTGTCAGCATCTCTGATCACAGGCCAGGCAGGGAAGTACGGCTCTTTTGCCAGGTGAGGCTGAGACACAGCAAAGGCAGCGGACTGAAGGCTGAAGTCCCGATTCCTAACGTGGGTTCTTCATTACAACACCCACCCCATCATCCCAGGTGGATCCTGGCAAAGTCCTCAGAATTGCAGGGCAGAGCTGGGCAATGCTTGGCGGGGAGCTGTGGACTTGACTTGCTCTCCCCTGCTCTTCTCCCGAGCTCTAAGGGAGGGGAAGAGGGGCTATTCCAGGACGGTAAACGTTCACACTAATGAATTACACAGAAAGATATGAAGACAAGGATTTCCTCCAGCCCTCCCGCCACAGGAGCCGTGTGTAAACAGTACGATCCCCCCACCCCTCACCACTTTGCACTTAATTGTATTCCTAATTGGAAATGAAAATTAATTTGCTTTTGATCAATTCCAGGTGGCAGATCAGCCTGCACTGGTAGCAGAACACTTTCTCCTCTCCAAGTGACCACACACATGTGCCATAAACACCAGCATGCTGCTGGCACCAACAGGCGGCCGCCTCCCTGCGCACAAGGGCTTCCAGTGTCTCTGTCTCTCTTCCCTAGGCTGATTGGCACCATTCAATGTTTTAATAAAAAGATTTACCAAAGTGACGGTACTTGTGGAAATAAACCGCTGACAGGCTTGCTGAGTTAAGTGCGTAATTAAAGCAGCGGAGGTACAGACGTTGAACAATGGTGGCCTACATCAAGATGTATGCGGTGGTATCACAAATAACCTGGCATCTGGTTTCTTTATCTAAGAACCTTTCTTACGGTTTGGATCTTAATTTTTTACAGTTGACAGCAGTGTTATTTGAGCCAGTCAGTGGCATCTGGCTGCTGGGGGGAAAAAAAGAAAAGAAAGAAAGAGGGGGGAAAATCTCCATGCACTTTAATTAATTGTGGAGAAATTACATGGCCCTTCAACCGTGTAGTTTGTCATCAGTGCACATTACAGATTTATATTAGATGTTTCTCCACAGTGTCAGGAATAATTAAAAGGGGGTAGGAAATGATGCCAACCAGCAATGCTTTACAGCAGTGCTGAAAGTTTTCTATTTATTACAGCCAAACAATTTTAGAAGAAGATGTCAACTCGGAGGCTTGACTGTGCATGGAATACATATCAGGCTGGGATGGAAGCTGAAGTAGCGTGGCTGCCGGGATAATGAGAGAGGGCTCATGTTTAATCTATCAGACCGACCAGAATTGGTGCGGTGTGCCAGAGTTATTAACGACGTGGTATTCCCCCGTTCTCATGAAAACATGCACCCAAAACAATAAGTACCATATGCTTTTTCCTTCTCTCCCGAAGTGATCCTCATCCCATTGCGTTTTCTGATCCTAATAAGAACAGAAGGACAGCTGTACACAAGTCACTATTTTTCTCCATTAATTTGTGCCACACTTACAGCTTGGGCACTGCTGGTGGAATAATTCAGTTCAAAGACCTGGAAACGATGCCTGCCTTCATTGGGTACATGACTGTACAGCCCGGCAGTGACTTCCTGTGACTCAAGTCTGTGGAGGCTCAGGGAGGGTACTCCTCACCCACACTAGCTGAGAAACCCGACTCTGCCTCCGTATTCCCAATACCATCAAACCAACCACAGACAGATTCCTTTATCTTTTCCAGACATCAGAACCAGGGACTACAATGAGAAACCATCGGAGGTGGGAAAGCGCCAAGGAACATCCCATGGACCCACAGCGAAGGTTCTGGAGCAGCCATATAGAGGGTGTCAATCTTCTCATTTGCTCTTCCAGCCAAACCACTTTCCTTTCGTATCATCAGCTCATCAGGCGCACACTTCGGGGGATTATTAGCCCCTCTAACTCGGCATCATGTATCTTGCAGAACAGCCACCATGCACAATAATCCCTTAATATATGATGCCTGTCACTTCTTATTTATTAGCTTCTTGCCCTGAATAGTTTCCTAATTTCCATTTAGCTAGTATGGCCCCGAAGAGGAGACATCCTGGGACCCACAGTCTCAGGACACCTCACCTTTGCCCCTGGGGATGCCTGTGCCAGCAGGGCAGCCAGAAGGGGTTCCCTCTTAGGGGGCTGTGGGTCTAGACAGTGCAAAGGTCCACTGTGAGATGAGGACCACAGCAATGGAGTCCTCATGGCAGTGTGCTACTGTGAATGGCCAGGCGAGTTCGGGGGATGCTTTACATATAAAAGACAACACCCCTGGTCATTTTGAAGGCTTCTACAGCGGGGTTCACCAGTCTGTAGAACAGGGCTCCAGACCTTCTGAAGCACTTCCGTAAGAAACGGTTCACTTCACTAATGCCCACGTCACTCAGCGCAGAACTTGTGGAAGGGAAGAAACTCAGCATTTCAGCGCTAAATAAAACACGTATTTTAGGCACAGCTTCCTCTGTGGATGGGTTAGGCTTGTCACCAGTCATCTTTCTCAGATACACTCTGAACTGTAAACAGAAGCTATGCTCCATGCGGCTTCTCATCTCCCAGATCTGTGATCAGTGCTCTGTGTGAGAGTGACACCTCCAAACACCAAGTCTATTCCATTTCAGGGGCTCAGCACTGCTCCCTGAATCCTTAACACTTAACTCCAGGTCTTCCTGTAGTTGTGATATTTTTGTCTTTCAGAGCTTGGTTTAAATGGTGCCGTTCCTGCCTCTCTCAATCTGCTCTCTCAACACTGTCTCCCACTTTCCAGCCACCACCTGAAATTATTTTATGTATATATTTAACGTGGGTCTCTCCCACGGTAACACAAGCACAAGGGGAACGTGCAATAGAACTTACAGTAGATTCCCCCATGTGCTTCAAGAGACACATTAAGGGAGCTGGAGGGATGGCTCAGTGGTAAGAGCACTTGCTGCTCTTACAGAGGACGTGGATTCAGTTCCCAGCATCCACCTGGCAGCATACAAACATCCATAACTCCAATTCTAGGGAATATGGCCTTCACGGGCACTAGGTACACATGAGGCACACATGCATACATGCACTCAAACATTCATACACAGTAAAAAAGAGAGAGCAAGAAATATATCTAGGGGCTGCAGGGACAGACCAGTGGTCTGGAATGCAAACCACTCCTGCAGAGGACCTGAGTTCCATTCTCAGCATGCTGGGCATCTCTTGCTACCCGTAATTCCAATTCCAAGGGAATCTAATGTCCCTGGCCTCCTCAAGTAACTGTACTCATGTGCACCACACCCTATATAATTAAAAATAAAATAAAAGAAACATATCTATAGTTGCAAATAAGCCTTATCTCATTTTTCCTTTAACCAATCTAGCTAATATAGCTGAGATTTTTTGCCATACAAATAATTTTTCTTCATCTCATTTAGATTTTGAAGTCACCAACAAACCTCTTTTTTGGAGTGTTCCTACTGGAATTAACCACATTGAAAGAGACACAGACTTGAAATCATTGTTACTGGAAAGCAGAGGTAGTAAAGGTTTATCTCTAAAGGGCCTGCTTTCACACTGGTGTTTTTCACCATTGGTATTAAAGTGTTTTACGGGGCTGGGTTTGAACTCTGGTCTGACCCAGGGTTTGCAGAGCTTCAATCAAATCCTCACTAACCCAGCTCTTCAAAGGGTAGCCATATACAACGGTGGTCAAGGGAATAATCAGTCCCTACTGGGCTCTCATCCCGGGCTTGAACAATGGATGCCAATGAGAGACTTGTACATGTTACCTGATTAGGGCCAAGAGGGCCAATTGTCTTGAAACCAACGTAGAAAACAAATTTCTGCAGGAAGTAACAGACTTAAGAAGCTGCAGATAGAAGATCAGAGCCTCGAAGACTACACTGTAGTCTTCTGTAGCTCCCTACAGTAGGTGACATACCAAGCACTCAAGCTGTATGCAGCAGACTGAACTTGGGTAGATGTGGAGTGGAGGGCAGGCAGAATACTAAGTACCATGAGGGCCGGGCCATGTCTTGTCTTTCTAGTTTGCTACTGTATGCTCAGAGCTCTGCACAACTTGGCAAACACTGCTGAATAAAAACCACGCTGGATAAACTGACCAATGAATGAGCAACTCACCTGGCTCAGTGCTACAGGGCTAAGACGCTGGGTAATCTTGCAGAAGTGACCCCTCCCCACCCCACCCCCACGCTTCTCCTTTGATCTCTACAGAGCTTTGCTCAAGGAAGCCCACCATCTCTTCTTCCACACCCTCCACTATCTCTGTCCACTCTAGCACTCCTGGGAAACAGAGGCACTTCTGGAGCTGCTGCTGCTCCTCACCCTCATCAAGGGTCTTGGCACATTATTTCCACAGGGCCCCCTCATCCCTGACAGTGCTGTGTTACAGGCTGCATCAAAAGCTAGCAAGAGTAGCTTCATGGGCATGCCAGGACTGAAGGCCTGGAAAGGCCCCTGACGGTACGTCACACATAGTATTGGTGAGGTCCGCTCTGATCCCTTCCTCCAAGTCTCAGCCTCCCCCAAATTCCAGTGTACCATTTTCAAGGGAAAGAAAGGAAGTCACATAAATGGGAGGTCCCACAGCTCCAAGGGAGATCCTCCTGCCTACATCAGCCCTGTGACTGGCTGCTCTTGAAGCAGCCCCCTCCCACCGCCCCCATCCTGTTTCACGTGCTCGCCATCCAGGGAAGGATCAGAAAGCAGATAGTATCCAAGACACTGCTTTTGGACTCAAGCCTGGCTTCAAAGGAGCCAGTGAGGCTTCTGGGAAGGTGGGAGAGCCAGAGAGGTGAGGAAGGCCACTTCACAGCTGCACAAGATCGCGCCGCAGTTGGCATCACCACAGAAATTACTTCATAAGAAACCCTCCCTCCAGGCCTTATCCAAGCTCTACCTCCAAACCTGTGGCATGTTCTGAGACCTCTAAGAAGAGTTCTGCAGCCCAAGGAGGTCAATCTAGCTATACAGTGTGAGTGAGGCTCCTCCCAGCTCCTAAAGTCCGAGACTACTTCACACGAGCATCTCACCCAGTCTTCTGAGAGCCTCAGTGTCTGAGGACAAGTCTCCATTTAGACCCTAATTTAATGGAGTTGGAGCCCCAGCGAAGGACTTCGCTTAAGTGTTCACTACCAGAATAAAGGTTTCAGTGGTGCCCCAGACGCACATGCCTTGACCAGCAATGGCAATAGGCACGTGGGTCCAGGGAGCTGGAAGCTGAAAAGAAGCAGGACACGGTGCATTTGTATCAAATGGTCTTTCTAACAGTGAAATTCATTTGTAGATAGTGGTAAGGGAAGGCTGATGTTGCACACAGCATCGCCGTTCTAAGAGTTTAGTCACTATCCATAAACATATGAAGTCTTAATGGGACAACACATACATTATAAGCCATCCGCTCAGGTTTCTGTGTTGTCTTCATAAACATTATCTGTCTTTTTCTAAAGTAGAAAAGTCCATAAAACTCAAGCCTCAAGGACCATAAATATAAGCCCTTTATAATATAAAAACCTCTAGGCAGTAAGAAAAATAACATCTAAAACAGGCGGTACATGATGGCAAAGCAAAGTGGATAAATGGTGTGTCAGGCGCTCTCACCAGAGTGTCAGGCACTCTCAGGTCGCCCAGGAATTCTGGAAGCTCAGGCGCCTTTTCTTCTGCCTTAGTTTCCCCAAGATGACAGGGAGGGAGGCTGCAGTAAAGTAAGAACTCTCATGCTCTGAAATTTCATTCACTTCTCAGAGCAGTGAAGAACTCTGGGCAGTGTGATCTACTCCTTAAAGGAGGGCTCCTAGAGAAATACAAAGGGGTGAAGTTCTTGCCAGGCGGTGGTGGTGCACGCCTTTAATCCAAGCACTCAGGAGGCAGAGGCAGGAGGATCTCAGTGAGCTTGAGGCCAGCCTGGTCTACAGAGCGAGTTCCAGGACAGCCAGGACTGTTACACAGAGAACTCCTGTCTCAAAACAAAGCAAAACTAAACAGAGAAACAGACAAACAAAGGGGTGTTCTTGTTCTCCTTTGGGACTTCACTCCTCGGTATGGTTTCAACAGCATGTTTCCGGCAGTCATACTGTTTGGTGTCGCTGACTCAGGACCATAGATGGTTGCTCCAGAAATGGACCCCTAGTCCAGTCTGGAAAAAGCCAAACAACACAGAAATGTGCTGGCTAGCCCACAGACTCGGACTCTGGTTCTGACACAGATTCTCTAAAGTATTTCTAACCCTACAGTTCACTTCCATTGACAGTGAGGGACACTCTGGAGAGGAACCTCAGGCCTCTTGGAAAACCACTCCTTTTTGGAAATGACTGAAGTGCTTGCTGGGCAGCAGCATGGAGCATTTTGTTTTGACCCTCCAGTCTGTCTTTATGACCCAGAGGGATCCTTCTCAATGTGTTCTGCTCTGCTGAGGCCCAGGGCAGGCCTATTGACAGCCCTGTTATGCATGCAGAGATGCTAACAGAGATAGGCAACAAAGGCTGGGAGCCCAGGCCAACCTGAGGTTGCAAACATTAAGGAACTAAATATTAGATTAGGGCTAATCTGGTGAATTCAGAGTACTGAGGGGCAAAAGGAACCTTAAAATAGGATAGACAGCTGAAAACATGAGCCTCCTCTATGCTTTGCACTAATCCACAGAGCTATCTGCAGGTCTCATCTAACAGGTATTTAACCATTCACCAGAGACCTTGCCTTCAGGCCGGGAAAGAAGGCCAGGGGGAATTGTTTCCATATGAAATGGTAGCTCCTTTACATTTTAAACCCAAGCTTTGCAGGCCTGGATGTGATGACTGTGCTCTCTCACAGGGACCCTCTGCTATCAGCACCCCAAATTCCCAATCTCAAAACCACAAGCTCCAAACCAACCAATGAACCAAAAGAGAAAAAGAGAAGAGAAAGCTGCATTCAAGCGGCCAGGGATCTCGGGACAACGGAGGCTCTGACTTAAAGCTGAGGGGACACAGTTATTTAATTTAAAGGCACAAATCTAAAAAAAGGAAAAAAAAATGTTATTGGGTCTGTCTGCATCAAAGCTTCCCATGGTTCCCCGAAGTGGCGGTGTTCTTCTCTCTAGGCTCTCTTTGCCGAGAGCAAGGACAACCCTAGCTTTCCTATGTCATTAGAATTATGTCGCACCCAGAATCTGCAGGTTCCTGGAACTCAGCCACTTTTTAAGATTGCCACAGAATGGTCTAGATTTCCTGACGCAACAAGCTCGCCATCAGAATACATGCCGTCTTATAGAAAGGACCTATGGGACCTGCCCGCCTAAGTCACACACAGCTGAGATCCGTCTTTAAGATTGTACTGAGGGGACTTGAAGCGAACCCATCTATACTTGGAACTTGATAGTGACATGATTATCTAACCTGGCTCATTAGTATTCAGAGAATTTAAAATGTCTGGATTTTCATCTGAGCCAGGAGCCAGAACAATACATCTTTATTGGTTACACAGGTTTTTGTTGTTGTTGTTGTAAGGCACTCTGTATTTGTAGGCACATGTGTATGCACTCTGTGTGTACTTGTAGGCACATGTACTCCTGAGTACTACAATTAAAGGCACGGCTGTTTTTTTTTTTAAAAAGTGTGTTCTAGCTTGATGCTGGTTCTTTAGGCCATGCCACAGCGCTCTACCTATTACCTGCTCAGCACCCAAAAGGTCTCTGCTTACGCAATGACATTTCCGTTTCAGTTTCTTACTATATGAGAGACTATAATGGTATTTATGAGATCCTACTATTAGACAGGTCCAAAGTCATTCTTTTCTTTTCCTTTGATAACCATGCACTGCCACGTGTGTCTCTCTCCTGAGGTCCCTGGAGTTCTTAACCCTCTGGTAGTGTTTTACTTTTATGTGCTTTATGTCTTATCTTCCTAGGCTGATGGCAAACTCTTTGGGGACAAGGAACATGTCTTAGCTCCTCTGGGTTCTTGATGTTCCAAAAGCAACACCAACTGCTGTGGTGTTGTGAAGCAGTGGTGCAACCCACAGGCTGTGACCCCTTGAGAGTCAAAGGGCCCTTTCCCAGGGGTCGCATATCAGAAGGCCTGAATAGCAGATATAACATCACGATTCATAACTGTAGCAAAATTACAGTTATGGAGTAGCAATGAAAAGAATTTTATGGCTGGGGTCACAATGTGAAGAACTATATTGAAGGGTCGCAGCATAGGAAGGCTGAGAACCACTGTTGAAAGGATGAAGTAACCACATTGGATATTTAAGGAAAACAATAAGCAAACAACAGAGCTGGAGCTTCACTAGACAACCAATTGTTGTGAGTTCTGGGCAGTAAAATAGAAGCATTTTTCCCCCTCATAGCTGATGAGAGGTCTTGATGAAAACAGTGAGACCTCATCAGTTCATCGGCTCCTAGTGCTTCTGGCAAGACCGTATCTAGCAAGTTCTTACAGCACTTAAGATTTCTACAGAGAGAATTCTCGAATGATACCATTCATGTTACCATGTGAGCAAGGTGGTCTTACTTTGCTGCATTAGTAGAAAAATGAAACTGGAGGATGCTGTCAAGGAAACAGCATCAGGAAAGTGGGACCTAAAGGTGGGCTTTTCTCTCTTGGGACCAGGGAAGAACTGGGAGGGTACCACATACTTTCCACACAGTGTGTCACTGATGACCTGAAGGGCTCTTGCCTTTCCCATTCTGCCACGTGCAGGCAGAAAGGGTCACTGAAGGAAGTCTAGGGCACACATGAGTTGATGGGGTATCAGCTGAACCTGAGGTGCAGGCAGGGTCTCCCTCTTCATAGAGGAGGGCTGAAGGGCTTGGTGGGGAGGAATGAGGGTGAGAGTCACATGGGCCTGGCGATAGTCACAGGCATGAGTAAGGACAAATCTACCTGTATAAAAGATCAGTCCAAAGGATGGACCAAAATTAAGGGGAAAGGAGAAAGAGGGAACCTTTCCTGTAAAACAGCTGGCCTTACTTCTCATGTCTCAACCACAAAAAGAGGGAGGCGCGAAAGACAATTTTCTAAAGAAATTCTAAAGGCGAAGCACGGAGTGGAAACTTCTACCGTGAACAACTGGTCTTTGTTTCCAGGTGCTACTGCACGCTCAGCCTAGCAGTTAATTAATACAGAGACACTGCTGCCTACGCTGCCTACGTAACTACACCTGGAGTCTAATTAGGTCAGTCTCCGCTACCCCGGTCTAAGTCATCCATCCAAGGCACACACCTCTCAAAGTGTGGCTAGCACTCATGTAGTTGGGTAGTAACGTGTGTGAGGTTGAGGAGCTGTCACTTCGAACACGTGAGAGCCACTCACAGGCTGCACGGGCTTCCTCCACGGGGTGAATTTCATGCAGAAAGTGAAACCTTGGGAGGGGGCAGCTCCTCTGGGTTGTTTCCTGGCATTCCATGCCAGGTGGAGAAAGTCTTCACTCGCAGCACCAGCAAGCAATTATTTATTCGGGTCTCTGACTTTAAGAAGATGATATGATATTAATATAGGTAACTGAGTTGATTGGATTTGGGGGGAAATTAAACTTGTTTTCTTGGGCTAGGAGATGGCTCGGCAAGTAAAGAGACTTGCTGTCAAGTCGAACAACGTGTGATTCCCTGGACTCACATGGTGGCCGGCGAGAAGCTACTCCTGCAAGCTGTCCTCTGAGCTCCACATGGTACACACGTGTCTCCAGCCCCCGTATAAATAAACAAATAAATAAAAGTAACAGAAGTTAAACAATATTTTCTTTAACTCTTCTGGAATTTTCAAGGTTTCTAAAATGAGAACATACCCTACACTAGTAAGAAGGCAGGAACAAGGACGAGAGTTGGCAATAAACTAATACAATGGCGTGACAGCTGTGTAATATAACCTGCCATCGTCATTGTCGTCATCGTCATCATAGGTGCTGGGGACTGAACCCAGGGCCTTGGACATTCCAGACACGGGTTTTATCACTGAGCTACATCCCCAGTCCATAATTTATTATTTTAGGATTTTACATCAGAACCTTAAGCACTATATACTATAAAAATTGGTGTAGAGCTAAGGCTTTCATTTCTCTAGCCAAACAGAACAAAGGTAACAAATGATGCTATGAGCTACAAGAAGCTAGACTCGGTAACATGGGGTTTTAGTGACACGTGAAAGGGGTTGCAATCGGTAACCCTCAACGATGACTTACATCTGTCTTCTGCTTCTGCGCACTATTTGCCAGCGTTACAACAGATCCCCTTGAGGTCTGTCACTTGGCTGGGTACACCTTGGTTATCAGGTGAAAGGGACAAAGGGACACACGCTTCACCATCTGTGGATGACGTGACTTCACAAGGACGGATCTCTACCTAAGCTACTCTGAGACTGATGGAGGGGAGCGCGAGTAGGAAGACAGGAACCGAACTTATTAGTTGCAAGGCCCAGGTCCAGTGCTACAGCCAGTGCCACTACCCAACTGCTGGGCCCAGCCACAGCCATCAGAAGCAGGCAGACTATTGCCAAGCCTGCACTCTGCCCACAGCGACTGCCAACTAATGATAGATTAGACGAATCTGATTGCTCTATCTAAACATTAATCTCAAATCTTGATTAGTAAGCCTATTGAATTATGATTAGTGCACAAGGGTGTAGCTAACAGATAAGGTACTTTATCTGACAGTGTGTACTAGTTGCTCTGCCTGAAGCCAAAAATACCCCCAAAACAAACAAAACAAAACAGAACCAAATTAACAGAAAAAAATTACAAAATACAAACTAGCAAAATAACAGTACCCAGCATAGCATTGAGGACGATAATGAGGCTATGTACATTCTTAGTTTAATAAAGAGTTTTCATGTGAGAAGCCAGTTTTCCTATAAAAAGCAAGAGAGAAACTTAGAGAAATATATGGAAAACAATATGTTATAAACATGAGACCACTGGGGCTCTCCCACTACTTCAGTCAGGAGCGTGAATTTGAGTCTGCTACACAGGACGCTCTGCTTGGTTTTGGTGACATCCTAGCTACAAAGGAAAGGCAGAACTCAAACCTCAAGGATTCTTAAAGGTGGATTTTAAAAAGTCTGTGGAGAGAGAAGGCACGGGGAGGAAGGGGTTTGCTCAGTCAGGAAGTACAGCTAGTTTCTGCTACCTTTCTTTAAGCGCTATGACCTCCATATCCCCAGCCTCCACCGAAAACATCCTTAGGAGCTGGAATCTGGCACAAAGGTTCACAACACTGGCTGTCCTTACAGAAAACCCGGCTTTGGTGGCTCACAACTGTTCCAGGGAATATAACTCCAGTTCCAGGGAATCTGACACTCTCTTCTGGCCTCCAAGAGCACCAGGCATGTACAGATAGATGTGTAGGCACTCACATACATAAAATACAAACAAAGAAATCTTTTTGAAACCTTCCTCCATATGAAATGAACATTCAATATGAAGTAAGTTTATATTCTGAGTTGATGCACAGGTATGACTCAGAAAAATTAAAACAGTATTTGTTATTCCCTTATCACCCCCTTCCTACCTGCATTTACATCTCTCTCGGTTCCCTGAATTCAGCTGCTACGGGGAGCTAAAGTGGCATAGTCTGAAGATGCCAGGCACTCAGAATGCCATGTCACTTCAGAGGGTACGGCCACTTTACCCCGACCTTATGGTTTTACAGAAAGTATAATGTCCTATAGTCATGTCTCTCTTAGCTGGTATTAACCTTGCGGTGACTTCTCTTCTCTATCTCTCTCGGACACTCATAACTATGCTCTGCTAATCAATTGTGCTCTGCAGATGGGGTCAAGGAAACTTACTTCCTCCTTTGATAGCCTCCAATGTTCCTACTCTTGGGGATAAAAGTGCTTTAAATGGAGTTATATTCTAGGAAAATCAATACATGATTACTGCAAAGATCTGTATTGATTGTCCTGTTGCATTGCAAAAAGGCTGAAGAAAAATGGCAGGGCACATTTCCCTTCGATTCCGACTCCACAGAGTTTGTTGCAAATGTTTGGGCAGGAAAAAAATGTTGGAACTTCATTTAATGACCTGAAGTTCTCATCATTCAATCCTCCTTTTTCTGTCTCTCCCTCAGTGAAGCACTCATTACTACACACTCGGGTCTTCAGTCTCCAACAGGAGAGTTTACAGAGCTGAAGAAAGTCTGCTTCTGACACTGAGCTATGCCAGCAGCTGCAGGGCGCCTTCCTAACAGCCACTGCTCTTCTTCCTCCCTCTTGGAATCCTACTTTTGCAGACACTTCCCGGTGTTAGCAACTGGAGTGGCTGGTGAGTTTCGGTGGGCAGGGCCATCTGGGGGAAGAGCCTTAAACTGTAGATGGAGATCAACTAGGGCCATAAACATCCCCCCCCACTTCCTTCCTTTTCTTCCCTACAGTGCAGATGAGACTCTTCTGTGATCAGGAGGCAAAGCTGAAGCTGAAAGAGCATGTCCACACCAGGGCCGAGCCCAGTCCGAGAGAGTGGCCTGACTGTTATGGCTGTAGGAGTAAGAAGACTGTCTCGGTTTTTATGTTCTCCTTCCTTAAAAAGGAAAACAAATTCCCATGTACTTTATACCGCTGCTTCCCAGGGTGCTGATGTGTGTGGAGCCGCTAAGACATTTCTTCAGGAAAAAAAAAAATCGCTGTTGTGTGCGTCCTCAATGTCATACCAACTACTGAGAACTAAACAGCACCTCAGGGCTAAAGGAGACCACTGACCCTGACCAGCCAAGGAGGAGGACATGATTCTGTCCCGACAATGCTGGCATACACCCTGGCTCTCATATTCCTGGGCTGCAGCTACACCCAGTTCTCCAAGCTGTCTCTGAGCACCGCTCAGGTGTTTCTCCAAGCACTCTCGCAGGAGTCAGCACGGTGCCAGGGCTTAGCTATCCTGCTGCATTTCCCCTCTAAGGTTCTTTGGAGGAATTCTTCCCCCTGAAGAGTCCAGGTGGAACTGCCCTCACAGTTCAGAACAGACAGAAGTTCTCGGTTAGGCCCACCAGACTTCAACTAAGGCTTCAAGGTCATTTGGATGGCTCTGGAATCGAAGCTATTTTATGTTGCTAAATGTCAAAGTGGGTCACGGGTCATCCCAAAGCCTGTCCCTTATAGGCATGACAGCCTTCACTGACGGCTTCCCGTGGGTCACAGTCTCACCTGCAAATGCACAGGTCTACTGGCTACTTAGCTCCTCCACAAGCTGTAACTTAATCAAGGGGTAAAAGATTCAGAGAAAATGAACTTTTAGTAATAATAAGAGCCCATCTTTAGTAATTCCTGCGTGGCAGACATTCTTTCCCCCAAATTTGAATATATAAACTGACATAATACAGCAAGCAGTTTATGAGGTTAAACACCACCCACCACCAATCCTTCATTTGGATGGGGAAACTGAGGCAGAAAGTTTAGGTAGTTTGCTTAATACAATCTAGTTGGAAACTGGAGGAAGCAGGACCAACTCCACGATGACTATGATAAACTTTTATACCCCCACATTGCTGGTGGCAATGCAGCTGGCGGCAGATATCTAGAGTGTATTTTAGTGATATGACAAGTCTACAGAGAGACTCCAACTGGAGAAGGCTCAGATTTTCACTGCGGCAGTCTTCCTATTACCAAAATGAAACACAACTACCCAAGTTTTCAATAATGAGGAATAAGATAAAATACAGTATATTGACTTAGTAGATGATTCAATAATTACAATGCATAATTACCATACCATCAAATACTACATGAAACATGTTGGTGTTTTATACACAAAAGCAGAACACAAAATCATACGCATTCAACGGTCATATCGAGGTTAAATCAAACATATTCGCAAATCAGAGGCTGGAAAGTAACTTTCAAAATAAAAATAGCTCTGCTAGGAGAGTGGGGTGTGAGTGAGTCCTGTGCCTCCTATTTGCCCATTATTTTAAAATTTTCAAAGGATGGAGAATCTGCTCTTAAGAAAGACGAGAAATGTACGAAGTCTGCACGGTTGAGGGTGCTCTGGACAAAGGCTGGGAGAGCCGGCTGCTTGCCCTTCAGCACAGATTAGCGGAGGGCCGAGAGGAGGGCCAGCTCGGAACTCCTGGCTCTTTATCCAGACAAGGTAAATGAAGTTCGGCGGTCAGGAGAGTAAATGAGATTAGCTTAGGGCTCCAGGTCATCCACTCACGGAGGTCAGAGAGTGTGAGATTATTATCCCTGGTAGAAGAACAGCAAAATAGCATTACGGAATAAATTAATGAAAAAGGTAGAAGATTATTTGAACGAGAGCCCTAATCAGTTTAGAGATTTCACTCAACTGCTCTACTGGCTATCAAACTCACAAAACAAATACGCTTGTTCTCCTAAGTAATTCCAGCAGCTCTCCCCTTCTTGCTTCAAAGACATCCAATCTACAGAAAGTCATGAATAAAGTTACCCTGGCTTGCTGTTCTGCCTCATACAAAGCCCCTGAAGCACCGTGGTGCACACTGTTCCAATGTATATACTCAGAATGCAGGTGGCTCATTGAAGATGCATAATTGCCAGCCTGTTTGGCCTTTGATTCCAAATAAAACATCATCCCATACCCATTCAGAAACAGCGAATTCACCAATGGGCAAACTGCATATTTTATTAAATAAACACAAACTCGGAGATAATGACATACATTTGTTTTCATCACAAGTCCTAATGCAGCATTTCTCCAAGGCTTCCGGTATTAGCATTGCTTGCCGCATTTCGAATGCCTTTGAACTTCCTGAAAAGCTACATCTGTTAGCTCCCGTGTATACAGCAGAAAGTTACCAGGTGAATTCAGTTTTAATATAAACTGCTTTGTTCACTATGAAGATTGATGCTGGATGCGCTGCACTGTGAGTTGCAAACTCCTTGCAATTATCTCTGGCTGTTAATAGCACAAGATAGCATGTCACTTTCTACCAAGCGCATGATTTATCATTTGTGGTTTTTTTTTTCCCTCCCTGAACTCTTGTGGTATTCCAAATGTATAATCTTGTTGTATTTATTTCCCAGTGGTCCAACAAAATGCACAGCAAGTGCTGACTAGAACAAACTAAAAAGCACCGCTATTGACAAGCCGTCACTTGAGCAGTAATGAACACTCTGCCTCCACTTTCACCTCAACAAGCAGCAGCTTTAATTTATGATAAAGCAAAGGAGAGGCAACCTCCAGGTTTATTATACCCTCAGTGCTGTTTCAAATAAAGTAATTAGAAGGTCAAGAGACGGGTCTGGAAAGCCAAATATAAACGCAACCCTTCTGTACTGACATTAAAAAAAAACAGACTAGTATGTTCAAAGAGTATTTTATCCATCTTCTGAAAGGCAGGGCAAGGCTGTCGTTGCCCCCCCCCCCCTTTTTTTTTTAAATACTACCGTAACCAATCAGAACCAGTGGCAGTCCCGCTCACTTTCTCCTTAATTTGCTCCACATGGACAGCAAGCAGCTCTAAAGAGTCACTGGACTTAGCAGAGGGCCAACTAGCTACCCCCCTCCCTAACTGCTCTGGCTGCAAACCTAGGACAGGTGATCAGGAAGCCAATGGGGTCTTCTCTCTCTCTCTCTGTCTCTGTCTCTCTCTGTGTTTGTGTCTGTCTCTGTCTCTCTCTCTCTCTCTCTCTCTCTCTCTCAATAATCAAAATCCAGTAGGTGGAGAAATAGGGATGTTCTGGTGAGTGCCTATGAATACCACCTACGAATAGCACCTATGGACAGATAGCATCTATGGATAGCACCTACAGATATCACCTATAGATAGTGTCTATGGATAGTATCTATGGATAGCACTTACAAACAGCATCTATGGATAATGCCCACAGAAAATGCTTATGGATAGCACCTATGGATATTGCCCACAGACAGTGTCTATGATAGCACCTACGGATATCACCTATAGATAGTGCCTATGGATAGTATCTATGGATAGCACCTATGGATAACACAAGGGAATAACTAGAGTCTATTTAAAGCATCCAAGGGAAGGGTGAGCTGGGAATAAGCTGACCTTTCAGGATATTTTGGTCCTGGGGATGGAACCCAGCAGTAGTAAACTATCATGCTGTTTCTGAGGACTGTCTGTAAATGCATTCTCCATCTTAAAAGTTTCTTCCTTTTCATACACTGTTCTGAGTTTATTTATATCTTCCTTTCTTCTCTAACATATCAATGATACCACCCCATAATTTTTAGTAAAAGTCAAAAGAACTACTGGACCTTGACAATGTGCTAGGCCACTCCCTGAGGACCACATGGACTCTCTTAAGCCAGCAACCCTTGATAGTTGAATCCAAAGATTACTTTAGCGGGCAACAATGGCCCACGAGTCAACTCCAGTTCTTTCCATTGCCTGCTATCTCAAATCCTTCAGCCACTGAATGAAAGAGGGCAGACAGAGGAGAGAAAATAAGTTCAAGGCAGGAGGGTTAGGCCTCAACGGGTTTCTGCACAGGAAGCTGGGATATGCTTGTACCAGGAAGCGGGCACCTGGCATCGAATGGCAGCTTTCAACAACGAATCATGCACAAAAGAACCAGGCGTCCGTGCTTCGGCAAGCTGGTGGGTTATGGCTAGCTATGGCAAACTGGTGGGTTATGGCTAGCTACGGCAAGCTGGTGGGTTACGGCTAGCTACAGCAAGCTGGTGGGTTACGGCTAGCTACTGAAGGCTATTATAATCATCTCCATCTACCTCTTGTGGGGGTCTGCGGTGCACAGATTCCAAAAGCCTTTCTGAAACAATGTTTTATGGTGTAATTTTTGCTTCAAGTGATTTTTTCCCACTCTCTATTCAAGTAGTCTAATTGCACTTGATTATCTAAGTAGTGGAAATGTAAGTAATCTCATAATTAGGACATGTAATTATGTTGTAAAAATCTTTGTGGAACTGTAAAACAGAAGGTTTGCCAGTGCAGTCACTAGCCTCCCTGCCTTCCACTCCCCCAAGCTCTGCCTACAAAAAGCAATGACTTTCCACAGCCTGATAGGAAATGGGCACATTTGGGGCTTAGTCTTATGAGGTGGAGGAGTGGAACGCTCTGGTCTAAGACTCCTTAAAACTCCTAGCGCCAAATCACATTAGTAAGTCAGGAAGAAAAACACAGCTTCTCTACAAGTCCCAGACACAGAATACAAAGTAAGGCATGCAGCGCCTCTGACACGGCTGGCTACACAGGACTTTGCAGGTCAGCCTCAGATACATAAGGAACAGGGCCTTTTGCCATGGCCTTTTTGTGGTTGTCTATGCATTTTACTCTAAAACATAATAATTTGTACACATTAATGGCAAATGTGTACAGAAATATACCGTATAATTTCCCAATATCCTTAGAGATGGCAATTTCAGCCATTTTTCCAACTATATGAAACAAGGACTTAGCTGATCTGTGTTCTTCAATGTCCCTTTCTCCTGCCTTCCTGGCCCTTCACTGAAGGTACTAATGCGCAATGCCGGGATAAAGGCTTGGGCTGTGCAAATGGCGTGAGATGCCAGGAGACCATGTGACCCAGATTGCAAAGCAAGCCTGTCCACCATGCTGCAAACTACCATCTTAGTGGAAACCGGACAGTTTCAAGGCACCAGCTATTAGAGTCCTCCAAAGGGAAAGGCAGAGATCCGATGTATCTCATAGGAAGCCTGGATGCTGAAACAACGCAATAGAGCATGCTGCCCGGACACAAGAGCCTTCAATGCAGGGGAAGGCCCAGTGCTGCTGAGAGCCAACTGCTTTTGCGAAGATCCCTTGAGTGCACAATGGTTACTTAGGGATTTTAAAGTGGTTCTAAGAATGTGGTGAAAATGGAAGAAAACAGTCATGGTGCACGTTAAGATGACCCTGCAACCACTCTCTCCGAACATGCAGAGGCTGTTGACTTCATTGTCAGATTCCGAAGAACTCTTGGTTAATAAACTTCTTGGTTAATGGCCCTTCTATTTCCTGCGATACTGTTTGGTGTAAGAGCTGACGTGAGACTCAAACTTCATGGTGGGAGCAGAGGAAGTGTCAACTGGAGCTTTGAGAAGACACACTAGGAGGGTCTTCTCCTTCCCGCTCTGTTGTTCCTGCAGGCGATGCGATGCCTGGGGCTACTGCAGTCTTTGGGACCATGAAGGAAGCCACCACCAGGTGAAGTTCCTAATGGCCAAGCTTGAAGAGCACAGGTCTTCTGCGACATCACTTCTGAATTTACTTAATATGAGACAATGACTACCTATGTCCATGCCTAGTTGAGCTGGGGCACAATTTCATGCAATGCCCACTTGTCCACAGTGGAGGAGTAATGCTTAGTAACTATGAGCAGATAAACACAACTGAATTTAAATCTCATTCACAAAAATTAAGTTAGAATCTGAATTACAATTTAATTCAATTGTGAAGGCTTTTAAATGGGCACAATCCTTCTGGTGAGCAGTTTGCCGATAGGTATTAAGAGCTATAAAAAGGCTTAGGAATTCTGACCAGATATTTCAGCTTAGAATCTATCCTAGGGAAACAATCCAAACCATTGTAAATACATAGGCATAGAGAGCTATAAAAACAGATATTCACTGCACAGGGTGATGGGGTTTATACAGATGCTTTCATTAATATACTTTGTTCATATTCACCCCATGTCCTACTTTTTCTCCCCTCCCCAAAGCCCCTTATTTCCCAAATGCCTTGCTTCTACTTTCATGTCACTCTCTATTTCTCTCTCTCTCTCTCTCTCTCTCTCTCTCTCTCTCTCTCCCACACACACACACACACACACACACACACACACACCTAGAATCTATATATGAGAAGAAACATGGTAATGTCATTCTGAGTCTGGTATTTCACTTAATGTGATCACCTCTGGTTCCATCCATTTTCCTGCGAATTTGTTCTTTATGGCTTAGTAAGACTCCACTGTATATGTCTACCACAGTGGAGTGTTTAATAATCCATAATCTGTTGGTGGGCACCTAGGCTGATTCTGTAAACATGGCTGCTGTGAACAGTGCTACAGTCATGGCTCTGTAGGTATCTCTGTAAAGGGTATGCTGACTTAGATCCTGTGTATAGTCCTGGATGGATACAGCTTGATCCTAGTTAGCTTCCTTGCTTTCCTTTCGTCTTCCTGCTTCTTCCTTCCTTCCTTCTTTTTTTCTCCCTTGTAAATGTAGGTAGCTTTTCTTTCGTCCCAACTGCCCAGTCCGAAATAAACACACAAAAGCTTATATTAATTACAGAATGCTCAGCCTATAGCTCAGGTTTATTACTAACTAGCTCTTACAACTTAAATCAACCCATTTCTATTAATCTACATTTTGCCACATGGCTCATGACTTTACCTGTCCTCTAGCATCTTGCTTCCCCAGTGGCTAGCTAGTCTTTCTCTTCTCCGCCCTTTTTCCTCTCTTTATTTTCAGTTTCCTATCTAGCCTGATTCTGCCTTGTGATAGGTCAAATGAGCCTTATTATTAACTAATGGAAGCAATACACATTCACAGCATTATCCCACAGCACTCCCTCTCTCTTCCTCTTCCTTTCCTCCCGCTCCTTCCTCCCTTTTCTGAGATAAGGGTTCTCTGTGCAACCTGAATTTTCCTAGAACTCCCACTGTAGACCAGACTGTCCCAGATCTGCTTCCTGAGTGCTAGGATTAACAGTGTGCACCACCACTGCCCAGCCCCAGATAGTTTTCTTAAGGAGCCTCTATATTGACTTCCACAGTCACTAAACCAATTTATACTGCCACTAGTTGTAGTGTATGAGGCCACACCAACATCTCTGCCAGCATTTCTTATTTTCTTTCCCTTTGTGCTGTACTTTGTGAGATAAGGTCTTATGTATCTGAGGCTGGCCTGGAGAGTCCTATGTAGCCAAGGATGACCCTGAACTTCTGATTCTTCTGCTGCTACCTCTTGAGTGCTGGCATTATAGGTGTATACCACCATGCTTATTTTTGGAGTGCTGGGAACCAAATCCACAGTTTTGTGTGGGCTAAGCAAACACTCTACTAACTGAGCTACATCCCTAGAGCCTGCTATTTCTTAATGATAGATGAAATCTCAATATTGTTCTGATTTGCATTTCCTTGATGGCTAAGGATATACAACTCACTCTCATGGATACTGGCCATGTACACTTTATTTCTGAGAAGTATTTGCTCATTTCCTGACTGGATGGTTTGTTTTCTTGGCACTTAATTTTTCAAGTTTTCTATATATTCTCTATGTGACTCCTCTGCCAGATGTACAGTTAGCAGAGTACTTCTCCTATTTTGTAGGCTGTCTCTTGGCTAGTTGTTCCCTCTGCTGTGTGGCGTCAAGCCCAGTAGTACACATCTGATGGAGCAGTGTGTGTCGGTTAAAGCTGTTTCAGAAGTGAAGCACGGAATCTGTAACAGCAGCAGCGGAAACTCAGCGTGTGTTTAATAGTGTGAGAGACAGCTTGCAGAGTTCTCAGAGTGGTGCTGATGTTAGGAAACTAAAGGACATATTATTGTCTTGTTTTGATTTTTCTTCCAGTTTCACAAATAGGAAAACCCCTTCTATATGAAACAGCACCTCCCTCCTTGCATTATTTAGCAGCCTGGAACAATTTGTGGGCAAGGCTGATTGAAAATGTCTAGAGAGCAAGTGTGGGCTAGCCTGGGGAAAAGATGAGGTAGATGCAGAAAACTCATTAGCATCAGGCTTTCTTCACAATGAGTTGTATTCTTCTTTTAAAGCCTGGTGTTTGGGGTTCTCTCTCTCTCTCTCTCTCTCTCTCTCTCTCTCTCCTCCTCCTCCTCCTCCCACCCCCCATACATGGTTTGGGAAAGGTGAACAAGAGCAGTTGATATGAACGAGATGGTAAGCTAACATACCATCCCTGAAAGAACTCCATGGGGGAGCTCCCTATTCCTAAGCAAAAAAGAAAATGTCAAATGCCTTGATTCAAATGTTCTGCTTCAGAATAAATTTGCCTGGTAGAAGTGAAGGGTGAGAGGTGGGGGCTGGGAGGTATTAATGCTGTCTTCTAAATGAAGTTAGGGACATAAGTACAGTGTCTAATCTAAGCCAACGATGCCACTGTTGAGTCCTAAGGAAGCTCCTGTATTGCCCATAATTAAGAGGGATGGTTGGCATCAGAGGAACCCGAAATATCATGCGGACTGATTGCTCCATTGCTAATGACTGCCCTGTTTCTTTAGACTAATTGGTACAATCTATATTTTTGCAGCAAAGATGAAGTATCAACTTGATTTGCTGTCGATAAAAAATTGATGGATGCTTCTGACTGCTCCATCCCAACAATACATGGATTATTACCACCATAATTATCATAAATGACAAAACATGGGCAAGTGGTGATTACAAGTCTAATTCTATCCCGAGACTCTAATGGCATAAAGTACTCAGGCTTTGCACTCATAATTTACTGCACGGGGAAACACCCCGGAGAGTCCCCGTGGTGAATGGCACTCATTACCTTACCAACAATGCAAGGCTTTGTCCCGACACGGGATGAGTACTCAAGACGGGATTCCCAGAAAAGTCAGCCCGTTACCATTTACAGACCACCAGTTGAGGAAGGAGACATGTGCCTGCCTGTAGCTTCCTTTCCATCCTGGTTTATGACAGTTGTTTTTCATTCTGTCATGCACAGCGGCTGAGAGTCTGTCGACAATGGCCAAGCAAAGCTGTGCCAAATCCTGAAGATGCATGCAGCCATCACCCCAGTTACTGTCAACCCAGCACTCTGAGCGCCATCAGCCGGGAGGGGAGTTAAAGGTCTATACATCTTAGATGTCCCCACTTGGCTGGGATGAAGTTCCATTTCTTCAGAGTCACCTTGGTTAGCAGGAAAGAGACGGGGAGGAGGGTAAAGGCTGGAGCTGAGGCTCTAGGTAACCGTGTTCAGAGAACACTGAAGACCTGTGCTAGCAGAAAACGTGCAGGCATTTAGCCGGCCACAGGGGCAGAATGAGGGTGTCTCTGGATGGGCACTGCAGAGCCCAATGCCCCAGTCAAGCAACCAGAGGGGTAGGGCAGCCTGTGTGAGGGTAGTGGCCATGAGGCAAGAGACATCCTTTAAAATGGGAAGCCGCTGTCACTTGCTGTTAGCGTTCACTAAGCCAGAAGACTGTTTTCATGGAGAACATTCAGGTTTTAAAATGTCCGTCCTAGACTGCTTGAGTTTGGACGTCCACTCCACTAACACGGGAGGCATGTAGCTAAACCCAAGCCTGTTTCCTCGTATATTAAGTGGGGACTCTAACTGGCTCCTACCTTATGGGTTGTTTTGAGAACTATGCAGACATAAATGCAGATGCAATAACAATGACCTATGAACCACTCAAGAGATGTAGCTGCCGCCCAAAGCCTGGCTTCTGTCCCAAGCAGATACATGTTGGATTGAAATTTCTACATGGGCAAGGCCAAAGGGGGTTCTCCAGTTTGCCTCAGAGTACAGCTCTCTGCCTCTAGAGCAGACAGAACACTTCACAGGAGGCCTGGGGGCTCCTGCAGGCCAGAGCATGTATGTGACCAGCAAAGACAACTGCGCTTTCTGTGTACATTCTGGAGTGTCCAAGAGAACTCTCTTCACACCAGAAGTGCTAATGGGTACACGGTGACAAAATTGGACAGGCTACAAGTTGCTACAGACTCTCCCTCACTTCCATAAGACCTTCAAACACCCTTCTTAGTGCACGCGAAACCTTTTATGTTGCAGCCATTTAGGAAAATTAATTATGGGCATGACCTGGCACTGAGACCCACCAGGCTGTCAGGGCTAGGCCTCTGGTGGCTCACATCCAGGAGTACTTGGTGATTCCTCAAGTCTAGGGCTGACTCCTCCAAAACCTCATACACAAGAAAGAGCTCTGTTTTGCAAGCCAGAGTCATCAGGAACTTTCCCTGGGAAATTTCTCCTCTCGCTCAGTTTCCACAGCGTCTTACTTTTATCTGCCTAGTTGTGGAAATAATTGGATTATAAAATTAATTTTGCTTTCTCCCAGATTAATTGTGTATTGTTTACATATTAAAAGAGCTATGCTCATAATGCCACCCTCAATTACTCCAGTGCCGCCCCCTCATGGATGTGAAGGCCAGTGGATACTCAGGAACCAGAGGCCATTGCGACGGAAGTAGGGTCCCTTTGGAAACAGTTCAGTAACCAGCCACCTCCCAGTCCCTCCCCCTCCTTGCCCAGGACCCACAGTTTCAAAATGCCCCAATCCGAGAAGAGATATCACTTACTGTTGGGATGCACATGCTAGAGGAAGTGCTGGGGATAAAGGAAATCTGTGAATCAGAGAAAGATGTTGGTATGCAAGATTGAAGATATACCAGCTGCCCACAGCTTCAGCTGCCTTCCAGGGGCCAGGAAGAAATTAGTCTCACAGTCCAGTTGAAAGAACACCTGGCCATTCACCCAGGGGCGCAAATTCGCTGTCGAACAAGGTTATCTTTGTTTCCATTCCAAAATCACCTAGGAATTCAGCTATTTAAAATTCTGTGACTTGCATTGTCTTGAGTCACTGGCCTTCATAAAAATCGGGAGGCAGGGGAGAGCGAAGAGAGACTGGCTGTAAAAATGCTGGTGTCAACAGACTGACCTCCAAGGCCAGGCGCCTTCTCCCGACTATTGCGACTGGGTTGGAGCTCCTTTCCAGTGTGGGTTTCACTGAAGATTCACAAATGCATAGGGCGAAGGGAAAGGAACGGTGTTAATGCCAAAGAATCAGCACTCGGCCTCAGTTAAAAAGACAGTAGAGGGTAAATGGGTTGGCTGCAGTAGATCAGGGACCTCTAGCTGAGGGAGGGGTGTTTACCAGGACAGTAAAAGTCAGACTTATGTCCCCAGTGGCACGCAAGCTTTGAGTGTGGAAACATCGTCTTACAGCTAAACCTTTATGTATGACCTAACTGCATTTTTCTCCGATGAAAGGCCAGGTTGGGTCCTGCCACAAAGATGGGGGATGAGTTACAGAGCTCAGTGGCGAGTTTAGGAGACAGCAACATGAGAGCAGAGGAGATGATGAGGCCAGGTCTGAGCACAAAGCCAGAAGCCTACCGTGGAGGCAGCTGGGAAAGGATTGGGATAAGGAGCCAGCAGTTTGTGTTGGTGGATCCTATTGTCGGGTAGACTCAGGCTGGGAACTTGACTCTTAGGAGGCATCATCTTAGAAACAGTGCGAATCTCAATCTGTCCATCTTGTTGTTCACATGTTGTCATTCCTACTACGCTCAAATCCCCCCTTTAGCCCATCTCTTAGCTTATTTATTAAATATATTGCAAAGGTATAATACCTAGTTATAATGTATACATATTTATTTGATTGAGATATATACAATTTAAGAAAAGAAATTGATGAACTGAAAACAAAAAAAATTCAAAATCATTTTCAGTACATAAAAGTCGGAAGACTATTTCCCAAGCATTCATACCGCTTTCAGTCAAATTCACCTCCTATTCGCATGTCCTGCAACATGGGTCTGCTGAGGTTCATCTCCTTTCAGTTAAACCTCAATTACAGCAGTGATAGAAGCAGCCAGGCTCATGCTTATACCGCAGCATAAGGGCCCGGGGTTCGGTGCTGTGCAGGATCTGGGATGACAGTCCCTTTTCTCAAAGGGTTTACAAACTGGCTGGTAGCCCCAGCAGTCTCGTCACTACCGTACTCTAGATGATAGAACTTTGGTGATGAAGTCCAAGCCTTTGGAAATAACTGGGTAGTGGGATGAGAAAGACATGACAGTTCCTAGCAGGAAGGAAAAGCGGGCAGTGTGGCACTTCTTCAAACAGGTCAAGCAGTACCAGTAACTTTGCAAATCAAGGTACAAAAAGAGAGGGTTTTCTTTGATCAAAACTTTTTGGGAAATATCTTTTGAGGTAGTGCTTCATGAACTGTAGTTTTCTGCACTCCAGTGTTTCCTTGCAATGTCTGACAGGCTTTGCTGGAAGGTTTTATGAGTTTCCAACTGACATAGGAAACTATTCCATTGAGCATCTTCTCAAAGTATAAAGGGAATTCATACTCTCAAAGAAACAAACCACAAAAACCCACAAAACAACTGGAAAGTATCAGCGCTCAGGTCTACGAGGCCTGCACAGTGGTAAAAAGTCAGGATGATCGGAAAGCAAGTGGAGGACTTGGGGTAAGGAGTAGCTGGAGTGGGGAATGTCTGCACTGGTACTGTTCGCGCACTGCAAACAGCACTACTGCGCATGTCTCAGGAAGCCGAATTAGCTCCTAAGGCTCCTGCAGCAAGTCTGAACTTAGATTAGGAATGAGCTGAGGGCTCGCATTTGATATGGTTCTACTCAGGGCCAGGCTTCAAGCACCTTGTACCTTGAGCAGAGAAACAATCACTAACTCAGGGCAGAGTGGGTTTTGATGCAGCTTAGAACATTCTTCATAACCATGGTCCCTGCTATGGGAGTTATCTGTAAGACTCCAGCCCCCTAAGACCATAGAGGCCTCAAGGCATGAGACTGATCCTCTCTCCTCTGTATTTTACGGAGCAGATTTCTCTCAGAACCTTTTTCATTCATTTGGTCGGGAGGATCTCTGTATGTAAGCACATTTTGCAATCCTCCCAGCCATCAGGAAGTGAGCTGAAGTCTGGCTCCCTAATAGCAAATCCAATATTGACCAAAGCTTCCTTGGCCGCGGAGCCCCACAGCTGAGGACAGCGGCTGCCTTCACACTTCTCACAGAGGCAACCGCAATGGCTTGCGTTACAGAAGCTCAAGGCTGGTGACTGGAATACACATAGCTTCGGTTTCACCAGCCCTCACTTTGGTTCGGGGTGGGTTCACAGAACAGCTGGCTAGGAGCCGGCCCTTTCACTTCAATTAGTTCTCCCTCCCTACAGTCTGGATTTAGGGACAAGCACTCCCTTTATCTGCCAGTGGCCTCGGAGTTCTGTCTAGGCCGAGTGTGGCTGGTATAGCTGGGCCAGTTGGGTCACTTAGCATTTCCACGTGGACCACTGACAAGAGAAAGACATTTGATTTCCCGATTAGTCCATATCATCAAATCTATTTTATTTCCATTATTTCATTGTTGTGGATTTTGATTCATAAACTGTCTTAAGGAAAACACATTTCACATTACTGAGTCTTTGATTTTGTGGGGAAACTAATAAATAATCAACAAAAATATGATGAAAGACTGGCTGCACTACCATCCAGAGAACGACTCTCCCCAGCAAAGGCACTTTCTGATCCAAATCTTTTTATTCCCCAAAACAGAATTCTTACTTAGCCTTTCAAAAGCCCGGAGGAGGCTTCAGCTAAGTTTTGACATAAGATTTTCATATTCAAAATATCTGTTGAAATAAGGGAGAAGGGATATGGATCTCGGGACTGCATTAGTCTGAAATGAAGCTTAGTAAGCTAGAGAGGGAATTACTTCTCTGTAATTGGAATTCTGTCCTAAAAAAATCCCTTTCAAATCATGTTCAGCTACTCCCCCATTGTGTGTCCCAGAGAGGCTCACATTAACCCTTTCTGGGGTCATCCATTAGAAAAATTATTTGATATTTATAAACTTCCCTGGGAAGAAATTTCTTAGAAACGGTCTGGCCTATATCATCAAAGACTCTAATAATTAATGGGTACTTGCAGAGAACCCCAGACTCACCCTCAAAAAGACCCTAATAATTAATGGGTACTTGCAGAGAACCCTAGACTTGTCCTTAAAAAGTGCCTTTCGGGGACACTTCTCCATTCCTGTTCATTTTGACATATGTTAATTTTAGCCAGTAGTCCTAAGCCACCACTTGCCACCCCTCCCCTCAGTCTGGGTGCCTTTACACGTGGAATGTTGTATTTGATCTTTTCTGTATCTTTAATGCCAGTGTTCAGTTGATTAACAAACACTACAAATCAACTGCTGGCAAGAGAGCTGGCTGGGCAAGCCTGGAGCTGGGCTTCACTTCAATACTCCTCAGGGTTCCCATCCGTAAACGTAGCAATGACATCACCAAAACATTCTCGTGAGGATTAAATGAAACAAGATGAGCACGTGCGCACTAGCATGGTATTTGGGACACAGACATATTCCATGGCTACTATTATGTTAGTATAGCTGATAATATAAAGTTACATATGGTGTGCATATAGCTAAGTCTTAGGAGTATCTCTAGAAAATGAGACGGGAAAGGTCATCTTTCTGCGCTACCTGGATATACCCACACTGCTGATACTTCGATCTATTTCTACATCCCACACAGCTCTATCACACTGGAGTTGATGGTTGGTATCAAAATGGAAATGGCTTCATTTAGCCTGTGGGAAACTGTCACGCGCATCTGTGAAGTGGCCCACTTTGAATCAGTCCTCTCCTTGAATGGGTATCAACCTATTAGCTGGTGTGTGTTGTCTAACGTGGATCATACTTGCTCCATGGTCATGCTCTACTCCCATGGCAGCTTAGCTCATGGTTAGGATGAGCAAATACCAAACCTGATGTGGAAGATAGTTAGGTTCACAGAGTAACCCAACGTGGAACAGCCTGGGGCTTTGCATATGACATTTGGAGGGGGAAGGCTGAGCACAGGGCTCTACATCTGTGAAGTAAGCACTCCGCCACTGAGATACATCATCAGCCCTTGGCTTGTAAGACAGAGTCTTCTATGTAGTCCTGCCTGATTTCTAACATATGACCCTCTTGCTTCTACCTCCTTAGTGCTGGGATCTCAGCCATTTGTCACTGTGTCCAGCTTACTCACCGAGTTTTCAGTAAGGTTTCCCCCTAAAATTGTAGCATTCCAAGCAAAGATAACCAAGTATTTTACAAGCCTATTTTTAAAAAGCTATAATGAAAAAGTAATAGTGTATTATTCAAAACTAAAAGCAGAATCAGTGATGGTATGTTTTAGCAAAAACTTTGTAGGGAAAATTTCTGAAAAAATGTGATGTACACAAATATATGAGTCAGATCTGATCTTATTTTACTTTATCCCATCATGAACAAGGACAGCCAGTAACTATGGGTTCAGCCCCAGCGCAGCCTCCCCTAATGTGCAAACGTTAAACATGGCACCCGTGAAGGCCACATCTCCCCATATTTTAAAGGAGAAAACATAGTATAAAATGACTCAAGGTCATTTTTTAACAGCAAGATTGCCACCCGTAACTTGAGTGACCTTGGATGACGAGTAACATAAATTGTTCAGTGATTGATGTCAGCTAGAGTCTCCTTCCTTGAGTCCCCATCTAGGAACTCATGAGCTGACCCAGGGTTCATGGTGACACCTTTTTCCTTTCTGGTCCCAATGTTTACTATGTCAGCAGCACCTCAGAGCAGCTGGTCCTGAGCCCTAGGAAAGGGGGAATCTTGGTGGTGGTGGTTTTGTTTTTCCCTCAAAATTCCAAAAATGGATCACTCCTGGAAAGCATAGGTGGGTATTCCAGCAGAGGAAAAGCACTAGTCCATGGTTTCCCTCCTTGCCAGAGGTTGCACGTGGGGCTATGGTGTAGGTGACTTTGCAGCTAAGGTGGGCGAATCAGCAGAGCCTGTGGTGCTGACTCTTAGGGCTCCCCACTTCTCCAGAGAGGGGACTAGAAAGCTGGCATCTAGGACACTTCCCAGGACCTCTGAGATCCACAAGAAGGAGAATGGCTTTACCTAGTGAGGCTGGCACAGAAGCATCAAATTTCCAGGAAGGGGCTCTGAAACCTGATTCCATTCCTTAGGGGATAAGGGACTTGAGTTTAGAACTGACAGTTGCGTGTGCTGTGTGCCTATGAGGAAAAGTCACACAAGGGGTTGCCAGTGATGTCACAGAACAAAAAGAAAAAAATGAAGACGACAAAACTATAGTGTGTAGCTTTAAAACTATCAATGGAAAAATTATTTCAGAGACCTACTAGATATGAGTATATCAAAGTATAACACTATTTTGCAAATTTATAATTAAATCACATTTTCAAATTTAATTTTTCCCCATGTTTCTGGGCCTCCTTTAAGAATTAAGGTAAATACATTTCAGCCTTCTCTGTATCACTGAATACATGAAAGACAGGATATGGAGGATCCAGGTAAAAGTCACTCCCAATACTGGAGTTGCTAGGACAGAAACAGGCATCCATCCCCAGCTAATAAACATAGCTCATTCATCCTCCCAGTACACAGGCAAGGGATGCACATGTGCCCAGAACTGAGTGGGTCCAAGGCATGCAAGAGTTGATAAGACTTCACTCTAGCAGGGAGACACAGGATATAAGTGAGGTAATATGTCTTTCAGACAGAGCTGAGAGCTTTGAGGAAATATGGGCAGAATGAGCTGACTGGGCAGGGGACTGCTCACTGAGGGCAGTCAAGGAAGGCTAAGGAGGTGACTTTCCAACAGCAAAATAGGGAAGTCGTGTAACGAGAGCACCGAGGAGGCTGAGGCAGGAGGCTCATGAGTATGATGTCAGCCTAGACAATACAATAAAAAATATCACACACACACACACACACACAGAGAGAGAGAGAGAGAGAGAGAGAGAGAGAGAGAGAGAGAGAGAGAGAGAGAGCAGAAGGCAGAGCACTTGAGGTCAAGGGAAGACCAAGAGATGAAAATATGTCTTACTCAGGGAGGGACAGAGCCCGGGAGGGATGACGCACAGGCTGGCAGGAGTCCTGGTGGCTCTTCTAGGTGTGGCAGGGTGTCTTAAATGGGTTAATGGCATAGTTTGACATCATGCATTCTTGGTTTTAAATTGCTTTTGTTAACAGTGCTAATGCAATGCAGATTCACATGCCACACGACTCACTCAGCGGTTTTAGGTTGCCAGCTTTGCTGGCCCCAGCAGCAGACAACCACCGATCCACTTGTTTCTGGACACCACATACACAAGATGACGGCAGTGTGTGCCTGGTGCCTCCTGCAGTCCACCGAGACCAGAATGCATCTATGAGGTTGTGTGCTTGGGAGCTCTGTTATTTTACCTGCCACACTGGACATATTTGCCACAGAGTATCCATTGATTGACGTCTGGACTGCTTCCACTTTTTGGACATTACCAACAGGGCTGCTCTGAACACTGGCACAGAAGTTCTAAGTGGACCTGGTTCCCCTGCTCCTAGACAGGAAGAGCGGAGTGGTGCTGCTAGGTCGGATGCTCCGGTGTAGCCTTTGGATCTTCCATAGTTGCGCGTTTTACATCTTTGCCCGCAGTGTATAAAAGTTGCAATTATTCTTTCTTCATCAATACCTGCTAATATCTGTCTAGTTGATGAGGTACATTTCTAAGACAGCATTTACATTCTCTTAAAAGTATCATAGCTTCTCAAAAGTAACAATAAAAGCTGACTGGCTGTTGAGTACTCTGACCATCTGAAGTCCTCCTGGCATCCTACAGGGTAGCATGGCATCAAGACAAGTAAAGATCTTTTCCGTGAACCTAACACCACGTGAAAACGATGACCATGACAGGAGAAGAAAGTGGGATGTGTCTTTGCTCAGAATGGGATAAGAATGCATTCAAGGGACTGGAGAGATGACTCAGCAGTTAAGAGCTGTGCTCTTCCAGAGCACCCAGGTTCAATTCTCAGTATCCACATGGCAGCTCACAAACATCTGCTACTCCAGCTCCAGGGGATCTGACACCTTCTACTGGCCTCCTCAGGCACCAGGTATGTATGTGGAATACAAACAAGCGCTCAGGCAAAATATCCATACACGTATAATAAATTTTAAAAATCTTAAAAACTAAATTCAAGAAAGGAAAAAGGCTTTGGAACGGTCAAACTCAAACTCTCTAGCTTAAGTTTCTCATTCCAGAGCTGAGTAAAACGGGGGCCAAAGAAAATGACTTATCCACGGTGGGACAGCTGAGCTCAGCTCAGAACACTGCCAACTGCCTCCTAGATTGTACTGTTAGACATTCCCGTGAAGCCGCTGGTGGTAGCACAAATCTACCACTGCAGTACACAGGAGGCTGAGGTAGGAGGATGGTGAGTTTGAGGCTAGGCTTTCACACTGTGTGAGCCTGGCTTAAAATAAAATAAAACAAAACTCTGACGAATCAAAGAAAATAGCTACAAGGTTTTGTGTGTATGTGTGTGTGTGTGTGTGTGTTTTAAAGAACAGCCAGTAGCTCCAATGCTCCAATTCTCGGCCCCAGCACACACTACAGCAATTAAAACGCAGCACACGCTGACTGTGGCTGAGCTTAAGTCATGTTGTGCTGCCCGGGACACGTTGATGGACATGTGCTTTGGAAAGTCAAATAAAACCACAGAGTTGGTTGTCACTGGCTCCATTTCTTTAATTTACATAGTCTCAGCTTGCCTCTGGGGAATTTAGAGACCAAAGCAAACCTGTCCCCTAGAGACTCTGTGGCAACAGTTCTCGGAGCAGAGTTATTCCCTTTGTTGTTGCAGCCACTTATAATCAGAGAATCAGAATGTTAGCACAAGTCCACAGGATTTCCTGGAGAATGCCCCCCCAGTCTCAGGAGCTACCCTCACCTGACTGAAACACCCACATCTAGCACCTCACGGAGGCCCAAATGCAGAGAAACCCCCCTCCCCATGATCATATCTGCTCCCCCATTCTCCACCCTAAATCTGCTCCCTGGCTTTTCTTTGAAATCTGAGTAGGACATCTGTGACCTGACGGAATACACTTGCTTGTTTGCTTTCTCCTAGGTTTTCCTTAATGCAATGATGTGAAATGTCAACATGGGGTGACGAGTAAATCCCCAGTCAAAATAAGTGCACAACCAAACACGGGAGGGGGAAGAAAAGCCTTAGAAAAAGTGGCTGTAGAGGTTCTGACTGGAGGCCAGGGACCAGCAAAGTATTAACGGGAACAGACTCCTAGCCACAAAACGCAGTTTGTGCTGAGTTTACTTCTCTTGTAGAAAGTGAGCTATAGAGCCTGCTAGCATTTTCAATGCCGGGGCATATACAGAGAAGAGAGGAAAAACCCGAGAGTCTTGGTGTTGTATGTTACTGTTGAGGAAACAGCCAAGCGATGGGACCCTCTGCAATGCAGTGTGGAGACAATTAGTTTTTTTCAATCTAATTTGCCACAGATTTGGGGAGGATCCAGCCAGTTAATGGTACATTATTTTTAGAGGCAGAATGAAGTTACAAATAGGAAGAAGGAGACTTGCCCATAGCCCAGCCACCAGCTGCCACAGCTACTCAGGACACAGGTCTACCAAGCAAAACTGTGCACGGTGCTGAGTTAGAGGAGAAGCATTGTTTCCCTATTCTTGACACATCTCCCCTTTCTCCCTCCCTCTGTTGGTGCAGGCCGATGGTTGCACCCAGGCCCTAAATCGAGAGGGGATGAGTTACAAACCCAAATCCCAGTGTTTGTTAAGGGGATTTTTGCATTAGGTTCTTTGAAACTTTACCCAGAAAGTCTTCCCCATTCCTCTGCTAGGCTTCCGGAAGGAGAGACCCCTGCTGCGGATCTCCCTTTGACTCAGTGCTGGATATAGGCAAGCATAAATCCTGCTAATGACTTCTGCCTGTGGCTGACAGGTTCTGGTCTGGGGTAAAAGCCTGGTTCTCAAAAGCTGCTTTCTGTTTATTTCCAAAGAGGATTTACTGCATGACTTCTTCAGCGAGCACTGAGCATCGGCATTCCCCATGAAGGCTGTCAGCACCCCGGGCGCTCCACACAGAGGGGCCTAATTCATGCTGTCAGACCTGGGACCGAAATATTCCAACCTTTAGAACCCAGAGTCATGTTTGGTAAAATCTAAGGCCTCTGTTGTGAAAGTTGCCTTTTTTTGGAGAGGGGAGGTTACTTCTGGAACATTCTCTACTCTTGGGACTGGGACTCTCAATTTTCCTTTGGCAGTTTCCACAGCTCAGGGCAAAGCAGTGGGTGTGTGTGTTAGCTGACTTAATGCGGGCCTTAGCCCGTGGTCAAAGGACTTAGTTCTGGGGTAGAATAATCCAGTTTCAGGAGGGATGTTAGAAGATGAGCTTCTAAAAAACAAGTATATCCCCCTCTGCAAGGCTTGAGATGCTTGCAGATGCGTAATCTGCATCAGCAACGACGTTGCAATCAGAGGAGAAGCAGCTGAACCTTCTGCAGCTACGAGGATAACTGCAAAGTGCAGGGCAACTGAGAACCTAAAAGGAAAAGTATGGGAAATGGCAGTGTGTTGAGTCTGGATCAAGCCAGGCCTGGAGCTAGGTAGCCATGACTTTTAAATGCTACTAGCCAATAAACTCTTTTTACTTAAGTCAACATGAGTTGGGCTTTGTGCCTATTCTAATGGGAGGAGCAGCTGGATTAGATCACGTGTGTGATCTGGAGGCCAGCCTTTTCCTGGAACATAGAAACCAGTGATAAAAGGGATACCAGGAGCATGGATACCCAGAAGTTCCCAGACAGCCTTGGGCTCTGCTTATCAGCCACCCTACCCCCTCCTTCAACTGGTTTGCTTTGTTTCTTTTGCTTTTTTGCTGCTTCTTACACTTGTCACAGGCGTGATCTTGACTCTCCCGTTTTATGAAATACCTCCTTTACCCACGCCCTGCTGCACTGTTTCTCTAAGAGGGATCCTTCAGTCCCAGTCCCTGAAGGGCTATTCTCCATCAAGCCTTCCTAATTCCCCACTACTGCAAATAGTTACAAAAATTATTTTGGGAAATGCTCCAGATAGCAGTCTTCTTCTGGACAATGGCAATCACCAGGAGTTATCCATGGCCATCTGACTTCTTACCAGTAATGAACACTTTTTCAATTTTAATTAACTCATTGGTTACAACCATTTCCATATTTATTATAAACCCGGAGCCATTTCCATATTTATTCTGTTTGCATCATTTACTATCTCCTATACTCTCAGTTCTGAGGAAGACATACTGAGTAATGAGGGTTATACTCATATCCTGTTTGTTTGTTTGTTTGTTTGTTTTCAAGACAGGGTTTTACTGTGCAGCCCTGGCAGTCCTGGAACTCACTCTGTAGAGCAGTCTGGCCTCGAGTTCACTGGGATCTGCCTGCCCCTATTTTCTGAGTGCTGGGATTAAAGGCCCGGGCCACCATTGCCTGGCAACTGTTAGTCTCATTCTTACTTTTTATCTATTCACTTAAATAGTAACATTTAAAAAGTAACAAAGTATAAAGAAGAATACAGCCAGGCCTGGTGGCCCATGCCTTTAATCCCAGGAAGAAGCAAGTAGATCTCTGAGATGGAATGCTAGTCTGGTCTACACACTGAGCTCCAGGTCAGCCAGGGCTTCATAGAGAGACCTTTTCTAAAGAAACAAAACCAAAAAAACCACCATCCACTCCCCCAAAAGAGTAATACAATCACAGAAGTTGCCATTGGCCTTGCCAAGACAGCACCAAGAATCCAAATTGAATGTGGGCAAAACATTAAGATTTATATTTCTAAATATTCTATTTCTCTTATGCTTCTTGACCTTATAACATGTTCCTTGTATTTGCCTTGTCTTCACCCAGGGATGCATTCCTGGTCCCTTCTATCCCTCAGACTATATAAAGTTTCCTGGTCTTCTCATTTGAATGCAATCAGGACCTTGCCAAGCTAGACTAGATAACAAGACCTTGTCTCCAGGAACAAACCCGCCTGTGACTTTCACACTCCTAGTTACCTGTCCGTCTCCTACCAGACTCCATGTTCTGTGAAACAGAAACCGCCTTTCGGTTTTGCACCCTCAGAATCCTACACAGTCCCAAAAACAGAGCGAAAAGTTGAATGTTTCTTAGATAATCAGCGTTTCGGTGTCATTTGGTAGTTTTTTTCTCCCACTCCATTGCCAAGACACTCAGAAATTCTACCATTTTTTCTTTTTAGCCTTCCTCAGGGTACTGTTTGCGGTTTTCTTTTCTCCCTCTAGAAGCAAGTGCATCGCCTGGGTGGATATTTTATCTTTCAAGGAACAGAAAACCAACTCCCCAAACCATCAGAACAAATACTATTGAAGAAGTCTACAGGGGGAACTTTGGGTTGGTTACCACAGTCCAGGCTGTCCAGAAGTCTATCTGACTTACCAGCATGACGATCATACCCTTTGTCCCCATTCATCACTTCATCCTGGAAGCTTCCTGCTAATGCCCCAGCAGCAAATCCTCTCATTATGCACACACCTTTAATACCAGCACTTGGGAGGCAGTAGCAGGTGGATCTCCATGAGTTCAAGGCCAGCTTGGTCTACAAGAGCTAGTTCCAGGACAGCAATGACTGTTACACAAAGAAGCCTTGTCATGGGGGGAAAAAAATCCCCTCATTTTACCCAAGGAGAGGCCTCTCTGGAAGGGCAGAGAACAGGCTCCTCTGGACAACAGGAGGCTCTTCATGGTGAGAAAAATACTTCCCAGCAGTCCCTAATAGCGCCATGCTTTGTGGCCCACAGCTCAGGACTTATCATGTGGCCACACACTTATACAGGAAGCTGGGAAAGTGGACACCAGGAGGGAAGCAGGAATGTCACAACTGGTTTAGCCCAACCATGCTTTCTCTCCCTTGGCTGGTTCGCTGCCACTGAAATCAAGAGATCTCTATCCACCAGCTGAACAAAGGTGAAGAAGGCAGTGGGGGAGGGGGGCCTGTCCTTGGGTGGGTAGCAAAGTGCACCTGCCAAGACAACATTGATATGGTTGCCAGGGTTCCTGGCCATGGAACAGGATGAGCAGGTTTCGAGACCTGGGTTCTCTTCATGGATTTCTGCGCAGTCGCTGGAGGTCTGTGGTGCCAATGATCCCTAGCTTTCTAGCTCTCTGTGACTTGGTAGTTCTTTAGTTTCCAAATGGGCTTGTCCTCCACAACCTCTGGAGGGAAACATTACTTTCAAGCTCTCATGGACTCTCAGTTGCCAGTTGCCCTTGGCTGGATCACACAAGCCGTCAGAGGAGCAGTAAGGCAGCAAGGAACTCCTGCTCACTTGCCTCTGCCATGCATCTGCTGGCGTTTTTAAAGGCAAGGGCCAACTTGTTTATGGAACTACTTCTCAGGGTGTTGTAGCAACTTTGTACACGGAAGAATTCAGAAGCTGTCCATGGAAGGCTCCTTCGTGAACAGGGTCTACTCAGTGTTGCACGAGTGCCCTGTGAGTTCTTGCCAGTGCTCGGGGTGAGAGCCGAGGGCCGATCTGATGGACAGGCAGCAGCAAGAATCAACAAGGCTGCCTCAAGCCTTTCACATCTTGATTAGAAGAGTCCCTAGATACTGTGCCAAAAGGCTCCTGGAGGGGAAGCATCCGAGGTGGTGGCAGGAGGGGGCGGAGGAGCGCAGCCTGCAGCCAGAGGCACAGCAAGTCCTCAGGAACGTGTCTTCTGTGGAGCTGGAGGGAGGCTGTGCAAGTCTGACTTTACTCTGTAGTTGGCAATTGAGAGTCAATGAAAGTTTGAAAGCAGTGTTTCCCTCCAGAGGTTATGGAGGCCAAGCCCATCTGCAAATTAAAAAACTACCAAATCGCAGAGCTCCTAAATTACTACAAACTAAGCTAATAACACAAAGACTTTACTGTAAAGCAGAGAAATAACCAGTGCATATGTTGTTTAAGTAACTATGATAAAATGAATCCCTGTATTTTGTCCCTCCATAAAACTGGACAGGTTGGGGATACGGCCTGTAAATCCCACAATTATTTAAAGCACAAAGTGGAGCCTGGCTGTGTTATCGCTTTTAAATAACACTTCACCAGACCCTGCTTCCCAAGACCACTTTGGAGGAAAATGCTTTCCTAAGTGACATCACCCGCTTTCCACATAAAATGAAAAAAAAAAAAAATCAAGGGTTATATTCAGAAACAGGCTACAAAAGAAAGAGTGGTCTACCTTAGTGCCTGCTATGGAACCCCTACTGCCTGAGAGAAAGACCGAAATAAAGTAAAAATATAACCCCCAATATACATGACTGAGCTTACAAGAGGTGGGTCGGTTCCCCCCAAAACCATTAATAACAGAAATCACTGTATTTCATATTTGCAGGCATCTCTGAAAGTTCTCTTAATTGCTCCATAGCATCATGTTTTACTTTAGTAAAGTTCAGATTTTATTGCCAATGACTAATGGGCATAGAGTCCCTGAAGAACTTGTTTTAAAGCATCAACCAGTCAACCATAAAGGGGGCATTAAAATGGCTACATGGGCTAAGTAAGAATTAAAAAGTATGGCCACTTATTTTTAAATTAGAATCCTCTTTCACATTTAGCAATACAATAAAATGTGTCATAAAATCTCCACTCTCGTTCCAAAGTATTGTTGCAAGAGTGGGCAGGAACAGAACCAGCCTTGTGTTAAAACTGAGTACTGTTTTCAGTGTCACTGTGGGCACCTTAAAACGGCACAGTGACTAGAGTACCACAAAAGCCCCCCAGATGGAACCACAAGGGGAGATGGGAAGGGGCTAATGAACAAGGCCGTTAATGAACTGACGGCGTTGATAGGTCAAAATCCACAAGCTAGGCGGGAACAAATCCCAGTGAAGATCCAGACGGGACTCCCAGCCCCATACTACAGCAAACTGAGTTCAAAAGAGACCTCTGTGAAGCACCGGTTATCACTCCGTAGCCTCCCCTGTGGGAGGAGTCCAGCCTTGAACCGTTTTCATTGACCACACAATGTCCTCTGCTATGGTCTTTACAGAGGCTTGGTGTCAACATCTAGGCTAGAGGTGTAGGGTGGAGCGGGGGCAGAAAGCTCCTAGTCTTTCCTCAAGTTCAACCTGGGTAAGGTGCTCAGCTTTCTAGTTCTCTAAAAATGGCCCAGACGGTCTGTCTGTACATGGAGTAGCAGAGGAAGGTGAGACTATCCACCAGAGAGAAGGCCTGTTCTGGTAAGATGAGCAGGGCCAACCACGCAGCGAAGGTGGAGACGGCTTTTCAAGCTTCTGAAATAGGGCACTAGGCACAAAGAGAGGAGAGGTGCTGTCCCCGACAGACGAGCTACTGCCAAATAGGACAGACACAGGATGCTAAGCTGAAAGGAGCCATCTTTTGGTGAACTCGATCCCTCAACAGACCCAAAACAGAGACTGTGACACAAATCCAGGTAGGTGCCCCCAAAAAGAAGGGTTCAGCCGAGGTGCAGGCAGCAAGAGGCCCCAGTGCCCCCATGTTTCTCCAGCTTTAGCACCTTCTGTGCATTCAAACAGTTTCAGAATGAAAGCATCTTGAACTGGAGCAGCCCTGTCTCCACCTGCCACATTTGTAAAGATAAGATGGATGCAACTGGTTCTCCTGCTGGCCTGAGAAGGGAGAAGAGAGGACAGGAGGGTTCCTAAGCCCACAAAATCTCATACCAGCTTGCTTGTGAAATCCGGACTTTCCAGGTTGCGGACTGTGGGAGGCTGACAGAAACCTGGGGTTTCTTCCTCTCGCTGCAGTCGCTGGCAGCAAGGAATCTGTGGAAGCACCCGTCCATCCGTACCTTACTTTAGAACAAAACAATCCCAGTTCTAAAGTGCCCAAGCTGCTCCAGCTCGACCTGCCGATTTGCCCATTGAATCTGGGCTGCTTCCTTTCAACTCTGAATGAAGGAAGAATCGCGAGGCTCGAGCTATTCAATGAGAGCTATCTGTCCTGGCACTCAATCAAAGGGATTAGGATTTGGGAAGAAAAGCCTACAGGTGATCCTCCAGGAAGCACACTAAGCAGTTATCAAAAACATACAAGTTCAAAGCAGCTCCATTTTCATATGGTAAATGGACTTGGATGCAGCCCCAGGCTCCTTTCTAGGTAAGAAATTGTGTTGAAGCTGTTTGTACTTGCATACTTAGCAGATGAGGGAATGAAAAAGCACGGGCACAGTAGTGCTGGGTCCACTCCACCCATGCAGAACACAATGAGTCCATCTTGTTCTCCTGGTGGAACACATCTGATACAGTGTCCTCGCATCTCCCACCATCGTGGTGGCTACGCATGGCCAACGCTGCCCGCCAGCTGGACAATGAAGGCTGAGCTTATCTTGAGTCGGGGTTGTTTTCCCAAGTGCCATGATCGGGGCTTAACAGTGTATTATCCACTTAGTAGCTGAACTTGGGCATGGGGAAAGCAGGAAACAAGAGCACACACTAAGATCTAGGTTACAGATGCTGGCACATTTTGGGTGGCCACCAAATTCTAGTGACAGCAAGTCACCCAGAATACAATGTACTCCGCCAGTGAGAATTCCAAAGTACACAAGTACACAAGGGCTCAACACTGCTATGCACAAAATGCCTCTAGAAAAAAGGAATACCCATTTTACTTATTTATTTACTTTTTGTTTTGTTTTTTGAGACTGGGATTCTCTGTGTAGCTCTGGCTGTCTTGAAACTTGATTTGTAGACCAGACTAGCTGCCAATTCAGAGATCCAGCTACCTCTGCCTCCCTAGTGCTACAATTTAAAGGTGTGCTCCATCACTGCCTGGTATATCTATTTTAATAGGAAGAAAGTGGAAAATGGAATGCTATATTTAGTCTCTAGAAGTTAAGGCAGAGCAGGTAACAGTGCATCGGACACTTGAGACATGTTCAATAAAGGGCCGCAGAAGGAAGGAGTCAGTATTTACATCAGCTACGTGGACCTTCCCTGGGGGAAGATCGAGGTGACTCTCAGCTTAACAATAACCTAGGGGAGGACAGTGAGATGCCTAAGACTGAGCAGGGACAGAGACTCCTCCACGAAGCAATGGCCTAGTCTACAAACCTTCACTGCTGTAGAACTTTGGAAAATGGCTCCACCTACCCAAACTTTGCTGGTCTCATGATGAGCATGAAAGCCTGCATACCCAAAGAGAGAGGCCACATAAAGCTACTGTCTGCTGCATGACACACCACTAAGGTTGTCTCTGAGTTACTTTATTTTGCTGCGATAAAACACCACGGCCAGAAACAACTTGGAGAGGAGAGGGTTTGTTTCATCTTACACGGAAGGAACTTAAGGTAGGAACCCGGAGGCAGGAACTGAGGCCCAGGCTATGGAGGGTGCTGCTTACTGGCCTGCTCCTCGTGGCTTGCTCAGTCTGCTTTCTTATTAAGTCCAGGATCACCTGCCGGGGTGGCACTGCTGACAGTAATCTGGGCCAGTAAGCAGCATTCCTAGGTGGCTACTGCTTCACGCCTACGGTTTGCATTGTCTCATTCTAGTCTCAAAGCCTGTAATGCCCCTCTGACATCAACGCCCCTCTATCTTCTCTGATGCCAAGGTCAAATAACATCCGCTGTGTGCCCAGTGCACACTGGCAGCACCTCTCTTCAGCTCCCATGTCCCTGTCCTTGGCATTCTTTTTCCCTGCAATCCTGCACTCACCCCTCTCCAGCTGAACTGCACGTACCACGGACACCACATTTTCTTTCTGTGGCATGTAAGACATGGCTTGCTGACCCGGGAATGACAGTCACAGAGAAGAGTGGATACCCTAAGCTAATATGAAAGGGAAGTATCATCCATGCTTGCTGAGAATCAGGAAGGAACCTTGGGAAGCTGGAGCTGCAAACCCTGCTAGAATGTTTCCTTCAGAGCTCAGCTGGAGGCCTAGGTATAAAAGGGCCCTGTCCTAAAGCTGGCTTCTCCTAGCTTCCTGTTGTCTTGGCACCAAGCAAGCAATTTGAAAGTACATTAAGTCATTTAACAGGTCACCAAGTAGAAGGACACTAAAGGTTGAGCCATATTTACGGGGGGGGGGCTATAGGAAAATATTTTATTGATGTTATAAAGGCTGCAATTTTAAAAGACTGTAGTGAAAAGCTGAACAGACATGGAACAAATGGGCACCTCTTAAAGTGTTACCTGGTTCCAGACAATCCAAATGTGTCGAGTTAGCAAACAAGATAAATGGCCGTCTGACATGATGTTTTATAAATCCTATTAACAGGCTATAAAGGAGGTGATGGCTCCCTAAACAGGAAAATTAATTTTCTCAGTTCAATTCCCACTGTACATACAAGAATCTGGAGTATCTGGGGGTCTCATTGTTCATGCTGATTTCAGCTTGTATACTAATGGCTCTCTGGCAATTACACTTCATACTCTCCAAAGTGCTACGATGCTTGTTAGTCCCCCGAGTGTGTTTTGCTTTTTGTTTGAATAACAGAGATGGGCACAGTGGCTTACCAAAGTTGGTTTACAACAGAGCCCAGCCTGAATCTGGGCTGTTCCTTGACACTTTTGCACTGGATGTGGACTTGTTTGTGATGTGGAGACCACCGGCTGGGGAGGGCTCCTGCTGTTACAAACACTGTATCTGATGAATCTGGACTGTACCTGCTTGTTTCTCACTTGGCGTTTTCACTCCTTAAACCACAGAGCTGAACGGTTCCCACCGCTCCACAACCCACAGTTCCCTGCCTGGCACACACTGCCTTTAAGGCCAAGACACAGTCTAATGATTGGCGTGGTTCTATTTTTGCCTTTTCTTGCCAGAAAGAAAATATGGCTTTAATAGAAGTGTACATCTGTGTGGTATTACATGCATGTAAAACAGATGTAACCTAATTACGTTCTCATTTAAATTGCTAAATAGCTACTTAAGTAAAAAGCTAAAATAACATACAAACAACAGTTACTATAATGACAAGTGTACTTAGAATTACATGAAAAGGATCAAAGCTATCGGAGACAGAATTTGAGTTGGGCTTTCAAAAAGATAGAACGACACAAAAACACAGTCTTCGTTTACTTAGGGACCCACGGTCTCCACAGCTAGACCTAACTGCAGCTTGGTTTAGCCCAGACACAGTGAAGAAAATCTATAGCATCTATAGAAGACTGAGTTTCATGACGATTAGACACACTCTCCCACAGATTATATAGCAAGCCCCTAAATTGGAAATTAGAATTCCAGGCAATACAATCAGCTTGATTATAGTTTAAAGCAGATCCAGTGAGGCTGGAATCAGAAATCAGCTCCCGACTTTGAGATCGCAGTCTCCTGTTTGTATTTCTAGGAGACAACATAGTGTGGGCGACTGCATATTCACGGCAGGGCCCTCCCTGCACACCGCACAAAGGCTCGCCAAATAGCCGGGGCGCTTGTGCCCACTGAATGCCAGGTCCTCACAAAGGAGCAGGGGACGACACAGTGAGCTCTAGACAACCTGAACCTCTTCCACCTGACCCTGCTGGGGGAATGGATGCCTAGTTCTAGCGTGTCTTTGCAATTTCAATACATTATTAACTAAAGCGACTTTCTGGTATTTGGCGATAGTGGTTTTGTTTTAAGCAGAACAAGGCACTAGAGTATGAGCCCAGCAGAAGTTTATCTCAGAATCTGAACTGTCTGTCAGCAAACGCACAGGCCTCAGAGCAGGAATGCACTCTGGAAATACTCCATTCAGCTTTCTTTTCTAAACCAGACTGGCCAGTTTTACCGAGGTTTAGTCAGGAGTGTAAAGAAATAAAGGATCTAAACCTGGGGCTTTTTTTTTTTTTTTTTTTTTTTTTGGTTTGTCTGTTTTGTGAAATGTTTAAGACTTTTAAAAACTAAAGGGACTACCTCTGCTGAAACTGAGCCAAGAAGCTGCTTATCAAAGACCTGGACAGATTCTAAATTTAGCATCATATTTAAGGTCTCTCTCGCACACACAACTTTCAAACTATAAACACAGACTGTGGATTTAGCTCAGTTGGCAGAGAGCTTGCCTGGTGTGTGAGAGCTCTATCTCAAGCACCACACAAGTAACATAAAATAAAATAAAAATAATACAAATAGCTTCATTTTATTCATCAAATATCGTCTATCTAGGAGGGAAAAGATGAAAAGTCTAACCGTCATTAGAGGTGGGAAGTGGCATTTGGGGGCAACCGTGTCCTGGCTGGATTGTGCATCTCAGTTGTGTTTTAATGGAGGCAAGCATGGCTGCCACGATGCATGTCACCATCTATTACCTGCTTTTATGAATGTGGTGCTTTAGTCTTAGCACGGTCCCAAGTGGACCCCTGTGCACTGAAAACTTAAGGGTGAGAGTTACTTAGTTTTCCTTTTCACATTTGGTCATCCAGCCCCAACACTATGGTGAATCCCTGCTGGAGGAATCGACAAAAGCCCCGCTCTGGACCCACAAGAGAAGTGGGCTATGCCTGTGCAGACAGCAGGAGATAGAATTTAAGAGCCTTCCGTCCTAGAGCAGTCTTTCATCTAAGACTCTTCTTGGTCTCGTCTGCTATTCACTTTCTGGAAAGAATGTTCACAAAGTTTCACAATGTATGGATAACAAGGTTGTAAAGGACAAGTGGAGGCTTGTTGTGATTTTGAAACCAATTATTTCATTTGTATTTTATAAATGAATCATAAATGTCATCCACTAATTGCCACCTTTCTCCCTCCTCCCTCTCATCTTTCCATACACACTGCAACAAACAGGCAACCTTCTACCCTTCCTGCCAGAGGCCAGCAATTAATGGCAGCTTTTAAACTAGACTTTACCTATTTGGAAGGATCTCAATGGAGGTTGAAGACGCACTGACTTCTCTACTTAGCACTGCTCCTGTCTGCCATCTTTGTTCTCTGCCCAGGAAACGCAGATGTTAGGAGGAAAAGTAACAAGATAACCAAAGGAAGCCAAAAAGTAAGCAGTAATCCGACTACAGTGTTACTGAAGTAGGTACGGCCTTTTCTGGTCCACCCGGTAGTTAGAAAAGCAGCCTGTACTCAAAACGACACATTAAGGAGATGACTTCTGTTGACACACAGAACACCTTCTGCTGCTGAAGCTTAGGAGGCTGGGGGAGAAATGGGAACAGCATCCAGCTAGAATACAACATGGTTTAAGCAACCATAGTCCAAAGGCTAACCGGCTGGGGAGAGGGAATGAGGTGTGTGTGTGTGTGTGTGCAATCACTGGTGCACTTTGTGATAATTTAAACATCAGCAAGAAACATGAACAGAGGAGGATCTACCCTATAGGCTTCTCCGCCTTAGTGTCTGTCTTCACAAAGGTCCATGTCACTAAAGATTAATGACATAAACGTGACAAAGCTTCCTTAATTTCAGGATGACTCTGCATTCTTTCTAATTTTTTTTTCCCACCACAGGACACCTCCCCAGGAGAATGGGAGGGTAGGGCCTGTGACACAGACCGAGAGTGGAAGTCTAACCTGTGGCAAGCCAGTCAAGTCAGCCCTCAAATGTGTTTTCAGACAGTATTATGTGTGAGTGGCCAGAATGTTTATCTAAGTACATTTCATATAGAAATATGATTCCTTCCTGGCTTCTCACGTAAAAAGAATCTGGACAGTCTATCACGCTGACAACTGGCAGGACCACAGTCCCCCCATTTAGACTGGGGTGCGTCCTGCAGCTCTAATCCTTGTCTTCCCACCACCTGGCCTGCTGCAGCTACTGCCAGTTCTTTATGGTTCCAGAGGAGTTGTGTATGTGGTTACTAATTAGTTTCCCTACTTGAAGGTAAAGAGAAAGCATTGCAGAAGCAGCAGTTCCAATGCTGCAAGCCCACATCCTTCCTACCTGGAAATGCCTGGGCGCTGGTGCGCTCACTAGCTGACCACCAGGGCATCAGCTCCTTTAGAATCATCAGTCCCTAAGGGGTCTGTTGCATGCTTTAAAGGCAAACTGTGACTATGAATTGTCTTAGCCTCAAAAAGCCAAAACAAAACAAAAAACCCAGACCCTGGTTTTATTCGTTCTTTTTATTATTCCAAAATTAAGTTTGCTAAAATAAATAAATAAATAAATGAAGGAACTTGAGGTGCCAGACAGAAGCGTGACTCTTTCACACTCAGGATGGAGGAAAACCATCATTCTACATGTTGTATATTTTTATAATGAGGACCACAAAAAATGCAGAAGGGAATCTCAGGATCTTTGGAAATCAAAATGAATGTGCATATTTTGCACTAGCTGCAGTAATTACTTTACCGCGCGAGGCCCAGGGCAGGTAGTAATGTGCAATGCCTTTCAACTTGGAGCCATCTCAAAAAGCAAACAGAAAAAAATCCCGACCTCTGACCCTGTTTTGAAGCGTTACTACCCGCTTGGGTAGTGTTTGCATGCTGAAATATTTATTTCCTTCATAAAAAAATCTATCTGAATATCCAGTCTTTCAGCAGCAAAGAGTCCTATTTCCATGTCAGCAGAAGCCCTTAAGTAATTTGGGGCTATGATCTTAACACTGCAAGCTTTACCCACTTAAAACTTTGCCAGCTGCTAGCTGCATATTTTCTCACCAGCTCCTCATTTGCAAAACACAGCAGAGATTCAGGTGAAAGGTGATGAAGTTTCAACAACGCACAGCCCAGTTAGGAAACTAAGTTTCTTGGGCTTAGCTTCCTGTCACTTGAAGAAATGAATTTGTTTCAGTGTGGGCAAACAAGTTCTTGCAGGGAGATTTGGTAATAGCAGCCACCAGGCAGGGTGTGGGTGCCGAAAGCCTCTGAACCCGAGGGAGCTACCTCCAAGGGACACTGCTGAGGGGACAGCATCAGAGCAGGATCCATCTCTCACTGTACCACATGGACAAAGGCGGAAAAATAACTTGGGATTTACACTGCAAGAAAGAAAAATCTAAATGCCATATAGAGCACTACATCAAATTCACAAGTTTCCTAGGATACAGAGTAAGTTGGCTCGAGCTACACAGCAAGATCCTATCTTGCCAATGCCTTCCACCTTAACGGCAGATTTGAGTAAACAGAAGAGACATATCAGAGGCACACTGTGCCCTTTCATAAAGGCATAGTGCCCAATATGCAGGTGTAATCCTCAACCTTCATCCACAAAGAAGGTTGAGATTAATCCCAGGCACCCCTGCATAATGCTTTCTAATAACGGGATGAAGTGAGGTTTGAGAATCAATGTCTTAAAACTAGGCTCTGAGGAAGCAGAAAGGTTTCTGTGTATACCTTAGGGGGAATTATCTTAAAAAATGCATAGTAAATGGAAAAGGGATGAAATAATGTTCTGTGAAAAGGAATATAAAACCCAAAATACAGAACTGCTTCTCAGCATGCGCTAATGCTAACAGTTCGGTGGTAGGATTCTGAGTGCCTTTTACTTTCTTTTGTGCTTTTCTATGAGTTTCAAATTTTATAATGAGCATTTATTAACCTTAGAAATGGAGGGAAGTGCTGAGCATTGAAAAAGGAATAGCTGAGGAGCACACAGAGTCAAAGGCTCAAACACTATAATTGAATTTGGAGAGATGGCTCAGTGGTAAAGGCACTTGCTGCCGATCTGAGACACACATGGTGAGAGAAGAAAACTGACTCGTGAAGCTGTCCTCTGACACACACACACACGCACACACATACACACAGACACACACACATGCACACACACACAGACACACACATGCACACACATACACACAGACACACACACGCACACACACAGACACACACACACATACACACACATATGCACACACACAGACACACACACGCACACACATACACACACACGCATGCACAGAGACACAGACACACACGTGTGTACATAGACATACACACACACGTGCGCACACACACAGACACATACACGCACATACAGACAATCATATACAGACAGTCTCACACACATATGCGCATGCACACACTATAGCACAACACACATATCGCTGTTGTTGAAAGTAAGAATTATCTTCCAAATGGCTAGTCTAGAACTTCAAGACAGTGCCGTAAGAGCCTGGACTTCTGGCTGTTGATCTCTGCTATTCCTGAGAAACAGCACCTGCCACGGGTCGGTAGCGGAGGCTGTGCTACCCCGAGAGCACTGACTGCAATGATGGGCTGCTGATGTGCCTGTCTGAAATGACCCAATACTATCTTCTCCAGGGCCCGTGCTCCTCACTGTAAAGTCATCCCGATTGCTAGGGGAGGCATTTGATATAAATCAGGACTAACTACAAAATGCACAAAGAATGAAGGAAAAGGAAACTTTACAGTTTCCAGTTGTAAGATGGCTAATTCCAGAAAAAAGTTAACAAAAGAGCAAACATACACTTTGGCTCTGAAAAGTATAAACAGAAATGAGCTTCAAAGATAGAACTTGCAAACAAAAGCCTTGATCCTTAAACTGCCAAAGCCAGGCAAGCCCTAGACAAACTTCAAAAGGGCCAATGTCACTGTAAAGGCAGGAATGGATGAGCTCTGCCAAGAACTGTTAGCTAGAGTTAGAGAGCTCCAGCAAACACCTCTAAAAAGAAAGATGGCTGAGAAGGTAGCTTAGTGCCAGAGCACCTGCCAACAGTGTTAGGTGGAGGGGGCACCCCAGTACTACAGACAATTAGCAAAATTGTAAACAAAACACTAGCCACTCAAGTCCCTGCTTCTATTAGTTAAGGATCAACTAGGTTTTACCTAGGAATGCAAGAATGGTTCACCAGTATCATTCAGCAGCTCCCTCCTCCTAAGTAAGGAAATTAAACGCAATACACGGTAGAGAGTCAGAATGCCTTCATTTAGTAAAGGTGCTTGTGTTTCTCCTTTTGAGAACTGTTTGTCCATTTGATGAGCCCATTGATTTGACTGTCAGTTTTCTATTTTTATTGCTTAATTTTTATAGCTCTTTATATATTCTAGATATTAACCTCTTGCAAGCAGAAATCTATATTTTAAAAAGAAGAGGAAGAGCATCCAGGAGGTGGTGGTGCACACCTTTAATCCCAGCACTTGGGAGGCTGAGGTAGGCAGATCTCTGTGAGTTCGGGGCCAGCCTGGTCTACAAGAGTTAGTTCCAGGACAGGCTCCAAAGCTACAGAGAAACCCTGTCTCGAAAAAATAAAATAAAATAAAAAAGAAGAGAAAGAACAAAAGAAAGAGTAGACAAAGAAAGAAAGCTATGAAAATAGAATATTGCTCAGGAAAGAAAAGGCTGCCTATTTCCCATATGTCCATAAAGAAACATCTGCAAACACACGACAGACACCCGAGAAGAGGACTCAGCAAGCTGGTCAATGGAAAGCATCATTCTCGGCCCAGGAGAGCAGGGGTCCTTGCTTCTGTGGCCAGCGCAGAGCAGAGAATGAAGACTGGAGAAGGCTGCCTACGACTCATGCTGACAAAACACCTGGGCGCCAGCTCATACGGTCCAATCTAGTAAGTATTCGGCATGGCTTTGATTTCTTAGAAACAGCATTTCTTAAAAAAAGTATTAGGGCCGGGCAGTGGTGGCGCACGCCTTTAATCCCAGCACTCGGGAGGCAGAGGCAGGCGGATCTCTGTGAGTTCGAGACCAGCCTGGTCTACAAGAGCTAGTTCCAGAACAGGCTCCAAAACTACAGAGAAACCTTGTCTCGAAAAACCAAAAAAAAAAAAAAAAAAAAAAAAAAAGTATTAGGGATCGAACCCAGGCAACACATTCCACATACCAGGCACGCACTCTTCCTCCAGGCTGCATCTCAGCTGTGTCTTTTCTAGGGACTATAAAGTCAGGAAGATGATGTCAGAGCTACTGGAGCAGGTCACTGTGCAGAAACAAACAGTGTTTTTCATGTATACACCTGGAACAATCTTATCTTTGGGAAGAAAGCTAATATTTAGAGTGTACAACAATTAAAATCTCAGCCATGCTTTAAAAATCTAATAATATGTTTTTCCATATAATCCACAGGACTAAATGTTCATATAAAAGATGTGTTGTAATGGCTGTTCTTGGTTGTCAACTTGACTACATCTGGAATTAATGAAAACCTAAGTGGCTGAGTACACCTGTAAGGGATTTTTCTTTTTTTTTACTTAATTAAATCATTTGGAGAGGGAAGACCCACTTCTAATCCAGATATTTGAGATGGGAAGATACACCTTTGATCTGGGCACACCTTCTGCTGGCAGCCTATAGAAAGGACACAGAAGAAGGAAGTTGCTCTCTAAGGCTGCTTGCTCTCACCTCGCTGGCAAGTCCATTCCTCCACTGGCATCAGAGCTTGATTCTTCAGGATTCCAGTGTACACTGAAGACCAGCCGAGACATCCAGCCTTGTGAACTGAACAACTACTGGATTCTTCGACCTTCTATTGGTGGGAAGCCATTGCTGGACTAGCTGGACCATAGCCTGTAAGCCTTTGTACTATTTCCCCTTTAGGTGTGGACATATACACATACACATATTGTAGTGTGTGGAAGAAAACGGCCCCAATAGGGCGTGGCACTATTAGGAGGTGTGGCTTTGTTGAAATAGGTGTGGCCTTATTGGCTGAAGTGTGTCACTGTTAGGGTGGGCTTTGAGGTCTCCTATGCTAAGGCTACGCCCAGTGTGGAACACAGACTCCTGTATTCTGCTGCTGAGGAGAACTCTCAGTTCCTTCTCCAGCACCACGTCTGCCTGCATACATCCACCATGATGATAATGGCCTAAGCCTCTGAACTGTAAGTCAGCCCCAATTAAATGTTTTCCCTTGTAAGAGTTGCCTTGGCATGGTATTTCTTCATAGCAATAGAAACCCTAAGTCATATATATATATATTATATATATGTATATGTATATATATACACATATATATATACACACACACATATATATATTCATTTTGTAAGTTTTGTTTCTCTAGAGAACCCTGACTAATACGTGTATGACAGCAATACATTCATTAAATGTAAAATTCCACAATTCAGAAATATTAAAGATGACATAATATACAAATTAGGATAAAACAAATAGAACTCCACAGGGCAAAGTTTTGTATATTACTTTAAATAAGGAGCAAGTCTTAAACAGACCACCTTTATGATGTTTCAGACAAAAGATCAGAAATCAAGTCAAGCCAACCTTGCTAAGTGTAGAGGCACACACTTATAGCCACAGCATTTGAGGGCTAAGTCAGGAGGTCATGAGTTCCAGGCTAACTACCCAGTGAGATTCTGTCTCAAAAAGAAATTGAGGTGCAATTGTATTTTTAAAAGGTTACCCTGGCTTTAGTTCTCCTTTTTGAATTCTGGTTTTATCCGTTGTTCAATGTGTTCCATATAAAAACTCAAGTGCAGCACACTCAGCTGAAGTCAATTTAGAAACAGAAAACACACAGAAAAACAAATCTGTGCATTAAATACACAAACAAGTCATGGAGAGCTGATTCCTGGGAAGCGTCTCTATAAATAGTCTGACATTATTACAGACCCCTCTCTGCATACTCGTCAGGGAAACTCTGCTATGGCGACTGAAGACATCAGTAACTTTGACATTTCTGGATGTAACTTGAGGAGATTATTTCATCATGAAGGATTGGGATGGAATATCCTAACCAACAACTCAATATCAAAACTCTCCCTGCAACTCCAAAACAGTGTAGAGTGACATTTAAGAAAATCCATTTATCACCACCCAATACAGGCTGCTTGTTCACAAAATGTCAGTGACAAGGCTGGGGCATCCTGACTGCCAGGCAGTGAGTCCAAACGACAAAACAATTTTAATACAGCATCATCTTCATTTCCTTATATTCTAGCGCCGCCCTGGACTTCAGCCACTGCTGGAGTTATGATTTCTAGGAGCAGCCATACAAATCAAATGCTTCTCTCCTCCCTCTCAACAGATCACGCGAAGGCTGCATAATCTGTGCAGGCCAGAAGTTGATCCACAGTGAATTCTCCAAAAAAGGTATTTATACACACACACACACACACACACACACACACAAACACACACCCTCTCCTTCCCTCCTCCCACTGTATGTGTGTATCTGTCCACTCTTGTGTGCATCACAACTGAGCAGTGGTCCCAAGGACAACTTGCAGGAGTGGATTCCCTCTCGTTTCACCGTGAGTCCCGGGAATTGACCTCAGGTTGTCAGGCTTGGCAGAAAATGTCTTAATCCATGGAGTCATCTCGCTGACCCGATTACGGAGAATTCTTGATGGCTTTCTTAAGCTATCTTTAAAAAGTAGAGCACCTTGATTTTGCAGAATACCAAGTTAAGAATTCAAAGAATCCCTTTTAATAGCTGTCGAGGCAACAGTGACCTGGTTGATACATTATTCATGTTGAGAGTGGTTTTCTACAAGCTGTCTCACGGGCTCCTCAGCTGACCCCTGTAGGATTAGTCATGCTTCTTCAGCATCCGACAGGCGACAACAGCGGAGGTATAGGAAGCCCGACTGTGCTGGCTAAGGCCTCAAAGGAAGAGGGGGCTGAAACAATGTCAGTTGCTTCAGAGGTGACAAACTGGGGTTCTAGCTGACCGAATAACACCCAAAGTCTACATATCTTATATGCATATTATATATGTGATTTACACACATATTTAAATTTCTGGCATCTCTTGACAATGGAGAAGCACTCACCCACATTCCAGAAAGAGTCAGTGCCAAGAATTCATCTTCACCCTTCACGTAAGTCATAGCGCTCTGCAACTTACTGCCTGGTCCACTCCAGTGGCTCTGCATTTACTCTGGATAAAGTAAATTACCTAAGTGTGAAAGGTTCATTTGGAATGTCACCCAATCAGGAGATGCATTCCACTCACTGTGAAGTCCTCCAGGCTCTTTCTGGGCACCAATCCTCTTCCAGCCTGTCCTTATCTCCCCCATTTTCTCTAAGTCATCAGCATTTGAAGTTGAAGTCCTGATCTTGGTCAGAGTCTTTCCATCACAAGCAGTAAAACTGACCCTTGGGAGAGATGGGGCTAGAAACAGCATCTGTATTTATCTACAAGGCTTTATTCTGAGGATGCTCAAAACTGAGATATTACTTAACCAGAGAAAGATACACATGAATATGCACAGTTGCCAGATAAGATGCCAAGATGTCACCGCTGGAGGCCTTAAAGAAGCATGCAAGGCGGTGACCAATCAGGACTGTTACATCACTCCAGACGACTCTGTCTGGAAGTAGCAATTAGGTGGGGGTGAGTGTAGGTAGCTGCTTCTGGGAGTGTAAGTATGGCCCAGATCTGATCAAGTTCATTCCCAGCAGCCAAGGTGCCAACACTCCACTGCCACTGAAGGCAAAGCACCTGGGGTCAGCGTCCGGCTGAGCTGTCTTGCCACTGCTGAACTCTGAAATGGCAAGATCCCAGCAGCAAAAACAGCCTGCATTCTCCATGTCAGACTACCTGCTTTCTGTCTGTGCCTCATGGTTCTTGCTTAGCAGGCTAGGTGCTGTATGGAAGGTGAACCTTACTTTTCTAACGTTACTTTGGGTGGACTTAAGTTTGAATTAAAGCAGGAAGTTTTGCAGGTTTGGGAGGAGCTAACTCAATGCCTCCATTAGCCACCATCCTTAATTATGTCCCTACTGAGAGAGAGCAAGAGGAAAGACAGAAACAAAATTCATCCTCCTTTCTAAAATTTAAGGGACCACAACAATCGGAGTCACAGTAACAGCTCCACCTCCACCTGACTTTAAGGTGGCAAGCACAAGGGCTCTGCCTGGGGGTGGGGGTGGGGTTTCCCTCTGCTCCTTGTGAATACTCATGAGGACATCTCCTCTTTCCAAAGTTTGACTTCCTAAGAAAACTGGCTGAGGGTGACAGCTGGTCCACACACAGGATTGGCTACAGGAGTAGTTTGCACGCGCAGCCTCTGGGAACCCTCAAGGCTTTCTCACCATGGTTAGAGTCCTCCGTTCTCAGTTTTACCTTCCTCTTCTAAATGAGAAACAGTATTTGTTTACTCATAGATGATCATAAAGATTGGAGACGACAGGAAGAAAGCAGGTTTGGTAGCATACACCTGTACTCCCATCTGTTAGATTGTGGACTCAAGGCTAGCAACAGGGATACTGAGTCCAAGGCCACCTGGGCTACCCAAGTGAGACTGTTTTACAAAGAGAGTGAGAGCAAGCGAAAGCTAGATCGTATGAAAAATGCACCTCAGCACTGGCTAGGTTTCTGCTATTGTTATTATGCTATTAAACAAAGGGCAAAGCCAATAATAGAACTCCTCGTCACCACGTTGTTGGCTCAGTGCCCCTTTCATCAGGCCACACATCAGGAAACTTCAATTACATATCAGCTGTAGTTACACCAAGAGCCACACAGAGGAGAGGTAGAGAGACGCAAACAGACATGGAAGGTAGTTGCTTCCAAAGGAAAAGGCACTGGTAACTACCATCCAAATCTGTGAGATTTGTAAACAGCACACATCCCATGACCTCATCAGCTGGCTCCACAGAAAACATATTCAGCCCTGAGCTGTGGCTCTTCAGGAAGTAGGAACTGCTTGGTCCCTGGCCCAATTCCCAGGGAATGTAGTTAAAACTATCAGCTGCGGCAGCACTGCGACTGAGGACTCTGGAGGAGGCCCCATCGGGAGGCCTTCCTAAATCACCTACTAGCTGATAGCAGAGAGACCATATAGAAACACACACGCATGCGCACACACGTGCATGTGCCTACATATACACACATGCATACAGACACAGAGAAGCATAAACACACACAGAAATACACACAAACATACATATCAGGAAACCTCAACAAAAATTCTGCTATGGAAAATACAGATGTTTTAAGAACAAACACAAATGGTCAAGCTATCTATGGAAATGCCCTCTAGGACACAGTGAAAGCTAACTTCAGCCTTACTAATGGAGAGATCTCTAAAGCAGAAATGCCAGCGAGGCTGCCTTTAAAACCCCACGCTCATACTTGGCTAATTGCACTGCGAACTGGTGCAACGCTTTTGGAAACGAACCGATGATACATGCAGGAAGTTAGAAAGACATTCATATCTTGTCACTTAGTCATTCTCCCTTTCAGTTCCGAGGAATGAATCCAAACTAAGGAAAAGCAGGCCATGAGCAAAGACCTAACGCGACATTGCTTTACAGTGGCGTCAAACGAAGAAGGGCTTCGGTGCCAGCAGTGAGGAACTGATTCATCCCCTGGCCAGAGCATCCTGTAGCCATGATAAACCCCATGAAAAACAGGCCTCTAGAGGTCTGTGGAAAACAAGAGGTACCTATAGCACTTTAAAACTGCACAGTGCTCAGGTGGGGCACAGAGGCACACACCTGTAATCCCAGCGGCACTTGGTAGGCAGAGGGAAGTGGATCTCTGTGAGTCTGAGGGCAGCCTGGTCTATACAGCAAGTTCCAAGACAGCCAGAGCTACATACTAGAGAAACCCTGTCTCAAAATAAAAATAAAATAAAAACAGAAAGCACAGTAATCAAAGACCCAACATAAGAAAGTCCAATGTATTGTTTGTTATTAATTTTCCTTTACAAAAATTTTCTCCTCCAGAATTCCTTTACATTTTGTGACTTAGCATGTCCCGAGACAGCGTCACTGTGACTTAGCATGTCCCGAGAAAGCGTCACTGTGACGTAGCATGTCCCGAGAAAACATCACTGTGACTTAGCATGTCCTTAGCATCACTGTGACTTAGCATGTCCCGAGAAAGCGTCACCGCACTGCCTCTATCAGCATAAACGAAGTAGCGGCCTAGCATGGATATCCCACTTCACATGAGTTTCACCTAACCAGCGCCATTTTAAAATATGGGATCATCTGTCAATACTTCCAGCTCATGTCCACAGCACTTACTGCAAAATGTGAGGGCCTGCAGCCCTGGGTGCACACCCCACAAGGCAGCAACTGCCTGCAGTGAGGCAGTCTGCCCCCTAGAAGGGAAAGGACTTAGCCACTTGCTATGGCTAACACAGTTCCTACTGTATGCTCTTCTTCTATGTCACTTGTCAACTTCAGTCTTTGTTATAAACTAATAAACATCATACAGATTTTGAGTAGGCCTTTAAACACGACTCACTGCATATTAAACTTGAGCTTCAGTTTTAGTGTTAATTGCGTCATGGTTTCAATCCGAAATGTCTTCTGCCGACTCATGCTTGGAGGTCCTAAGCTTGGGACGCTACTCTGAAGGCTGTGGTATGGTCAAGAGGTGGGGCCTGGCTAGCAAAAGTAGGCCACTGGGGTGGATCTTCAAAGGTTCTATATCCCTGGTTTCACAGCTTGCTCTCTGCTTCCTGTACGTGTGAGCAAGCCACCATCTTGACACTCCAGTGCCATGCCTGCCTAGCAAGAACGGAACCCTTCTGAGGCTGAGAGACAAAAGCACCCCATTCCTCCCTTAGTTTGTTTCTGCCACTATTGCCTCAGAGCAGGGTGATTGTAACCACCATAAGTCACAAGAAAAGTAAGGACGAACCAATCCACTGCTGTCCTCTATGGCGCAGGCAATGCTAAGTAAGGTCCTTCCTACCAACCTAAGGACAGTTGGGCCACCTGTTCCCTCATTCCTCAGTCAGCAGACGCTGTCTTCCAGTTTCTACAAAGCTGGACCCTGGCAATCCCCAGGCCTAATAGAATAGCAGAGGGGAACAGGTTTTTAGGTGGAGATCACAGACATGGTCCCCTGGCTGCTTCCCCACACAATCGCTTTCTTTGTTTCTGGAGATAGGGATCAGGCAGGCTGAGGAAGATGCTTTCTTCCTCTATGAATTCTAGCTGAGGTCGGAGAGAGCCCTGGTTATTTGCTGGGCACCGACATTTGTAGTTTTCTCTGCTTAGGGACGGAAGGTAGAATATGAAGAGAGACTGCACAAAGGTGCTCTGGGAACTACAGTAGAGAGATACAGTGTGGGGGAGAATGCCTGGGAACCAAACGCTGCCCCACCCCACGACACACACACACACACACACACTCAGATACTCAGACATAGACACAAACACACAAGAGTCAGTTACCAGTAAGAGTTATATTCATTGATGTAAGTTCCCATAAAAGGCCATAATTTTGGTTAATAAACTAAAAGAAAATAAGCAAAAAGACTTATAGAAATGACAAAAAAGCAAATGTGCTCCTAATCTACCAGTCTAACACAATGAGTACTCAGAGAAGCAGGACCCAGGACCTCAGTAAAGCCAGGTCACTGGGTAGAATGCCCTTACCTGCTTCCTGAGGTTCAGAGAACAGTTCTTCCGGCAAGAGAGATTTATTTCAGATAAAGGACAAATGCTGTCCTTTAATTAACAACATCTATCTCCGGGACAAGCACATCAGGCAGACAGTACAGAAGATTCTGTTAATATAAAGGACAGATGGCAGCCTCTCCCCTGGGACATCTGGGGCTGCCCCAGAAAAACACATGATTTGAAGAGGCTTTGGGAGAACCAGTCAGGACACAGGAAGGCTTCAGTGTCCCATTTACAAAGTAAACCTGTAAGTATCTCGGCACTGTTCTGAAAAACCCTTGGAGAAGAGCCAGGGGAATCGGAGAGGAGGATCATACCTCCTGCCTCACAGCATGGAAGTAAGGACCGCGCAAGCTTCCTCTCTGTCCGGCCCACATGACACCAGATAAAAATGGAGTTTTAGTGGAAAATACTAGCACTTTGGGCTCCATGACCCAGAATGACACAGTGGAAGAAAACTTGCAGACACTCTTATGCTAATATTGGAAACATTCAGCCAAGGCATTGCCACCAGCTGAGTACTAGATCTGCTTGGTAAGGGGGCAGGGTTTGGTCCCCAGCTCAAGGGGAATGTATCTTCTATGGTTCTCACTAGACTGACTGAACACCCACACCTTGTTGCTACGAGATTCCTAGCGTGTGTGTTATACCTGCCTAACTGGGTGCTAACATTATAAACCATACATCAACACTTCTTGTCCGAGTGTTAATGTCTGTTAATGTCCTGCTGGGGAAGGCTCTGAGAGCCGGCCTGAAGCCACGATTCGAGACTGGCTACCACCAGTTCTCGTCTTAGTACGCTGCTTTTAGATGGCAGATCTCATTAGCAGCATCTGCGGAGTGGGGATTATTACAGCATTGCCCTTGGTTGCAGGCTGTAGGGACCGTTCTCACACAAGGAATTACAAAGTCCTGTAACCCTGACAGAATTTAGAGCTGAAGACTTAACTGTGTGGAATTTGGCTACTGATACCCCAGAGAGCAAATTGGGTCTTTCTTAGGCTGCACTGCAGCATGCAGATGTGGGAAGAAGCAGGCTTATCAATGTCATGAGACCTGCACCTATTTTTTTTTTTACACAGTCTGTAAAGTGTGTGCCGTTCTTGAACTGGATTTAGTAAGTTCCCAGGTGCACATATAACATGCTTAAGTATGCAGTATGCATGGACATATGTTAAGGGTTGCACTGAACAGAGAGTACACGGTGAATTTCTTTTTAATGTATGAAGAATATAGACTACTGTGTGAATGCACACATATGTATGTATTAAACCAAATCAGTACAATGGTAACTTCATAAAGTTTGCAGCAGTTCTTCAGGCTCAACTTGGCATCACATAAAGTACATATTTAACCTAGACAACTACATTTCTGTAGATTAAAAAGAAAGAAAGAAAACATGCACACAAGTACAACAATCCAAACTGGCTTTGCTCATCTCTAAATTAATCCAATTATTCAAATGTCAGTTATATCTGACACAGTCTGGCTCCTTGGGCCAAACCAAACTGTTAAAAATTAAAACTGTTTTACTTCGTTTAGTCTTTCTGCCTTTTTAGTGTAAAATCCACAGTCTCGACAAAAAGTTGTGGGATTTGACACCCAGTGCAACACAGCCCTATTGCTGTCATCCATGCATAATTCACTTTGGAAATATGCATTTGCTTTAAAATATTGCTAAAATATACATGTAACATATGCTAATTTCACTGAGCTGGCTCGTACACTCCAGCTTCCAGGTTATATGTAAGCTTCGCCAAGCGCACACACTGTACATAAAGGGTATAAATGAAAGGAAGAATCTCTGTCCCTAGCTTTCCGTCTCCAGCCTTGGCCAAACTGACAGCCCCAAATCCCAGCACCATCTAACACGCCCTTCCCGTGGAGAAGACAGCCTGTTCTCAGAGTCTTAATTACATCCCAGCTGACTGCCCAGCATTGCCAAAACCAGGCAACAAACACTGGCCCTTCACTCACAATATGGTCTGCTAAACAGATTTCTGGTCACACAGAAAGAAACTTGCACAACGTAGGGGAAATAAAGGGACAAGCAGGAGATCAAGGGAGAGCACAAACAGTAACCTGGGGGATAGAAGAGAGAGGCAATTCATCCCCACGGTGCAGAAAGGGAACGAGAGAGAGAAAAACTCCTTCCCAGAATCCTCAGGCACCAGGCAGCAGAATTTTAACAAAGCTGTCCTTGTACGATGAAGTCACAGCCCTACTCATCCAGCCAAACACTGCTGCTCAAGATGGGCTGCTGATACTAAAGTTCAGTGGATTAATGATTGTTAACTAAGATGTAACCACCCACATGGATCAGGCCATTATAATTACAGAAGAACAGCATGAAACTTTCTGCCAGTGCAAATGGTATCATATGTTTTCCTGGCTGGCTTTTGGGGAAGGCTTTAGCTCATTTGACACGGCAGAAAATGCTACAGCCTTAACTCATATCCCATATAATCTACATAAAATTAAGTTTCTTCCTTTCCGTGATTGTGTCACATAGATATGACAACAAAGATGGTTGCCAAATTTAGCAACTATCTTTGGCTTGATCTAATTCTATATAAAGGCAAATAGCACATCTTTTGGGAGCTTTGGAAGGCGGTCAGAACAACTGAAAGCAAGACCCACACAAGCACCCGAGAATGGCCTAACGGAGAGAGCTCTGGACTGGGCACTAAAATGCTGTGGTCTGAGAAAGTGGCACTTTCCACTCTGAGCTCCAAACCAGATGCCACAAACCTAGTTGCCTGGAACTTTCCTTACTGATGTTAGTATCTGAAATGGTGTTTCTGGGGTGCCGCTTACTCTACACAGTGGGAACAGTGCCCTGGCATTTTGTACCAAGCAACCTGCTTTGCACATGGGTGGTCCTACATTTCACTAACAGTGGCGGAAGGTCCGAGAAGGCAGTAAAGCGACTCAACCAGCCAAGTTCTTAAGAACACATCCTCACCGAGCTTCAAAGGAGCTGCACAGCGTGAGGTTAGCATCCTTCTGTTTAGAATAGTGAAACTCCTACCTTCAGCATGGCCCTATGTTGTTGCAGAAAAAAAGCAGACAGAATGAAGGTAAGGCACAATCCTGCTACACCGAGAGAACACAGCATATTTAGGGATGGTAAAACTGGGCATCCACAGGTATGGGCAGGCAACAAGAAGCTGTGGTTTGAGGGTGCAATTTCTGCTCTCATCCCTGCCGCTCTGACACAGTGGTCCTTGGGTGGGCACGGTGGGGATCCTAAGGATGCCTTTAGTAGGTGTTAAACGGAAAAGCTGACCACTAAACCTGCTGCCCAGTTAATCACCAGCACTGTCGCCACCAGACTCTTTATTGATCCCCTCTGATGATGCCACTAAGCCTCATCACCCCATGTTCTATAGAAGAGGGTCCTCACTGCAACAACAGAAGAAAACCATTACCTACAGTGTCAGGGAAGTGATTCCAGCACTCATAACTTCATTTGGGGGTTGTTTATAGTTCTCTGTTAGAAAATGCTTAGTGGGGAAGGAAAGGGGAAAGCCTCATTGCAATATAATCTGAATGTATCCAAGTTTACTTCAAAAATCAAATCTAATGCCTTATCTGTAGCTCTAAATGAAATCTTCATCCTATTTTATCCTTTGAGACGATAGAAAGCTGGAAGGATAGAAAACAAAGGGTTCAATATACCTTAACAGTGCTGAGTAAGGGCCAATCCAATGAGTCATTATCTTCTATGGAACTTAAATAATAAAGATTTGGCATCCTGTTTCCATTACAGAGGCAGAACACATTCAAACTGCATCTTGGGAATTGATACAAATCATCCTTTGGGGATGAATCACCACAATTTGAAGTCTGGGAAGGCAACCAAAACATTTAATAGAAAGAACCTGGACACAGTTAACGTAGGCTTAAGGAAGAGATTATTTAAAAGAAGGAGGAGGAGGAAGAGGAGGAGGAGGAGGAAGAGGAGGAGGAGGAGGAGGAGGAGGAGGAAGAGGAAGAGGAAGAGGAAGAGGAAGAAGAAGAAGAAGAAGAAGAAGAAGAAGAAGAAGAAGAAGAAGAAGAAGAAGAAGAAGAAGAAGAAGCAGCAGCAGCAGCAGCAACAGCAGCAAAGCCTTTAAACGGCAAGCAGAGAATTCAGGTTTTACATTGTGCTGAGTGGGCATTTCTCTCTCTGGCAATGGACACAAATGCGCGATAACTAGAAGAGAAGCGGATAAGCTTCTTTGTGGTCTGTATCCCTTAGCAGCACCCTCCTTATGGCATTGGCCTGGGTGGGGCTGGAAGCATTTGCTAAACTATGGCCCAAGGGCGAAATCTTGTCACCTGTTTTGTAAATAAAGCATTTTCCTCCATAGTCACACATGTATTTACATATTGTCTGAGGCTGGTTTTTTCCATTATAACAAAACACTTGTAACAGGTTGTATAGCTCAAGAGGCCTAAACGATTTCCTCTTTGGCCTTTTAACAAGTGTGCAGGTTCGGAGACCTATTATGATCCACATGGCAAGAAGTAAGTCTGCTCAACTAATTCTGAATAATCTATCCTTTGGAAAACTGGTTTAAAATTCAAGTGTGCAGAAATACAAGTCACCTTATATTCTGACACGTTTTACATTCACAACAGGGACCAAAAGTCCAGAAACGAAGCCAGCATCATCACTAGGGACAATAAGGAATTTTAGCTATCTACACTAATTCCGTCTCTGAAAACTCTACTTCCCAAATGTAAGAGCGACTAACTGAACAGGGATCCAAACGTCTAACATCCGCAGCCAGTGATGCAGCTTGAAAAGCAATGCTAGGGCTCAAGTCTCAGCATCCACATCTTTTAAGACAACAGTTAATGAGAATCATTCTTTGGCTTTCAAAGGCCCAGTTTCCATATCAATGAATGAGTAAACGAGACAAAATGTCACAAATGTGCACTTGGCCCAGGCCAACGGCCTCTTGGCAAATAGGAGAAAAGAGAAACAAGGGCCACTTGGAGCTTTTGAGAGTCTTTCCCCTTGGTGACTTTCCTCACTCTATTATCTGCTTTTTCAGGATCTTTTACCTTAACCATCACACACATAGGCGTTTGAGTTCCCAGAACCAAGGAGAAGTTTTTGCTTTCCTTTAACTTTGTTTATTGAGAGTTTAAAAGTCATTCATTTCTATTGCCCCCCTCTTAGTGAGCCTCAAAGTTCTGATTGTTTATTTATGTATTTATTTACAGACAGTCTCACAATATAGCCCTAGCTGGGTGGACCAGGCTGGCCTCCAACCCACCCTGCTTCTAGAGTGCTGGGATGAAAGGTGTGGTCACCATGCCTAGGAACACTGCTAAGCTAATCAGTTTCCAGACAAGTTCTTACATGCGGTTATATGGCAAGGGTTCTGCTATGTTCTCTAAGCAATAAATAAAGGATAAGTCAAACAATCCGGGTCCCAAAGAGCAACTCAAAATATATAAGACAGTAGGTCAAGGTAGAACTGGAAGAATGAACCATCCAGGCCTGAGATACACAGACAGAAATACGGAAACGTAGCCCTGGGTCTACAGAGCATGAATACCCATGTTATACGGCAACTCTCCCTTGTGTTATTATGATGCATTAGGATACTTAACACAGCAAAAGACAAGAGTGAAAGCTTCAGAAAGACCTCTGGGAGCAAGACAATGTCAGCCTGGGAACAGCTTTCAAAATATCTCAAACTGTTATAACCTTCGGTAATTTCAGAGAAATACAACAAAGATTAGTCTCCCTTTTAATGGGAATGCCAGTTACTCCTATTGGATTTGAAGGTGAGAAAATAAGCCTACTAGGATTTCAAAACATATTCAATATTTGATACTCTATATATCTCATTTATAAGTGAAAGACTAATGCTTCTTTCATTTTCTCGGCAGGGAAAGAAAATATACATTTCTCATGCTTTTCTCATTCCTTGGAAATTACAGCAATTCACTTTCAGCAGATTTGAGTTTTCAAGGCAGCTTATTTAAACCAAGTGCATACCTATGAGGAACAGTGTATACCTCTCTAGAGTCAATGTATTTGAGATCCCACAAACTACATGGACTCCAAAGTACAGTGTAAGTCCTCCACCATAGATGTCTAACACTACTATGAGTATTCCAAGTAGAAATGCCTATCCCTGGAGAGAAAGTACCAGAACACACGTTGTGCAGCATCTTGGGAGTTTCCCTTAGTAAAAGGTGAGGGTGCACCAAGGACACATCTGGATTCACATCTGGAGATACAGGCCTTCACTCACAGGCTCAATCTTCTCAGATTTGCTGCTAAGTAAATCAGACTATTAAGGGTTATTTATAGTCTACTTAGTCATTCCTAGTGGAAATGGGAAAAGTCTTGGGATTCTAGAGACATTAGTTTCTAGATTCCCTGCATCAACAGCATCCTGCCATATCTGGTCCTCGGGAAGAAATTCAGGTAATATTATGGCTGGGGTTACCAAATCTGTCCAAAAGCACTGACTTGAAGGTGAAGAGAATACTTACCCCATTAGCCAGACCTGAATTCCCATTCTGGGTCCTTCGCTCTTAGCTCTGACTGTAAGGCAAATGCAGAGATACTGGGAAGGACAGGGCCTCTAGGCTATGTCCTGTAAGAACAGAGGCTCAGGGGCCTCACTAAGCTCTCAATACAGCGTATATAGCACTATGGAAAGCCTAAGATCACCTTCTCTACTTCTAGAGAGACAATGTCATAGAGATCAGAGGACAAGGCACATAAAATAACGGCCAGTGACTCGGGTACTTTGGGAGGGTAGGAGGTATCATATCTTCAATATCCTTCTGATGAGTTCCGACAGAACGATACTAACTGAGTGCCCCCAGCCTCCCTGTTACAGCTGAGGATTTCTTATGGGATGCCTTGCTCCACATTGCCCGTTCCCCTAAGAACACAGGGCAAGAGCCTTACCAATATTGCCAAGGGTGTGGCATGCATCCACCAGTCTTAGTAAGCACTACCAACGTTGGACATGAGAACTGAATTCCCTGGGCAGGCCCCAACAGATGCTGAGTGAATTAGAAGCAAAAGTGGACTTTAGAACAGATTCCAGGTAAAGCTGATAAATGCCCAGCCAGACCTAAAATTGCAATGTCTCTGATAATGATGAAACCCAAGCTGGTGCATCTGGCTAGCAAAACCCATCTTCCCAGCCTCACATACAAGCTGCAATCTACCTTGGAAGAATGCACAATAGAACTCCCATGAATCAGCTCAAAGAATTTAATGCCTGTTGCAATTTTCTCCAATTTAGTATATGAAATAATCACAGGCAGCAATTACCACGAAGAAAAACTTCAGGTGCAATAGCATTAGTTTAACAGCTGGGATCAAGTGTCAGGCCAGAATAGCAAATTTCATTCATTTTTATCTCCAGTGCTGGAGACATGCTGCTACTAGCTGTAACAGTCAGGAATGTCTGTTGGCTAAATGACTCCGCAGAGCTAGTCAAGTGAGGGCAGCCTACGACAGTTTAATTGGGCTGCTCACTAGAACTGTATCTGGGGGCTCTGGGCAGTGGGCTATAAACAAGCACAAAGCCGCTCTGGGTGCTGAGCAGAACAGCCTTGGGAGGGGTTGGGGGGGAGGTGGGAGAGGGGAAGTGGGGGAGCTTCTGTCGGCAGGATCTCTCACTCACACTGGCGTCAGGTTGGCTACAGGTGAACGGGAGCAAGGTATGCAGGCGGAAGAGAGGTGGGGTTAAGAGAGCAATCATTTATGTTGTATTGATTTCGGGGCGCTGTCTGAGATCCCTTCCAAGGCAGAGTGACAGTTTCCAGTCTTGTGCTGGCAAGAGATGGGAATGACCAAGCACCAGCCCCCTCTGCTCTGATCATATTACCTTAAGAAACACAGCATTCCTGTGTGTGTGTGTGTGCGTGTGCATGTGTGTCTGTGCGCGTGCATGGAAATATATTACATATATTACATAATATATTTCCAGACAGGGAATCTAAACAAGTTTGTCACTGAAAAAGAAGGCTAGGGATGGTTAATCAGTCGTTTGTCTTTGCTGCTTGGGATTGGGGAGTCAAGAGTTCAAAAACAAGCACAATTGGGCCCTTTGGTTTTATTGTAGGTAACCTCCCATCTCTGGTAATTGAACCCATTGCTTGCAGTCAGAGTTCCTGTCACTCATATTCAATGTCCGTCATTACAGAGAAATGTTTCATGTCATATTACATTGACAGAACAACTACAGCAAGGACAGCGAGGTTCCCCCAGCAGCGGAGGTAAGACAATGGGAGCCTCTTGCAGACCAGTGATGTTTAACATTTTAACAGAGCTGACACTCTGTCTGTAAGCACACGGTAATGAAAGTCTGGTAAATGGGAGATAAAAATTCACTTTCCTCCTTCAGGGGCTGCCAGGCAATCCCGGAAATAAAACAGGCTGGCAGCTCCAACGATACCAGCGCGCGGGTGCCACAGTAGGCCCCTCTGAGAGCGGCAGAATGTGAGCAGGGATGGGCGCTAGGAGGGCCTGTTTTTGATGCGGCTGTTTACATATACCTTGCCCTGGCAGACATGACTCACTGCTAAAAGTGTGGCTAACCTCACAGAGTCAACTCCGTCAGGACGTACGCCAAGCCCTCTCACCACACAAGGTAGATGACTCTGCACTCTGGAACCCCAGGAAGATGCCCCATGGGGCTGCGCAGGCCCCTGAACAGTCAGTCTAGAGCACAACAACCCAGTCCGCTCTTCTAGGCATGACATCCCTCCTCTCTTGCCCACACCGTTTACAGGGAGGTTTCCACGTGAGTCATCCCCTACTACACCTTTATGCCTCTGGGCCGGGCACAGACCTATCCCATTTAGGAACCTCTTTCCAGCCCCCTCCTTGTGCAGGGTTCAGCTAAGGAACTTGCTGTCCCACAGGCGGGCCTCTGGATCCCTTCAGCTACTCACTTTTGGTGGCTAAGCACCTGGGCTGTGAACCGCAGCGGGTGTAGTTGGAATTCTTGATTTGCCATTTAGGTAAGTTTGCAACTCCCTGTGGCCTACTTTCCTTAGCAGCAAATGAGTTTCACAGCAATGTCCACCTTGCATGTGGGCTGGGCTAGTTGAAGGAGGGTCCGCGACAAGTTACAATGGTAATGTGATTGGCCAGCAGTGCCCAGTTCTGACCAAGCACTCAATAAATGCCAGGGAAATAATGCCATCCCAGATCCCAGTACTGTTATTGGTGGTGCTGCCATTCTTAAATCATGCCATTTACATGAGCAATGAGACTCTTCACCTTGCTCACTGTTCTCTCTCCATGGACCACAGCACTAGGCATTGGCACCATCTCAAAATTCCTTAGAAATCAAAGTGCCCGCAGCACACCCGCAAGGACCTGCAATCAGTGTGCCATAGGCTACAAGGCAGTTCTAACTTTTGTAATGAGAAGGTCCAAATGTCAAGCTTTGGAATCCCTGCTCTTTTACTTAGAAGTCTTGTGCCCGTGGGATGTTATTTAATGTCTCTGTGGCTGTGGTCTCCACTTTCCCTTCTTAAATTAGGGCGAATGAAAATACCTACAGCTGAAGAGTGGACTCATAAGCACTTAGAAACAGTCTGGCTTCTGTGTTTAGTTAGCACTATTATTATCTGGGATTAAATGAGTTCATAATACATGTAAAACACTTGAGTGACTATCAGGTCTAATGATAACATTGGTTATTGTGTTTGACAGATGTCAAGCCTCCTAAGGGCAGAAACACTGCTTACCCAACCTCACAGGCTTTGTGTTACACAGGCTCTCTGAGAAGGGCATCCAAGGCCCTAGAGTCTAGCTGGATATGGGTCTGGTGGGCAGGAGGCTTTCCAGAGGCTGAAAGCCTGAGGACAACAGTTATTTGTATAGACCTCCCTCCCAAGACAAAGCTTCTTTCTTTCAAGGTCACAACCTTAACGCTAGGAACTTTGGATTTAAAAATCACTGACTTGATATTTCACAGAGAAAAGGTAGGCTTAGGGAATTTAACCACTCCCTCCTCTCACTGATGGGTTGGGGCGGGTATCCTTTTACCTACATGGCAGAGCCTTCACTTGGAAGCCATTGCAGCCAAAAAGCATAATGCAATGACTAGCTTAAGTGTTCGACAGAGCAACCCACAGGGCTCAATCCCTGGTCACTCCCGGTCATGTGCCACACAGTGCTGGAGGAGTCATTCTGTCCATCTCTTCCCAGGGAGGATGCGCACCCGAAGCAGCTGCCTAGTGAGCCGCTTAAATCTCTGGATCATCTGTGTTGCAGTTACTGTTCCCAGGGAGAAGCAAACGAGCCTCTTTCCACCCCAGATAAAGCACCGTAAACAGACCAAAGGCCATTTCACCGAATCTGGTTTAGCGATCCAGTGAGCTTACCAGGACTTACAGGAGCACAGAGTAACCCTAAAATAGCTGTATTGCCAAGAGGTCCAGCATCGGTGCTGACCTCCCAAAGCTGCAGAGATGGAATCTTTGCCCCTCTTCAGCCAACCTTCCACCTCCTATACATTCTAGGACCACCCAAGACCATCTGAATTATGTAAAAGTGGCTAGGATCTCAGGTGAGGGTCGTAGGTGGGCAGTAACAACTGCTCTGATTAAGACGGCAACAGTCACATTTTGCCTGGAAGACAGTATTCCACGCCAGTCTGCTTCACCCATCTCCTGCAACGGCTAGGCATATCTTAACACCAAGAGTGTCGAAAAGCCGATCGTGAGGGGACAAGCCGCTGGTAAAGTACTTGTCAAGTGTGAGGGTCTCAGTTCAGATCCCTAACACCAACATAACAGCCGGAGTGCCAATAAGCACCAGTGATCCCAGCTCACGGTGATGGGGAGGAGGCAGGCACAGGAGGATCTGCTGGGGCCTGCTTGTCAGCTAGTCTGGCTGAATTACTAACCTCTGGGTTTCGTGGGAGCGGCTGTCTCAAAAAGTAAGGTGGGGAGTGACTGAAGACACCCACCTTTGACTTCTGGCTTCGCAATACACTGGGGCACATGCTCAAGCACACACTCTCATGAGCACACACACATGAATTCATATGTAACCCTCCCCAGCACACACACAAAGCTGGCTGTGAGCTCGGTGTAAAGGGACATGCCTGTAATCCCAGCACTCTGGAGGCAGAGGTAGAAAGATCTTGATTTCTAGGCTACACAGCAAGACCTTGTCTCATAACCAAAACAATAGTGACAACAAAATGATTTTACAGTCGAGAAATGAACTAATCTGCATGGGGAAAGTTCCCAGCTGACACAGTGCCAGGAGCATAATTAATCGTAAACGATAACTTTTAATTTTCTTAGATGAAACCATGGTGATAGGACTAGTCGATAACCAAAAATATAAATTCTAAGTCCATAAAGGTCTGCTATCTAAAGAACAGAGAAATGAGGCTTTCCAAAGGATATGAACAGCGCTAGCCACCATCAGCAACCCGCAGAAGGTGTGCTGTAAATACCCAAAACAATGTCCTGGGTTTTAGAATCACTGCATTCCAACCTAATGGGCAAACAAGACGCTTTGATGACTGTTTTTACTCTAAAGCCTCATAACACCAGATTGCAGATAGTTAGAGATTTTCCCCCTACTCCCAAGAGTGGGAATTAATGGGACAAAGAACTAAATAATCTATCTATTGATCCTCGGGAGCAACATCGGGAAAACACAGGCAGCATGTAGGAAAACTGTGGCCCAATGAAAACAACTCAACACCCCTCCCCAAAGGCACAGCTAGCAGGCTCTCACTGGACACACCGATGTGCCAAGAACAATCCTAGCAACAGGCTCACAACCCCAGCCAGCTTCTACACTCTAGCTGCTAGAGTCTAGCAAAACTCGGATGGAGTCTTAGACACTGACTGGATCCCACATAGTCCAGCAGTTACTATGTTCTGGAGCCCTGCAATGACTTAGAAACAAATTCAGACCAAAGTTTCAAGTCCCAAAGGTCTGCACTCTGAAAAATAAAAGTAACTGATAATCCCCAAGCCAAGTGGGAGATAAAGCCTGTTGCAAAGGCCCTTCTAATTCTCAAATACCACACCATGAATGCTCCTATCAAAGCATGGTTCATTGACCTTGGCCTTCATGATTATTATAATCACGGGTCATTAACAACAATATTACATCTTTGTCTGTCAGAAATGCCAGCCCCCACTGAAGCCAGGGAACAGGAAAACCTGTCCCAGAATATACACGTATTCGGAAAATGGTCATCTAAGTTGACCTGTAGGCACCCAGGCACCACCTTCCTAGGGGGAGGATCTCAAACATCAAGACACAAAGAGGCAAATTTCAAGTGGGGTAGTAGGTCCTAGAGGGGCAATATTGGGGCTCGGGGCTCTGGCATCAGTGATAGTAAGCACATTGGCAGGGACACATTCTCCTTCGCACTGTCTCTGGGGTCTTTCTACCTAGTGCCCTTATTTACCCCACAAAGTCATACACTATACTCACTTCTTCCATTAATTCTCTCTTCCTCTGGGGACAGGGTCTACCTTCCTTATCCTTCGGTAGCCAACTTTACTGGCTAGATTTGAGGGAATGTTCTCCCTAGAGTCCTCTTTCTTCTCCACAAAACAACATATACATGTCTTCTGCTTTAATGTTTAACATATCAACAGCAGCAGAGAACGAGAAGGAGAGAGACAAGAGGGATCATCACAGGAATATCCAAAAGCCTAAGCTGTTCTTGGTGAGGGATCAGCAACCATCAGGCCCTGCCCTCCTTCCCGAGGTTTTCTCCTTTCAGTTTCTCTGGGTTCCCTTTCATCATCTATCACATGGAAGAGCAGCATTCTCCTCTGTAGTCACTGCCAGGAAAGAAACACACGCAGTGTTGACACAGAGTGCATGCCCAACACCTCCATTTGGGTTCCCTATGTAGAAACGGTCCCAGTATCAAACAGAGTACCTCTTTGTTAATGGAAGTTGGATTTGTAGTCAACGCCTGTTAGCAAGTACCAGGACAAGATGGTTCCTCATCCCAGCCGCAGGAACTAAACCACTTGTGCCAGAGGTCCAACTTACCTCCTCCCCAGTGTCTGGGCTTCAGATGTTGGCGGGTTCCCTCCTTCTCTATACTCAGTTCCAATAAGGCTTCCTAGGGGATCCTTCGGGGGCTGCCCTTAGAAACTCCCGTGCCTCTCAGATCACCTACCTGCTTCCTTTGCGCCACAGAAAGCACTTACAAGGTCTTCCCTGTTTACCTGGTTACAGTCTGTCTCCTGTTCCATGACTATAACCATCACCAAGACAAGAAGCAGACTAGCTTTTGGCCACCCTTGCATTCCAAGAGCTCAGGACACTGCAGAATGTTCAACCGACACTGTGGAATCAGCAACTGGTGTTGCTTTCTTTTCACCATTCATCTCTATACAACTGAACAGTCAGACTGAAGGAGCCCTTGGGCTAGAGCTAGATTCCAAAGGCATCAACCACCTAAAGAGAATTTAGCACGAAATACACAGGACTAATGACACCCTAGTTGAAACAAGAGACCCTTTCTCAACCGTCTGAAAGGTGACAATAGGTTTCTGGTATAAAAAGAGGCCCACCATGTACTCAAGACTAAAACAGGCCTTTGTAAAGCACCAGTCTTGATACCAGGCCCTGCCTGAACGTACTAACATCTCAGCTCAGCCACTTCTCTTTGGCCGTCTTTTCTTTTGGTCTATGCTTTTCATAGGTCAACAGTATGTCCGTGATATTACAGTTACAGCCTGTTTCAGGACAGCATTATCTTATCTGAAATGACAGAAGAATATTGTTCTGGGGAAACAGTCACAATTCACTGCTCACTCTGAGAAAGGCTTAGGAAAAAGAAATCATGGCTTCCTTTGGAAGATCCTTTAGATCAGGTTTCTAACATACCCCCTGGCAAGAAAATTTCTTTGCCTTACATAGAAATCAGAGCTCACTGTCAATGCCACCATCAACTAAGCCCTCCTTCTCAAGATGTGGGGCAACAGAGGTCCTGCTCTTTATGCTGGAAAGCAGATAGCTGAAGAAATGGAGACCTCCCCCGACAAATCCACAGCCGAGAACACCTTCTCCGTGCCCGGGGTCGGAGTCGGCTTCTAACTGGACACTGCACTTTCTGCAGATTCCGGTGTTCATCATGAAGTGCGAAGCCACAGGTGAAGGGGGAGGAATGCAGTTGTTTTACAGATGTGCATGGGAGCAGCTCCTCAAGGACGTTCCTCTGTTCAGGGCGGTGAGAGGGCCATGGCCAGCACCGCCACACAGTGTCTCAGCAAACTACCCTGAAGAGAAGCAACACTGCACCTACGATTTTAAAAGCTCTGCTCATTTCTGCCACATAATGGAGAAATTCACAGGATGCTGGGCCCCTCGTGGCTTCTGTGGCTATAAAACCCCCCTCAGACTGGATTTTTATATTTGGTAAATTAATAGTTTACTGCTCCAAGATTCCTCCGTGTTTATATGATTGCTTTTCTGACATAAAAGTTTGTAGTTGTTATGGAAACATATGGTAACATTTGCTGCTAAATTTTAAATGCATTTTCTACCCCTTATACGCACCTGAAACGAAGCCAAAAACTCTCTTTGCTTTACATTAGAGTGAAATCCAAACTGGTCTGGGTGACTCTAAATGGTTACTGTTTGTCTTGGCTCCTACCTGTATCAGATTTAGACTGAGGAATCTTAGAGAAGAAATTACACGGGATAAAATGGATATTTCTAAATTACAAGGCCTGCAATTCCAGTGGCTCCAAATATCAGCTTTCTGTTTCATCTCAGCATGCCAGAAAGAAAATGGTGGGACTGGACAATGAAAGGGAGGCAACCTCCACTGTCCGGAGCCAAATGCTTCTTGTTTTGATTAAAGGGGAGGAGGAGACTGCAGGTCCAGATCAGTTAAGTCTTGTTAGCAAATTAAATGGCTGTAGATTATAATGGTGTAAGATATGCGTCTTAGCCCCTGGCTGCCAGCAGGAATGAGGGGAAGGATCAATTCTTCGGAGCCATTTTGTTCTGCATCTCATCATTTTTATATTATTGTTGATGTTGACTCCAGGCCCACAGGGACGGGAGCTGAGAAATGCTCATTGGGCAGTTCTGCTGTTGATATTTTAAGTGCCCTAATTCCTCATTTCTCCAAACCTTAATGCCTCACCCAAGTCAGGTTTCCTTGTGCAATGTCATAAATACTACTTAAGAAAATGACATACTTTGGCTCAGAAAAACATCAGATAAGACAGTAATGACAGTGCTTGCCTATTTGAGCATTTTTCCTGGGACTTTAGATCAAGATAAATCAAAAGCCACAGAAGCACTTCTGTGTGTGTAGTAGGTCTTGCTCGGGGACCTGAGAGACCTACATTCCCACCTTCGGGGGGCCTGTGGGCAGGGCCCCCGAATTCTAGCTCACTTCTGAACCTCCTAGGTTAACTGGCCAGCTCTCACTTTGGGGACTACAACCACACTATTAACTGGAGTGTGTCAGCTGTAAGGTCCTACCAGAGTACATGCTACTTGCACTGGTTCGGAGTTAACAGTGGGAAAAGAAGCTACTTGCCTAAGCACAAAGGTAGTATGACTTTCAGCACAGACCCTTGCAAGGCAAGAAATATCTTATTTGTACCCTAATGGTGCATGTTCAGAGGGGACGATGGCAATGGGTTAGCTTCCTTGCAATTCCCACCCTCCCTCTGCACATTCAAATGAAGAATGTCAAGTCCTCAGGAGTCAGTCACAGAATGCTTGCATGATGCAAAGGAGAACAAGGCTGCAGGACATAATCCCAGCAGATTCCGTGGGCAGCTCTGGGCAGAGCCCTTAGAAAAATGGCCGAGGGCGGCAATATCTTTTGCATTACTGCGCATTTCTCCATATTTGTTCTTTAGTGAACAGAGGCTAATATTTCTCAATCCATCAGGCACAGAAGATGAAGGGATTAAAAAACCGCCAGACAGAACCTGCCACTGGGGCTCGAGCCAGGCTTGGCCATGTAGAACCTGCACCTGTGTTGGGTAAATTCCCCAGCTTTCCTGAGGTTTTGTTCCTTGAGCTGCAGTGTGGTGTGTGTGTGGTGTGTGTGTGGTGGGGAGATAAGGAGCTGTGGAAAGACACAGAACCCATGTCTGCCTATAGCAAAGATGCAGAAGTTAACCGTGGCTGTTTATCCCCACAACGTGACCACCTTTCCCAGAAAGCACCGCACGGTTTATGAATGAAACACATGATTCCTAGAGCCAGCAGCCAGCAGCTCCTCAGCTTTGACAATGTGCTCCACCATCATCAATTTTAGCTGCATTTGTAAACTATCCACATTATTATATTTTTAGCATTGCTCATTAAATCAACCTTCGAAAAGGTATAGTAATTTTAGCATTTATTCATTTAATTAATTTATTAATTTTTGGTTTTTCAAGACAAGATTTTTCTGTGTAGCTCAGGCTGTTCTGGAACCCAGAGATCCACCTGCTTCTGCCTCCTGAGTGCTGGGATTAAAGGTGTGTGTCACCACGGCCCCTGGCTTGATTTTAGTCTTATACTCAAGCAATACTATTTGAGAATCATGGATCCAATGTGCCAATTGCCCTTTTTAAACTTAAACATAAATATTCAAGTAGAAAAAGGAAACAGTTTTTCAGATCTATTGCACAGCAGGGTGAGACCATAGTTAATAATAATACATAGTTCAAAAATTCTAAGAGTAAATTTAAGCTATTTTACCCCCTCCTGGCAAAATAAATTACATAACTTTAAAAAACAGAAAGCATTTGTCAGTTTGTCGCAGGTACTTGGGTATCAGCTGACCCTGGGCTCATAATCTCAGAGACACTTTCTGGGAGACACTTTCGAGCCCACAGTCACCCCCACAATTGTCCCAGAGGCCTCGGGACTACACCACGGTGATGACGGTCACTAAGTTAACTTTACTTAGTACATAGGCAGCTCCCACTCTTGCCTCCACACTGGGGACTGAACACAGTTCCTTCTTCCGTGTCTAAGTTCCTGCTGATCTGAAACTTTGTTGGGGCAGCCTGGAGATGGAGGAGACCTTTTTGTTTTTTATTTATTTGTTTATTTTTATTTATTTATTTATTTATTTATTTATTGGATTTTTCGAGGCAGGGTTTCTCCGTAGCTTTTGGTTCCTCTCCTGGAACTAGCTCTTGTAGACCAGGCTGGCCTCGAACTCACAGAGATCCGCCTGCCTCTGCCTCCCGAGTGCTGGGATTAAAGGCGTGCGCAATCACCGCCCGGCTTGCTTATTTATTTATTTATTTATTTATTTATTTATTTATTTATTTATTTATTTAAGATTTCTGCCTCCTCCCTGCCACTGCCTCCCATCTCCCTCCCCTTCCCCCAATCAAGTCCCCCTCCCTCATCAGCCCGAAGAGCAGTCAGGGTTCCCTGCCCTTTGGGAAGTCCAAGGACCTCCCACTGGAGGAGGCCTTTTTGAAAGAAGAAAAAAGGACAGTATCCAGTGGGCCCATTCAATCTCTGCAGACTGTTTTAAATGTATTTTGACCCCCATGCTAACTGAGTCTCATGTGATACATTTGGCATGAGAAAAGATTAATTACTTTTGAAAAACAAGCTAACATCTCTACAGCAAATATATTATCACAATATAGAGTAGGACATAAAGGTTTGCGCTAGCATCATTAGCCTGGCTATAATAAATGATAGGCTTTCTGTGATGTATAATACAGTAAGGAAAACACAGCTGCTTGCCTCGTAGGAAAGTGCCTAGGTGCGCTGCACCTGAGTCCGCAAGCCCTTAATAACCCCCAACAACAAAGCTGTATCCCTCTCAACAGCACTGGCTGAAAACCATTATCTATGGATAATTAACTACGTCAGGACACTGAGGTCCTAACATGAGGTCCTCACAGTTCCCCACTATGGGAGAGACAGGAAAGCATTATTATAACGAATTACGGGTATCTCCTCCGAAGACTGTTCCGCTTGTGCAGTGTGGATGCAAGCTGGGAGCAAATGCGCCATTCGCATTACTGTTGGTTCCTCGGGACACGCTATCACCCAAAGGGCAAAGCAGGTCTCTGAGTTTAACAACTGGGAAGACATACTTGAATTTGGCATCCAAATCTTAAAACTGTACGCACAGTTCTGTTTATGTTCCTTCCGATTCTGTGGCTATATTGATGGCAAACACTTGCCCCTGGAAAAGCCAGCACTTAGGTCACACACTTAAGTCCAGAGTGGCCACTTGTAAAACATTCCTCATGCATTCGTGATTGTCAAGAGTCCATTATTTTGCTTCCTTCAAATATCTTGGTCATTTTGAGACTCTCCCCAATAATGCAAGGTGTTTTAATTCCTCGGTAACAAGCCTTTTTGACGCTTCAAGACAAAAGCTCTGCTCCATTTATTAAGATGACTCCCTACTGTGTGGGGCTGGTTTTTACCTCATAATTAAAATAACACCTGAACAGGACCATCTGTGAGTGTGGGTTACATTTTGTATAAAATGTATCTTTTCACCCCAACCCCCCACATACCTCTAGAACCTCATACATACTTTGTGTGACACTTTAAGAAAGAATGCTTAAATGAACTCAAAGAGAGTGGGGTGGGGGTGGGGGGGTGTAAGTTAGGGTGTGCATGTGCTTTGGAGGCACTGCACTGCCGCTAGAAATGCACAGCACTGTAATTTGCCCACGGAGCCAAGGAGCTGGCCGTCCCTATATTCAGTTCCTAGGACACCGCCAGTTTACAACAATCCAGGGAGAAGGTTTGCCACTTAATTTTCCTCTTCCCTTTTTCGAACACACAAATGTTTGAGAAGACATTATTTGTCCGAAAAGCTGCCAAGATACCAGGTAAGGATGGATTTGGACATACAGACTATTTAAAAAGCTAGTCTCATTTAACCAAAATAAAGTCTCTTTTGGGATGTTTTACTTTATTTTACTTTTTTTTTGCACACATTGCAAATCCATAAATGCAGAGATTATAAACATCTGATACAGCCATTTCTTCCACAAGATTTTCTGACTGTATACTCACTTTGCCATGGAAATGTGTGTTTCTTTAGAAAGGCTGGCTTACTTTAATGAAATGGTTCCTTTGGTACAGTTGGGGCTGTGACGTCAACCTGGCTCCATTCTAATAGCCCTTATGAAATATTTACAGTGAAATTTAACCATGCATGCGTAACAGCTGACTTCAGTAGTAGCCAAGGTTTGGGCTTACTCTCTTCACTTTAGTAAAGGAAAGTAATCAGTTTATTTTTCTCTTCTCCAAAAGATCAAACACACATATGTCTAACATTTCCCAAAGCACACCTCTGTGAACCCAGCAGCCTGGAGCAGCGACACTGGAAGATTCTACTGACCACAGATGTCTCTGTGCAAGCTTTCCTGTATCTGGAGAGGGCAGCCCAACCCTCTGTCCAGGAGCTCAGAGCTTAACAGGAGACTCCCTGGCAGCAAGGTCCTAGCCCTTCTTTTCCAGATCCAAACCCTTCGTCAGAGTTGAAACCACCAACATTTTGCAGACACCATTTTTAATATGATGCTGAGTACCATCCACATCTCATTCACGTTTGAAAATGCTCATAGCCTTTCCCTGGCAAAGGAAAAATGAAACACTGCCCAAATCAAGGCAAAACAATCAACACACACACACACACACACACACACACACACACGGTTCTCTAGTCCACTGCCAGTGGAGAAAGCATGTAATTCAAAGCAGCGAGGATGCCCATTCTATATCAGAAACATACCCATACCAACCGGCTTCAGATATGTTTTTAATTAGCATGAATAATAACTACAAATGTTTGAACCGGTTGTCAACATTTCAATAGTTGGTAGACTTCCTTACACATATACAAATGGCCTGATTTTTTCCCCTTGAAACTGGGGAAGACCCAGGAATGTGGATACTGTCTTCCATGCAGGGCTGAGCAGGGCCCACTTCAGGCATAGCAAGAAGCCTCCACTCACCCCCACTCAACCCCATCTTCATCTATCTCGGTTACTGCCAGGCCCTACAGACAGGACAGCTGGGTTTGCTAGTGTATTAGCAATGACTGGAAAATGCAAAGACCCAACTCCCATGCCTGGTCAGCAAAAGCTCAAATATGTCCTCCATAAAGCCTAGGGCCTCCGTGGGCAGTATTTCACCTGTGTGTGGGGGAAGCCAGGTCTCCTTATTTATAGAACCCTGTTACAGGTCGTAGGCGCCCCTACTGCAGAAACTAGTGGACAGATGAATGAAATCAAAGTACCCAGAGACACGCAGGGGAGAAGTGGCAGCAGCAGCCTGGGGAGCGGCTGTTACTTTACACTGATGAGAGCTCCCACCTGCCACCCACAACAGTGTCTGTACACCCCACTCACACCCACACTTGGGTTTCTGCACACAGGCAGACCGTCCTACCAGATCCTACCTGACTTTTCTGCCACAGCCCGTTTCCAGTGTTGCTAGAAGATGCTGTGCTTAACACGGCTCCCACCTCTCAGAGGCCCCCTCAATGCTCTGAAAGCTGGCATAACGTGCAGAATGGCAAATGGAGAACCATCAGCAGAAAGATCATTTACAGCGACTGTACAAACAAGCTAAATGAAAGACTTGTGTTCAGTCATTAAAAATAATAATGCTAAAGCCCCGAGGGCTGAAACGTAAAGCTTCAACTTCGCGTGAGGAAGCCGAAAAGGAGTGTGTTTATTATCCCAATAAGATAACATGCTAATTTACTTAGTAGGCAATTTTAGAGTATGTTCACAGTGAAATCTCACTTTATCAGATTATATGAAAAATAACAACCACAAATAAAATGCTCACTCAAGCCTAGAGCTTCTGTAAGATAGAAATCACCCATGTGGGAGGCCAGCAAGCGGCTGCTGGAGGGGCTGGCCCTGGGACTCCCTCCTCCACGCTTGCCAGGCTCCTGGCCCGAGCCCAGGTTAGGATAAAGTTATCTCCCACACACTTTGCAGACGATGCCTAACATCATGACAACAGAGAGAAGGCAAGGTCTCCGGTCCTGCCTACCTGAAAGTTTCTGTAAAATAATGAGTGCAGACAGCTTGGGGACTGTCCACCTGCGCTGCCTGCCTCTGCCTGCCTCCAGAGTCAAACCACCAGGGATGGGCAGAAGGCATTTGCCTGACAGGGCCGGAACAGCCTTTCTCCTCCATGACAGCCTGGGCCTACCCTCTTCAACTTGACCCACTGTAATTCCTTCACAATGCAGCCGCGAGGCAGCTGACAGTAGCAGCTGCAGCTCCTGAGCGAGATGGATGGAATTTTCATAACTGGTTCCCCAAGTTACATTTTACCTTCAAGATAATTTACGAGCCGCTCCGGAGCCTTGAAGAGACAATATGCTTGCCATAAAATTAACTCTAACAGTCTTGTAGGTTATAATTAACACTGGGAGGGTAACACCAACTGGACGAAACACACGGCATAATTGATGGTGAAACTGGGAATGGAGGAAGCGGGCAGTGTGATGGCTGTGCACACACTCGCGCACACGCCAGGCGTTGCTGGTTTTGAGGCTCCACCATTGCCACCTTGCAGGCACAGAAGGAGTCAGAGCAGGGAGCTAGGGTGCTTGCTGGCAGAACCATGGGGCATGTGGGTGGGTCCACAGCCCAGAAGGGCACTAAACTAGAAGCTACCGGGGAGCTGGGCAGTGTACTTAGAGCTCGGGCCGAACCTCACAGGGGAGACTTCCATAAAAATATGGCCGCATTTATAAAGAAAACAGAAGTATCTTTGCCAGTGAAGAAAAGGTTACATAAAAAGTAGAGAATCAAAATTTCTAGAAAGATCCTTCAGGGACTCAAGGTATACACCTGGAACACCGCAGAAGGAAAACTTCTCATTGGCTCGGGCACATCTCAGGAACCAACAAAGGTGATCAACTAAACATGAAGGTTTATTAAATTACAAAGACAGAGGCGGCTAATCAGAAGTCATGCCAATCACTGCATTTTTTCTGACTTGGCAAGCTATTCCTGCCTGTGCCTGTGTCCAGGACTGCCTGATCACCACCTGAGGAAGTATGACCACACCTGACACCCTGGGACCATCCAACGATTTTAGCGAGCAGTTTTAAGGTGTCTGGCCTCACTTCTATTTTCTGACTCGGTGCGGTGTGTTTTTGTCCCAGGACAAGCTAGTGGAAAATCCTGATAAATGATGCAATAGTGTCCCCTACAGGCCGACAGGGCTGGTCTCCTCCCCTCCCCCAGTTAAACTTCTATCTATACCCTGGAATATTCATTACAGAGTAAATCTGTAAAATACACCGGGGACACCCCTAAGATAGAATAAAATTACTATGCTTCACATGTAGTGAATTGTTTCCCAGATATAAACATACTGTACAGCTGATAACTAACCCGTGATGAGCAGATAAATCACTACCCTTTCACCTTAGGGCACCTGCTCGAGTCGGCCTTGATTAACACAGCCCCAAAATTACTTGACCTGGAGGATGTACAGATTCTTGGAGGCTAACCTTTGATGTTCTCAGCTTCCTCCCCGCTCCCCTCCCTTCTAAAAAGAGTGTAATCAATAGAAAAGAAACAACACAGCTCTAAAAGGGAGAAACTTTCCTTTAAAAGAATAATGGCAGCGAGATCCATACAGCATAGGCTGCAAATCACTGCCTCGTGGAGAGATGTTTTCACGGCTGGAAGGAGAGGTGTGCTCGGGTAGCAGAGGAAATGTGCATTTACAGATACACAATTGCTTATCTCCACACCGAAAAGATTCTGAAGGGCTGGAGGCCCTGTACTGAGAGACTGAAGTCAACGGACTAAGCCACTCATGGCTGAAAAAGCTTTGTCACTGTGCTCCTGGCTGCTGAGCTGGGCATCCTGGCTTAAGTTTCATCTCCACTACTGAGGAGCTGTTGCCTTCGGCAAGAGGCTCTGTATTCTCATCATAGAGAACACTGGAAGTTCTGATCGGCACTTAGGGCGTTCTCAACTAGTGCTAGCTTCTACTATTGCTAGCACTGTTCCCAGCTCAGATTTCAAGGGGAAAAAAATAGAGAAAGCTTTGTCTAAGTTTGTTGCTCTCTAGGATCTTTTGTCAGAGCTGGAAGACGCCATGTGTCATGTGGATCAAGACACTGTTTCGGGTGAAGCTGAAAAGATCCAAAGTGTCTGTGGACTGCCTGATGCCTATGGCCAGCTGCTAAGAGGATCAACCTGGATCCCTGTCAAATCTAGGTGACGGTGTTTATCACAAGCCCAAACCAGGGCTAGTCCAGTTGAGTCTTCCTCTCTACCCGCTTCAGGAGCATCAGGCCTCCATTATGAGGGCAGGATTGTGCATCAGGACACTGGCAAAGGAGAGGGCAGTTTGAAAGACAGGCGGAGTTCATTTTTCACTTTGTTCTTTTGACTTACCTTAGTCACTGTTCTATTGCTGAGAGAAGACACCATGACCAAGGCAACTTATTAGAGACAGCATTTAACTGGGGGCCTGCTTTGAGTTTCAGAGGGTTAGTCCATGACCAACATGGCTGGAAGATTAAGCAACAGGCAGGAAGGCATTGTGCTGGAGCAATAGCTTAGAGCTGACATTTGGTCAATAGGAGGTAGAGACTGGGCTGCGCATAGGCTTTTGAAACCTCCAAGTCCACCCCCAGTGACATACCTTCTCTAACAAGGCCACGCCTCCTAACCCTTCCTAAACAACCTACCAACTCAGAATGAGACATTCAAACACATGAAGCTATGGGGGCCATTCTCCTTCAAACTACAAGATGACGGCGTGATGATGGTTTACAGAATGCTTGTCCTAGGTGCTTTACAAACATTTAAGTCAGCCCTGAGCAACTGGTCCACCATCATCCGTCCAGCAATTACAAAAGGGAAAACTGAGGTTCAGAGGGACTTAAGCAACTTGTTTAGTTATAGTCTTCAATTGTTCCCTAGAGTTATGGAGGTGCAGCCAAGATTCAAACCCAGACACTATGATTCATAATCTATACAGACAACCACTATGATTTATTAATACAATCTGTTCTAGAAAAAAAAAACCTACTTTGTTCCACATTCAGAATTGAGAACAAGGAATCTCTTGAGAAAGGATGGCGAAGATTCTATCCAAGAACTCACATCATACGTGGTTTTCTTTTCCTCCTGTCTTATTCTCAGGGACAGGCCTACCCACCAGCGGCCAACTCATCCCAGTAGACAAAGGGTAATCCTCACAGAGACCGACTTCCTGTGACTCATTTGAGAACACCTAAGCAAGCTTGCATCTTCCTTCCCTGGGACTTGAGTTCCCATTAAAATCATGACCCAGTTTCTTTCTATTTATTGTTCCATATTACATAAGCCATTTCTCCTAATCAACTGTTACTCCTCAGTATTGCCCCAGGGCCAAGGATAGTACCTAGTACTAGCTAGCAACTCAACAGATATTTGTAGACCCAACATGTGACTGACATCAACAACAGCGATAATAACAACCATTGATAAAGGAGAGTGCATTGTCAGCCATAATCCCAAACGTCTATGGCACAGGTGTGGCTTTTCAAGTTCTCTCTTAAGGGGATTTCCCAATACAACACTTGGAATGAAGTTAAGCCTTTCTTAAAGTGAAGGCTTTAAAAGTGGCAAATGTCTGGGAAAGTAACTTGGAGCCAGGGAGCAGGCAATCAAAGAGGCCATTAATGTGGAATCCCTAGGCTGGGGCTCCTGGAGATATCAGTGTTCTGTGGGGACCTGACAGACTTGACCCTTTACAACTACAAAGGCAAGAGTTATCACAAGTGACCATTTATGAGGAAGATCAGACAGGACAACTTGCTATCTTAAACCTGAATGGGATAGCTCTGGTTCAGTTCTGTTGAGTGCCCTTCACACAGCTCTATACATTTTACAGACACGCCATGCGGGCTTCCCCTGGGGAAACGGTGCCTGCCACCCCCTACCCCCCCACACACCCTAGAAGAGAAACCCCACAAGAGAGGACCAGTCTTCAGTTATGTTCCCTGCTGTGCTTCCAAAGCCTGGAGCAGGGCTTGGGAAACAGCAGGCCCCCAGGAAATACTTGCTGAATAAATAAATGTGTGAATCAATATTTTCTCAAAAAAGCTAAGAAGTAGTGCCCCAAAGAACAGCTAACAACTAGTCACAATCAGTAACTGGGAAGAGTTCCAGCTCACCAGCCCACATGTGGACTTTACAAATAAGATGTGTAGAAGTCAACCGGCTTCTGTCCTCATAAAACTGCTCAAGTAATGACAGTGACAATGGCAATAACAGTAACAGCACTGCCCACCTTAAGATAAGTTGCTGTATCTCGGACAAAAAGTAACCCAGCTCTTCATTCACTCAGTCCTTGCTCTACATTCATATAAGGTTTCAATCCCTACACATTTATAGACGGTTTTACGGAGTTATCAGGTTTTATAGAGCGATCTGGTTCAGAGACACAACGGACATTCTGTAGCTAAGGGTGGCAGTAGGCAGAAACTGCAATTACTAAAGAAGAAGGGCAGATGCATTAAAGAAAAAGAAGAAAAAAATCAATGGTGATTGGTAGGTCAGCGTGCCCCCATCCCCCGTGTCTCCTCATGCCACCCAGACAGTACCCACAGATTCATCTATGGCAAAGGACAGTGACGTACACACTCATACAAAAACTCCTAGTGCCCAACTAACTAACTGACCAAAGAATGAACCACTCTGGAGCATGAAGGGCAGTATCAGACATTGTCAGAGGATATAGTAACAGTTTACCTCAGCAGGTAACTATCTCGGCCTCCCAGGGTACCCTGGGGCTAGTGACTACACATATTGTTACCATAACTGGACAATGAGTTGTGGCTCAGACGGGAAGTCACCAAGGCTCAGGCACCAGCAAGTGACTAGGTCAAGGTAGCTGCCCAGAACAGCTGGAACACAGAACTTAGAACACCTGCAGCTCTTCCATTGTAGGAGCCACGTCAGTCTCAGCCTGGCCCTCCTGGACTGAACCCAAACCTTATTCAGAGGCATGACCTTTGGAGAGGACCTTAGGGCCTGACCCAAACCTCCCAATGCACCATCTTCTCACCCAGATCTACTTCTCTTTGACCCAGGGCAGGGAATTAGGAATGGCTGGCTCAAGAACAAGACCATGGTTTTTGACTTGGTGCTAGCAAAGGACTTGGTGTTTTCTCCTCCAACCTGACTGTGTCCATGCTCAAGATCCTGCCTCCTTCCAGCTGTAAGTGTTCCACCCTTGGTAAGGTCAGAGAAGTAACTACTATTCATTTCTAGTATTAGGATTCTCTAGGTTCAAGGTTCCAGTTCACAAGGTTAAGGAAACACCAAAAGAAACACAAAGTACTTAGAAACACAGGCATGGGCTGGAGAAGTACTTCATTTAGTCAGTTGGAGTGCCAGGTGCCTTGGCAGATGCCAGGCACACATCATGAACAGTGTCGAGCCCCTCGCTGGGATAGGGCATGATGACAATGGAAGAGACTATTAACTGCTACAACGATCCCAGCTGCTCTAAGGGAGCAAGCCAACAAATACTGTTTAACCTATGGTAGAGAAACAGGTATAAACGCCGAATCAAGTCAACAGATGAGAGATAGCACTTAGTAGCTCTGTGTGTGTGTGTGTGTGTGTGTGTGTGTGTGTGTACACATGTATGTGCATGAGCATGTTATGGGAGACTGAATCCAGGACCTTGCACATATTAAAAATACCTACTACTGAACTACACTCCCAGAGCCATGGTATGCCTTTTCATAACCTACCAGAATATGCACATGAATATTCAGAGGTGTATTATTTATAATAGTACTAAATGTAAATGACCAGATGCCCAACAACTGATAACTAGGCAAATAAAATATGGCATATTCAAATAATGAAGTATTAGTCAACAGCAAAGAGAATGAATGTTATGACAGGGATGAACCCTGAAATTCTGCTAAACAGAGGGGGCCAAATTTATGTCTACTGATAAAATTGTTCATAACAGGCAAATCTTTAGATACAGAAAGAAAACTGGTGGTTGCCAGTGGCTGTGGGGAAAAGGGAAATCTACAGTGGCTATTACCAGATAGCAGGGCTTTGTTTTGGGTAGCGAGTTCACGGTGACTAGGCGGTGTGATGACTGCAGTCTCGAGCAGACACTTCAAAAGTCACTCATCGTGTACTTCACCACGCTGACTTTTAGAGCACATGGCATCTGGTTCTCTTCGGATTACATCTCAGGGATTAAAATCCCTAATGGCCTTGCTTTGCTCTTATTGTTGTGCTGGCTCCTCATACAGCAACAATAAGGCAGTGCCTGCCAGTGAGCAGTGCTGCTCACTCTCAAGTGTGCCCTCCTGCGGGGTCAGTCAGATCCTTCCCTGCTGCCCCTCCCTCCCCAATACACAGTCACGTCAAAGCCAGAAATATGCTAGCTTTGGGTAATGTTCAGAAGCTTTTTGTTTCTATTTTCAATATAAGTACCATCTAGGCGAGGCTTTATTATGCAGACAATATAGCTTAAGTCGGAGCCCTCAATGCTGTAGAATGGCAGTCTTTTAAGACCCACTACGATGACACAGTTTGCTGAGCAGGCTACACAGCAGCTCCACACTCCTCTTGACAGACTTCCACCACCTCTCAAGACACCCGGGATATTGCACCACCACATAAAGCCCGGAACTGGCTGCAGAGCACACCACTGTAGGAACAGATGCTCACTGAATAAAATCATTCTAGTCTCAGAAAGCAGGTAGTCACGATGTGCCCATCATCTTTGCAGAAACGAACAGAGCTGTGTGGTCTCCAGCATCACCCCTGAGGCAGGTGCTGCACACTTGTGGAATGAATACTGGGGGAGTGAGCTTTACTCACAGGGAAAACAGTGCATCTTTCCCAGAAAAACTGCAAAGTCTTAGCTGGAATCTAGCGCCAAGGAGCCACGTACAGACCCAGGGCTGCAGCATGCGTAAGGGCTGAATGCTGAAACAGACACCTTCTTTTGTTTTGTTTTGTAAGGCACTTTCGTTAACTCCATCACTGAAACTGAGCAAGCAAACGCGCAGAAAGAAAACGTTTGCTCGTCATTCTGACATGTTCAAGGCAAAGGGGGCCTCTCTGACTCCCGAAGCCGAACACGAATGACTATGCCATCAATGCCCCAGCACTCTCGGGACCCTAGGTGATGCTCTGAGGATGCAACATAGAATAAACAAAGGCGCTGGCTTTTAGGTTTTATCTAGGAAAACAAATCAGGCATGGACACTGAACTATACCTTTTCTGTGGTGGACTTTTCAAATGATAATTCCTTCCACTGTCACCATTAAATCTTAATCCACTCCAGCTCCTTGCATGGGTCATTGAGTCTATATGTACTGCTGTTATTTTCAAATGTTTCCCCTTGGTAGGGAAAGAGGGGGAGAAAAGATGCTGAGAGCCAGATGGGCCTCTTCACAGTTCATTTATCAAACCTAATACGCTGGGCTCCACCCTCCTCTCTCTCACTATTGCAGTTAAACTTCCATATAATTTGGTAATCATTTTCATTATCAGACAGTGACCCAAAGCAGCCGATCCTGGGATACTCAGTCCTTGCAGCTGCTCTTTTTCTGCCTGCTCCTACAGTAGACCCTAAGAGCTTCAGATTTTATTAGCTGCAGACTGACCTCTGGGCTGCGGAGGTCAAGAAAAGGTCAGATCAGAGGGCTTGCCCAGTTCTTTAAAAGCTATAACAAGCTGTCCATCAGGCAGAGTGGACTGTATAAACAAAGGCAAATCTTCAGAAACTCGGTACCACTTCTGTTAACACTTAGCCGGCATTCACACGGGGCTCCTGATGTTGGATCATTCAACTCTGGGGAGGTGAATCGACAGCCCTAATAAGCCTGTTTGGAGAGGGCTGTTTATAAGATTATCGAGTTTGGGGAAGGGAAGCCAACAGCGTTCAGATGTGCCTCTGGAATCACAGGCTTGTGTGACACTGTGACAAAATCAGTTACCCCAAGTTCTGCAGAATTGACACTTTCCTTAAGGAGCTAAATCACAGGGAACATATGCTTTTGGTTTCAGACATGCGGAGTCCTAGACAATGGCTCCACTCCTGGTCTCAGAGAAGGACACATATTTTATGACCAAGTTACAAGCATCACTGAAAAAGTTCTCTGGAGACCATGATGGCAGATGAACCTGCTCGAGAAAGGGCTTATGATGGCACACTGGCACGGAAGCCGTGCCCCCGGGAGTCAGGCCGACCAAAGGTTCTTGAAGCTGCACAGCTCAATGAGTATTAAAAGTTAAGTAGAATCATCTGGATGCAACTTTCTGAAGAAAGAAACTTCTAGAATCTAGTCAGACGAAGGTGAAATATGTAACCTACCGTTTGGTTCTCTGGTGAGTGCTAACTATTTTCTGTTAAAGCACAGTGGTTCTACTTTGTTTTTGTTGTTGTTTTCTTCATGTACTTCCAAAGCACACAATAAGCCCATCTTTAAAGCCCAGGCAGCAAGGAAGAAGGGCGCTTCCCAGGATGCTTTATAACTTTTACCACCACCCGCTGGACGATCACGCAAGGCCTGGCCTGTGCCAGACGCCGGGCAATGCTTTGATGAGGAAAGAGAGGGATATGGTGACCGTCTGTTTATCCGGCTCATATGGATGAGGCTTTGAGATAGGGCACCGGGATGGGAAACATCAAATGGGGGCACGGAAGGGTGGGGGAGGAATACGGTTATTTAATACTCCGAGGACACTTTGCCTTGGGAGCTCTCAGGACATCGGCCTCTTGAAATTTTCTTTCAGGTGTTTGGTTTTAAGAGGGTCTGCACAGTGTCAGCTGCTAAGCCCCTTCTTCTCTCTGCCTCTGCCACAAAGGAATTACGAATTTTTGCTTCAGATGCTAGACTACATCAACTTCAACACTGGCTCCAGCCCCTGATTAAACTGTTAGCAATAAAAGGCCAGAAAGCCAGACTCTTTTTAAACAGGCCATGGCAGCTACGTTGTCCAGTGAGTTGATGTCATAGGAAGTCACTGGTGACAAACTATATGTACCCAACAAAAGACAGCCATCCCCAGTGAGCGTGCACTCTGGGCTGTGTGGGCTTTGGAGGGAGGCGTGTGGGAGATAGTATATAAGGGGACACATGCTTCTCTCCTGTCTGAGTTGACAAGCAGCACTAGAGAAGAAGAAAGAACTGGCACAAAGAAAGCAAGAAACCTTTCTGGAGTCCCAGTGCCGCTAGTCCATTGTTTAATAAGATATAATGCAAATATAATGATGGTAACACAAAAAAGTGACAATTTAACTATGGAAAGTTAAACGGCAAATAATTCCTTTGCCACTGCCATTGAAAACTCACTAATTATGACTACCCTGTGAAAAAGGGGCACCACTGAAAACTGTGAGACTCCCCTTAAGACAAGCCTGGATTAGACAGACCACGCAGCCCCCGAGGAAGCAGCTTTCTGATACGCAAGGAAGCGACAGCTCAGGCTGCCTTCCTTGGGAAATGCTGCTCGGGACTTCATCCTTTCAAACACATTTATTTTCAGGATTACAGTTAGTGGTAAAGCTATCAATTGCTGAGAATTCTTCTGTATGAAGTTTTAGAGATTATCATGGCTAATATAAACTGTTCTTTGACTCCCAGGCACACAGAACTTCCAGGCATCAAATAGAACTGTGAACAAAACACAGCATCATCCTCTGATCCCTCTCCCACTTGTGTGCAGATGACTCGGTGTTTTTACTGCTATGAGCATAGAGGAGGAGCCAGCTCCGACCTCTCAGACATCAACTGTTTACAGCAAACTAACAGGAGACTTCCTCTGCAAGCACATCCGCCGGAATGGATGACTTGCGCAAACCTTCCACCAGTGACAGCACCACGCACAAAGAAACCAGGCTGAAGCAGAAGGAATCTCCCTCCACTCAGCCAATTTTGAAAATGAGATCAATAAATGCACCGCTTCCAGTCTGTCGCTTGCAGTGACGGAGTGGGCTTGGTGGACCTCCCAGGCATCTGCCTAACTGAATAGCAAAGCCAGTCTTCAGACTGCTGACCAGCAAGGGCACTTGGGCATCAGGCACTTAAGCTACATTATGTTCAAGATGCACACCTGCAGGCTAAACGTTACACGCGAAGAGAACTCATACACACACATGGGCAACGTCGGGCATCATTATAACTGATGCGGTGACCACGGGCAGGAAAGCTAACTTTAGCTCGGAATGTCTTCAATATGCTTATTTCCTATAGCCCCACAAATGAGAGGACAAGTTGAGCCAGGTCAGGGACACAAACCCCATCTCCCGGCAGCACAAACCTGGCGTGCCATTCTTTCCTCAGGTTCTGGCGCAGGGTGAGCGAGACCAGGATGGCAGCCAGAATTTCGTTCCTTTGTTCCACAGGGAGCCCGTCTCTTCGAACTTCACGAAGCACAGCATTTGTCTAGAAGAAATGATCCCCAAAAGAGAAGGAAAAAGTGAAAAATTAATAATAAAAAAAAGCCCATAAGCAAATAAGGACAGTAAATCAATGGCTTCTTTATTACAGTTCCCTTGCTAACAAATCAATACGGTAAATGATGGTCAAAAATGGCCAGCATATATTCTGGGTTTAATCAATGTACATGGCACACAGGGCCAACTCCAAAGCGCCATTGCCTAAAGAAACGTGTCCAGACGCCATGCGTTCTCACCCTCATTTTCTCAGCACACCAACGATTTTTCCCAGGGAATTGCCCACCATGAGCTCTTATTAGAAATGATTTTCATGGACCGGACACCGTGAGTTGTTTGTTTTGCCTTAAGAACAACAATAAAGGAAAAGCAGGCTCTGACTTGGCCTCTGTTCCCTGTCACCCAGAGGAGGCTTTCTGTGTGGCCCCTCTCATTGGAATTACTACTTTCAACTTCTACCCATTCCAGAGGTTTGGGGTGTTATCCCTTGCTCGTTACAAATCAAGATCTGGCAAAGAAGGAAATAAGCGCATATTGATCAGAAACAGAGTGTATCTTAATAAACATCTTTAAAATTTGTGAATATTACTAGCATTTATTTACTCAGAAGTATTTTTTGTTTTGATTTTAGTTATGTGCACTTGTGTGTGTGTGTGTTTGTGGGTGTGTGTGTGCGAGTGACCCCTAGGAGCAAGAATTATAGGTGGTTGTGCACTGCCTGGTATGGGTGCTGAGAAGCAACTCAGTTCCTCTACAAGAGCAGTATCCACTCTAAGTGCTGAACCAACTCTAGGGCCCTACATCTATTTACTTTTTACATATTTACTTTTGAGGTGTACGGACCTAGGTGCACGCATGGGGGCTATGAGAGTCGGCTCTCCTCTATCATGTGGGATCAAGAGCCTGACTCAGGCCATCAGGGTTGGCAGCAAGCACCTTTACCTGCTGAGCTATGCTGCCAGCCCTGAGAATGTTATTTTAATCTCAAGTCAGTATGAAGTCTGTGGGGACACTATAGCATTCTTTTGTAAACACTAGAGCGCCCAAATTAAACGTATATCAAATAGAATACAAGTCACAAATACCTAGACAGTTGCAAAAACATGATGAAACTAAAGCTGGCTTTCCTCTGAATTTATAAAAACTTTTTTAATGGACTGGCCAAAGCGAAGATTAGCGAGTCTGAAGCATCCTCCTGTGTCCCAGCTGCTCAGCTGGTCCTTCCATGTCTGATGCGGATGCAGCTGCTGACGTGCAGGACACACTCACAAACTTGAAATTCACCTCTTTGCTCCACTTGAGTGCTCTACGGCTGTACTTATCATCCCCATTATCAGCTTTATTGTTTCTGTTGCCTTTGTCCAGCAACCGCACCTACAGCCCCTTAGGTGAAGTCCTTTCTCTCACTGCTCATGGCCTTAGAAGACTGTCACATCCCTATAAGGACACGAGACAAGTCACTCTGACTCTTTTATCTGGTATATGAGACTCTTGAGAGGGTGATGGAGAAAGGAGTGTCTCCAGAGGTCCATCAGGTACCTTAGCTTCCAGCACGCCCACCTTTGATGCGCCTTGCTTTCTTTTTTCTAAGCATCCTGTCAGATCTTTCTCTTCAAATCACCTCGCTGTCCATATCTTTTAAATAAAGCCTTGATTTTTTTTTTCAAACTTACCAGAACTTATTTCTGAGTCTTAGACTGGAATCCTCTGTCCAGCACAGAGCTAAGGCAGGAGGCAGAATGAGAACTCTAATTCATGCCTCTAGGATCTAGACATGCATAATTCTGGGAGATGATGGCAGGGGACACTCAATCATGTTCCACAGAAGTAATGTGTCGGTCCTCCAGCCCAGAGAGAAAGCTCACTTTCTCTAGACAGTTCCAGCTTGCAACCCAAGATCCGCCAATGACATGCCCCCACTTAGGGCAGATGGACGGTAAGAGTGAGTCAGGCAGAGGTTACCTGAAGAGAGCATGTAATGGCCACAACGGGGCTCCTGTGAACTCTGCCGTGCAGAGACGCTGGCTCAAAAGGGCCAAATCAGGAATTTTCAAAACAAACAAACAAACAGATCCATTGGCAGGGGAGTATTAAATGTGAACACTCCTGGCTTTATTCACATAAATTATATTCATAATTTTTTAATATCATATAGGTAGAATAAGAAATATGGTGGGGTAAACAGAACTCAGGCAGCTGCTGGCCTGTGACTTTTAATCTAAAAAGTCTTATTTCAGAGTGTCTTACTCAGCACAGTTCTGTCCCTTGCCTAGGATACTCTATAACACGCAGTTAAAGTTGAAAGTGGCTTCAAAATGTCATATACAGTACTACCGGGTCCGTGTGTACGTGTTACTTCACCAAAACAATGGACAAGGGACACATCCAGCAGGCTCCATATATGGTGAGAATAATCTGTAAAGTGTCTTCAGTGTGCTGTCACCTCTACCACCATTTCAACTGTATCCAGAGGCTCTTGTTTTCCATACACGGGAAGAGCGTCTATGAGGGGAGAGGAAGCATGTACAAGGAAGTTTCGCAGAAGCAGAGGGAACTGTCCCGGTTCCCACCCTTTTCCATTAGCCACCTAATTACTCCATGTTTGTCAGAACGATAAACAAGAAGCAAGCACGGAAAATAAGCACTGCAAACAAAAAGAACAAGGGATGACTCTTAAGAAATCACTATTACATACATGATAAGCTCATAAAACCGGTAAACTGGGAGGACTATATGCTTCGGGAGGGAGCTCTTCACTGGCAAAAACTAACTTCATGACCTTCGAAAATAACCAGACCCCAGGTTTCAGTTCCCTGGTCTTCAGGTATTCTCTCATCCCCTTACAAGCCACATAACATCTAACACTTTTTTTTTTAATTAGCCCATATTTTAAAAATAGAAAATATACACACTTTAAAGAAATATGGAGAAATCAGTGGTGGTCTTCATAAATGAGATAAAAACCATAAAGACAGTAAAGGCAAGTTATCTGCCTTGCCCTCCTCTAAGTGGGTCACTGTTTGCCAGGGTTTCCAGATGGCAGCACACTCTTTCTGCATCATAAAGGAAGGTATCAGAGGTGTTGGAGAATGCAAAAGCCCAATCACATTGCAACAAGAAAGAAGATCTCAACAGTGTTGGAGAATTAAAGCCCTGTCACATTTAGACTCCTTTTCAATAAAGTCTGAGAGGATAATAGCAGATAAGAATGAACCAAACATATTCTTAAAAGGACTAGAGGCTCAATCTGGGTCACCTCCCGATGGCAAGGCCCTTCTCTCTCTGCATACAGACACATGGGCTGGTTGTCCATACATCTGCTGTTCTGATTATTAGTGTTCAGTTCAATCTCACACTCAGTTCTTCTATCATGTGCAAAGCTGTGCTAGTTCAACAAAAGGATGTCAGAAAGTATTGTCTACTTGATATTTAAAAATTTTTGTAGCCAGGTGGTGGTGGAGCACGCCTTTAATCCCAGCACTTGGGAGGCAGAGGCAGGTGGATCTCTCTGAGTTTGATGCCAGACTAGTCTACAACAGATAGTTCCAGGACAGACTCCAAAGCTACAGAGAAACCCTGTCATGAAAAAAAAAAGTACAACTATCTGGCAACCATGACCAGAATCCTCCAGTGTGCCAGGAACACAAAGACATCCCTCTGTACATTCCGAGTACAAAGCCTCTTCTTCCAGAGTAGCCTTCATTTTGGCGACAACCCTGACTGGCTCTGGCGTTCACCCATCAGACAGGCTCTTGGCTAGGCATGTCTCCTAGGTGAATCTTCTTCCTGAGACCATCAGCTGTTGCCATCCTGAGGTCATAACCTTCACTCTCTGTCTCCTTTGCCTGTTCTCTGTAGAAAGAGCTCTAGGGGCCCCTGTAGATTCACAGCACCTACACATCGACCCTCTGCACTGACTTCTGCCTCATGCGGCCAACAACCAGATATCTCTTCTTAAACATGACACCTCAAACACGGTACCATGGCCTCCAGCTGCCCACATATGAGCCACCTTGGCTCTCCTCTCTCATCTCCTCACCAATCCTACCGTAGAAGGAGTGGCACCATTTCAGAGCAATGACACAGACTCTATCCCTGGAGTCATCTGGTCTCCCCAAGCCCTATATACCCCTTCACTCCAGCACTACATCCTGATGCCTCTCTTACACCTGCCTCTTCCTGTCCCTCAGTTCAGACCTCTCACCTGCTCCACATGACAGACGCCACACTGCCACCAACCTTACCCATCTGTGAATGCTCTTACTTCAAAAGAAAGCATGTTGGGGACTTGGGATGTAGTGCAGTGGCAGAACACTTGCCAGCAGGCACAAGCCCCTGAGGAGGGGGAGGGGAGACCTGGAGGAGGGCAGGAAGGAGGAATAGGGGAAAGGAAGGGAAGGGAAGGGAGGGGAGGGGAGGGGAGGGGAGGAGAGAGAAGGGGTCATTTTTCACAATGCAAGTCTGAACAAGTTACTTGCTTTCCTATAATTCAGCTTCATCTTGATGGTGGGTTGTGAGTTTTCTGCACAAAGTCCGGTGCTCCATAAAGCAGAGTAACCTTAAGAGATGAGGGCTCTGGCCGCTAAAGCCCAACATAACCAAGGTATTTCTGATTATGCATTTTTAGTTGCTAAAATTCGGAAGGTTTAAAACAACAGATACATTTCTAAAAAGCTCAAATACCTAAGTAATGCAAAACCCAAACAAAATTAAAACAAAGGAAACCTTGGTATCGTGGTATGCATCCTGCTGGTTTCGCCAGTTTTACCTCATATAAACTGCTAGGCACCTGAAAGCACCTGCAGATGCACTCCCTGGGTCCCTACTTACTCTTCAAGACACAGTTCAGACCTCATCTCCTTAGCAAAAGCTTGCATGGCTCAAGCTCAGCTGACCTGGCCACTGCTGAGCATGCCCTAAACCACACCTCGGTCCACTGCACGTCTTTAGTCACCTCCATGTTTCTCCTCCACAGTACAGCTTTTTACCAACAGACAGGGTCTCTGCCCATTTCCAAGACTCCTGGGAGGGCAGCCTGCCATGGCGGAAGGCTCCTGAGGGACACCTCTGAATGAAGTCCAATGATAGGCTGTCGAGCACCTTGTTTTTAAGGCAGTTGGTTGCCTAGATAGATGTCAAAGGAATATTTTGATTTAAAGTGCTCTTGAAGACACAGCTAAGAAAGAACTTGTAAAAATCTACTCTAAAGTGATATAATTAAGAAAAACAAGCATATGCACCAAAGGCGATTCTCATTTGGATGCACTGGCTACAGTACCGTTTCACTGTAGAACCATCGCATTTGATCTGTGTATACGCTCCATAATAAGTCATTCTAACAGAGAAAACACCTAGGAGTCTGGAGACACCAGGGACACTAAGAATCCCACAAAGCCTTCAGTGTCTTCTCCCTTAAATCTACATGCACAAAATCAATGGAAAAAAAAATCCGTAACAGGGAGGGAAAAGAGGGAGGGAGGGAGGGAGGGAGGGAGGGAGGGAGGGAGGGAAGGGAGGGAGAGAAAAAAGGAGGCAGGAAGAGAAGAAGGGAGGGGAAAAAAGAGGGAGGGAGGGAGGGAGGGAGGGAGGGAGGGAGGGAGGGAGGGAGGGAAAAGGAGACCCTAAGGAATCTTGAATTTTAGGCTTACATTTCACATTCTTCTTCAAAAAGAATTTCTTAATTCTGGATTTATTAAGATAAGACAAAACAACTCATTTTTGTTGAGCACTAATCATATTAAGTAGCTTTTAACATGCCTAATGACTGTGCATATGAACACACGCCCAAGTGTAGCATTTGGTACTACAGGGAAATGGACCGGCATTCCACAGGCGGGGCCGATAAGGCCTCTGCTTAGCTTATTTACATTGGGCATTCTTGCAGTTTCAAAATACCAACACCAGGATCCCAGCATCACAAGATTTTTCTACTTCCCCAGCTCCCTTCCTTACTACCACCAAAAAACTAACAGTGTCATCTCGTGGAACATGGCCCTCCTAATACTACACACACAGTGGTCTGTTAGGATTGTGTCCTGTCCCGACCCCCCCCCCCCCCAACTTACAAATTACAAAGTTATGCTCCAAGTCATACTGTGGGCTAAGGTTCAACCTGTGAAGAAACTTGGCTTCAGATGTTATCAGTGAGGAAGGCTATTTCCCCACATCAACACTGTCAAAAACCCAACCCGCCTTCCCTCTTCAAAAGTCCAGGGCTCCTTTCTCCTTTCCTCTTTTCTTCTATGCCTCCCCCTTTAAGAAGAAAGGTTCTGAACCCACTGAGATAGCCTTAGTCCCATCAAAGAGAGGTCGACCGCAGGTCTTCCTTCATTTACTGATTGTCAGCTCAAGATGGCTCTTTTGTGTGGCCTCCAAAGCTCAACGCTGAGTGATGCCTTCACATTTTCTGAACTGGACGGACACCACCAAAGATTTCCACTGCTCCTGGATCTGCAGCACAGCAGAACAAATAAACATTCGCCTCAGCCCTGTTGCCTCCTTTATCTCCCTCTCTGGAAGCAAGAGATTTTGGGGGTGCCAATGTTTACACAATGTTAAAACTTTCTTTCCCCTGTTTCCTGAATTTGAGAAAACACATCCTGGTTGACCTCAGCTAAGAGATAACACCGAGCCTCCACTGGGTGCCACCTCTACTGGACTACGGGAGGAGGCTGTCTTTGGTCCCCTCCCCTCTCCTCCAGAATCTATTGACAAGGCAAGAGGGAGATAAGCCCACTGTCTTGGGGTGGGAGTACTCAAAGGTAGATGTCTTAAGAGGCGGCCAACAATGGAGCCTTTCATTCCCACTGACAGGCAGGTTTGGTTCAGTGTCTCTCAAAGACCCGTTTCATTTGAATGGAAGAGTTCACCAAATGTGTCCGTCACAATGTTCTCTCTAAGGCATCTGTGGGCTAGGGAGTGGGCAAATTGAGGAGACTAGAGGAAGATGTCCGAGGAGAAAAGCCTGTGGAGAAATGACTCTTTAATGAGTGCCCTCACTCCCCAGGAGTGTAAGTGATAGCATGATATTCCTAAGGCTATTAATACGCAGGCCGGCCATCGCATACAGCGGGCAGCACACTGTGGCACGCACAGAGTACTTAACCAACATCAGAAATTGTCACATATAAAAAAGATTTTGGAAAAATCACCCAGAAAGGTATGGATGGATACTGATTTTAAAAGAAAGAAAGAAAGAAAGAAAGAAAGAAAGAAAGAAAGAAAGAAAGAAATCCTAAAATCCGCTCCATGGCTGCCATGTTGAAGTTCCTGGCAGGAGCCTTGAGGAGGATGGCCTTCATATGTGGTCACCTGGGACAGACAACAGGGTAACGTTTGCAAGCTGGACTTTAGGATGGAGGAAAAGTGGAACAAGAAGGGAAGAGAAGAGGGAGGAAAGAAAGAAGTGGAGAAATGAAAAAGGAGAGGAGGGAGGAAATAGAAGAAGAGGGGAGAAGAAAAGAGAAAAAGAAGAGAACACAAAAAAGCAAAAACAGGGGCAAGGTGAAGATGAAGAAGGAGAAATGTGTTGTTTATAGAAGCCAGCTGCTTGGGCCTTGGCGCCAGCAGCCCCCATCCTTCTATTTCACGCTGCAACCCCACTGCCCCCACTGGCACAGGTACAACTCAGTGTTGACTTCAGTGCTTCAGAGGGCCCTTGGCCGATTTGGTCCATGATTAATTGCCAAAGACACGGCTGGCCATATGGAAGAGAGAGAGCATCAAGTAATTCATACTTGTGTGTGTGATCATTTGGCCCTGTGTTTTAATGCACAGGAAAGAGCTAGTATAGCGCAGCCCTGGTGTCTTGCCCCCGACAGCCCATTAAGAAACCTCAGAGCACCGAGTCGGAGGTCCACCGCTGGCTTTTCAATAGCAGCCTCATAGAGCGGAGGCCAGGCTTTCTAGCCGGCCTTAAATCTTTCACGTACAGTACATTAACTACCGCCACTGAAACAACGGCTTCTTATGATGGGATGGGTTTGATTTCTAGGCTCTACGGACTTACATACTCACAGACTGCTTTTTATTTTTTAAACCTTTATGGAGTTTACAAAATCATTGTTCTTCTTTCCGTGTGTTTTCCAAGCAGTCTAAAAGATTGGCCTGTGTCACAAGTCTCCTCTCCATCACTGTTAGCACCGTCTACCTAATAAAGCTGATTCAGAGCGAGGTGAGAGACATGGCTTAATTATTCTCACCAAGACAGTCCTGGAGCCGGGCAGGGAAGACACTAAAAGCAAGAGCAAGCTGCAGCTCCCCAGGAGGAGGGCGCCCCCAACACACTTTCATGACTTTCCTTCTTCCCATCATTCCACAATGAGACCACTCAACATGGGAATGGGTATCAGCTCACCTTCTTATTCTGCTGCTGTGTGCTGACATGCTGCACCAAGCAAGGGAAGAAAGTGCCATGCACGGAGCAAATCTTTTTGTTGTTGTTGTTGTTGTTTTGTTTTTCCGAGATAGGGTTTCTCTATATAACAGCCCTGTCTGTTGGGCAGCAGTGGTGCATGGCTTTAATCCCAGCACTCGGGAGGCAGAGACAGGCGGATTTCTGTGAGTTAGAGGCTAGCCTGGTCTACAAAGCACTGGGGGCAATTCTACCCCCAGCTACACTGGTACACTCTACAGCCTGTGCATACATTTCCACAACAATTTCCTTCCAGGGACTTTTTTCAAAGGCCGGCGTCAAAATGTCGATGAACTCAGTGGTTGCTTCCATCAGCTGAGACACGTGCTGACAGTGATGACTTTGCTGACGCTTTCTGCCAGAAAACATTTACATGGCGTCTTCTGTCTGAAGCAGCTGTAGATGCTGTAATCACCCTCATACTGGAAGACACCACAGAGCTTGACTGCAATTGCCTCCACTGCCGGCATGAGCTCCCAACACATTTATAGCTTTAAGTCAAAGGAGACTACTGCCTCTCTGTGGCCTCTCTCTGCTGGAATGCACTGGTGCTTTCCAGAACAAGTAGCTCAACCAGTAAACAATGTCAGGAAACAACAAGAGCAAGAGGAAAAGAGCCACCAGCATGGAAATGGACTAAAGAATATGGCCATGAAAATACAAATCAAGAGATCCTCTCAGACACAAGGAGTCTCCCTCACTACTATAAACTACCTTATTTCACTGAATTTTAGTATGTTCTATAAAATGTGATAATAATTCTCTCCTTGTCAACTTTCACCGGCCCTCTTAGGGGGCGAAAAATAACCAAGAGACATTTAGTGGCTCAATGAGTAGCAACAGTATCCCTAATATATTACAAGTAAAAGTGTTATGTCTAATCCATATATACAAGATGTGTGTTTCTAAAATCTTACTCATGGAAATAAACCTACCATAGCTGCAGAAGTTTCAATATAGAAAACGAAGGGGTTAATCTACAACACAGAACATCAAGGGGACCTACAAGTAAGCATGGCCATGCCTATATATTTCCCATCACGAATACTGGAATGACAGCTGACTTCTTTCCAATTATTGTAGAGGTGCCTGGCCTTGTCGTTTGTCTTTTCACCATAAGCTACTCACTCCATAAATAAAAGCAAGAATGCTCACAACCCCGCCATAACACACACGCCCCTAATTTCCAGTCGCCACTTGTAAGAATCTTGCTGCCCTAATCTGTCCACGGCCGGACTGCTAATTGGGGGTGAAACACTAAGGAATGGATGTTGATGATGTCTGGCCTAAAGGTGGCTGTGCGCCCTCCAGTCCCTGGGCAAGTGAAAGTTACCCAAGCTCCCATCAGGTCTGTTCCCCGTCTTCCCCAAACATCGGGAGCACAAAGACGGAGTGGTCTGTCATGCACACTGGATTATATGAAGTGTAAAACATTGCGGGAGAGGGGAGGAGGAGGCTTTTGAAAGGGAACGGGAAAAAGAAATCACACTTGCAAGAGGATCCAGCTGACAGCTCAGTCCCTAACTAGGGAGACAAGTGAATATGTTTAGATGCTCTGTGAATGCAGGCAGAGCGCAGGCCCTTTGTCTGCGGTCCTACAGTGTGTCTTTAACCCAACTGCTGCCTGCATCACTGAACATATGTTTTCTACACAAGAGCTGAAGCAGAAAAGGCTCTTTGTTATAACTCACTCTTTGTAGCTACCCACCCCTCCCCCTTCCACTCACCCATTCTCTCTGTGACATCCAAGCCAAAGCCCCAGTGGAAATTTTAACGGCTTAAGACAGGGAAGCCAGAGGCCTTCCTGCTGCCCTCAGGCCTGGAGAGCTGGCCCCACAGTGACACCAAGGGCAAGAGCCACAGTTACCCAATGCATCTTCCTACCAGGCCAAGGGGCATTTGTTATGGTATCACATTTAATGTAGCTATCTCCATGTGAGAGGAGTCTCTATGTTAAATATGGAAACTGAGGTACAGCGATGATGGTAAAGTTACTCTGCTAAGCTACAGGAGAATTCAGTTTTAGAGACTTGAAGTTCAAAGTGCTTAGGGATATTCAGCAGACAGAGGTTTTAGGAAATCACTCTACCCTCCATGCACACACAGGCAGACAGATGTGTATGCACGTGTGTAGGTATGTGGCACATGCATGCACACGCACACACACACACACTCACACACATGAATCTGGTCAGCATGGCATTCTAATGCAGGCAAAGCTGGTGAGTAGGTTACTTGACTCAGGGCTGCAGAAGACATGATGGTGGGTGGTGATGCTTCAGATCTCCCTGTCACTGGGAATTCAGTATGAGGAAGAAGGGCAATGGCTCCAGGTGGCAACTGCCTTACATGGCCAAGCTGACCACAGGCAAATTACTTCTCCTTTCTGGCCTCAGTTTACCTCTCAGTTTGAGAGTAGTTATCGTTCTTTCGTTAGGGAGCTGACGAGATTCATCTTGTCTACATCAGGTTCCTAGAGCAACATTACCGTGTGCTTCATGGTAATACGTGTTAGCTCTATGGCTTTCAGCCTAGAACTCTGCTATTGTGATTTAGAGAAATAATATGGGTACTGAGTCTTTTCTGTGTTAGCAACATTCCTTGTTCCTATGACCAATGCTTGAATAAAAGCAACTTAAGGAGAAAAGATTTCTTTTGGCTTATGGTCTCAGGAGACACAGTCCGTTATGGTGGGGAAGTCAGTGACAGAAAGATAAAGTGGCTGGTCACATTACATCCACAGTCAGGAAGCAGAGAGACAGATGCTTGTACCCAGCTAACTTCCTTTGTTCCTTTTTATGTAGTGAGGGACTATAGCTCATGGGATGACAGCACACTCACATTCAAGGTGCTTTCCCTCCTCAGATAACCCTCTCAGGAAATACCCTGCTGTTCACCTAGAGGTGTGTCTCCTAGGTGATTCCAAATCCAGTCAAGTTAGCAGTGAAGACAAAACCAAATCTTATGCTGTTCCCCTGGGCCTCTGCCTCAGTATTCACAGTGTATATCTATTAGATAATCGGGTACCTAGTGGTGCTTAGCACTACATAAGTAGTGATAGTGAAGACACAAGAGGCACATCACCCAGCAGTCCTATATGCCAGGCACTGCTCATGCGCTCTGTGCCAATCAATCTAGTAAGTCTACAAGAGAAAGGGATTTACATACAGTGTTTTCATTTACAGATGAAAAAAAAAAAAGGAGACCCAGAAAGGTTTGTAATTTGTCAAGTTTCAATCTATTAGTAAGCAACTGGGCCACATCTAACTCAAGAGGCCAGAGGCCAACACAGGCCTCTATTTACTTATATGCTGCAAGATGCTTTCAGAACATTATCTTAATTATGGCAGTTGTGTAAAGCAATTGTTTATCATACCTTTATAGATGAGATAATGAAGCTTAGCTGAGGAACAATGAGCAGCTAGATGCACTAACCCAGGCCCAGCGCACTTTACACTAGGCACCCAGAGCACAGAGCAAAGGCCACTTCCTATGGGAGGAACGATAGCTGAATCTGCGCTACACCGTGGATATCAGAAGGTCAGACTCCTTAGCCAGCAGGAGCGTCTGATCTAGGGGAATAGCCGCACATGCAGGGTGGAGGATGCAGGAGGGTGACATGGGGGCTTAATTAAGCTTTTAGAATAGATTTTAATTCATTATTGATGACTCTGTTCTATTAGAATGTTCTCTCAGCTGCTATCCTAACATCAGCATCATAGAACACCAATCAGCTAAGCATTATTCTTCTCGTTTTACCATGGCAATAAAAACTAAAACACACACCTGTAAGAACAAAGCCATAGCTTACATTGCCATAAAAATCCAGCCACCCTCAACTAGCTTATTTTTTTAAGATCCCCAAAGTGAAAACTCTGGCCCACCGTAATGAAGCGGCTATTGACAATGTGACTTTTAAAACTCCAGATAATCGAGGGACAGTGCCATGAGCAGTTGCCAGATTTGTCCTTGGAAAAGACCCACTCAGCGAAATGCAGTCCCCACCTGTTAGCGGCACTGTCTATGGAGACCTGGAGGTGTCTCACACAGACTCACAGAACGGAGGGTGCACAGAGACAGACAGGCACACACACTCATACAGTTTTGTGGTACAGCTCTTTTGTTTGTTGTTGTTTTGGCTTTTGACAAGGTCTAAGCAGTGTATTCCAGGGCAGAGTGTAGATACGTACAACCATACCCAGTTATCTGTGTGACAGAATACTCTAGTAGGGATTCAGTACCTGTTAATCGGTAGTTTATGAGGATTCTATTTATTAAAGTGTTACTAGTAGGCAGGAAGAGAAAACATGTCATGCAGTAGCCCTGTAAGTATGACCAGAAAGGGGTTGATAACAATAACTATTAGTCATTGGCCATTACCAACTGCCACACCCTGTGCTGATCATTTTTCACACATTCCTAATTTAAATCCCTAGGGCAATTTGTTGAAAGAATTCAGCAAAAATGGTTTTATTTTAATTATCATCACAATTTCTAGAGAAGAAATTGTAAAGTAAAGGCATATGATGCGCAGGCCAAACGGAAAGTTCCAGCCCCAGATCCAACTAAAAGTGGAAGGAAGGAATGTACTCCACAAAGAGGTCTCCTGACCCCCATATGCTCACACTGCTTATATGTGTGTGTGCCAACACACACACGCATGGTCACACACATAATAATAATAACTATCAATAATAATAAATGGTAATAAAAAAGCATTATGTAACTCACCTCAAGTCACACAGCTGGGTAGGACTGATGTGCGACCTGACAGTCCAATAAATCCTCCCAACCATCTGTGTAGGTCAACGGCATGAGCAAACTTATCCTGCAAGCAATGACACCCAGGTTCAGGGTGTTGACACCGGCCCAGGAACTAGAGCGGGAGTGGGCATGGTAAGCAAGACCAGGAGGAAAGATGTTAGGCTTCAGGAAGTGCCCAGTCTCAGTGCCATCCTATGCCAGAGGGAGCAAGGACTCTCTCCCTGACTGCTGGGAGTCTTACTTGGACACAGGCACAGCAGGCCTGACAGTTCCCTTTCCTTGTGTCATGATAAGTCACCCCGAGGAAAGCAACTTAAGGGAGACAGGGTTATGTGGCTCACAATTCCAGGAGCAGTACTGCAGGCAGTCAGGACAGGGCCCTGCAGTAGCTCGTCACCTCAGTCAAGAGCAGAAATGACCATGCTGTCACTCACTCACTCTTGTCACTCACACAGTTCGGGGCCCTGCCCTTGAAGTGGTGCTGCCCACACTCAGGGCGGGTCTTCCTACTTGAGCTAAACCACTTAAGAAAACTCCATCATAGGCATGTCCACACGCCAACCTGATCAAGGCATTCCTCACTGGGAGGTTCATCCCAGGAGATCGCACACTGTGCCACGCTGGCATTAGAAGTGACACCACCTCTTAACAGAGAAAGGGAAGAAGAGCCTCAGGTCTGTAAACAACTGTTCCAGATGGCTTCTTGAAAGGCTAAAAACGATAAAAAAAATAATTTAGGGGGGTTTCTTCTTTTCTCACATTTGTAAACATTGTACGTGGAAGAGATAGTCGTATCATAAGAAACACTAACTTCTAAATGCTGTTGCTATCTGAAAAGCTATAAAGTCCTCAAGTTTGGGGCTGGGCATGGTGGTGAAGTAGGAGGGAGGTAGAATTGGGAGGATCTTGAGTTTAAAGCAATTGTGGGCTACATATTGGAATCCTATCTCAAGCTATGCCTCTGAAGATGGACTGGGAAGTAGCTCAGTAGTAAGGTGTTTGACTGGCATGTGCTAAGCCCAGGGTTCCATTCAAGCACCACACACATGCACAAGCACACTCACACACATATGCACACACAGCCCTACCATTTGGCAGCTCCAATTCTGTCCTTAAGTTTAGCATCACCAGTCACAGCCCTCACCGGACCAAATGTGCAGCCGACGCACCAAAAATTCAGCTTCCTTCTGGCAAGCATGAGCATCCAGTATTCACACAGCACTTCGTGTGGGGCATCTGTCACTTGTTAGGATTTGTGTCTTAAGTTTCGGGGAACATGATTTTCAGCTCCAGACATCTCACAAGTTTATAAAAGAAAACTATCATTACACTGCACCCATTTTCTTCAATGGTTGTGATTTGGAATCAAAGAATCAATTACGGGTGGCTCAATGGTAATGCAGAAGGGCCCAGCACATGAATGGATACTGGGTGCCTTCATTACAAGCAGCAACAGGAACCTGTCTGGGAGCCTGCCTTAGCCCTTTGGCTCATCTTTTAATGCAGCCTACTCAGGGTGTCCTGGGGTCTAGAGTTAGCAACTACATCCCATTCAATTTTAGGAAAAGCAAAAACCTCTTATTTTTTCCAACCTAGAAAAGCTATACCCCCTGGTGCAGCACCTTGAGAAACAGAGAAGGATAACATAGAGTTTAACCCCAGCTTTAGGGAGCTGTGGTTCACACACACTTGCTTTGAGAGCCCCCAGGACAACAAAGGTCACATTTCCGCCTGGGTTTACATGGTTTACAGCACACGCTGCTGGCGCACACCCTCACTGCACTCTACCTTCCCACACTGAGAACAGTTTTATGCATTCATCAACAGGTCTCACTGGCTCATCTCTGGGAGGTAATTACCTCTCCTGTCTTGTTTAGTGGTGACACACTCCGTACCCAGAGATGAAGCCCATATGCAGGAGCATCAACGGGTGCAGCCCTTTCATGCCAAGCTTTTCTCCAAGAGACCGAGCGGGGACAGCTTAAATTTGGGGTCTGGACAATGGGTATTCTGAAAGGATTAGAAAAATGGGCAACAACTGGACCTCCTCCTCCCTCCTGTGTTCGAGGCTACCACCTGCTGCGGTATTTTTGTTTCAGTAACAAAGAGGCCTTCGTGTTTGAGGCTCATATTTAATGTTTGCTGAACTGGCCCCCTGAGCTTTGGTTAACTCTTAAGGAGAAAAAGAAATATTTCTTGCCTGACAAACAAACAAATACACCAAACTCCTTTCCTGGTTGACCTCCACAAATCAATACATGGGTCTCTGTGGGCACATGTGCATCTGCCCAGAGACTGGAGGATACTCTATTTATATCTAATAAAGTATTATCAGTCAATAAGAGCTGCATGACATTCGCGATTTCATGGTCCACTACAGTAACAGGTGCTGTGGTCAACAGGAGTGTAAAGTGTTCAAGAGAAAGGGGATCACTTCAGAGACATTAAGCGGCTTTAAACACTGACAGCAGAAAGGGAAAAATTTTAAGCAATTTGGTTGGGTCAGTAAAAAATAACAGAGGTCAAGGGAACAAAATGGTACCCAAAAATTCTGCCCATTGATAAATGATCCTACTGTTTTGTGATTGGATGCAGAAGGCAAAGGCTAAACAAGTGTGTGTGGAAACAGAAATGTGCCCCCTTTGTGGGTCTTCTATAATAAGTTACTTCAGCCTGGTGAATGCTTGGGGCCCCCATTCTCCCTGTATCCGTGGCTGGGGTATACATTAATGAAAACAAAAGGGTCCATTTTCATTGTAACCATGCAGAAGGGTTAAGCATTTGACCTTCAAGTATGGTGCGCTTGTGCTCGGTGGAAAGGTTCTTGACAATATAAACAAGAATTACTGCTGTTAGAGAAAGGGGACACAATTAAAGACAATCTCCGAGGCTTGTTGTACAGCTGTTCAAGTTTCGGCTCTGTCTGACCTCTACGGATGCTACATGTTTAAGGGAGACGATTTAAGATATTTTAGTGAGTCCCTCGCCATTCACCATCGCCAGCCGTGCACCAGAAAGACCTATCTTTAGGCACAAAGCACTTTCCACTACTGAGATTTTTTTGCCATCGAGTTTCCCCTCGACGGCATTTGCCTTTCCAGCCTGTCCTCCACTGGTATCTGACCATCCCAAGTAGTAGCTAAAGGCTGGATCCAAGAGCATCCTGGCAAGAAGCAGGGATCCTCTCCTTTAGAAACTTTTTTTCCTTGTTTTGCCTGAAAAGCAAAATGCTACCATAACTTGCTTTCTAGAAAAAGATCTCACTGAAGAATAGTTTGATTTTGTCCCACAACAATGTATCAAAGGCAGTTTTCTTTGTTGTCCCTCGTTTCCAGGTTACAGAGGAGAACCTGTGGGGACAGTCCCATCACAGTCGGAAACAGGCAAACAATTACAGAAAAGATGGGAGTGTATTTCTCTGAGACGTCACAGAAAACAAAAATTCTAAGGTAAAGGACCAAGTCCTTTGTCCGCAATGAGGGAAACACCCCGCCTTCCCGTTGTTTGATCTTCTTGCAGTCAGCAAAACACTGAAATTCTTCCACAAATAAGAGAGGCCCTGGGAAGTGGCCGTGGGAAGGTGTCCCCACTGTGGCAGGACAATGCTAATGGCTGAGGCCCTGATGCTGACCCACAAGGGCTTTAAAGGGGCAGTGCAGGGCAGCAGGCTCTGGATGGAGAGGGCTATGCGTTCTGCTTTGGGGGAAGAAAGGATGTTGCTCTGGGGTGAAGCACTGGCAGGGAAAGGTGAGGAGCAAGGCACAGGCAAGTTTTGCTGTCAAGCACACTATAATCTCTAAAGTACCCGGCTTTGATGTTGCCCCTAACAGAAAACCTACACGGCCTGTGAGATGCACAGCATCTCTCACAGGATGCTTCCATGCTCCGGGGTGTTCTTCTGAGATCAGGGTCTATTTAATCCCCGATGTTCACTGTGTCTGACTCTCAGAGCCTCATCAGAGACAAGGACTTCTTCCTGATCTCTGACTCATCAAATACACCAAACTTTTATTCATCAGATCAAGTTGGTTTTGCAGGGAACAAAGCTGTTGGAGATGGTTCAAACTGTGGAGCAATCTCTGTCACCCTACAAGGCAGCAGCGTCTCTTTTGCGGACAGAGAGCTCCTAAGGGAGATGACGAAGGTTAACTAAACATGGCCATATTAATCTTTGTGTTATACAGAAGCACAAATTCACTGCTTCAAATGAAACGAGAAGCAAAAGAGATAGCAAAGAAACCGCCTCCTTTGCCCACATGTCCAAGGCAACTGAGCACTCAACCGTCCTCAGTCACATGGAGCAGAAGCCCTGGAGAAGGGCTACTTGAAGCAAGTCCACTGGACGCAATGACAATGACCACTGGCATGTCACTAACCCTTGCCTCCTTCTCTTCCTCTAATCACAGTCTAAGTCCTGGCTTTAAGGATGGCCTGCCCGGTAAGGCAGAGAATCTGGTTGCGAGTTTTTATGGTGATGTATTATTCGCATTTTAGTAAATAAATCTTGCCTGAAGACCAGAGGCAAAGCTAAAGCCACTAGAGGTCAGATAATGGTGACACATACCTTAAATCCCAGGATTTGGGAGACAGAGGCAGATGAATCTCTGTCAGGTCAGGGCCACCCTGGGCTACACGGGATCAAAGCAGAAACAAATCCAGGCGGTGGTAACCTACACCTTTAATTCCAGTACTAGAGAGTCCTGACTTTAATCCCAGCATTAGAGTGAATATAAAATGCGAGGAGAGAGGGGCTTATCTGGTTAGTTTGCAGTTGCCCAGCCTTGATAGAGGTAAGACTTTTTAGTGGCTTGGATGCCTTGCTTTTCTGGTTTTCAGGTTGAACCCCAATTTCTGTCTCTGGGTTTTCATTATTCGTGCTTCATGTGGCACCCAATGTTTGGGGGTACAAATTAAAAATGTTGGAGGTTTTTTAGTCCACCAGTTCAGGCCGGGGCTGCACGTGGGTTTTCTGTCTTTGGGTTTTTCCTATTCGTGCTACAAGTTTTGCCTAGGTCATGGGTCATACTCAATCCCAGCACTATTTCAGACATCTGGGCAGTTGCCATTACAGAACGGGTCTCTTCATCTGAAGACAACTGCCAACGAATGATCCTGGGCAAGCACAGTGCCACCAGTGAAAGCCCCTCCCTGGATTCTGTGCGTCTAGTGAAGTCTGAGAACGACTCATTTACCACGGCAAACAGAGATCATTTTCTTTTGCTAAAATAAAAGGTTAGATAAGAAAGAAAGGCCTTATACGAGTTTCTAAATGCACAGGCTAACAGGCAAGAAGATCCCCTTTCTAGGAATGGAGAACAAATACCTCCAATGTCTTATTCATAGCATGCGAAAGGAAGATGCTCTCTCTGCACTGACGCTGGTAAGTATTCACCTAAGACCACCACACCCACCAGGGAACAAAAGAGATGGATATGGCACCAGCCTACAGATTTGCAGAGGCTGAAGCATGACCCAGGCATCCCGGGGTTTCTGAGTGCACAGCCATCTGAGAGAGAACACTCCTTGAGGTTGCCTCAGGACACACATAACTGTAAGTGAGGTTTTGCTCGAAATTGCAACAATTTGATCTTTCTCCTCATACCCCTAGCAACACTGTAATAACACCCAACATTTCCCTCTGCCTTTCTACCCTAGATATACACTCCTGGAAAAAAAAAAATGAAGGTAGGTTTGTCCCTTTGGGGTCAGTTTCTTCCATGCAATCTGCAAGCAAACACACCTCGGATTTTAAGAGAGCTATCCTGTAGTTACGATATTGATTTTTCATTTTGCCCCACAAATGTTACCACAACTTTATAACTGATATACAGCATCAACAGTTTCCTTGGCCTTAGAGGCCAAATTAATCACAAAATCAACAATCTGTTTTTATGCCACGGAGTTCAATGTTCATTTTCAGCATAAATTGCAAAGCCACAGCCAGAGCCGGGTGCAGTTCTGGAGATGCATTGCTAAGTCACCTCCCATTTGTGATTTAATACAACAATGGGTTTGCAAATTAAACCGTTTAAGGCTTTAGGTCAGCTTCTATTTCAGTCGGCTATGGCAACTGCACGTCCCCAGGCTTCTTTCTGTAGGAGCACACCAGGGATAAAATGGGCTTCTAGAGGCACCTCAGGGTGACCTGTGAACATCACTGGCAGGAGTTGAGTTCACCATTTCCCAGACCTGTCTTCTTACAGGCCTAGCACCCTTCACCTGCTCATTCTCACTTCTCTCACAGCCTGACACAGGTAAGCCCCTGACTCTCCTCTGCTCACATCGAGCACTACCACGGCTGCCTGTCAGGCCATTTCTAGCTGCTCATGCTAGATACATCCCATACTCCACAGCACTGAGTGTTTATTTTTTACTTCCCTTCTCTTTCTCTCTCCCATCTATTGCAGCTTCTGTTTCAGAGGAGATGACTGTCATGTGTTTGGTGTTCTTACACGTGAGCTGACAGAAAAGAACACGGCTGGTACAGAATAGGCAATAATGTGTGTCTACTGTAGACACTGCTCAAATCCCCAAGTGTGCGCTAGCTCTGAGGGCCTCGGTGGGTTCTGGACTGAGTTCTTTGGAGACGCTCTGTTGGCGAGTCACACTCATTCCTTACCCCTGTCTTTCTCATCTGTGTCCTTCAGTGTGGCCCATGGAATATTCATTTACCCACCCATTTTCTAAAGCTGTCATTTTCCTTGTCTCTTGAGGTTATTAGACAATGATGAGATTTCTTTTATCTATAAAATACAAAACTGGATTCACCCTATGTTGTATTCCTACCCTTACTGCCTTTGCTATTTGTCGTAGAAATTTCTGACAATAGGTCTTCTTGGCCAGCCTCGCTTCCCTACAGTTTACCCACTGTGCTGTTACCATTATCATTTTGACAACTTCACCATTGTACCCAAAACAAAGGACAAACGTCAAAGCATGTCATTCAAGGCTGATTCTCCCCTTTGAGGTGCTGCCCCCCCACTATATCTAAGTATCAGATACACATTCTTTCCTTCTGTGGTCCCCCACCCCATTTGCTTTATCCCAAATGGCCCCATCTCTCCTCTTCAGAACTCAGCAAAACTCTCCTTTTGACTCACTGAGGCACAACCCAAAAGCAGTGCCTGCCTCTTCTATGAAGTCTTCAAATGTTTCTGTCTGACGTGAGTTCTCCAACACAGTGCCATTACTACCCTGTTGGTCCATACATTTGGTATCCCACACATCATTCCTTATTTGTGCATATATCTGTTTGCTTAACATATATACACATGAACGTTCTCTAATGTTTGGCTGGTTTGAACTTTGTGTCTCTATAGTAGATACCAGCTAAACTTAAACTACAATTGACCATCTATAGTAGACACCAGTTGAACTTGAAGTACAGTTGAACATCTATAGTAGATACCAGCTAAACTTGAACTACAGTTGAACATAATTCTTTGCTGACTTCTAAAAGAGAATGGAACAATGCAGAGATGAGAACCCAGGCACTAAACTAGGGCTTCTGGGGGAAGGTAAGTTATCTTAACTTCAGCTCACACAGAAAAAAAAAAAAGGATACTCTTGTGGGCACAAAAGGTTCCCACAATTTCTCCCTTATGCTTAGACATGTGTATAAACACAGGAGGGTATAATAAAACTCATGTGAGAGACAAAACTCAACATTGGCAAGTGTTTACATTCTAATCAGGACAACAAGTCACTTCTCACTGAGAGATTCCAACTCAGTCAGCATGAAGAGTCTTGCACTTGTGCCAAGGGTCCTTCCCGTGCCAAGAAACATCCCAGTCTTTCCAAGTTAGAAGGCAAGGCTGGGCACCCACAGAAAAGCCATAAAAAATAGCTTCTGAAGACTGCTTCTAAAACCAGTGTCCACAGACCATAGGGGCTCTACATGCTAAAGTCCACTGGTCCTTGACCTTGTCAGGTGACTCCCAACCCAGGCCAACTGTGGGCTGGGTTATAGGGGCAGGCTGTAGACCTTTCTGACAGGAAGTTGAGGGTCAGAACTCCTAGAGTTATTGATATCTGGAGGAGAAAAGGAAAATATAGCACCCCCAAGAACCCTGCCTTTTCAAATGTGGGAGCCAAGGGGCATTAGGAAGACGCAGAACTGAGAAAGGAGTTGGCGAGTTGCCAGGGTTTGTCCCACAAGCGCATCGAAGCCCAGAACGCAGCTGCACTGCAAGGTTGCCCTGGAAGGCTGGACATGGGAGACGTGCTGGACATAATGAAGGCTGGATGATGGCTTCACTGCCAGGTCTTTGTGGAACAGGTGACAGTGTAGGTGTCACTCACAATGAAAATCTGACGCTGAAGCATTCCTGAGAATAACGGTACCCAATGACACCGTGGAACTGGCCAGTTCTCACGAGTGGGAGAAGTCTGTACAAGGAAATCACATGACATTTCGAGGTGCAGTTGGTATGGATCAACAGTCCCCAATTCTCTGTCAAGGAGCAGCTAATGAGATACAGAAATCATTTGCCCAAAATCACAGCTGCAATTCCCAAGCCTCTGGAGGCAGAGGATCTTCATGGAACAAGGAAATGCTCCTAAGGTCTGTCTGCCAAAGATACCCAAGGCCTCCAGATAAAGCCTGAGTTGCCAAGGCTGGCTTCCTGAGGATAACAACAGAATCGGAGTCCAGTATTTGATCTAGTCAGGAGGTCAAGGGAGTCACACCTGAAAAATGAGAGTCTGTCTCAGTGGGAGAAGGCAATCAGGAAGAGGAAGGATAGACAAAGACCATCATGCAGAAGGAGCCCTGTGCTTCCACTGACTGAGGAAGGACCGCAGGGCAACAGGGCAGACTCTCCAGAGTAAGGCGGGGGTGGAGGGGACAGCACAAGGGACTGAGGATGAATCAGTTGCACCCACTGATAAGTCTACGAGGGAGAGGCATGACCAGATCTGCAATCAAAAACATTACCCTAAACTAGGCGGTGGTGGCTCACACCCTTAGTCCCAGCACTTGGGTGGCAGAGACAGGTGGATCTTTGTGAGTTCGAGGCCAGCCTCGTCTACAGGATAAGTTCCAGGACAGGCTTCAAAGCTACAGAGAAACCCTGTCTTCAAAAAACAAAAAGCAAAAAGCAAACAAAACATTACCCTGGCAGCTGTGTGAGGACCTCCTGAAGCCAGGGGGCAAGCGCTGCAATAGCGGGGACGAGAGGGCGGGTCTAGACAGGCTAGCAGCGGAACAGCAGAAAAACACAATGAAGAGTCAGCTGCTGAGAGACAGTTCAAGGTGCTTCCACACATCACCTGCCAGGCACAGAGGAGAGGAGCGGTGCCATTTCCTGAATAAGACGAGTTTGAGTAGAATTACCAGTTACAGCTGTTTCAGAACCTTGCGTGTAACATGCATTTACGTCCCATCCCCAATACATACAATTCTTTCCATAGAAAACAATCATTCTCTTCCCTCCCCTATCTCTGTTGATTTCTTTCCTGATTTCCAGATGAAATCAGAAGTCCCCACTGACCTTGACGCTGTCTGGTATCCAACGTATCCCTCATTCTTTATGTTATGACTGTATTAACATTAACCTCTACCACACGTAAGAATTAGAAACACATCTTTCGTTCCCGAGCGCCTACTCCAGACCACTCTGGGAATTAAAGAAAAACAGCAGACTGGATACATTCGTTCTGGGCTAAAGGGATAGGGCCTTCCTCTTCATTTGCTAATTGGTTCACTTATTCACCCGTTTAGTCAAGTCTGCAGCTTGCCAAAACACCATCAACTGGGAGCCATGACCTAGGCCGGTTAAATCAGTGTCTCTGGAGCTGATGTCCAAGCAATATTTTGAAAGAAATTTTCTGGGTGATCCAAATATTCAGTCAAGATTAAATATGCAGTCAAGATTAAATATGCAGTCAAGATTAAGAACCCAAGCAGCTGGGGACCTTACTTGAGGGTTCAAACAACCGCACATCCTAATACCGATGCTCACTAATGCAGGGAGACAACATCCCGGGAAAGGCCGAAAAGACATTAGCAAGCCAATGCTTTTAACGCAGGGAATTTGGCCACCCAGATTAAAACAAGAAGTAGGGAAAGTAGGTCTTTCAACAAAGATCACAAACAAACACACATGTAGAAAGAGCAGCCAACATACCTAGGCTCCTAGTTGTTTGGCTGTTCCTTTAAAACGCTACTTAACTATGTATGTATGTATGTATGTATGTATGTATGTATGTATGTATGTTTGTATGTATTTATGTATGTATGTATGTATGTATGTATGTATCTATCTATCTATCTATCTATCTATCTATCTATCTATCTATCTATTTGTATGGGAGGGGCGTTGAAAGGAATGGGTTGTTGAAGCATGTTCTTGGGGACTTTGTCTTGTCCCTGCCCCTTCTCCCAGTTTCCCAGCTGCCAGGAGGTAAACAGCCTCCTCTGTCATGTACTCCTACAGCCATGATATTCCTTCTTGCCTTGGGCCCAAAGCAATGGTGCTAGTTGACCTCTGATTGAAACCCTTAACAAAAATAAACTTTCCTTCTTTAAACCGATTCCTCTGCAGTATCTTTGTCACAATAGCAGGACGTCTAACTAACGTCACAATGCTAAGGGCTCTGCAATCTACTGAGACCTGTTGTGCAGTCGTCTGTCCATGCCGACCCCCCCCCCACCTGCAGTCTTCCAGGAAAAAAAGAAAAACAAAAACCTCTTGCCTAGGAACTAGGAAGTGGAACTGGAAATTCTGTTGTGCACAGTAAAGGCTTCGAGCTGCACTTTGACAGCGAAGCAGGAAAGGGCCCAGAGCAGAGGATAAACCAGTGTTTAAATAAACCTAATGAGGACTGGCTGGGGGGAGGAAGAATGGCAGCAGACAAGAGACCAAGAAGGCTCAGCATATCAGAAAGCAACAACTGAAGCTCAGACCTGACACTGTCCAACAGCAACATAACTTGAAACAGAAATCCGGCAGCAGGCATGCTTCCTCCCGTCACTTCCACCAGCAAAAATAGTCAGGAGACCAGGCCTTAGGATTTGTAGGGGAAGTGGGGGGGAAGCTCTACCTATAGGGCTCGAGTTGGCCCCAGTAGCTGCCCCAGCTAATTCAGTGTCAGTGTGCAGAGAGCGATCGTTCCCACGGTTACCAGTCTGCACACAGGACGGCTCCCTATTAGAATCTTGGGATCTACTCTGGTTCTTTGATCACAATGACGTAAGTGCTGTGTGGCTCAAGTTACTATAGTAACTAAGAGAGCAGGAACCTCTGCCTCACTACAAACCCCAGATCTGTCACTCATTAAGGATGTGACCTGGTGAATCACTCAGCAGTCTGAGCCCCAACTTCTTCATCAGCAAAGCAGAAATGAGACATCTGCCAAGGTCAGCTGAATAGGGGGAACAAAACCTAAGAGAGAGATGTATATAGCAGACAGCAAAGGGAGGAGTCGGGCATCTGAGCCCTCTGAAGTTCACACCCTAGATATCTGATACGGAGCTACAAAACTTGGTGCTTTCCCTACTGGGTTTTGGACCTAATTTAGCCCAATCTTTCCTCACTATGCCCCCATTCTTGCCTTTTGGGATGGAAATGTATATTCTGTGCCAGGGTATGTTGGAAGTATCTGATTTTCTTTTTACTCTAGAGGGGGTTACTGTGAAAGACTTATGGGGACTTAGGAAACTGGGCTAAATGCATCTGGCATCATAAGATGGCTTTGAGCCTAAGGGACGCAGAGGTGGAATGGGATAGGTTGAATGAGAAGTGCCCCCATAAGTTCCTGTATTTAAACACTTGGTCCCATTTCTGGAGAAAGTATGTCCCTGGGGGAGGTGGGCAGGACTTAAGGGTTTATAAAGCCTTGCCCCATTTCTTGTTCTGTCCCTACTTCCTGTGTGCGGAAGAGAATGTGATTGGCCAGCTTCCTGGTCTTGCCACCTGACTGTTGCCAAGCCTTCCCCGGCAAGAACTCTGCCTGGAACAAAATGCCCAACCCTTTCTTCTTTAAAAACTACAATAAAAATGCATGTATTTTAGTCCAATAATTCTACTTCTAAGTGTTATGATGATTTCAAATGTCAGAAACATTATATAGAAAAATACTCATTACTGCATTATCTGTGAAAGTGGAAAACTAAAGATAATAAGTGACTAGCCAAATAGATTATGAAACCACATGATAAGAACATACACACCTGGAAAGATCTGCAAGGTAATGTTACATGGGGGCTGACATGATGGCTTACTGGCTAAGAGCACACACTGCTCTTGCACAGGACCTGAATTCAGGTCTCAGAACGTGCCAGATGGCTCTCAGTTACTTATAATTCTAGCTCCAGAGGACTCTAATACCTTCTTCTCATCTCTGTGGGCACTCATGCACACATTCCCTCATGCATACCCATACACAGAATTTAAAACAAAACAAATCTTTTTCATAAAAGATACAATGTGTTATATAATCAAGACTGTGTATATATAATTTTAAGTATGCAAAGTATCTCTAAAAATGTCTAGATGAAGCTAGGAATAGTGTGAGCCACTGAGGGAGGGAAAGGGTGACTTCAGAGACCAAGGGAAAGAGAATGCTTCTCCTCAATACAGATGTTTTCATTCTGTAGAATTCCGCTTACCCGAAAGACCCAGCTCAGGGCTCTGGCACATATGGGAGCCACACTAAGTACTCACCTGCCAGCCAGAGAAGAAGTTGGTGCCACAAAGCAAAACCAGCATGCTGGGGGTGGAGGGTGCACTAAACCACACGTCACCTCTACACTAACAGGGTGGGGAATGTTTCAGAGAAATAGCTTCTTAGTCATGCTGTGCTGCAAGCACACAGGTGGAGGCTGCCAATAGCACAGGAAGGCCCAGTTGCTGGAGACGGGGGCTGCTGTGCAGTGTGAACGGCCGCTGGGAAATGAGGCTCCACGCCCACCATGGTCTGCCTCTCCATTTCCGTGCCTTTCTGAGCGACTCTTCTCGCTGAAGGACAAGGTCAGAATGATCTTCACTGGAGTTGCTCATCAGAGCCTAGTACCCAGGGTGGATGTCACCCAGAGTGACGTTCAGTAAGATCAGAAGACAGAGTAAATGCCGCAGGCAGGCCTTGGAAGAAACTAAACAATACCAAACATCTTTGCTACCTGTTCCTTGGGTACAACAACAACAAAAGAATATAGAAGAAGAATTTTCTGGAAAGTACGAACCCCATTTGTTCTCCAGAGAATTACGCTGTGGGAACACATAAGGGTTCTGGTCAAATGAAAGATTAGCCCTATAATATCATCTCTCTGTCTCAAAGACCCTTTATCTAAGGAGAAAGGGTCTTTTTACTTAACCCCAGACCTTACAATCCTAAAGAGAATCAAAGTGAAGGCAATCTTCAGACTCTCAAGGCGGGGCAAGCTGAGACGTAGTAATCACTCCAGAATCAACACCTTGTGCCTTAGAAGGAACAGCAGCAGCAGAGAGAGACAAAAGTGAGGCGGAACAAAGATCCATACGCAACGCAAGGGACCGGAAGGAGCCGGCAGCATTCACACTACGGACACCAGCCTCAGTGTTTCACAGTGCCACTACTGTGCCAGAGGGCAACGGCAAACACAGGGCCGCACAGAGTGCAGTCCCCAACAGCAGTGCCAGCCAAGAGGGGTGAGAGTGGGAAAAAGAGCCCATTCTGTTCTATTTATTACCATGCCTGCTATCCTGAACCAAATCAAGGAACTAATGCATGGCCTTTAGTGATATTTCAAAATTTTGCCTATGCCATACTGAGTCCTCAGGACTGTCACCAGGACGAGACACACGGGAGATGCCATTTCTTCCGCCACAATCCTAGCCGTGAAGGGGCGTGCTCCCGCTCACGGGAGAGAACCTGTACGTGGCTCACATGTGGAATCTGCCTCTGGCCAAGGTTTAAAATTATTATTCTGGCATTTAGATAATGGAAGGGAAATAATAGGAAACTTGGTAAGAAAAACCACCCATTTGTAATTCATAATCTGACAATGGAGAGTTGCTTGTTAGCTGTGTTTAGGGATTGTGAAATTGGGGCAAATGATGTGATCTGACTTGTTTTCTAGGCAAAACCTATGCAAACACAAGATAATCAGACTGGTTTCCATTTTATTCTTAGCTGCACATACTTGGCTCCGCTCCCGATGACTTTGGTAGTCATTAGGGATGAGAGGGCTGTGCTTCACCGAAAATGCATTAGGACAAAAGGGTCCGCGCTAATCTTTCTCATCTTATCTGTCGCTGCCCGACTCACACAAAACAAACTCCATGAAGTCTAATCAAGTTTGCAAGCATAGAATGTTTTCCTGCCTACTGCATCTCAGCTCGCGCCATCTTTGACTATCTTCCACCCGTCTCCATCTATCAGAACCCTTCGTTTTCCCACAGGCCTGTGTCAGACTCTGCCTTTCGCCTTTGATTTTCCTCCCGCTGAATTACTTACTGCCTTGTGCCTTACCAGCCTGGGAGACCTAAGTCCCAGCTCTTTGTACAGCTTCCCTTATCTGGACGACATGGAGCAGATGTATGATTAAATGACTAGATGAAGACAGAACATTTCTCTTCTGATGTCACAATATTAAAATAGATTTAAAAGAAAATTATTGTACAATTTTCAGGTTATCACTCATACAAATATCTGAGTAGCGTGGAATTATTTTTAAAAAGTAAGTATAAAAGGAAGCTTCTGAATCCTCAGACTTGAAATGTTGAAACTAAGTGCTGACATGTTTTATGAGAGGCTTCTTTTCAATTTTTAGTTTTTTCAGAACAATCAATAAGAAAGGGCAAGTTCCTTCAGTGCTCATATTTGCACCCGCAAATGTAATCAAGGTTATTTCAAACTAGCCAGAAAATGCTACTTAATTATACAGTTAATAGAGTCACATTCTTTCTCTCATTAAAAAAAAAAAAAAGGAAGTTAATAAGACTGATCCTAAAAGCCCACAAGCCACTCTGTGCAGCTTCATGTAGACAGCACGTTTATTCGGGTTCTGGCTGAGGATGAAGGGGCAATGGATGGTACACTCAGAACAACATCACAAGACCTGGGCATAAGCTGCAGACACGACTCATTTTTTTTTCTCCTTCCTCCTTAACAAAGTGGCTGGGGGGTGGGGAGGGGGGGTCTACCTCCAGAGGCATTTCCATCAAACCCTTTATAGATCTTGGCTCCCTGGCTTCATCTAAGAAGCCAGGTCCATTTCCTGTGCTCAGACAGCACAGTAGTTCTGTGGCTCATAAAATTATGGCCCAACTTTCCCCTTTGTTCTAGCAAAAGACTTCCTTGGAGAAAGCAGTAATCCTTTAAAGCCTCCCAGTGCAAAGGTCTCTCCTGGCTTGTTTCCCCATCCCCATCCCCCAGAGGAAAAGCTCAGTCACATCACAAGGCGCGTCTCCTTTCCGAGCTGCACCAGGGCTCAAGGCTCCTGGTGAGGAAAGAAAACTGGTCATTTGAACATCCTTTCCTGGATCTGTCTGAAGTGTAGACAAGCAGCAAAGATGAATATTAATATGCCTTCCATCATCAAAAGCTATTGCATACCCAAAGGATGATAAATATTTTAATCAGTTTTCAGCTTGTCTGGCAGAAGTCAGTTTATTCCTCAGGGATTTTCCTAGTTCTGTGCCCAAAACCTGCCCAGTGCATGCCGCTTTCTCTGTATTTTGAAACTAACCACAACAGAGTTCAAGCTTTGCTACAGAAGTCATTTATTTTTGACATGATTTTACTCTATTAGATTCTTTTAAGAGTAAGGAACTCTAAGACATGAGTAATGCCAAGACACGAGACAAGGCACCTTCTTCGGCAGTAGCAATACAGTGACTCTAAGAAATTAAGGCCCACTTCTCTCATTTAAAAAAAAAGTCCCCATATTTACATAAGTCATTTGCCAGTGACTTCTCAATCTTCTTAGCTAAAAATGCCAAAGGCATGCAGCCTGCTTCTGTGCTTTCAACCTGAAGGAGAGGGAAAAGCCGCCGCCGCAGATGTCTGCCAGTGTTGTGCCGAGGGTCTGAGCAGAGAACCAACTCAAAAACACCCCTTTTAATTAGGAAGTAATTTTTAGGAAACTTAACAGAGGCCAGGCTTCCCCACACAGTGGGAAGGACCAGAACACTGACCGCACATCTAGCTCTTCCTTCTATAAGTGTATGGTAAGCACCTACTATGTGCCAGCCGGGGTCCCAGAGCTGGGATCCTAAGTAAAGCTAAGGGCTTCTCTGCTGCCGGGCCCAGTGGGGAGGAGTGCCTGGATGGAGTTGAGACAGACAATAAAGGAATTCAGTCTAATGATGAGAGGCTACAGAGCACACAGAGAGGACACGATCCTCTACAAGCAGCGGGAACTCAGAGAAACTCTCTCCAAGGACAAGAAAAGACAACGTGAAGTGAAGGAATGAGAAAAGCAAAGCAGAGAAAGAATATTCCAGAGGCAAAACAAACACAAAGACCCCAGCAGAAGTGTGGGTTCTGTGATTCTGAAAGCCACACAATGAAGATGGATTTCTGAGCATCACAGTAGGTCTGGACCAGGCCAGTGAAGTGAGCTGACTTACAGTCAAAGGAAGGTAACTGCAGATGGCTAAAGCTTAGGAGAAGCCCAAAGGCTGGTTACTAGGCAGTTCCCATGACTACAGTCTTTAGCCAAGCTGCTAGCATAGGTGGTGAAGGTGACTCAGGTGACGAGTGTATTTTAAAAAGAGAGCTTTCTCAGACTGGGAGCTCAATCAAGAGCACACTCAAGCTTGTGCTGAACGACTGGATAATACTAGTTGTTGACACTGGGAGAGAAGCCAGGGATTATCAGAATCGAGACTGGGATTTGATATATGTATGCTTAATTTGAAGCATTACTACAGGATGGTATTTACCCATCTATCTCAACTATTACACAGGTGCCCAAGAAATGACTCTCCAGTGCCAAGAAAATACTGATTTATTATAGGCACCAGCATATTGACCTATTCCCATTCTTTAAGAAGCTCACATGCATGTACAGTTTAGGGCAGTGGTTCTCAACCTTTCTAATGTTTCAACCCTTTAATACAGTTCCTCATGTTGTGGTGACCCCCCAACCATAAAATTATTTTTATTGCTACCTTATAACTGTAATTTTGCTACTGTTATGAATTGTAATGTAAATATTTTTTAGAGACAGGGGTTTCCTGAAGGGATTACGACCCACAGGTTAAGAACTGCTAGTTCAGGAAAGCAAATAAACTACAAACTTCTTAGTTCCCTAAAACATCTGTTAACATCTTATGACTAGCTGTGGGCACTTCATAATTCTTCACCTAAATTAACAATGCTTAAGTAACTATCAAGAACAACTATCCAAGCTGTGCAGTGGTGGTGCATGACTCTAATCCCAGCACTTGAGAGGCAGAGGCAGGTGAATCTCTGTGAGTCGGGGGCCAGCCTGGTCTACAAGACCTAGTTCCAGAACACCCAGGGCTGTTTCCTGTCTTGGAAAAAAAAAATCACCAGTTTGGAGTCCTACAACCAAAGAAGATACATCCAAACACGGGTCTTACTTCACTTTCAACGCTGACCTGGTAACTCCCTTTCTTATTTGAGAGCTAATTTTGTCAATCAATCAAAACCAAGCAGGAGATCATCTGTCTGAGCCTGTGATATACACTGAGGAAATGTTTACAAGTGAGATAGAAGATCACAGGTGGTCCCAGATGAGGCTGAACTCATGGAGAGAAAATGCAAAGTCAATCACAGTGTACCTGTTAGGAGAGGATGGACTCAAAAGCATCACTGACCAGCGATTACAGAGCCTTTTGGGACACAAAAAAGGTAGTGTATCATAGTTCCCTTTTCGAAAAATACAGTCTCACTATTTCTCAGAAGTCAAGGAGAAAGAGCAGGATGGTTGGTTATGCTACCCTGGAGAGATGGAAGTTGGAATTTCATGTGTTCCCATAGTTCTCAGAGAAGCGAGGCTTTTAGCAGTTTGAGCACATTTCTCCATAGGGACACTTTTGCAAAGTATGACAAGATTCCCAGTCCTAGCCCACAAGTATTCAGCACTCAGTGGGCGGGAACAGTGCAATGGCAGCTTTGTGCTTCCAACAGCAGAGAGTGCCTAGGCTCTAGAGCAGAATGGGGGTGGGGCAGAACCTCGATCAAACACCTCTAAGCAAGGGAGGGCAAGCTAACCCCTGGAATCCCTATTTCAGGTGCAATGTGGGGTCAACAAGTTCTCTCAGGAGATCATTATAACCATGTACTTCAGAAGGGGACAGTTTTAGGGACTACTCATTAAACTTAGGGGTTAAAACAGCAAAAATCTCGATAATATTCCAAATAAATGGCACAGATCCCGGGAAAGGTTGGTTCCTTTTCAAAACTGTGGGCTTGATGTCTGCCTGTCCATCCATCCATCCATCCATCCATCCATCCATTCATTCATTCATTCATTCATTCATGTGTGCATGCATTACTTCATTTTCTACACTACGATTCATCTAGGGCACTGAGAGGTTTATTTTTCAGTCAGGTGAATGACAGACTAGAGAGAAACCAAACACTCCACCAAGCCATCTGAAAAAGGACTTGGGGTGCGGGGAGAAGGTATCTTATATATTAGCCTTTGTCTTTCCTGGGAAAATGGAAATTCCTGACACACCAGTCTGGCATCCGGGTTTCTGAATTCACACGTGCATGTTATGGCCTGCTTGTCAGAGCAACCCAAAATAAATTCTAGCAGCTGAGGCTACCACAGTTCCCTAAGGAAAAGTGATAGGGCTTTTACTCCCTTTACACAGATTTGAATTTCAGAGTAGTTAGAAACATTTGAATCAAAAGAATTCACCTTTTTTTGTGTGTGTGGGGGGGGGCTGTTGTTATTACTGTTTTTCTTTTTTCCAAATAGAGTGTGTAAAAATCATGTATATGAGCCATGCATGTGTATACTTAATGGAGATAAACAAATGCTCTGGTGTCAAAGCTACCGTGGAAATCCCGGCTGATCACCCAGGTTTCCTTTCTATACACTAACTGGAGCTAAGAGAGATGGCACACTTCCCCGTGGCCTGTCCTAACTCCTGTCACATGTGCTCCATTTCCTGCTGTGTTCGGAACAGAAGCTGCAGCTGGGTCCTCTGAGCGTCCTGCACATCCTAGCACCGGGCACCAGAAGCTCTGCGCACACTGCTCGCGCAAGGGTTAAGAACAGAAGTCTACCACTGGCCGGCTCTGATGTTCCTTGAGATATTGTCACTGGATGTATCCTCAGTAGAATTCTATTCAACACCTCTGTCTTTAAGTACAAAGCTGCAGGCTGTAGCAGCTTTAAGAAACATAAGTACCCCTTTTTTTCTGCACACAGTATCTGTGTGTGAAATTCTCTAAAGGGGTTTAAGTATTTACCCTGAACACTATCAGCCGCTCTCTAAATTTTTCCTTATCCAGTTGCAAAACACTTCAAAGAGAATCACAAACACGGGCTTCTCTGCTTCCCATGCACAGTCTGTTTGGGAGGCTTAAGTCTGAATTCTCTTAGAATTGTAATTTTTTTCCCAAAAAATGACAGGATACACATACTTTTAAAAAATCATCATTAAATCTGAACAATGAAGGGGTGTGAGCGGGAGAGGGGGGTGTTCTAAGAGAAACTAAAAAAAATATCGATCAAGAAAAACCTAAAACATGTTAGAAAGAAGGTCAATGCTAAATAAATTACACATAAGACCTCCTCCCTCCCTCAAGAGTGTTTGCTTTTAGAACAATATAGTTGTGGGAAATTGGAGTTTAGGGGTGGGTTCAAAGAACCAAACTCCAGTGTCTTGAGGATCACCAAAAATGTAAGCCAAGGACTGTGGATTTTGTGGCTGGAAGTAACTTGTTTCTCTTTCCCCCCAATTTCCAAAGATAAATACAAAGGCCCTAACACACTGTGTTCCAGAATTTGAATTATTGGGTGCTTTTAACTGTTTAACCTGCTTCCAATCTGGGCTTATCTTGAGACACTCAGCAATGTCCCAGTCAAAAGAGGGAGAGAGGAATTTAAATCTTAATTGAAAACCACCAGACATTTCATACCAGATCTTAAATTACTATAATATACTCTGCTTCTAAATTAGAAATCCTGACCCAAGGGCTAGAGAGATGGCTCACTGGTTAAGAGCTTATGGGGCTCTTGTAGAGGATCCAGGTTCAAATCCTAGCACCCGCCTGGCTGGCTCAAACCACCTCTATCCGGCTCCAGGAGACCTGATGCTTCTGGCCTCCAAAGGCACATGCATCCATGTGCACACATCCATGCATGACGATACACAGAGTTAAAAATAAATATAAAAATGAAGATAAAAAATGCTGATAAATGGGAAACAATATTATGCTAGTACATGTAATTTAGTATTCACTGGAATACTTATGGGGCTATGTGTGTGTGTGTGTGTGTGTATATATATATATATATATATATAATATCTAGGTAAATTCACCATTAATATGAACCCCAAATAGTTATCTATAATTTATCATTATATCCCTCATGACCCTGAAAATCTTTAATTTAGGAGAAGTTTTAAAAAGAATTGACTTTGCTATTATCCAAAGTCAATTATATACTTGATATATATTTTAGTACATACGAAGCAGCCTTGTTCCTGGGTTCACGTATGAAGAATTTTATCCACAGCTGTAGAGACAGCTTCATCAAGCTCTCCCGAAACAACAAACTGCTCTCCAGCTCCCTCCCTCCCTGTATCTGTGGGCTCACAAACAGGGGACCCTGTCCCTGCAGCGGCAGGCTGCCTCCAGAACAAGGTTCCCTGATGATTTATGCAGACCACAATGACAAGTCAAGAGGCATGACTCACCTCGGAATTAAACCATTATAAATAACTTGTCAGGGACGCCTTTACAGCTTGAAGAACATTTCTCTCTTAAAACTTTAACAACAAGATCCTGGTTATGTTATGAAATGAAACACCCACTCATTTTCCACATCTCCCTGTTCTCCTGAGCCAAATTTTAACATAAATGGGCAAATTAAATGTAGCCTATTGCTTACCTAACACAATTATATGTTGCATTTTACACTGATTCAAAACGGATACATTAAAATAATACTGCCTTGGTTCCTACCCTCTGCAGCCGGCAAAGGTTATTAAGGGCAATCGTCATGCACAGGGCCTGCTACTGTAGCACCAGGGACAGTTGGGACAGGAAATGGCTCAGAACACAGAGGATGAGCAAGAGCCACTTTCTCCCGACAGAGAAAAAGCAACAACAGAATGCATGAAGAAATCCCCGCAGTCCATAAATCATCGGCTTCTCTCGGTACTTCCTCGGGATGCTGGGCTGGAATAATTCCACTGGATTTTACCAAGTGGAGGTTTTTAAGGTCAAAAGGAAATGAATAAATGTCATCAATTTAGAGGATTTCACACCCAGCATTCTTTTCAGTCTCCTCGTGAATTTGATAGTGTTAAAACATTTTTATAGGTAAAATAAATGTCAGTTTTGCAAAGAGCGATACCAGCCCCTGGGAGACAAATGGCTATCCACTGGATCTCGGGCCACGGCGTGACTCGCTGCCTCACTGGAGACCTCAGCTTTTCATCCCCCTCTTCAGCCGGCAAGAAAAGCTTGCATGGCTTCTTTCAAATGATAACTCTCCTATCCCAAAGAGTCTCCTCAGAATATGATAATCTTGGATGAGAGGTAGTGGGGATGGTTGAAAAAACTAAAATACAAATATGTGAATAGTGCCCAGTGTTAGAAGACTTCTTGAGTGCAGAGCAAAGAAGGCAAGAAAGGCTCGACCTTGGTACAAAGGGTCAGGCTGCTCTGGGCTCGGTGCTCAATGAATTCACAAAGTAATATTCAGGGGAGATGTGAGGTTTTATCAGAATGTCATTCGAATATAAGGTTTAACATTTACATCACAAGAGCAGGCACGGAGTAAAACTGTCCTCCAGGAGAGAAATGGCAGGAGAATGTGCCAGAGCAGAGTGCGCCTGCTGAGCGAGGGAGTGGGCAGCAGAGGCCTGGGGAGTTTATGTACAGTTGACTAAACTGTCTGAAGTACGAGGCTGGTTAGAACATGTGAGGTGTTACCACTAACGGAGGAATAGCTATTTCAAAACTCACTTCCCATTCTCCTCTAGGTTTCTGGAGACCGTCCCTCCCTCCCAATCCCATGAGAAAAAGGACAGAAAGACGGAGAGAAACAACACTCGCCTCTCCCCTGGTGCAAGGGCCACCGAAGGCTGTTTACTCATAAATGGAAGGGGGGAAAGTAATGCATGCAGTGTCCACAGTTTTAGGTCCTATTTCCTCAATGAAAAAGATAGAAGATAAACTGTAGAACAGACAAAGTGCAGTGATCAAAGGCATCTTTCCACAACACTCACATTACTCAATAGCTCAAAAAAAAAAAAAGAAACCCCAGAAAGATAACAAAGAATCGCTCCTCTGAAATCATAACAATTTGGAGTAATTTATTCCCTAGAAGAAAAGTCTGAACATCCAGAAATGCCCTTTCGATTAGCTTAATTCCACAGAATCCAAATGTGCACCAAACACCGCACTTTTGATGTGAAATTGCTGTTGAATTTGTGAACCCACAACTGATTTCCTGTGTTATGGAATCCTGGATATTACAGTTAACTTGAAGCAACAGGGATAATTCTTGGCAGTTAATGGGACATTTATATGCATTTTCCTGAAAGGCGGCATCTTGGGACTGCCAACAGGCAGCTCAACATTGCCCCCTACTGCTGACAAGTTTAAGAAAGCTGGAGAAGGGCTGACAGCCAGACTCCCCCTGGCCAATGATTTCACCCCCCATACCCAAATACCACGTGGCTCTGCACTAGAGCTACCCAGCCAGGGATTCTTTCTAAGATTGGTCTCTGCTGCGTCTTCCAACAGCAAAAACAACTTATCATGAGTTTATTAGAAATCTTTTGTAAAAGCTCAAGTATTGTTCAGCTTAATTTAGAACTTGGTCCAAACCTCCATTCTGCTGATAATTATACGGCTGCGGTATTCGGGAGAGACACTGAATCACTGATTTTTTTTTTTTTTATAACAGAAAAGTTAAAGAATGCTCCACCAAGTACAAAGAACTGCACTCTGGAAAATTCCCTGGATTGCTGCTCCTTGTAGTATTTTTCTGGTATGAATACAATAAATAGAAGATACTTCCTTTAACTAATGTGCCACTACTACCAAATGTGTACATACACATATGGAGACTACACCGTCCACACTCGTATCTACCAAATGTGTACATACATATATGGAGACTACACCGTCCACACTCATATCTACCAAATGTGTGTGCACATATGGAGACTACACCGTCCACACTCGTATCCACCAAATGTGTGTGCACATATGGAGAGACTGGCATCCATCTACACTCGTATCTTTTCAATGAATAAGCATCACTGTGTGATCACAATAATAAAACCTTCACTGCTTCACTGGGGGGGGGAAGATGCTCCTAAATGAAAGGAATAAAAACTTTTTAAAAATTATTTTACAAAATGACTGAGTTCTCTTTTATTTGTTTCTAAGATTTCATTATCCTTCTGTATTTGCATTGCTTTCATTGGTTGAATAAAGAAACTGCCTTGGTCTTTTGATAGGTCAGCCCTTAGATGGGTGGAGTAGACAGAACAGAATGCTGGGAAGAAGGGAAGAGTGGCAGATGCCATGAATCTCTGGCCTGAGACGGATGTAGGTTAGAATCTTGCCGGTAAGCCACAGTCACGTGGTGATACACAGATTTAATAGAAATGGGTTAATCAAGATGTGAAAGTTAGCCAATAAGAGGCTAGAGTTAATGGGCCAGGCATTAATTTAATTAATACAATTTCTACATGGTTATTTCAGGGGCTAAGCTAGCTGGGCGGCTACAATTTACAACTTGATCAAATTATAATTTTTTTTCTTTTTTCCTTTTTTTCTTTTCTTTTCTTTTTTTTTTTTTTAGACAGGGTTTCTCTGTGTAACAGCCCTAGCTGTTCTGGAACTCACTCTATAGTTCAGACTGACCTTGAACTCACAGAGACTCACCTGCCTCTGCCTTCTGAGTGCTGGGATTAAAGGTGTGCATCACAATCACCTGGCTCAAATTATAATTCCAAAGTCAGGCTGATATCTAAGAATCAGGCCTCAGCAGCAAGCAGAATTCTAAAAACATACATAAAATGGGCACTATCCAAATTTCTATGCATATCCTATAGAAACGGCATTTTCTACCCAGGCTTGACCAGAGCTAGCCAGGCAGAAAGAACTCTTCATCACCACCAACCTGGCAACACAATGCTGTTCTGCACTAACTCGGGGCTTTGGGGAAATTGATCTTTGAGACTATAAATACATTACAAGGGTAATAGTGTTCTTTCCCCAGACACCGATCCTTGCGAAGGATCTCAGAGATCTGCATTCGGATTCATGGTTTTAAGCTGAGGCCTTCATATCTGTAACTTGGTATTTTCATTATTGTAAAACAGGGGTTGCAAAGATATTATGTTAACATCTTTATCAAAACAATAACACTAAATGAGCAGGCCAAGTGAACTCCTTTGGAGGTGAGACAGGTTTCAGCAGGGGCTATGACTATGGCTTCATAGGTTATATTTATCTTTTAATTCATTAAACCGTATGCATGATGCTTGTTTAGCTTCCTGTACATCAACTACAGGTCCATAAAGCTGTCTGAAAAACATGTGTGGGGACTGGCAATCACTGGGCACCCTGCAGATGAGCCCACTGCTCTCAGCACTCTTCAGATCCTCAAGTGTCACTCTCTAGAGGTCAACGGCTTTTACCACCTCCCTCCGCATTCCAAAGTCAAGCACTTGGAGGCAGATCAGTGAGCCGACAAAGGGCCAGAAGCCTACAGCAAGTCTTCTAGAGTTTAAATCCCAGCTCTCCCACCTACTAGCTGGTGACCTTTGGGCTCCTATCTCCTGATATGTAGAAGTGAGCATAAAGTCAAACCTATCCCACAGGGTCTTCACAAACATTAAGTGACAGCAATCTTTAGTACTCATAAAAATACCATGCAAGCATTTACTGTTGTCATTGCTATCCAAGTGGAGGCTTATCAAGTGGCTTCCGCCTGCCACCTAGCTGATACAGTCCATGTTCTACATACCATAAATGCCCTGATTTTTGATCTTGCTTTCACAGTCCCAAGACCTAATGTCCCTCCGCCATTAGCCTACTCCATTCCCTCTTCTCCACATGGTCTCTAACCAGATCAGCACCTTCACAACAGTCCCAGAAGTAATGACCTGAACCTGATACTGATCTGAACCATGGAGGTCAGAGGACAACTCGAGAGTCCACTTTCTCCTCCCATGATGTGGAAGATATCCCAGAGACAGAACCCAGGTCGCCAGGTTTGGTGGCAACTGTCTACCTTCTGAGCTATCTTGCCAGTCTGTGACTTTTTTTTTTCCAACTGCCTGGTTTGATTTCAGCTGCAGTAATATGTGGTGGCATCCACACTTCTCCTTCCTAAATCCTAGGTTATGGTGACTAAAGGCATGCGCTTTGCAGCCTGGCAACCTGTGCTTCAATCTATCTCCACCATCTGCTTAGTGACCGCGGACAAGAACTTAACTCCTCTATACCTCAGATTTCAGACCTGTACATCAGGGCTCACAACGCCGTCGACGTCAACTGTGGTAGGAAAGCCCTCTGAATAGTGGTTGGAGCGTAAGAACAAATGAAAGCTGCACCTGCTGTTGCCCTACTCTCAGACTGGAGCAGAATGCCTTCTGTGGAGACTATCAGAAATGTTTCCGGAAATTAGCTGAGGCTTTGGCGACAAAATTGCAGACTGTTCCCATTCTCTAACAGGGAATAACCTACCACGATCATGTAGGTTAACAACATATACATTTGCCCGTGACGGTTAGCTGAAGACCTGCATGGTGCAGTGCCCCAGAGAAGGTGGTCAGACCTCAGGCACTTACCACACTCTCCATCTTCTTCCACAGCTCCTCCAGCTGAGTCATGGGTTCAGACCACCAATCAGTGCAAAGTTTGTTCCGATTGCCTTGAAACCAGAACTGCCTCAGCCACTCAAACTCGACCTGTGAACCGGAACAAGAAAGCAGTGTCAGAATGTCCTTGTGACAGACCAACAAGGACAGTGACTTCCCCACTCAAGTCTCCTTTGGCAGCTTCATAGAAGAGGTCGAGAATGGTGAGAAAAGCCTGGCTAACTAGTTCCCAACACATCCTGGCATCTCCAGAGCTTTCTGCAAGCCAAGAAAATGGAAGTCTTAGAGTTGAGGTCCTGCTAGGATGACAATCCAGGCCAGGTTACGTGTTTTAGGCAGATACAACAAACATTCAGATCCTGGAGTATAAGTGGCCTCCACTGAGTATGATGGAAAGTCACAACCAAGCAATTAAACATTTTTAGTAAAAGCTAAGAAGGCAATGACACAGGCAGATATTAAGAGTATCACGTGTCAACTTCTTAGAAAAGAAAGAACTTACCCAAGGGCCTGGAGGAGCTGGTGATAATCTTAGCCACATAAGCAAACAATATATAATTAGTTATAGAGGCATTCAACCTCCTCCACAGCCATTAAGGTTCTCACTTGTTGACTCAGTAAGGGCTGATCGCAATAGGCAAACAGTAGCAAAGATAGAAGGCACTGATTTACGTTCTTTTCTGGGAAGCTAGGGAGCTGTGTGTGTTGACCACCTAGAGGCTCCTACCCACAGGATGACACAGCTCCCACCACTGCCCCTTCCTCAGGCTCGGTCCTGTGGCATAGGCAGAGCTCCAGCTAGAATACTAATGGCGGAAGTGGAAACCCAGGGTTAAGTCAAACATCCCCGACTTCCCCATTTCTGGATTTTGGAAGGACAGGTCTCAAGACTAGAGAAACACAAGAAGACTGTAGACATTTTGCTGTCAAACTGAAGACAATATGGCAGAACGGGATTATGAGTTGAGAAGATGAAAATCAGGTCCCGGAGACAGTCCCTGACTGGATGAACTATCTCCACAGCCCCTTTCCAGTCAGCTGACTCAGGTTTAGTTGTCTGATCCTTGCAATGGAAACAGTCTGAACACACAGAGATCAGAGTGTGACCAGCACTGGGCAGACAAGTCTTCCATGGCTTGTCTTCCCCTTGAACATCAGTTGGTATCATCAGGACAGAACTCCATCTCACCCCAAAACTCCTTTGACTTTGGCAGCAAGTCTAGCACTGTGCCATGGTTGTCTGCTTTGCAGAGTGATCACGTTCCACACACAGAGCTAAGTTATTATCACCATCACCTGTGACCACGGAGGACTGCAGGTCGTTTCTCCACGCTGAATGTTCAAAAAGCAAACAAAAAGCAACTTGTGAAGATTAGCAATGGTGAAAATGGCCCAGGTAAGAAACTGGAGAAGACCTAGTCTAATGAAAGGTTTTGGTTTACATTAAATCAATGTTTGTTTGATGTGTAGAACCGATTTCAGCTAAAGCTGTTTAAACAAAACAGGAATGTGGGCAACATTAAGACAGTTGCTAAACCTTATCTGTGGCATTAAAAGACAGTGGTTGACAGAGGTAAATCTGAGTAGTTTGAAACCAGAATAAATACGACCACAGTTCAACTTCAAGGGAGATCCAGGTTTAGCAACACATTTACTACAAGGGAAAAGAGAGTCTTTTAATGGGTTCCTCGTGAAACTAGTCATGGACAGAGCAGCTTGACAGGCAGCAGAGACTCAAGCCTTAAGTCAGGGAGAGGAGAAGTGGTTTCCGACAGCTTCTCAAGCCTTGGGTCGGTTATTTCCACTGAAGAGGACTGAGCTTGGATGCAGCAAGATGGCGTGAGGGGGACTCTGCCACAGGACAAGAGGGCGGGAGGGGGACTCTGCCACAGGACAAGAGGGCAAATGCAGAGTCCCGGCCATGCTCAGAAGAAAAGCTTCTCTTCACCCTCAGGCACCTCGGGACCATGGCTCAGAGGATCAGGAAGCTTGTTGCCAAGGCCACCAACCTGAGTTTGAGCCCTGATGGTGGAAGGAGGAAATTGATTCCTCTAAACTCCTCACACATGTTATGGCGCAAGCCCTCCTGAATCCCAAGAGAAAAATAAACGTAACTTCTGTTTTTAAAGAATCAGGGTTCTGGATGTTCAGGGAAAACGGAAGACTAGAAACTGCCTCCTTGTAATGGATAAATTCCCAGCATTGATGACCTACCAAAGTTAAATCAAGACATAAAACAACTTAAATTCATAAAAAGCAATGGGAGTGATGAGATACAAAAAGTGTCTCCACAAAGAGAAGCCCAGAACCCGGATGAATTCACAGTCAAAACTTTGAGGGAAGAGCTAACACCAGTGTTCCTCAAACTGTTCGTAAATCACAAAAACAGAAAGGGAAGGCAGGCTGCAAAATACAGTGAACAAAGTCAGCATCACCACAATCGCAAAACCAGAGAATAGCAACAAAGGGCTATAGATCAAACACACTGATGAACATAGACACGAATTTCTTAATAAATTTGTAAATTCTTTACAAATCGAATTCAAGAACAAGTGAGGACAATCATATACCATGACCCATGACCAAATTGTTTCTATTCCAGGCATGCAAGGATGGTTCAACATATATAAATCAAGATGCAACAAAGCACATGAACCATGTTGGGCACTGGGTTATCAGTAGATGCAGACTAGGCCTTTGACAAAGTCCATGTTCCTTCATAATAAAATTCTTGATTGAACTACAAATAGAAGGAACATATCTTAGCATAATAAAGGCTATATAGCACAAAACTATAGCCAATATTACACTAAATCCTCTAAAATCAGACAAGGTTCCCACACTCTCCACTCTTACTTGGTATAGTGTTTCGAATCTTAACTAGAGAAATAAGGCAAGAGAAAGAAGGAAAAGGAATTCAAATAGAAAAAAGAAAGAAAGAAAGAAAAGAAAATGACTTCTATTTACAGTAAACTTAATCCTGAACCTAAGGGTTCATAAAGACACCTTAGAAAACTCTTCCACCTCCTAACTGCTTTTTGCCTTGAGGAAGGACAGGAATTCAACACAGAAATCCACAGTCCTAAATACCTCTAACTTGCCAAGAAAAAAATAAGGGGAAAGCTCTATTCATATTTTTTTCAAGATATATTTATTTATTATATATATAACACTCTGCCTGCATGCCAGAAGAGGGTACCACATCTCATTACAGATGGGTGTGAACCACCACGTGGTTGCTAGGAATTGAACTCCCAGGACCTCTCTGGAAAAGCAGACAGTGCTCTTAACCTCTAAGCCATCGCTCCAGCCCTGCTCCATTCATAATTTACCTTCCTTCCTCATCAGAGGGGTATAAGATGTCTACAATGAAATAAGACACTAATGAAAGAAATTCAAACAATTAGAAGATGGGAAAAAAAACCCAATACTCATGGATTGGCAGGATAGAGTGAAAATAGTCATATTACAAAAAGTTACCTACAAATTCAATACAATTCCAATAAAAGTCAAATGATACTATTCACAGAACTAGAAAAAATTCTAAAATTCATACAGAAGCACAAAATACCCCCTTAAGCCAAGAACAATCCTAAACAGAATAAGCAATGCTCAATGAATCACAGCATATAATCTCAAAGTATACTAAAAAATCATAGTAACAAAAATGCCTAGCAGTAACACAAAAGCAGATCAATGGAATTAATAGAGTACCCAGAAATAAAGCCACACAACTGGGACCAACTGATCTCTTACAAAGATGTCAAGAAGACACATCAGAAAAATGACATCCTCTTCAGTAACAGTGCTGGGAAAATTGAATATCCAAATGTAAAAGAAAGAAACAAGATTTATATCTTTCTCCATGGACAAAAGTCAGTTCAAAATAGACCAAAGACCTTACTTTGTAGACTTGAAACTCTGAAAACGCAGAGAAAGGCAAAACTCTTCAGAATATAGACATAGGCAAGGACTTTCTGGAAAAGACCTTAATAGCACAGAAAATAACCCTAAGAATTATCAATGAGATTAAATAATATTAAAAAGCTTTTGCACAGAGAGAGAAACAATCATAAAGTAAAGAGACATCCCACAAAACAGGAGAACAATATTTGCCAAATAAACACCCAACAGGGCATTACCACCTAGACTCCAAAAGATCTCCAAAAACTAAATCCCACAAAAGCAAATCATCAAGTGAATAAATGGAGTGGAATAATAGAGTTCTAAGGGAAGAAATATAAGCGCTAAATACACACTTGAAAAAGCATTCAACATCCTTAGCCATGAGCAAAATGCAAATTAAAGCCACCTAGGAATTCCATTGCAGACCAGTTACCAAGAAAACAAATAACAACAATGAGGGTGAGGATGTGGGACAATCAGAACTCTATTGTTGGTGGGAATATAAGTGGGTGCAGTCATTGTGGAATTAATATGGAGGTCCCTCAAAAAGCAAAACTGGAACTAACACAGGATGCAGGTATACCACTCCGAGATGTTTATGTAAAGGACTCTAAGTGAGCACACTATAGAGATACCTGCACATCTGTGCTTAATGCCACACTATTCACAACAGCAAAGATCTGGAACCAGTGTAGCTGTCCAAGAAGAGATGAAAAGATTAAAAAAAAAATGCGGGTATATATACAGTGGAAATTTACTCAGCTGTAAAAAAGACTTCAGTCATGGCGTTTTCAGGAAAATAATGGATCTAGAGATCATTATGCTAAGCAAAAGAAACCAGACAAAAGTAGAGGAGAATTTAGCTAACAAATCTATATGGATGTTTCTATATGTGCATTCATACATACATACATGACTGGCAATGGAAGAGACTATGAGACAGGAAGAGCTCTACAGGAAAGCCTTAAACAGGAGAGGGCAATGGTGTTTGTGTGACTTGAGAACCAGGACTATTTGGGGAGACAAAGGGGAACAGAACAAAGCAGGAGGGAAGGACAGTGGAGGTCAGTGAATGGTTGAATAACAATAAATGTACTAACATATACATATGAATGTCACAATGAAGCCTTTATTTGTAAGCTACTTAAAAACAATTAATGCTGTGGAGGAGGAGGCTGCAGAGAAGGCGGTGGTGGCAGTGGTGCTGAAAGGACGGCTCTAAGTCTGCACAATGGCACTACCTTCCTAGGCTAAGGGAGGTGGGTAACAAGGCCAACCTGGACTACACAGCTAGACCTGAGTCAAACTGGAGGGGGAGATGGGAAGGAATAAAGGAAGTGGGAGGAAATGGGGCTGGGGAAGTTGGGGGGGGGGGTGGAGATAAACAACAGAGTAGAATTAATTTGAAAATTCCATCACGATCTTTGTGAGTTCGAGGTCAGCCTGGTCTACAAGAGCTAGTTCCAGGACAGATTCCAAAGCCACAGAGAAACCCTATCTTGAAAAACCAAATAAAATAAAATAAAATAAAATTCCATCATGAAACCTAAGTCCCTGTAAACTAATAAAAATAATCATAAACCTAAAATACAATAAAGATTAAAAAAAAAAACTAACACTATTTCCACTAACAAAAACAGTCTTAAAAACACAAATTGATAAAAGAATTAGAGTTCTGAAGTCAGTGTGACGTGGGCTGTCTACAGAAGGGCTATGCCCGCTGTAGAGCAGGGATAATCATACAGGTTTGTGCTGAGCTTTCAATGCCTTTGTAAGGAACTGCCCAGTATATGTCAGATTCTTGCCAGAGACGAAGAATACTAGCTAGAGAAGACCACAAGCCCAGAACTTTCTATTTCTAAGCACCTCACAGGCCTAGAGAGTTCTCTGAGCGGAAAAGTTTTTAACCATGCTGGCTCACACCCTACCCTCTCCATGCCTGTCAAGAAGGTCTGCACTGAGGGCTCACTCCAGGCAGGCTTTCTGGCTGGCTGAAGCAGAGTCAGGGATGCCACATTTCTGTGGACACCAGGTCCAGTGTGTATACATTTTACTTAATGCTATGTATGACCTGACCTTTTTTCTTCAATGTTGGGGGTGGAAGATCACAGAATTTTAATCAAATGCCATCTTGTCTAGTTCCCTCATTACTACGAGAATTTTTACCCCTCAAACGCTGGGGATGGGAAAGTTACGAGGGTAGGTCTGCACAAAAGCCAAGGAGTCAGGTCTTATTACTGCAGACCTAAACCAAAACTCAAAGTGTAGGCATACTGAATGACCTAGAGAGTTCTAATCATATTAGAAGCAGGGTCTCCATATTTCTCTAGAGAACAAAACCTGCAGAGGAAGCTAAGAGCTAGCAGAGCAGAAAGAAAAGACAAGCCACCAGGAAAGCAAAATGCAGATAAAAAACAGAAAGATTCCACAAGTGACATGGGTCCCCAAAGACAAGAACAGCAGAGACAACATGGACTAGCTCCGTGAGGGACTCTGCGGTCTTCTCTTGCTCACGTATGAACCAAATTGGATGATTTCTGACATGCACAGATGAAGACAATTATTCAACCTTCTGAGCAATTTCCATCCACAATCAAATGAAAGTCCATGGGTAGAAGAAGGTGGACCGCAGCCTGGAGTCCCACAGATCACGAAAGGCCTTCTGCATCTTCAGGGAACCATGAAAGCAAGTGCACAGTGGCTTCAGGGTCATGGACACAACCCAGAAGACGGCGTCCATACCGTCATACCTATACATGCCTTCTCCACAGAACAGCCAAAGGAGATTAACCAAGTTCGGCTCTCGCCCAGAAACACCAAGGGAATATGTGAAGGGGAAAGAAACAGGATCCATCTGTCTGTCCGAATCTCAGTCCGTGAGCACTCGGGCGATGTGAAGCAAAAATCACAGCAGCTAGTGATGGCGGTGCACACCTGTGATCCTAGCACTCAGACAGCTAAAGCAGAAGACTGAGTCTGAGACTAGCCTGAGCTACACAGTGAAAGTCTATCTCGAAAAAAAAAAAAAAAAAAGAAGAAACATTCCAAAATCATATTTCAAAACCACTCTCACCACATCGCCAGCAGTCCCATATGAAGGTAAGCAGCGAGCGCCTGCTTTTTCTCCGCCATGTTTGCTTAGACTCTTAATTTGGCCCCAGGTCAGGCAATTGGTTTGCTCATGAGGCTGTGCCCATGTCCTAAGGGACATATGTATGCCCCACCACACAATCTGCACTGTTCTTCAGCACTGAGGTCACCAGAGCAGGGTGTGCTTGGCTACAGCTACACAAACACACATGAAGCCATTCCAGAGCAGCTTGAGAGAGGAGGCAGGAGCAGAAGAAACAACCGGGAACCCATGTTACCCACTGTGTCACCTGCAGGAGAAACTTGCCAGAAGGTTGTTAGGTTTACAACACACTAGTTAAAGAAAGAAATGGACAACTTGATAATAAAGAGGGGAATTCTGCTTAAAAATGAATTTAAATCTTTTCTCTGTATCTTAAAACAGGGATATTAAAAAATAAAACACTGCCTTCTTATGACTGAAGTTCCCATGTTGCCTTGCTAGAAAACAAGTCATTGCAAAGTCCAGATGGCTTCAAAATTTCCAAAGTGCTTCATTATGATTAGCCCAGCAAAGACACATGGCCTTGGAGGAAGAAGAAGAAAACAACAGAAAACCAGGTAACCACTGAGAATACAGGGCCGTGGGCAAGCCAGCCCCATCCAGGCCAGCTTGTAGGAAAACAGAACAACTCCTAATGACTAGTGGACACAAACATAACCTTGAAGTTAGGATGGCTTTGGTACCTGGGAGAAGAGGGGGTAGGGGCCGTGATAGGCTCAGGGGATATTTACTTACAAGACTTTTTATCTGTTCACCTGGGCAAACCCTCAAGGGCCGTCCTATCTCCCTGATACAACGTCAAAGCGGCTGTCCAGTTTCTGTGGCAGATGGATTCTGATGGCAATAATGTGCTGTGTAGTTTTCTAGTTTCCACTGGATATAACAAAACACCATGGCTCCATATGACCGGAGAAGATGGTGAAATGAAATAGCAAACGTGCACGATAGAGTCAGCACCCAGTTTGCTGACCTGACTCTGAAAGCCATGAAGTCTTTCAGAGAGTAAGTGAATACCTGGATCAGAGATCCTGTACAAAGATGAAGAGCCATGAGGTCATCGGGCCCAAAACACATGGTCTCAAGCAGTTCTAGCTACAAGCACCATCTCCAACGGAGACACTTATGAGGCACAGTGGGAAGGAAATCCGGCCCTAAGTTTAGCTATAGCACAAGGCAGCCATAATTCTCTGAAAGGCAGAGTGGTTTTGTTTTTTTGTTTTGTTTTGTTTTGTTTTGTCTTTGGTTCTGAGGATTCTGATGCAGTTTTCCAAAGTGTAGAACAGCTCACAAGACATGGAAAACCTTTTAAAAGCTATGACAAGATCTCTGATGTCTATGGGTAAAGACACTGTTTCTTGTCTGCTCAGGCTCCTTCAATGGCTATTTCCCTCATAGTAAAAAGAAGGGCTGCTGTGCTTAGGAGGCCCTCAGGATCTATACATCTGCTAACACTGTCCGTGTGACCCCACCCCCTACAACTGGTAGCCTCACACCCTCCCTCACACTGCTGCTGAGCTGTCCCATGAACGTCGAGCATTCCCTGCCTGTGGTCTTTGTAGTAGTTGCTCCTTCTGCTTGAAATGCCCCTCCTCCCCCCACACATAGCTCACCCCCCTTTTCTTCTTTCCTGTAGACAGAAGTTTCTGTCCTGCCTGGTCCTGCTGCCATTCAGTTCCCAAATAAACACACAGAGGCTTATATTAATTATAAGCTGTCTGGCCTATTGTTCAGGTTTATTCTTAACTACCTCTTGCAACTTCAATTAACCCATAATACTTATCCATGGTTAGCCACATGGCTTGATATGTTTTCTCAGTAAGGCATTCTCATCTTGCTTCCTCTGCTTCTGGATGTCGACTGCATCTTTGCCTTTCCTCTTCCCAGAATTCTCCTAGTTTGGTCGCCCCACCATACCTCCTGCCTGGTTACTAGCCAATCACCATTTCATTAAACCAATATGAGTGACAAATCTTTATAGTACAAGAGCATTATACCACAGCACTTTCCAGTAAAGATGCACGCTCTCTGGCTCTTGCCATCTCCTTGTTCTGTTTGTTGTTAGTAGAATTAGCAACGTCAGCACACCATATACTTTACCCGTATTCTGTTTCTTGTTTCTCTTCTCCATATACTAGAACGTCTGTTTTCTTTACCAGTTTACCTTAGTGCAACCAGAAGAGGGCCTGGCGCAAGCTCAGTGATCATCACTTGCTTGACTGACAGGATAAGCAGCAGTGTCTTGGTTCAGGCTTTCCACCAGTTCTCATTATGTTATGAGATTGCTTAATCATGAGATTAAGTTTGAGATTGCTGGACCGTTTTTACTATTCTCTACCACCTATTAATCGTTATGTCTTTATCTGAGGTATAATTTATTCATAATAAAATCCATTCATTTGAAGTATAAAAGTCAATACTGTTTTTAACTTATAAAGTTGCATGATCATTATCACAAATCTCCTTAGCATGTCAGAAGGGTACAGGCTTAGCCCCTTCTCTCTGTAAGAGTGCAGGCTTAGCATCTTCTCTCTATTAGGGTACAGGCTTAGTGCCTTCTCTCCATAAGGGTGCAGGCTTGGCACCTTCTCTCTATAAAGGTGCCTGCAGATGAGGGTGCGGGCTTAGCGACTTCTATGAGGGTGCCTGCAGATGAGGGTGCGGGCTTAGCGTCTTCTCTCTATGAGGGTGCCTGCAGATGAGGGTGCGGGCTTAGCGTCTTCTCTCTATAAGGGGACCTGCAGATGAGGGTGCGGGCTTAGCGTCTTCTCTCTATAAGGGTGCCTGCAGATGAGGGTGCGGGCTTAGCGTCTTCTCTCTATAAGGGGGCCTGCAGATGAGGGTGCGGGCTTAGCGTCTTCTCCCTATAAGGTGCCTGCAGATGAGGGTGCGGGCTTAGCGTCTTCTCTCTATAAGGGTGCCTGCAGATGAGGGTGCGGGCTTAGCGTCTTCTCTCTATAAGGGTGCCTGCAGATGAGGGTGCGGGCTTAGCGTCTTCTCTCTATAAGGGTGCCTGCAGATGAGGGTGCGGGCTTAGCGTCTTCTCTCTATAAGGGTGCCTGCAGATGAGGGTGCGGGCTTAGCGTCTTCTCTCTATAAGGGGGCCTGCAGATGAGTCCAAGGACTGCTGTGTCTTCACTGACTATGATTATCTACTTTACATTTACTTTTGACTAACTATAGAGGATGCCTGTTAGTAGAACAAAGTTTTTTTTGTTGGTTGGTTGGTTGGTTGGTTTTTTGAGACAAGGTTTCTCTGTAGTTTTGGAGCCTGTCCTGGAACTAGCTCTTGCAGAGCAGGCTGGCCTCGAACTCACCAAAATCCACCTGACTCTGCCTCCTGAGTGTTGGGATTAAAGGCATGCACCACCACCAACCATCAAAATTTCTTTTTTTAAAAAAGTCACTTATGCAAAAAAAAAAAAAAGTTGGAAACGGCTAAACAGTTAATATATAAAGTTTGGAAATGTGGAAATTGGAAGTAAATTTAGGATGTGCACCGACCTCATGATGCAGACCCTCCTAGCTCACAAACTTCAGAAAAGCAGCTACTCTCATAAATATAAGCCAAAGCACGCTTACTGCTGGGGGGGGGGGGGCAACCATTCTCCTCAAGTCCCTTTATTTCTGCCTGCCTTCAAGGAAGCCACTTATGACTCTGTGTTGCAGTCCCTCTGCAAGGATGTATGTACTGGGGAAAACCATGGTGGGGAGAAAGAGTCAGTGTCCTTCTGCAGAAGCTAGGGCAAAGACTTGGAACTTGGAAGATGCTTCCAGTGTATTAGAAAAGTCAGCTCCCTTGTCTCAAGGTTCTACTCATATAATATAAACCCTTCTTGTGCCATGCTACCTGCCCACTGTGTATTTCCTGTAGAAACTGTCTCAAAGAGAGCAGTGGTCTGAATGTTTGTGCCCTTTACACCTAAATTCTTACGGTGAAATATTAACTATGCTCAAAGTGATAGCTCACTTTGGGAGGTAACTGATTCTGAGAGCAGACCTCTAATGAAGGGACTCAATGCAGATATAAAGGAGGCCCAATGAGGCTTTGTCCTTTCCACCATGCAGACACAATGAGAAGGTAGCATCTATGAATGTGGAAACAGGTCCTCTCCAGACACCCATATTGCCAGTGCCTACTATTGGGCTTCCCAGTCTAGACGAAGAGGATAAATTCCTGCTGTTTAGAAGCTGTGTGGTTGCCATGTTTTGTTAACACTAACATGCTGAGCTCTGACTACTGTGATTGTTAGTATAACCTGCCCTCCTCTCTGGTTCGACTCTTCTGTGTTGATGGAGGAGTTAATTTCATTGGTTAAATAAAGAAACTGCCTAGGCCCATTTAATAGGCCAACCCTTAGGTGGGTGGAGTAAACAGAACAGAATGCTGGGAGAAAGAAGCCAAGTCAGGGAGTCGCCATGATTCTCCCACTCCAGACAGACGCAGGTTAAGATCTTTCCTGGTAAGCCAGCTCATGGTGCTACACAGAATATTAGAAATGGGTTAGATCAATATGTAAGAGCTAGCCAATAAGAGGCTGGAGCTAATGGGCCAAGCAGTGTTCAAAAGAATACAGTTTCCGTGTAATTATTTCGGGGCATAAGCTAGCCATGCGGGCAGCCGGGTGCCAGGGGACGCAGCCCCGCCGCTCTTATTACAACACTGTATTAGACCCTCACAAGGTTGCAAGCAGGGGTGAGTCTCAGACCCATCAACTTCTTGGCCATCCCTACCTCATTGTGGATATCTTCCCCTTTTTTCAAAACTGAAGGTTCCAAGGACTTCAGAGAGACGTCGCCATTGTCCAGTTCATTGAGGACATTCTGCAGGGCCAACTGGCAGCGTTGTAAAATATAATCCAAGGTGCCTGTCGAACACTGCCAAGACAGAACCACAGCAAGCCTGTGAATGACTCCGAGCTCACCATGCCATCCTCACCTGCTCATGCAGTGGTGGCCTGTTCTCTTGATTCTGCATAGCCAGTCAGACCTCACTAGGTCCCACAGGCTGCGATCACACTACGTGCGACTCCTCTCTCTAAATAAACATGCATCCCGAGGCGTGTCATATGCAATGGGGGAAAGGTGGTAGCCAGACTAGAAAATATGGTGCAAAGCACATAAACCAGAACAGCAATAATGTGTATGTGTGTGTCTGGAGAAGGGTAGAGGGGGATGACATTTTAAATTCAAGGCAAAGAATGTTCTCCCTTTTCCACATACAGGAGAAAGCTGCAATCCTTTCTAGGACAAGTTCTAGGAAGACTATGGGGCTTAGGCTACGAAGTACACTCAAGGCAAAGCTGAGACCTCGCCATCAGTGGGGACGGAGACAGCTAGCTCACCTGTCTCGAGGCTTTGGAAATGAGACAGGGCTCAGAGGGACACACTCCTTTGAAGGAGCTTAGGCTGGAAACACCAAGGACACAGATGGAGGATGAAATGAATTCACTTATCTTGATAATGAAATGATTTCCTCTGGATGTCTGAGGAAAACATATCCTTAAAATAGTTTTCTTTCAATATTTATAATTTAAAGCAAGCATGTGGCAAAGCCCCCGCAAGCAAGTCTTTGGTATAGAAACCATCACTGCTTCTTTAAGAAACATGGCATAGATAAGTCTGGGAAACACTAAGTTTTTGTGTTCACACAGAAGCTCGGCTATTATGTATTTCAATGTGGTGACCACAGAGTGCAGGGTGACTGAGGGTAGGTAGCAGTGAAGGAGAGGGGTGAACCCCTACTCACAATGTGCCCTGGTACCTACTGGTACCTACATCTAAGTGGCACTCACCAAGAAAGGCATCCCACTTTCATCTTTGCTTCCTAGACATGGAGTGAGGCAAGGTAGGCTCATGCCATGCACTACCTCTAAGAACCAGGACAACCCGCACCCCCACCACTGCGGAGCCAACTGAGGAGCTAATCCTGCCCAAGCCTAACTTTACTGATGGCTGTACAGAAGAAATGCTGGACTCTGTCTTTCTGACTTTATAAAGAGTGTGCTGTAGGAAGTCTTACAGCTAGTGGTTACCCGCCCACTGGGGCGTGGCCTCTTATACTATATAAGCTGATGCAGAGCATGCGTCTGGCCTCTTTTCTGGCCTCTCTCTCTCTGTTCCAGTTGTAGATTTTGGTTTCTGATCTCCGTTCCAGCAGAGGATTCTGATTTGTGAGTTTACCCCTAAATAAATAACCATCTATTTCTCAATTCTGAGCTAGTGTGGGATTTCTTTTACAAGTCTGTTCCACAGGAGTGGGCCTGCATTTTTTTTTTTTGAGATCTTATTCCTTTTTGGGTTATAGCTTTATTGAAATTTAATTCGTATCATGAAGGGCAACTGTTCAAAGCAACGACTTGGCATTTTTAAATTCTATTTAGAGTTGCACCATCATTACCACAATTAACTCCAGGATAATTCTGACACTCCATATGAAACCCTTGCCCGTTAGTGTCCTTTCCACCAGCACTAAATTGCTTCATGCTGTAAGCTGATGATGCTGAAGTCTCTCTCTCTCTCACATACACACACACACACACACCTGCCTGTTGCAGCATGCATCAGTATTTCAACCTGGTTTACTGTCAAACAGTAAACAGTAGTCCCTTATATGGATATGGAATGAGCACCTGTGCTGTGTCCAGTTTGGAGCTATTATGAGCATTCACGCACAAGTTTGATTTCTTTTTACCATATATCCAGGTATAGGATTGCTATGCCATAGAGTGCCAGCATTTAGTCGTTGGAAGTACCAGACTCTATCAGAGTCACTAAAGAATATAGGGCATTCCTTCCAGCAGTACAGATGAGCTCTTGTTTCTGTATAGCTTTGCCAACATTATTACCTTCGTTTGACTCTGGCCATCTTAGTGTGTGGATGGTATCTAACTGTAGCTTGTCCCACATCCCCACACACATTCTTCAGTGGTATCCTCTGAAGAATCAAGCTATAAGACAAAGCACAGTCGACCAGCTGGGCACTGGGGTTGCTGCTCAGTGGTTGCCTAAGATGTGAAAAGCCTTAGACTTCATCTCTAGCAACCCATAATTAGTTAATTCATTCATTAAGACCTGGATAGGAAACCAGTCTATGATCCTTGTCATTATTTCCCTGTTCTCTAAAACCCTAGAGTGACTGTCTATAATTCCCATCTCGATCTCAGGTGATAGGCTGACTGCCAGCCATTGCGCAGCCACTGGGCTGGGAACCTGATTGCGAACCTCAGAAGTTCTCTGACGGCACTGCAAGCTTCTCATAAATTTATATTCATATATCCAGCTGTCCAACCAAAACTTAAGAGAAATGTTGATCTCAGCCATTTGAACCCAAATAACATATACACAGACAAATAAATTTGCCTCATTTTCTTTGCTTTTGACCATGGCAGGATCATGACCATGATCACTCATGGAAGTTTAAAGTTATCAGCACAGCTAATGGCATATACCTACTTCATGAAATAAAACCCTCGGCTGGTAAGATGGCTCAGTAGGCAAGACACTTGCCACCAAGCCTGAGGACCTAAGTTTCATCCCTGCAACCAACACAGTGGTAGGAAGGAACTGACCCCTACAAGATGTCCTCCAACCTACACACACACAAACACACACACACAAAATACAGACATGTAATAATTTTTTAAAGAAACAGTTCCAAAAAGCAAAATAAGCTTAGCCTATATTGTGAGTAAACTTGAAAACTGCAGCCACCTCAAGCCAGAGCTTAAAAGTAAGTAAAGACCGAAGGCAAATTAGAGGAGAGTGATTTCCCGGATGAGCGTGCTTCCAAAGCCCTATGACAAATTGCTCATTCAATTGCTCCTGCCACATTCAGTAAAGTGTGAATCATCACGTATTTATTTTTGCTTACCTCTGCCACTCGGTGTGTGGAACTAAACCGGGGCTGCGAACCAGCCAGAACACAGTGCTGGTGGGTGGCGTTGAGATCGTCTGCAGGAAAAACGCAGAACATAACAAACAATTAATGTTTATTAGTCGGTGCACACTACCCACTGTTTAACAATCACAAAGTAAACAGTAACTGTCATCCAAAAACGACAATCACAAAGGAATTAACCTTACCTTGTACTTTGTCTTTGCTAGGATGACTACATCAATATTGCATGTATACGTTAAAATGAATCATTCAAACCAGGATTCTTGTATGTGTGTACAGATACAGGTTTCATAAATAAATCACCCACACCAAGATGCTCTCAGTAATGCTCCAGGGCTATCCTTGGCAAGCATGGCAGATAGACTACTGTAATGCTCCAGGGCTATCCTTGGCAAGCATGGCAGATAGATTCCTGCTGACACGCGGCTTTGTGATGCTCATCTATGACCGCGTATTCTATCTGTGGGCTGAGCTTTTCCTTTTTCACGGTTAGAACCATGTCTTTAGCAGAAGCTGAATCCTTTTCAATTATTTGGAAATAAACATCTTTAATTCCAAGTTCATCTTTGTCTATCTACTTAAAAATGTTCATTTTGCCTTGACAATTAACCAACCAAGCATGTTCGGCTCTTGGACCAAGATTCAAGTTTATGGATCATGATTCCGAAAACAGATAAAACAAACAAACAAACAAAACAAAACAAAACAAAAAAAAGGAGGGGTGACCCATCAGTTGAAGAATACTCTTAAAACCACAAGCACCAAGAGACAAATCGGAATCTAGGTTTTTGTGTATTCTAAATACTGATGCTATTGCCAGGGTCTCAATCACATTCACTCAGTTATTAATGAGACAAGAATTGAACAACAGGTGCCTCAAAAACATGTGATTTCTACATTAGGCAACAGGCCTCTAGCAGATACCAAGACAAACAATGACTTCCACTAAAAGCATTCAGATCACCTCTAAACACAGAAAAGAAACACAAAGGACAAATGGAAGGCTTCCCTCCCTGACAACAGAAGTAACAGTAACAAGGCTTGCCCACTACCTTTAACAATTAAATGCTTTTAAACAATAAATAGTAGGGGGCTGGAGAGATGGCTCAGAGGTTAAGAGCACTGGCTGCTCTTCCAGAGGTCCTGAGTTCAATTCCCAGCAACCACATGGTGGTTCACAACCATCTGTACTGAGATCTGGCGCCCTCCTCTGGCGTGCGGGCATACATTGAGGCAGAATGTTGTATACATAATAAATAAATAAATAAATAAAAAGTAACACAGCAAAACAAGGAATCAAAGGTTTCCAAAAGAGGGCAAGGAGAAACAAAACAGGCAGGTTTACAACCCCCCCAACTTACTGCCTGGAAAGGGGTTCAAAGACAGAGTGGGGAAGTGAAGGAAAAGGAAGTGACACAGATTAGGGGGTGGAAAGTCAAGATAGCAAGATTCCTAAAATGTACTAGATTGCGGATGGGGAGTGGGAGTAAGGGGAGAACATGCTGCAGTCATTGGCTAAGCACCAACCAGTGGATGTGTGAGTGAAAATTCCCAAGGGATGAAAAAGAAGCCTCAGAGAACAGCAGCCTGAGCAAACCCCTTACCTCACTCCTGACCTGGAATGTGAGCTCAGGAGAAGAAATGCTCCTAGGACAAGGTACCAGGTAAGACTCAGGAAAAGTGTTATCTTAGTAACAAAGTTAAACTAGTGCCAGAGGAAGGGTTGTGAGAGATAGGCCCAGACAAGTCGAAACTAAGTCTCTAGAGACTCCAATTTATGTAAGTAAATTAATTATCCCTTGAGGCATAATTTAACATCATTTAAAAGACTGCAACAAAATAGACATGTGTCAAATACCACATATTCTAGTATTCATTGAAAAAAAAATAACAGGAGAAAACCTACATCCACATAAGACATGTACAGATCTTTCTTTTACATACATAAAATTTCATCTTATACACATAAATAGAAGCTTCTGAAAATTAGATATTCAGTATCTGAAATTTAAGAGGTCACTAAATGAGATTAAAGGAAATTTAGATTGTAAAGGAGGAAAAAAAATGAGTGAACAAAAACACATGAGGAAAAAAAAACTCTCCAAAATAAAAGAAACAATTTTAAAAAGACCTCAAAAGATGAGAGCTCATCAATGCCCAGGAGCAAAAAAACCCCAGGACCAGACTGAATCATAGGATGCAGACCATTTCCCTCTTGCTCACCTCACCACTTCACTGAACATCTGTTTAATGCAGTTCCATTTACCAGAACCATCATGTTATCCACCAAGAAACAAAATTCTAAAAGTAGAGCTTGAAAGAATAAGCAAAATAAGAATCAATCATAGAGGGAGGGGTTGAAGATAACGCGCATTAGGCAGATAAGAGGAAATAAGTAAACAAACACTTCCAAGACCTGAAAGTGTAATCTGCTTCCATTGGCTACTGGCAGATGACGCCCTCAAGGATCACTAATCTTGCAACGTCAGAGTTTCTTTCCATTTTAAGGCTGGATAATACTTTATTGTATATATATACTACAGTCTGTTTAACCATTCATGAATGGATGGGCACTTGGCTCACTTCCATCTTTTTGCCATTGTGAATGACCACTTGGTACAGGGATTTCTTTGGGAGGACTGACTTCAATACATTTGATACATAGTTAGAAACGGGATTCCTGGCTTGTAGAGTGATTCTGTTTTAGCATTTGAAAAAAAAAAAAAAAAAAAGCCAGTCTTCCATAGTTTACACTTCTATCATTAGCACACGAGCTTTCTAGTTTCTCCCCAGTCTTATCAACATTTGCTAGTTTCTGTTTCACTTTTTTTTTAAATCACAATAATATCAATTGGGTATGAAGTAATACAGGGCTTTTGATGTACATTTCCTGATGAGTCATCTTTTCAGAGCAGAATTAAATAACCTGGTCAATCAAAATTGGTCATGGGTGTCTGAAATCAAATCATCAAATTCTCAGCATATAAAGGAAAATATTTGTGACTTCCCAGAGCATCATGATGACTCCTCAGACATTCTACTGAAGATGAAGCCACAGGAAAGACAGCAGATCAGGAACCTCACCGTGAATCAAAGGACAACCCTGGGACCTCAGATTATCCACGTGCAAGATCTAAACAAACACCAACTGTAGCACCACACTGTTGGAAAAGGAAATTTATTGATTCAGATTCTGCAATGCAGAATGTCCCAACTGAGAAGGGGGAGAAATTCTGAGAAGAACCTGAGAAATTCACCATTCAGAAACACAAGATCCCTAAAAGACCAAGAAGTAATCAGGAAGATAGACCACTCTCCTCCCCCTACACCTCACCACCTTCCTAAAAGCCTATTTAATGCAGTTCTATTCATCTGGGATATCCTGTTACATATCATGAAGAACATGAAAAGGCATTCTAAAAGGCAAAAAAGCAGAGCTTGAAAGAATGAGCAAACATCAGAACCAGTGAGATATGACAAGAATGTTAAAATTATCAGACCATTAATTTTTAAAAACTGTGATTAATATACTAAGGATCTAAAGGGAAAAGTAGACAACATACAAGAACAGATGGAGAACTTGAGCAAAGGGTGGGGATTCTAATCATCAAAGAGGAATGCTTGAGATCAAACCCCTACCAGCAATGCTCAGCATTTCTGATGGGCTCATTAGCAAACGGGACATGACAGAGGAAAGATCTCAAAGCTGAAGATATGTTAATAGAAACTTCCCAAACTGAAAATCAAAGAGAAAAAAAAAAGACTAGAAAAAGTAGACTATGGAAGAACTATGACACAGCTATAAAAGGTATGATATATGTATAATGAGAATACCAGAAGGAAAACACTGAACGGAACAGAAAAAATTAGAAGCAATGATGAATAAAAATTGCCATAAGTCATCATCACACACCGATCCACGGAAGCTCAGGAAACATCAAGCAAAGTTATGTGTCAATAACAAAACAGCATCCAGTACTTGCTTAGGTCCTACGTGTTGTTTTCATTTGTTTTGTTTTGTTTTGTTGATGCTGGGAATGAACCCAGGGCATGCTAAGCATGTTCTCCACCACTAGGCTACACCTCCACCCTGACATATCACATTCAAATTTCAGGAAATCAAAGACAAAAAAAAAAAATTGAATGAATCCAGAAGAGAAAACAATTAATCTATTTGGAAGCAAAGATAAAAATGGTATCTGACTTCTCCTCAGAAACTATGGGGAAAGACCTGCGGGGAGTTAAATAGCACTGGCAATGCAAGGTGAGCGACCTAGAGCTCTACCACAGGAGAGCGCCCTTCAAAGGAAAAGGGGAAATAAAGACTCTTTTCAGACATATGAAAACCCAAGTAATTGTTTAGACTCACATTTCAAAAATGTTAAGCTTGTCAGAAGAAAAACAGTGAACAGTGTGGGTCTGAAACTCAGTCTCCAGCAGTCAAGAAGACATTTCAGAAAGAAGAAGCAAACATTAAAAGCTATTGTCTTTTACTCTTGTTCTCAAAGGCAACAACTCATTACGTATGTCTACGTGGACTGCAATAAACGACAGAAAGGCTATGAAGGACGAGGTGAGGAACTGGGACTACTTTGTGATTTTAGTGTGCCTCAGCAATGGCTATGTAATAGAGGGTTTCCTAAAGGCAGCTCTGAATCAGTAGTAAACACGACTTACAAATTCCAGGGCACTAGAAGTATCTATCAGTAATATATAGAACAGAAAAAAAATAATCATACAAAATATTCAAAACCACAAATGGCAGAAAGGGAAGGGGTTTGTTCTTTTGAACAAAAGCAAACCAAAAGCAGCGCAAACATGACAGTTACTACGTCGACTAGATCAGTAACCAGTCATCTAAATATACCGATAGCTTTCAGAGGATGACCGGAGACAATTCAATTTGTTGCTGCAAAGGAAGAGTACCCAAACCTAGTGAGGAAGGAGGGTCGCCAGGCTCGGATTACACTGGAAATGGCATAGCTGGGATCCGACCCTAGCTATAAAAGCTGTACAAGAAAACCATCGTGCAGACTAGTTCCAGGTTCAGCTCCTTCCTGACTCTAGGACTTGGACAATTAGTGAGAACTTCCTCCATAGCTGTCTGTCTGGGGAAACTACAAACTTAATAGTTCCAAATTCATAGTCATCAAATTCTTGAAAAGGAGAAAGGGCAAGAAATGGGCTTGCAGTTGATCCGTGTAATGTTCTGGGCTGTGTTTGCTTGTATGTATGCTGCTATCCCCAAGGTGGTAGGTTTGCCTCTTGGATATGAAACTTGCAAATTGTTTCTGAATTTTACTGGAAAAGTTGAGATCATCAAAGTTAAAAAGAAAAGCTCAACTAAACATTGTCAATAAGAAACACAATCTAAGTGAAAAACAAATTTAAGTAAAGTGTTTTTATTGGAAAAAGGTATGCCATACTACATTAATCAAGAGAAAATCAGTTGAAAAGAAGGGTACGGGGATCTGGATTCACAGTGGGGATCCTTATGACAAGCCACCCTGTCATGTGGCTTCACCAAATGCACAGCTGAGCACCACTGTGGCTGCAAGGTACTAGGTGAACAAATAGAAACTGAACATGGAGAAATAATTCATAATAAACATACTGAATAATGTATAATAACAAAAAAGAAAGCTATGTGGTTATATGAATATCAAAGAGCAGACTTCAGGGAGGACATGATACAACCATAATTCTTTGGTTCTCTGAGAAAATATAAAAATCTTTAATGTTTATCCACCTAACTGTAGAACTTCAAACTATGTAAGAAAAACCTGATAGGGCGGTGAGGATTATAGATGGACGCTTAATTCCTCTGTCAAAAAAAGGAAAGATACCAGAGAGAGAAAATCATTAAGGAAATAACTGAAGTCAATGACTGGAGTCGGTTTTGTCTGAGTTTAGTAGGAATGCACATTCTTTTGCTGGATAAAGCAGTCAGACAAAACAGACTCCAGGGGAGACCACACTCTGGACCACCTTATACACATTCGTACATTTGACACAACTAGAACCATGCCATCTCTGCCCTCAGATCACAAGGGAATTAGCAGCAGCAGCAATACGATGATTAGCAGAAAGACAGCTGGAAAAATTCCCAAACACGTAGAGGCCAAAAAATATACTTCTACATTATACAAGTCACAGAAAAAAAATACAAAATATTATGAATTAAATGAAAGTAAAATTCTACAGACGTTTCCTGTAATTGGGACACAGCACCTCAGAGGGTGAATGGGAGGAGGAGGATGAATTATGAGACTTCAGCCGGCTGGCACCCATCATTTTAGGCCTACGGCAAGGCACAAACACTTTGGTGAAGAGGCATAGTGGAAGAAGGTGCTCACTTCACTGTGGCCATGAATGGGTAGGAAAGAGAAAGAGACCAGGACAAGATATCCCTACCAATGATATCCCCAGTCCCCATCTTGGGACCTACATTCTCCGAACAGCTCCCACCTCCCAGTGGTCTAAATGGCTCACCCTGTGGGTGTTCCCATCACCATGAGCTAAACAGCAGCAGAGCTCCCTGGTCCAAGCCCTCACCCATCAGGCTTTGGAGGAAGCATTTCCTATCTGCAGCACAGCAAGTCACAAACATGCCGGGCACACTGTGAACACCTTGAAGAAAAGGTCCTAGCAGCAATTGCATGTTATTTAAAAGGAAGAAAGCTCTGGAACCAATAATGTGAGCTTTTATTTCAGAAAACTAGAAGAAGAGTAAACTGATCTAGCACAAACACAAGAAAATGAGTAAAATTAGGAGAAATTAATGAAATGAAAATAGAAAACAGGGAAATCTGTTCAAAGTACAATATATTCTTATATTAAAAGGCCCTTATGTAAAAATACAACGGACAATGAACATATATAAAAGAAAACATTAAATTATACTTAAAAACAAACAATCTACGGAGCCAAAAGCTGCTGCAGCCAAATCATCAATAAATCAATAAGACTCTAGACAGGCTGATAAAAATTAGAACAAGACACAAATTACTAATATCAGAAATAAATGAGTCATCAAAACTACGGATATCATGGACATTAAAAAATAATACATGAATGCCACATCTATTTCTACCCCCTAAATTGGTAACCTAGGTTAAATGAACCACTTTTTTGAAAAGCATAAAATGCTAAGTTTCATATACAAATAAATAATATAAATACACAATACAAATAATCCCAACTCTATTAACTAAATAGACAATTAATAACCTCCCAAAACCCAAAGCAATTTATCCTAATAATATCCACACTGTATCCTATCAGACATTGGTAGGAGAAAGTTTAGGGAGCCTCTAAGGAAGTGACTCATTCTACGAGGTCCGCTTTTCCCTGATACCAAACACAGAAAATTGTACAAGAAAACTAAAGCACAACTTCTCATTAGCCCAGGGGCAAAACTCCTCAAAAAATATTAGCAAATTGAATTCAACAGTGAATTAAAGGAATTATTCATTGTAACCAAGTGGGATGGAAGGCAGGTTCAACATCTGAAAATCAATTGATGCAATCCATCTGATCAAAGAGCTAAAGACATGTATGATCAAAGCAACAGATACAGAGAACAATGTGATGGGATTTAACATCCACTCATGATGGAAAATGGTCAGCATGTCAGAAAGAGAGAATTTCCCATAGAGAGTATAAACTCCTAACCCAACCCCAAAACCCCAGAGTTGACACTTAAGGGTGGCATGCTAATGTAACAACCTAAGTCCCTTTCCTCTCGCCACTCCGTGCGGCAGCAGACAAGCTCTGGCTGAGAACGATACAGCAAAAGGACCCGAAGGGCACACAGGTTTGGAAAAAAGAAATAAACTTTGTTCACATCTGACAGGACTGTCAATACAGAAAAAAAAAAAAAAAACAATCCCCCCACACACAAATAAACAAGACAAAATAATAACAACCGCCCCACACCTAATAAGCAATAAGCCATTGTAACAAGACTGCATAATACAAGATTAAAATTAAAAATCACCTTTTATTTAGCAACAATGAAATTTGAAATTAATAATATGATTTATATCAGCATACCTTTAATTAAATATGACACAATTCCAAAATATATATTAACCTATGACTGGGGGTTTATCTCAGTGGCAAAATACTTGCCTAGCACAAACTTTGGAAACAGATCCCTAACACTAAACCATGATGGTGGAGGAGTTAACGGACCAAGCATGTGGAAAGCTGTCCCACATTCATGGGACTCAGACTCACACTGTCACGATGTCAGCAATGCTCTGCCTGGTCTGTACATTCAGCACAAACCCAGTGAAAATCTCAGCAAGATAACTAGTTCTAAGGTTTAAATGGAGCCAAGGAGAGCCCAGAAAAGCTAACACAATACTGAGGAAGAAGGAATGTTAAGGAATAGTGTGTGTGACTTTACACAGGATTCTATTTTAAAGCTCCATAATCGAGACACTGCGATAGCCGTGAGCAAACGCATAGATCAATGAAGCAGAAACTGGGTCCCAATATAGAGCCACATAAATTAAACCGACTGGTCGCTGACAAGAGAGCACAGAAAATTTATTAATTTGGAGTAATGACAGTCTTTCCAACAAACGATGCTGGGACAAATGGACACTTATGCCCACATAGAAACACAAATGTGATGGGAACTTTACCCATGGTGGCTACAACCTGGCACCAAGCGACAAGTTCTTCAGTAGGTGAATGGATTGGTTGTGGTATGCTCAACAGTGGAATAATATTCAGAGGCTAACCAGAAAAAAAAAGTATACACAGGTAAAGTAAAAGGAGCGGGCCGTGACAGCCGCCTGGCTAGTTTATACCCGAAATAACCACACACAAATTGTTTTCATTTAAACACTGCCTGGTCCATTAGTTCTAGCCTCTTATTGGCTAACTCTCATATATTAGTTTATCCCATTCCCATTAATGTGTATTGCCACTTGACTGTGGCTTACCGGCATGAGTCTAACCAGCGTCCCTCTCGGAGAGGAGAGCCATGGCGTCTGCCACACTGCCTTTTTCCTCCCAGCATTCTGTTCTGTCTACTCCGTCCGCCTAATTTTCTGCCCTATTAAAAGGCCAAGGCAGTCTCTTTATTTAACCAATGAAAGTAACTCACAGATAGAAGACCCTCCTACACCACACAGGGACCTTAAGTCCATAGTGCCAAGTGTCAGACGTTAACCTGGAAGGGCAGCCCACTGTAGGATTTCACCTCTGTGACATCCTGAGAAAGATGGAACTACAGAGACAACAGAAAATCCAAAGATTTTCAAGATCAGGGAGGAGAGAGGAATAAGCAGGCAAGCACAGAGTGTTTAAGGGCAATGTAACTATGAACTCTGAGGGACAGTGCCATGTCAGCCCAAGCTCATGGATTGTGGTAAATGTTCCACTGCAGTGCAGGGTGTGGCTAAGGAGGAAGACTGTGCTACATGGGGTAGGAATTAGTAGGAACATTTCTGCAGCTTCGTCATGAATCTAAAACTGTTCTAAAACAATGACTAAAAGAGATGACAGACTAACAGATGGACAGGCAGACACAGACGGAACCTTACAGTCAACTTGACAGGGTGAAGAATCGCCCAGGAGAAAGGCACAGTTTCAGAATGTGTCTGCAAGGATATTTTCAGAGAGGAACACCTAGCTGAAGGGCAAAGACTGGTGCACAATGTGGGTGGCAGTGGGCTGGGAATCTGAACGGAATAAGATGGGGAAGAGGAGAAAGTGAGCGAATGGAACACCAGCATTCATTTCTCTCTGCTTCCTGATCCACCAAGATGAGAGGACTCTCAGCCCAAACAGACCATGATGAACATCAGAACACACCCTACAGTGGATTGCACCCTAAAATAACAATAATCCTTCCTCTCTTAAGTAACCGGTGACAGTGACACACACACACACACACACACACGGTTCACTGAGTGGACACATGCAGAGTACGAGCAGGGCTGGGTGTCTTCCTCCACCACTCCACGCTGACGCCTTGGGTCTTCCACTGACCCAGCTAGATTGGCTGGTCCAAGCTCCTAGGAGCTTCTTCCTCTATTGCTGTGATGGTTATTCTTGGTGGTCAACTTAACTACATCTGGAATTACCTAAAGCCCAAGCAGCTGGGTACACCTGTGAGAAGTCTGTCTCTTAATTAAATCATTCAAAGTGAGAAGACCCACTTTTAATCTGAATCTTTGGAGGTGGGAAGATCCACCTTTAATCTTCTCCTGGTAGCCCATATAAAGGCCATGGAAGAAAGAAGCCTGATATCTCTCTCACTGGCAAGTCCATTCCTTGACTGGCATTAGAGCTTGCTTCTTCAAGATTCCAGAATATACTGAAGACAAGCTGAGACATCCAGTCTCATGGACTAAGCACTGGATTCTTGGACTTTTTGTTGATAGACAGTCATTACTGAACTAGCTATAAACGATTAGAATAAATCCCATATATACCAGGATTGACAGATATGTTCAGTCTATCAGGCATGATCTGCTAGAGAACTCGGACTAATAATACATTTCTCCAATATTTAAGTTCTAGGCACACACAACCACCCTTAACACGTGAGTCCATGAATTTAAACTCAGATCCTCATGCTTGCAGAGTAAGTACTCTTATCTGATGTGCTATCTCTTCCGCTCTGGAAAACTCTGTAAGACTGCCTAGTTCCTCATTTTGGAGTTACTAATATGTAGGCATTTAAGTATATAACACCATTCTTCCATATTTGAGTAACAAAACCTCTCCATGTGGTATTTCATTTAAAAACAGGAGGAGCAACCACTAAGCATCAAGCATTATCCTGGGCGCAGAGAACAAAGCAAAGCAGCAGTTCTAGTGGAGGCTCTGTTACACAAAAAGATGCAGGATGAACACGTCCACGTGGGAATGTTAATAGGCGGAACAGCCTATGCTTTGGGGACTTGTGGGATGTCTGCAAACTACTTTAGACAGAACATCCACGACACTGAAGCTGGAATCTGAAGCATGAGACAACAATGCCAAGATCTCAGGCAGAGCAAATGACGAGGGCCAGGGCCCTGAAATGGAAATGGGTTTGGTGCACTTGAGAAAAAAGCCCAGTTGATTGTCACATAGTAAGAAAGGCGCAGAGGGAAGTTGGACAAAATTTTAAGGGTCTCTGCTGGTCATGATAAGGATTTGGAGTTTGTTGATGTTTGAAAATGACGTTCTTCCACAGGCTCACACGCCTGAACATTTGGTCCCAGTTACTGGTGCTGTTTTGGAAAGTCAAAGATCCTTCAGGAGGTAGAGTCTCAATAGAGGAAATGGGTCACAGGAAGCAGCCTCTCAGGTTTGAGAGCCTGACCCTACATCCCATGTGGTGTCAGCTTCCCACATGTGATCAGTCAGCTGTCACACGTTCTGCTGCCAGGCCATCCTATAGTGAACTGTATTAAACTGTGAAGCCTGGTAAGTAGTCATAGCAACAAGGAAAGTGACTAAGGAGTGGCAGGGTGGGAGAGATGGCCCAGTGGGTAAAGTGCTTGCCAGGGAGGACTTGTGTGTGGATCTCCAGCACCATGTAAAAGCTATGCCAAGCAGCACACATCGGCTGCCATAGAGATGGAAACAGGTATGTATATTCTTGGCCTGCTTACTGTTCACAGGCCAGCTAGCCAGGTAAAACTGTTGCGCTCCAGGTATAGGGAGAGAACTTGTCTCAAAAAATACAAGGACGAGAGTAATTGAGGAAGACACCCAACATCAAACTCTGGCCTTCCCAATACCCATATACAGAGGAACATAACCACACAAATAATTATAAATCACAGAGAATGAGAGAGAGAGAAAGATAACTGCTACAGTTTTAGTTTAGATACTCTGGAAAGCACTTAGAAAAATCACGAGGCCTAATTATTTTTAAATGACTCTAGCAGCTGTACAGAAACAAGAGATGATACTGTGGTTTGGATATGGCCTGGGTTCCCTCTTGGCTCTGAGTATTGAAATTTAATGTCTGCTGTGAGGTACTGAGAGAGTACAAAGTTAACCTGACTAGGGCACTTAGAGACCAAGGTCTTTGGGGAAGTGATGAGAATTAGATAAAGTTGTTAGGATGGAGCCCCATCATTGAATTCTGGTAACATTATAGGAAAAGTAAGAAAAACAAGGCAGGAGTGTGCGCGCACACACACACACACACACACACACACACACACACGCACGCACACACGCGCATGAAGGGGCAGAGGCGCTCTCTCTCTTACCATGTATTACTTGGTGTGAGCTCAGGATTCCATCAGCAGGACCATTACCATATGTGATCTCATCTTGGATTTCCAGAAGTTTGAGATAAACAAACATCAACTTTGTAAGTTAGCCTGCCTAGGAGAAGCCTGAGAGCAAGCAAGAGCTGACACCGGAGAACTAGCGACGAGACCTGTAGTAGGGCACAAGGTGACAGAGACTGCGCTGCAGGGAGAGATGATGAAGAAAGACTGGATTCAGAAGGCTTCAGAGAAAGCTATGGAACACTACAGAACCATCAATGCATGAGTGAGCTAAGAAGGAGAAACAACAGGATTAAGATCAGCTCTCTTGGGGCTTTGAGGAAAAACTGACCGGAGGTGAGTAAATCACAAAACATTAGAACATGACACAAGCGACAATAGAAAACACTGGTTGGTATGTCTGAATGAAACATCTGTGGCATGTGCATGTATGTACAGACAAACACAGCAATACCGAAGACCAAAGCCAATCCGATTGTGCAGACTTGGTGCCCAGTCTCACAAGGAGGGCCAAATGGACATTCTCTCCTCAAGGGTGTCATCTCTGAGGACTAAGGACACACTAAAGCATCCGTGGAGACCCTCTGGAGTGTGCCATCCTCATTATTTGCCTAAAGGAGTTTCAGAATCAAGCTGAGAAATGAAAGACATGAGTCAGAGGGGATCCACAGGCCTGACTTCTAGAAAGAAATGTAGCAGGTCTAGGAAATGCACATAGATGCCATGTAAACGAACGGCCTTGTTATACTGCGCTATCAACATCAGGACCACGGACATCACTAAAAAAAGGTCGTCTTAACAGATGTATTTGTTAAGTGCTTTTATTCACTGAATGGCAATGAACAAACATGACTAGAGTTAATTGGCAAACCCCCTACGGAGGAATTATTTGGTGTGTGAACCTTTATTTTTATCTTGGCAACTCTCTAATCAAATGATTCTTTTGAATAGGCTTCCAAATGCCTCTAATCCTTTGTGACTTTTTTGGGGTAGGGACCTTGAATTTTCATTTTAGAACTAATTTATCTAAAACTCCAAGTCTCTAAAGGTGGTTCAGTTTATGGATTGAACATCTCGAAAGATATACTGAGGCATTCATTCCCACTCCCTATTTCTATTCTTAATAAATTTTAGAAAGAAAACACTGAAAGCCCATGGCTTTATTGGCAGCATCCTTGAACACAGCTAAAAGACTATCTGTAACTACGGCTAGAATCAGGGCTTACAGATCAGTCAACAAAAGAGCAATCTAAACAGCACTGTGGCTGTGGGTGAAGAGTGCCCTGGGCATTCACTGGAGCATGAAATCTCATCTTACATATAAAAGCCAAGGATGCAGAAGTGTGATGGCAACCAATCTGTGTTTTAGCATGAATAGCCCCACAACCTAAGACCCCTTTGCTCATGGATAAACCAAGACAAGTGGACACCCTAAATCTGCCTAGTCCCCGACGTCCTTGGTTTTGTCATTCAGTGAGTCACGGGAGGTGACTTCACCCAAATTTCTTAGAGTAACAATCAGGAGCTTGACTCCGGCACTCCTGAAGAAAATAGGCTGCAGAGTGAAATCCAATCTCCCTGGGCTCCCACAGCCACTGAAGCTCTTCATTCTCGTTCACCTGTCCAGTCTCATCTCTCAATCTTAATATTTATGACCTGATTTTTCCCTTAGATGTTGGGACACCCTTGAGTGAGAACATTTTCAGATCTGAAGAGTTGATAAGAGGGGGAAGGGAAACTTCCGGCAAGATGTCAGACTAGACAAAGACACTGGTTTCCTCGTGCCCAGAGAAACGAGCTCAGTCCTCCAGAAGCCAATGTCTATGCTAGAAATGGCATGGGTGGAGTTAGATTAAAGAAGGGAAAGGAAGTAGACACGTGGCTATCTCTCAAAGGGCAGCCTGCTTAATAAATATGCAGTTGGATCCCGAGAGGAGTGCTAACCCTCTGCCACAGAACCTGGAGAAGCCTGTGGAGCACAGAAGCCAGGGCTATTGTCACTGAGGGACAGCACTGGACGCTACGATGCTGCTGCTACCAGCTGTGCTCTGAGAAGAGAGACAGGCAGGTCTGAAGTGAAGACTTGGAACAAAAAGCAGTGCTACCATGAGTCACATCTACTCATGCCACAGGCATCTCTGTCACATGAAGACACATACAAGTTATGACCCATGTTCCACTTTGCCAAGCTGCCATCTTGGCTGTGGGAGTAGCCCTGCTTTTATAAAGATAAACAGGCAAGAAGAAGTCACTGATGCAGGCAAAAATACTACAGTCCAAAGAAACGGAACCACTTTGACTGGCAGAGTCTCTCTCTGTAAGGGCGCTCAAACTGAGAAAAAGCACGCTGGAAAATTCTCAACTTTTTTAGAAAACAAATTTAGTGTCTTCTGAGTCTCTGTGCTGCAGCAGTTAGAAGGCCAAAGCCAATGCGGAAACGGAATCCTATGAGATCAGAGAAGACTGCTGGAGTTTGTTTTCACCTGGCATGAATGGCAAATGACTTGCTGGGGGAAAAAATTAACCTACTGAAGTAGATGAGTGAGCTGAGAAGAAATAGCTCTGGAACTCAGAAGGAAATGAAAAGACAGTCATAGGAGAGACAAGACACCGAAGTATCTATCACTGAAACTCGAGAAAGAAAGATAGCAAGACAGCTGGGCGGTGGTGGCGCATGCCTTTAATCCCAGCACTCGGGAGGCAGAGGCAGGCGGATCTCTGTGAGTTCGAGACCAGCCTGGTCTACAAGAGCCAGTTCCAGGACAGGCTCCAAAACCACAGAGAAACCCTGTCTCGAAAAAAACCAAAAAAAAAAAAAAAAAAAAAAAAAGAAAGAAAGATAGCAAGAAAGAAATAATATACCTGTTTCCAAAGCTGTGAAAAGACCTGAGTTTGTGCTTAACCAAGTATGTAAATACATTCAGAAAAAAATTATATATAAAATATTGTGGCCAGGTATGGTGGTACCCAACTTTAATCTCAGAACTCAGGAGGCAGAGGCAGGAGGATCTCTGAGTTTGAGGCCAGCCTGGTCTACGTACGGAGTTCCGGGCCAGCAAAGCCTACACGACAGGACCTTGTCTCAAAAAATAAATAAATAAACAAAAAATTACAAATGTTGTATGACAAACATCATCATCAATTTCACCAGATTTAAAATTGCCTGGGAAAACACACATTGGAGTGGGTCTATGAGGTGTTTCCAGAAAGGTTTAACTGAGTAGGAAGACCCACCCTGAACTAGACACCAACATCCCACTGGTGGGGGCTCTGGGTGAAGAAAGGGGAAAAGCAAGCTGGGCACAAGCTTGTCTGCTATCTGACTGCAGATGCAATCGACTTACAACCTCACACATGTGTAGCCACGCCTCCGCCACCATGATGGACTGCACCCTCACCACCACCATGATGGATTGCACCCTCACCGCCACCATGATGGACTGCACCCTCAAACTGTGAGCTTTAACAAGCCTTTCTTACGTTCATCTTGCCATATTCTGCCACAGCAATAAACAAAGTAACACAAAAGCCATAGCCATGTTATCTTGTTCACGGTGACTTGCAGTATAAATTGAGACAGTTATGAGAACCCCATCTTAACTGTTCTTAGTTAAGACTCTTAGACTACTCAAGGCCTCTAGTGGCTACATATAGATTTTATCTTCTATTCCTGCAGAAAGAAAAGGTTACTGAAATTCTGATAGGAATTTCAGAAAATTCTAACTCATTTGGTGGTAATATGGACATAATAACAAAACTGTTTCTTCTAATATATGAACATGGGCTACCCATCCATTTATCTGTGTCTTCAATTTCTCTCAGCAGTGTTTCATAGTTTTTGTGTACAGAACTTTCACTTCTTGGTCAAACTTATCCTTACATAACTTCTTTTGACATTATTGTAACTGGGCTATCTACTTTGTTTTCTGAAGACTACTGTGTATATAAAAACAACAGATGCTTTATGTTTATATCATATCATGCAACTTTACTGCATTTGTGAGTCTTAACAGGGTTTTTGTTTTAATTTGCTTTTGTTTTTTTACATCTTCTTTTTAGAGTTGCTCATATCTAACATCATTTGCAGTGAAAGTAGTTTTACTACCCCCTTTCAGATGTGAGAGAGAGTCTTCTCTTTCTTTATTTTGCCTAACTGCTCCACCAAGTACTATGCTGACTAGAAGTGCTAACAGTGACAGCCCTACCTTGACATATGTTTACAGCCTTCTCACATTATGACACTGATGTTGAGTTTGTCAAATGATTTTTCTGCATCTGTTAGAATCATCATCCAATTTATCCTTTTATTGGATTAATATAATATACAATAGTAAGCAATATGCATATGCCTAACTGCTCTGCCCACCAGGGTTACAGATGAGTAGATCTTGGCATGAGACTCCTTTGTTAATGAGTAAGGTTTGCTAATACTTTGTTAAGGATTATTGTATCTATGTTCCCCAGAGATACTAGACTAGTAACTGTCTTCGCCCTACTGCCTTTCTCTGCTGCTATGAGGGTGTTCTTTCCTCTTCGATGTCTTAGGGGACTTTTAGGATTGTCACAGGTTCTTTCAATGTTTGGGGTTAAATCTGGCAAAGGTCTCACTACCTCAGCCTTTCTCCGTCGAGATGTTGGGATTAGTAGTCCATAATCATCACTACACAGCTGTCTGTGTTGGTTCTCTACTTCATCACAAGTCTGCCTTAGTGATGGGATGTGTTGCCTAGGTTACTAAACTGGGTGGGATGAGGCTACTCACAGCACTCTCTTAAGATCTATGACATTCCATCTACAAGTTGCTAGGATTTTGCATTCATTTCTAATTTTATTTCTCTGCTCTTTTTCTTAATTTTGTTTAACTTTTCAAAAGACTAAAACTGCAGTTTTGCATACATCTATTGTCTTTCTGGTCTATAGTTCACTTATGTACTCTGTTCTTCATTATTTCCTTTATTCTGCTAGTTTAAAATCGGTTTCTTCCTCTTCTTTGCCTAATTTCTTGAGAAAAAATCTAGGTTGTTTATTTGTGGTCTTTCCCCGAACTTAATACAAGCAACTATTTCTATAAGCTCCCCTCTGAGAGTTGCTTTTGTTGCATATCAAAAGTTTTGGTATTTTGGTACCAAAATATTTTGGTATTCCTATTTTCATTTCTTTTAAAATGTTTTAGTTTCTGTTTTACTTCATTTTTAAGAAACTGGTTTTGGAGGAGTTCTGAAATTCCAGCATGTGTGAATTTTACAGAAATTCCAGCATGTGAATTTTATAGAAAAATGCAGTATACTAATGTTTCTGCACTTACATCGTTGTAGTAAAGAAGAAAAGTGTCAGTACTCAGTGGCAAAATATATTCCCTGATTTGGGGACTGCTGTATGTGCGCTATATACCCTGCTGCTGGCAGGGCTGCTCCAGACATGGTTGTCAAGCCTGTGGTTCCTTTATTGATTTCCTGTCTGGATGATCTATCTATTGTTGAAAATAGGGAGCTGAGCTCTTCTACTATTCTCTACGTATTTCTGAGTATCTCTCCCTTCAGTTCTAATATCTGATTCACGTATTTCGGTACTCCAGTGTTCATGAATGCATATCTGCAACTATTGCATGTATGAAGGCTTATCAACTTCTTGTTATTACACACGACCTGCGCCTCTCATGCGTTCGTGACATAAAGCATCACTTGACTGATCAAAGCACAGCCACCTTTGTCTTCAGTTGTCACCTCGCACGGTACATCTTTTCCTATCACTCATCTTCAGGGGGGCATCTGGCCATGGTAAGTACCTGGTAGGCAGCCCAGACAGCTGTCTTCCCTTAGCTTCAGCTTTACGTTCTATTGTTTCAGTTACTGGCGGTCAACCCAATCCGACATCCACCACCTCCACCATGATGGTGCACCAGGATCACCGGAAGTATCTGATCTTTGTGAGGTATCATCAGAAGATGATCAGATCCTGTCTAAGTGCCACCACAGCTTTCTCACTTACTCCATGTATGACATGGAGACACCGTGTCACACCTCAGCCCAAGGAAAGGGGATCATGCTCTGAGATCTCTGAGAGAAATCCATATACACAGAGCTTTATTATAGAAATTATAGTCATTCTATTATTCACTGCTATTAATCAAAACTTCGCTTACAGCATAATTATAGTTATTCCATTATGGTTATTACTATTAATCTCCTATATCCAACTTAGAAATTAAACTATCATAAATTCATATATTATGAGAAAAAACAGGATGTACCGGGTTTCACACACCCCTAATTTCAGCCATCTACTCTTGGAGCATGTGGCTAAGGGGGAACAACTGCAATTGGGTTTTTTGTTTTTTTTTTTTCAAAATCCATGCAGCAACTCTATAACTAGACACAAAGAACTAAATCTACGTATTTGTTGCCATTTTTTTCATTGCTTTCTGTTAGCATCTTTGCTTTCTTCCTCTTTTTTGGCTTCCTCTATGAAATGGTGACTATTCTTCAGTGGCACACTTTGATTCCTTTGTCTTTAGCCTGTGTATCCACTACATGTTTCTTAGTTACCACAAGACCTACGTAACGTAAGCAAGAGCAGTCTTTTAGCTGAGCCAATGACTACTCCACAAGAACACTGGGCCTTAGTCTGTCCACCCACACTCTGCGGTTGATGTCAGTTTAGACCCTTCATATATGATGTGCCCCTTACTATGACTCTCCTGGGTTTTAACTTTGAACTTTTATAAAATTTTGAATTATAGTCATACCTTTTTAGTAAGTTTCATATTTTGTTTTCATTTTCTCAGTCAGTAGCCTTTCATTTTGACATGAAGATGTCTCTTTAGCAATGCTTTTTTATGTGTATATATTTAGTTTTTTTTATTGATTTTATTGAGCTATACATTTTTCTCTGCTCCCCTCCCTGCCTCTCCCCTCCCCTTCAACCTTCTCCCATCATCCCCATGCTCTCAATTTACTCAGGAGATCTTGTCTTTTTCTACTTCCCATGTAGATTAGATCCATGTATGTCTCTCTTAGGGTCCTCATTGTTGTCTAGGTTCTCTGGGATTGTGATTTGTTTTGTGGTTTTCTTTGCTTTATGTTTAAAAACCACCTATGAGTGAGTACATATGATAATTGTCTTTCTGGGTCTGGTTACCTCACTTAATATGATGTTTTTTAGCTCCATCCATTTGCCTGCAAACTTCAAGATGTCATTATTTTCCTGGGCTGTGTAGTACTCCATTGTGTAAATGCACAACATTTTCCTTATCCATTCTTTGGCCGAGGGACATTTAGGTTGTTTCCAGGTTCTGGCTATGACAAACAATGTTGCTATGAACATAGTTGAGCACATGTCCTTGTGGTACGATTGAGCATCCTTTGGATATGTAACCAAAAGTGGCATTGCTCTTTAGCAATTGTTATAGACACACTGAATGGTAATGAATGTCTAGATGTTGTATTGTGCAGATAAGAATTCTCCTTCCTGTTATTTCTGAAGGACAGCCTTGTCAGGTTTAATACTATTTGTTGGCAGGTTTTCTCTTGCAAAAGTTTGAATATATCATTCTCCAAGCTTTGCTTTGTGTGTGTGTGTGTGTGTGTGTGTGTGTGTGCTAAGAAACCATTAGTTTCTAAGTGGGCTGGCCTGCAGCTTGGGTCAACAGATATCTGGCTCCTCAGAGACAAGCCTAGACTGTGGGTTCATAATATGGGCCTGCAATCTTGATTTATTGGAACTAGCCTGGGACTGGATTGATACGAGCAGGCCAGGCCTGGTTCACAAGCACCACTCTGTGGATGCAGTCTCAGGCCTGGAGTCCAGTTGCCTAGCTAAGGCCCCTGTGTCAAATGTGGATGGAGTACAAGTATGCAAAGACAGCCAACATGGAACTTGACCCAGTGTCTAAGTTCACAAAGACAAACATAGATTTTGTGTCTCTAGAGGCCGCACTGGAGCCTGGGCCAGTAGAGGTAGGCCTGGGTTGGGTAGACTTGCCCTTCAGGCCAGAGTTTTTTGGAATGGGTCTGCTGTCCTGTCTAAAGCAAATCAGATATTCACTTCACTCCCCTCCCCCACAGAGGCTGTCTTCACCAGTTATATGCTCTCCCACCCCTGCAGAGTCTGTCCTCCCCAGTTCCAAGCTTCCCCCACCCCTGCAGAGTCTGTCCCCCTCAGTTCCATGCTTCCCCCACCCCTGCAGAGTCTGTCCCCTCAGTCAGTGAAGAAGAGGCAACAGAGAGACTGAACAGTCCTTCTTGCTTTTCCCCTTGTGGTTTTTCTGTGCTCTACCTGAAGGCTGTAATCTCCCCTCTAGATCTTACTTAGTTACTCTGAAGGCATTCTTGTGCATAGATAATTGTTTAAATGGCATTTCAACGAAGGCATGGTGTTGAGAACTCCTATTTCACCATTTTCCTTGAAAGTAAAAGATTACTTTTATACTTTAAAAAATGTATTATCAAAGAGTATTTAATAAGAAAAATACTGGGAACTAAATAAGATACAAACATTGGAGTAATATATTCAATTCCTAAAAAATAAACAAATGTTATCAAATGTAGGGAAAACGCAAGGAGAATTTAAATGAATTTGTTGTAAATATTATTACTAGTTTATGTATTCATATAGATTGTAAATTCCCTACAGTGAGTATGGCTCATATGTTACCAATTTCCCAATAATATTTTCTTTTCTCTGAAATTCAAATACATCATTTTTTAAAGATACAAATGGAAATGTTCAATGGAGAGGAATTCATTAACAAAACAAACAGACAAAAGGAATGGTAAAGACTATCCAGTGAAGGCTAAGACTAAAAGCTTCTCTACAAAAACACCCACAAAGCTAGGAGTGAACCTCAGCAGCAGGGAACCTGCCCAGCACTGCAAGGCCCTGGGTTCCAGCCCTAGCCATACAACAATGCCCAACAAGACAGAAGCAGGAGAAGCTCACCTCTGTCCTTTTGTTTTAAATTAACTTGTAGAAGGTTTACTTTGCTGTTGGATTTTAAGGAGAATAGAGTCTTGAGGTTAATAATCCATGTCTGCTTTCTAAATATGCATAAAGATCTGTAATCCCACTTTGGCAAAAGTCACCTTCCCACTTTCCTCTTCCAAGCTGCAAGCCTTCCTGAGGCAGTGTGGGGAGTGGCTGGAGAAGCTGGAGGATGTGAAGAGACAGAGTTGTACTGATAGAAAAGCTGAGTGAAGTTAGCTCTTCTTTTGCCTTGTTTAGACAGAGCCATCACTCCTACCTACTACTCAAGTACCATGTGAGGCGATCCCGCTAGCGACTGCAGCAGAAGCTGCCCTAGGCACCTCTCATTCTGTGCCTTCACACACTCTCTGGTCTTCTAACTCAGGTCGTACATCCAGCTTTCCACCAGCAGTTAAGGAAAATGTAAATTAGTAGTAATGTTTATATTATTATGAATAATATAATTATATTTATATAGTAATATTGTATCCTGAGTAATGAGTATAAAAATATTCTTACATTCAAGGAAGATGACAGAAGAGTTTTAAGATATATCTGAATAATGCCTGAGGAGGAAAAAGGGCATTCTCTCTAAATATGTACTAAGTTTCTGTTTGGAAGAGCCTCTAAGGCAGAGGTTCCCAACCTTCCTCATGCTGCGACCCTTTAATACAATTCCTCATGTTATGCTGACATCCAACCAGAAAATTATTTTCCTTGCTACTGCATAGCTATAATTTTGCTACTGATATGAAAGGGTATTTTGAGCCCCCAAAGGGGTGGCAATTTACAGGTCAAGAACAGCTGCTCTAGGTGCTATGTAGTTCACATAGAATGCATACTCATATACACACTACACACACACACACCACATACACACACATACACACCACACACACATACACACCACACACACACACCACACACACATACACACACACATACACACCACACACACAGGATCTTTTCTCATCAGAAATGGTCAAAGACAGAATAAATATTCTATTTTGACTATATGACAAAGACCTATCATCATGAGATAAAAATGAAGGGAATCTTGGTTTACTCATTCATTGGAGTGAAGAATTTACACACACACACACACACAAAGAGAGAGAGAGAAAGAGAGAGAAATATTAATATATATTACCACTTCCCCAAAAGTGGCTCTCTAGAAAAAAAGCTAATACTTCTGTACTAAAAGTTACGGTCCAATGGGAAACATGCCACAGGGGAAGACTGAATCAGGACAGTTACGTTCAATTACTAATTTAGTCATGAGCTAAAACCTTTGAAAAAGGTAATTTTATAAAACCAATAGTCCTACCTAGCAATGACGCCTATGAAGTGCAGCAATAACCACCATGGCACAATAAGCCCAAGAGCGCAGGAGTGGCAGGCATATCTTGGCAGTAATCAACAACTCTCTAATTAGACTTACGGCCCACTCAGTAAGAGGAGAATCATGCCTAGTACTAGAAACCCAGGCAAGGGAGGTCATGGATCTTGGAGGAGAACCTACAACTACCACTTGACTAAACCAGCATAATTCCTAACTATATTCTAAATATTTATACCCATAGGTAAGAGTAACTCTTAACCCTCATCAAGGAAAATACTCTCTGCACCAAATGGAGACTATCAGAAAACCAACCAATCAGTAAGCAGAGAACAGGTGATGGTGTGGAGCCCAGCCCTAACTGACCCATCTACAGCACAATTCTTGCAACTAAGGCTCAGGGAACATCTCAGAAGAGGGGACAGAAAGACTGCATGAGCCAGAGGACCAGGATGTATGCTATGGGATCGACTCTCCTAGAGATGTCAGGGAATCCACACACATGAAATCTCATCAATGTGGCTGCCTAAACAAGAGCAGAATAAGGATGGCAACAACAGACAAGCCAACTTGGGAAGGAAAACCACATGGTGCTCCAACCCTAGACAAAGAACTACAGGCAAAGAAGGAATACTGAGAAGTGAGAAATAGTTTTCTTCAGAAAAGAGGACCCCAATTGCTTATCCAATACCAAACATATATACAACCTGAAATCATATACAAACAAATAACATTATGTGGACTGAGCAGGCTGTATTTATATATTTAGTAGTTTATATATATTAGGAACAAAATAGGATACCCGGGAAATTCTTTTCACATCTCATGCTTCTGGAGCTACATTACACAAAAGCCCATTTTATCTAATGACTCACACTTGCAATCCCAGCATCTTGGAGCTGAAGTGGGGGAGTCTCTGAAGTGATAAAGAAAATGCTGCTAGCCAAAGCGGGGTAGGGGCTCCCCCTGCCCCGGGCAAGACCAGGACTAGCCCGACTCACACGGCTCTGCCTGCATGAGATGGGAGGGCGCCATAGGATCCGAGCCAGGAAGGGAAGAACACTTTTTACCTCCTGGGGTTTTCTTGAGATTCAGAAAAGAATGCACAGACTGATTAGCATACTGTGTTGTGAAATTCTATGATATCTCATACTTACTGAAACTAACATATGGAGATAAAAGACAGGTCACTATGCACAGAGAGAGGCTCCCACGAAATCTGTCTCTAGAGATCTCCAGGGATTAGTTAAAGGGACATTTGTTTGGGGAGAAAATTCAAAATCTGTCCCAGCGCAGGAGAAAATTCAAAATCTGTCCCAGCGCAGGGCTTTCAAGGGTTTCTGCTCCACAGCCAAGGCATACTCCATGAAGTGCGCACAAAGCCCAGCTTTGTTTCGCTCATTCACCTATTTAATAATTGCTTATTAAGCACTTACCATGTCTAACTCCCTCTGTCAAGTATTATAGAAAAGATAAAGCTAAACCAGCCCTCGCTCAGCTCTTGGGAATCTAAGCACAATCATCTTTACAGAAGTCCAGGAAAGAGGAACACAAGCTCCCATGACTACATAATTCGTAGACAAAGCATGAAGACCCTGGGCTTCAGACACGTTGGTTTGAATTTAAATACACAATTCACTGGGCAGGTTGCCTTGAAAAAAAAAAGTCTCTAAAGCTCATTTCTGTTTAAAGTCTTTACTGAGATGGAGCTTACACGGCATACAATTCTCCCACTTAACAATTACAACCGAATGTGTGCTTTAGCACATCCGTACGCTGTCTGACAATCACAGACCACGATTAGAGCATTTTTCCTTTCGAGAGGAGTCTTGGGCCTGGGGAGATGGCTCAGTGGACAAGAACATTATGACTAAGTATGAGGATTTGAGTTCAAATCCGAGTACAGAAATGTGTAAAGTCTGCTGTGGCAATGTATTCCAGGAACCCCTGCACTGGGGGAGGGGTAGAAATAGGAGGACGGTGAGGTCTTGCTGGCCACCCGGTTCAGGAAGAGATCCCAACTCCAGAGAAAAAGGCAGAGTGACAGAGGAGGACACTTGATGTCCTCCTCTGGCTTCTATGCATGCGTACCTGATTACACATGTACACACCCTACACACACACACATATCCCTCACTCGCACACACATTTTTAGAACGGGAACCGTGTGTGCCATCAGCAGTCAGTTCCTATCAGTCTTCCTCTGGATGGGGTGACCAGAGCAAAAGAGCTATTCCCTGCTGATCCTGTAACAGAGAGTAAATGCAACACATCCAAGCGTCCAGCACGGTACCGGGCCCTCCCTGGATACCCTTCACATGCACATGAGGTAAACTTCAAAACGGAAGCTATGCACAAGTGAACCCGGGTACGATCAGTTCAGAGACGGAAGAGCCTGCCTGGATTTCTGTCCTCACGTCGGGGCTCTCTCCCTGTTCTACCAGATAGCAGGAGACAGGAAGCCAGTCACAAAGCCTAAGTGTGAAAATGCCAGCCTCTGGCCAGGTGTGTTGGAGTAGAAGTTTCAAGAGACATCCTCACCCAGGCGCACAGGCCATCCGCCACGGCACAGTCTGCCGTTCCTGAGGGGTTAAGTGCACCACCACAAGCCCGTATTAGACAAGCAGCTGGAACCATCCTGTCATGTTTCCACCCTTCGGAGTGAAAACAGACATGACGGGCGCTCACTTGGCTGCGCAGGCACTTTCCACTGAAATGGCAGTTCCTCAAGCTTGCGGGCTGCGGCCTCGAGTTATAATTTATTACTGTTTCCCTTATTCCCTTGCCTCGGCAGAAAACAGAACATAGCACCTACATCTCAAGGCCCGTGAGAGGTAATAAAGTATAATTATTTTGAATTTATGATTAAGCTATAAATTACGTGTACTTTTTACTTCAGCTGGTCACTTAGAGGCTGGGGGAGGAAGGGAATGGGGTCAGAAGCCTTTTCTTTGAATAAAATGTCTAAATCTAGGCAGGGCTGAGAAACACCTGAAGGATTTACAAAGATACTACAGTCTCCAAGTTAAGTCCCAAGAGAGCCCCGAGTCAGGCTAAGTTAAGTCCTAGCGACCTCTGTTCTTCCTGCCCACAGGGCGACAGCCTGCACCTAAAGTGCCATGTTGCCTTGAAAAACAGAAGCAGGCATCACACTTCAGGCTACACCACATCAAATGCTCACGGCGTTCTGGCTTTGCTGCCGCTAAGCCACAAGTATTTCATAGACGGGGAAATAAATCTAAAAAAAATGACCAGGTTCCGTAAGTGAGGGTAGCCCCCAACAAAGTAATCCTGGTTAGCTGAGTTCCATTCAGCAGTGGCCAGATGCTAACTTGTGTCACCTCCAAAGCCGGCTGGTGAGATTTACCACTCTTGTACTTACTCTGTGAGGTTATGGAGATATTCTTGTAAAGCAATGAGCTGCGAAGCCCGTGGAACCCAGGGCCTGAGGCAGGAGAAGCAAGCGCCCACGTTCAGCGCTCTTCCATCACCGCCTCGCCTCATTGGTTCTCCAGTGTGCCATGGCACAGGTCCCAGCCTCGACAGTAAGTCCCATCCTAAGTGTAGCCCGAAAGGCACAGGCCCCCCATACTGCCCCTGACTCCTAACAAGTGCAGTGAAGAATATGGCATAGATAGGGAGGTTCTTATTTTACATCGAGGGTCAAGACTCAAAGATGTGCCAATACTGTGGGGCCATGCATAGTGCAGCGAGCCTGAACCTGCTCACCTGGCAGGAAGTCCTACCTACAGTCTTGCCTTACTACCCTCTACACACGGTGAGTGAAAGCAAAACCCAACAGAGCCAGGCATTTCAACTTCTACGGTCTCCTTCTGCTTCAGCCAAGGATTCGGTTTCTGAATGGAACGACGAAGGCTCTGAGGGTAGCTGGTTAGAGTACTAACAACAGACATGCGAAGGGATACTAGGCTGGACTGGAGTAATCAAAGAGACCAGAGGGATCGGCCATGAACAGTGACATTCAAGACATCAGAGCGATACGTTAAGGGGGACCAGCAGAGGTTTAACCAATGTTTACTCACCTTTGTCCCCAAACATCCCACCTCCACACCCAGCTCCTGGTTAATGAACAGAACTTAGTCGCTGTCCCTTGAACTGTATAATCTGCTTCACGAAAACACAAACCCAGTTTGTCTCCAAACACTCCCAAGTCCCTAACTCCCTGGCTACAAGCAGTCTATGGAAAACAGCTGTGGCAAAGTAAATCATTTGACTCTGAGAAACACCAGAGTGAATGTTTTTTTTTTCGTTTTTCTTTCATTCTTTTTTTTTTCCTCCTCTAAGTGTGTTTTGAAGTCCTGGTTGGAAAATTAGTGAAAATTGTAAATCTGTTTGCAAATCTGGTCTTGTCTAACTCTGAGATTAGGGCAAAGATTCCAATTTAAAAGTAAAACCGTGACAACCCCGTGAAGTGTGTCCTCAGGCACTGCCAACACGGCTTTCGCTCACACCCGCGGCACCCGACACGCTCCCCATCAGACACCCCTGGAGTGTTCACTTGAGACGGAGGGGTTCAGGCCGCACTTCCTCTGCAGACCCATACATTATTATAAATTGAGCTAAGCCGTTTCCTTTCTGTAAGTGCTGAGAAGTTCAGGCTCCGTTATCAGAAGGCTCGGAGCCGTCCATGGGGCTCCTTATTATTTGGGTTTTTAAAAGCTAATAGGAAAAGGCAAAATTATACAACGATTGCTTTTATGAGTTTTTAAATAGTGGATGGAAGAAAATTCATTTTTAAAAATCAAATACAATATTTTCATTAAAATCCATTCTAAATGCAGACTTTGGGGGGGGTATACTTGCTATGCCTAAAACAGTATAGTAGAAACCAACAATGTCACCTATGTCTGAAGGCAGATGGTAGAAAGTACTAGGTTTTTATATCCTGAATATCAGCTTCTAAAAGCAGCACGAATTTCTTGAATCGATCACCTACAAGTACACAACTCTTAGAGACTCGGCCAACGTTTGAATATATACATTCACTCTTTGTAATGACTACATCAAAAGGACAATGCAATCAAGTAAATGTTTTGATAATGTAATTAATTAAATGTTTTCACTACTAATTAAGTTATTAAATTAAAAAGAAAAAATTTAAAATGGAAAAAAACGAAACCCAGACTACTGTCATCCTTTGTTCCCTTAAAGGACGCTTAATGGGGAGAAGCGGAGTGCAAACCCAGAGCAGGGGGCAGAACGGGCGTGCGACAGGGAGAGGAGGCTACCTGAGGAAGAGAAGGGCCCGTGTGGGAAGGCTGAAATCTGCGTAGACCCAAATGTCAGGTCCTAACGCCTACCTCTTAATAGCTGTATGGCAGACCCACGGCTGGGTCTGTCAGTCTAACTAGACTTCTTTATAAGAAGAGCTAACATTTGCCTCTCGGGCCTACAAGCAAAATAACAGAATGCTTCACTTGTCATTAATTCATAATAAATGTGCTGCTATTAGTACGGCTACCGTTCCAGATATGCATGTATGGGGAAAGACTGGGCAGGAATCAGTCAGATACGAAACTTGTTTTTATAATCTTTCCTCTTGTACTCTACAGAGTTTCTTTTCTCTAGGATGAACATCTCCCGCTTTTTCCTTTTTAAATTATGTGCATGCAGTATGTCTGTGTGCAGATATATGCATGTGAGTGCAGGTGCCAACAGAGACCAGAAGAGGGTGTCAGAAGCCCTGGAGTTACAGGCGGTTGTAAGCAGCCCCATGGGGTGCTAGGAATTGAACCATTCTCTGCAAAAGGAGTACACATTCTTTACCCCTGAGTTATCTCTCCCACCTCCATATTCTGATTTTTAACCAGAGGGAATCATAGAGAGGATGTTGTTAAATGCACAGAAGACAGCAGAGCTTTTACAGTGCAAACCCACTGGCTTCATACACAGGTCAACAGGAAGCTATTTGAAAAGGGTCCATTCTGGCTCCTATCTCCTCCACATATACAAATTATCACCAGAAATTACCAACAAAGTATCCCAAGAAAATCCAGATTTAGAGAGAACACAAAAAACTTAAGTTACAGCTTTTTATACAAATGGCACTCAGTGATAGGGATAGAGACTCAGAGTAAAAGCATGGGTCAGGAAGTCAAACGGGAATGAAGGGGGAGGGGCCCTTAACACTGACAACATCCAGAGTTTCAGCATCCTGGGACCCCACTGACATGATCACACTTGGAGTGGGAAAAGCACCACTCGTGAAGACTGTGCCTGCTCTGGTCTCTGTTCTGCACATATGAATGGAGCGACGGACAAGTCTGCACCTCTGCCCTCTCCCTCAGAAGGCTGTGCAGAGTCCCAGATTGCGTAAGCCAACAGATTTGTATACAGTGTAGCAAGATGCCAATGGGAAGCAAACACTGAGCTTGAGCTGCAAAAGCATACAGCACTAAGTCACATGGGTACTTCCAATCCAAGTACAAACTCCAAGGAAAAAGCCTCAAACAGGCCTACTGCAGAGTTAACACACCCTCAAGTAATGTTATTGGTGTGTTTGTCTGTCTGTCTGCCCCACCCTCACCTTCTCTAATGTAAATAACTCTTATCTCACTAAGGAGGTATCATTTTAGCATCCATTATGCTAATCAAATAATAAACATCTAATGTCTGATATTAGGAGTAATAATGAGATCCTTTTTTCTTCTTATTGCTATGCATTTTTATTGGCATACATTTACTGTGTGCTTAATTTGCATAGTATTCATATAAACTGTTAGTCTTTTGTTTAAACAAAGAACAAAATTCAGACTCTATGATCTCCAACAAAGACAAGTAGTGTGTACTTAACAGTCATTTAGTTTCTCTACAGTCATATTTACAAAACACTTGTAGTTAGGTCAGGTAATATTGGTTTTCCATGTAAAATGGTGATATGAAATCACCTTCAAAATTAAGCTTATTTCATTAATGCAAAAAAGTAAGTATTTAAGAGAATAGTACATGAAATACAGAGTTAGCAAGGGACTATGGCAAGGACCTGGACACCGACAGGCAATAAACTGAAGTCTGGAAAACACTAATGTGCCATTTCAAACTATGAAGTCCTAGAAGGCAAGCAGCAAGATTTACTGCTCCCCAGTGTCTCCCCAGAACCTTATTCCATACCTGCAAGGCAGAAACTCCATAAATACCAAACTTAACAGGAAAATAATCCTAACCAAAAACTGATCTCGCGCCCTGGTTCTTCCTAGCTAAAAAGCCAACCGACCATTAGATCTCTGTAAGCAGACAGGAATAAGACAAACCTGGGGACACACAGAAGACATACGTATGTTCTGTGGAGGTGCACCTGTGAACGCCAGTACATGCGTGTGTGTACGTGTGGAAGCAGGAGGTCAACCTTGGCACTCTTCCTCCAGTCTGTTTTTCAGACACAGTCTCTCTCTGCCTTGAGCTGGCTGATCAGCAAGCCCCAGGGATCCTCCTGTCTACTCTCCAGTACTGGATTTACTAGGGCACGCCATCACACTAGGGCTTCTTTCTGTGGATCAAGCCCAGGTCTTCATGCTTGCATGCTGAGCCATCTCCCTAGCCCGTTAGAAGCAGCATGTGTTTGCACATTTTGCAGTGGAAAACAAGTTGAGTATAAATAACACCAAAAATTCCAAAACAAAGCAGCAAAAACCAAAGCACCCCAAACTCCACAACTTCATTTACTATAAGCCCATAAATAATACTTTCCAAAGAATTAAAACACAAGCAGAGAGAAAGATCCTGTGACCGAGCCTGGGAGGAAACTGGCTTGCTGCTCTTGCCGACGACCTGGGTTCAGTTCCCAGCGCCTATGGTGGCTCACAGCTGTCTGCAATTCCAGTTTAGGGGGATTCAACCTCTTCTTGCCTATAGGTACCGATATGCATGCAGTGCACAGGCATACATGCAAGCAAACTCACTCACACACACACAAAACAAACAAACAAACATATATGTATATATATGAAAAGAATAAATTAATGAGTTACATGTTCTCAGAACATTCACTATGAATACAAGGTACTCAAAAAGTTTATTTTAAAAGACAGACCCCAAACATGCATACCCCCATGACTCTCAGCTCAGGCAAGAGGAACAGCAGTGCCACAGTCTCCCGACATTACCCAGCATGAAATAGCAGTCTCCCTGGTGAAGAGGTATTGCCAAGCCCGGCGTCTCGATATCCCACGAGATCTTGAAAGCAACATGCCAAGTGTCGGGATCTCTGCCCTCGAAGCTGGACTCGTCCTCACTTTCATCCTCAGAGCCTGTGGAGACAGGGGAAGTGGTCAGAAAAGGCACATTACCTTAGAAATTACTGATCTCTTAATAAAATATGGATGTTAGGTAAAGTACATCCTTTTGTGTCATAATTTCTAAAAAGACATTTAAGAATATTCTTAGCATGAATTTACCTTTTCCACCAAAAAACCCTTAAATATAATAATGAGGAAATAACCAGAGATTAAGAGGAAAATAAAAGATTATTTTGTTCAGTTCAAAGCAAATAATAAGAAAAGCTTAATTAAGGGGATTTCAAGAACATATTAATTGCCACAACAATCCAGAGGAAAGGGAAAGCTAAAAATTACTATACAACGTGGAGAGGGAACTATGAAAGGATCCTCTCTCAGGGCAACCGGCTCAGAGCTTCAAAAACTCCTTACTAAATATATTTAAGGAACATGTAGGTCATTTTAGTAAGCCTCCATACAGCTTAAGAGTATAGAAAAAGACATTTCCGGATTCATCCTATTAAAATAATGTGTATCAAAATACAAAAGAAAACAAGCTTGTACAGAAACCAACCTGACATCAAACAATCAGCATCAAATATCTAACTATAAGAAAATAGACTCTAGGTCCAACATCACATTAAAAGAACATTCTATGACCTGGAAAAATTTATTTTAGAAATATAAGTGTAGCTCTACAAAAGAGCTAATATCCAAAAGCTTAAAATTTAAAATTCATCATATGAGAGAGAGAGAGAGAGAGAGAGAGAGAGAGAGATCACTTTAGAGACACAAAAACTAAACAACTAAGTACATTGTCCTTCCATGGAACCTAAATATAATGGGCTAAAAGTTACTTTCTCAACGTGATATCATACAGACCTGCCTCAGTCTCAAAGACAACAGTAGAACTGTGCCCAAATCTAAGAATTAGAGAAGGGAGCTGTGGTGGTTTGAAAGAGAATGGCCCCATGGGGTGTCATGTATTTGATGCTTGGTCCCCAGTTGGTGAAACTGTTTGAGAAGAATTAGGAGATGTGAACTTGTTGGAGATGTGTCACTGGTGGTCTCTCTCGTTCTCTTTCTCTCTGCCCCATGTTTGTGGACCGTGGATCAGATGTGAGCTCTCAGCTATTGCTCCAGCGCTATGCCTGACGACTGGCTGCCATGCTCCCCACCATGATGGTCATAAACTCTAACCCTCTGGAACTGTGGGTCCCCAAATTAAATGTTTTCTCTTATAAGTTGCCTGGGTCATGGTATCTCTTTATGCATATAGAAAAGCAAGTAATACGGAGACTTAGCAACACAAACATCTATCACTATTCTGATGGGAACCACTAACACAATGGTATCTAGTTAGAGCAGTCCTTAGCTCCTATTTTACAAGCACAGAACTCACATAAAAACACCCAGTGTGGTGATGCATGCTTGTCATCCCAGGGCTGAGGGAGTGGAGACTCATGGTCCCTATGACTCCAGTGCTAGTCAGTAAGTCCAACTGGGGAATTCTAGGTCAATGAGAGATCCTATCTCAAAGTAGGTGAACAATGTTCCTAAGGACACCCAAGGTTCGACTCCAACCTCCTAATGCACACACTGAAACACACAGTGCAATAAAACATAATTAAAATGTCAGCTTTCCCTTAATTCACCTATAAATTTGAAGTAATGAAAATGAAGATAAAGTAATAAAAATAAACAAAATTAACATTTAGGTGAGTGGCATCATTAACCCTTTCTATTCCAGTACAAGTGTTGAGCCTAGAAAGTATGTTTTTCATACATATATAAACCCATAAAGTTTACTTAATAAATCAGTTACAATAAGATATTAATAATAATAACAAAATAAAGCAATTATAAAAAAATAGGCTAACAAAAGCTATCTGAATATACTATTTCTTTTTTGATACTTTATTAATTTTTATTTTCTGTACATAGGTGTTTTGCCTGCAGGAATGTCTACATGAGGGCATTGGATTCCCTAGAACAAGAGTTACAGACAGTTGTGAGCTCCCATGTGGGTACTGGAAATTGAACCCAGGTCCTCTGGAAGAGCAACCAGTGCTCTGAACCATTGAGCCATCTCTAGCCTCTACTCTCTTGTTTCTTATACTCTCTCTATCCCAAATAGTCTACCAGACTTTTATCTTCTCACTGAAAACAAACACTTCATAGTTAGTCTTTGACATCTACAGATCACCAGCATTAAATGCTTAAGATTTGGGACTATTGTCAAGAATAATAACATTTATCTGAACATCAACACCTGCAATACAGCCACAGCGGATCTGATAACTACAAGTTAGCAAACCATTGACGGCATCAGTGGGCAGGCCTGGAGACACTGGAGTGACTTAGTTTCTCATCCGGACAGATCAGATGGCCGGTTTCTTCAGGCTTCTCAAGGGATGCACACACTGTCAAAGTCACTAATTGGTTATTTCTAACTTTTCATTTAATAGTTTCAAACAAAAGTTCACCAAAGACAAGCAAAATTCCAGAAATTTCAAACTACAGATAATGAGAAGGTATAAACAAACCAGAAGAGCCGAGGGATACTTGTCTTTCCTATACATCACCAGCTAGATCAATGGGCAAATATTACCGAGAGTGAAGATAAAGAGAAAACAAGACGGGGGATGAAAGCCACCCCTGACACACACAAAGAGAAGCTCAGAGAGAGCAGTGGAAGATTTTCAACCAGTCACATAAAAGAATGCAAAGTAGACTTAGCAGAACTGTTTACACCTGCCAAGTCAGAGACTTCTATTTCCTCACTCTGTTTTGTTTGGAGGCAGGGTTTCCCTGTGCAGTCCTGGCTGTCCTGGAACTCACTCTGTAGACCAGGCTGGCCTTGAACTCAGAGATCCGCCTGCCTCTGCCTCAGGAGTGCTGAGATTAAAGGTGTGTACCACCAGGCTTCTGTCTTCACTTTAAAAGATTCAGTGTTGGCAAGAGTGTGGCAACCTGGCTCACCCATACTCTCTGTGTAGGACTATCTGGCAATACATGCTAAAACTGTGAGTGCATGGAGAATTCTAGGCATCACACTACTGTTCCTACTCGGCGAGGGTGACAGTGACGACTGAGCAGGCACTGTAGCTTATAGTACTGTTGGCTATGGTTCCAACCTTAAAATTTAAAGACTGGAAACAACTTCAGTATCCACTAGCAGGTTACTCCTTGAAGAAATCAGAACATGTCCAGACAATATAATGTCATGTGACCATCACATGACTGAATAGTTTGAACAGACGTCATATATTATCATATATTATCAAGAGAAAATGAACTGGATAGAATTTGTACAAAGAGGCAGTGGAAAAACAATCAATGGAGTGGAAGAGACACAGAAAGAAGCCAAAAGTGCACACTATCTCCCACGTTTACTAAGTCTTGCTGGGGATGACCCTACACATAAACTTTTCAAGTTCACTTAGGAAATATTAATTAAGTACTTGCTAAATCCTTAGAATGGTGTCAGGCACTAGCAGTATCTCTGACTGAAATAATGAACCCAGTCTGGGTAGAGGATTCCTTCTACTGAAGTGTTAGTGATTGGCACTGGAAACTGGTAAGAAAGCATTTCAAATTTCAAGCCATTACACTTTAAACCGCTGGCCTGTACTCTGGGCCTCAAGGGCAAGGTCTGAGTTTTGACTTCAGAGCTCTGGTGACTGGGGACAGAGGCCAACGATGGGCACTTGCACTGAGTTGCTTTCGGTTCTCACCACTCAGTCCTGTGTTAGGTGGCAGGGAAAGAAAATATTAATTTAAAAGTAAAAAAAAAAAAAAAAAACCTCAAACATCCGTTTGTTTGTGCTTGCTTGTTTTTAAAAAGAACAAAAGGAAACTGGAGAGATGGCTCAGAGGATAGGAGAGCTTGCTGCTCTTTTAGAGAACCTAAGTTTAGAACCAGCACCCACATACTGGCTCACAACTGCCCATTCCAACAGTTCCAGGGATACAATGCCATCTTCTGGCCTCCACAGGCTCCTGCATGCAACATATGTGATGCACATAAACTCACACAGGTAAACACACACATACGTAACTAACACAGGTAAACACACACATACATAACTCACACAGGTAAACACACACATACATAACTCACACAGGTAAACACACACATACATAACTCACACAGGTAAACACACACATACATAACTAACACAGGTAAACACACACATACATAACTAACATAGGTAAACACACACATACATAACTAACACAGGTAAACATACACATACATAACTAACATAGGTAAACACACATACATAACTAACACAAGTTTTAAAAAATGAATTTTAAATAACAAAAGTAGAGTATAACGTTACTGCTAAGTAGAACAGACACTAAAGATGTTGAGAGAAGCTTCAAGGACTCTAAAGTTCAAAACAGAATTCCTGCAGAAAAATGGGACTTGAAAGTTAGTGTTTAGACTGACAGGGACACTGGAGCGATTACTGAAGACAAAATGATGTTAAGCTGGTGTCATAAAGATGGACAGAGAAGTGCCCATCACCAGTTCCGTCATGTACACACCACCTACCACTCCCAAACGGCCCAGATCCCAGGCAGAGCATGCCCATACCGACTCCCTACATTCCGAACATCTTCCAGAACAACCATGTATGAGTTCAAAGCAGAGAAAGGAAGGGAAAGAGGAAGAAGTAGAGCGGGACAGAGGGGAAGGAACTGCCTTCGTGACTAATCATTCACATTACTTGGTACTAAGAGTAATGAAAAAGAACAGGTCAAAAAGTCAAGTAAAGGACCCTCACAGACAGGTACCAGCATGCCCAGATGCAGTACATTTTTGTGGGTACCTTTCAGTTAAGAGGAATTTTTAATTCATTTCTTTAAAAATACCATCATGTAGTAAGTTCAAAGCCATTTCCGAGGTTAATCCAAAAACCATTTTTAAACATATTTTTTGAAACAGGGACAGTGACTTAAAAGAAAAAGAGCTTACTATCAGGGGCACGGCTACTTTTTAGTTGTGGCTTTTTGAATCTTCCTGGAGGATCTACAGGAAACGGTCACCACAGGCAACAGGAGGGCTGCTGGCAGAACCAGCACGGGCCACTGCTATTAAGTGTCCTGCAGACACTTCTTCTTATGCATAATGCATAGCTACACTTGAAAACACTGGAATTTGCAAAAGGGGAGCTAGTGAACCCGAAAGAACCGAAAGGCAGGCGCTCAGCTTCACCCGCACTCCACTGCCTTCACAAGTCTAAATCAGTTAGCAACTGATAAATGTGCTCAGTTAGGGGCTGGAGAGATGGCTCGGGGGTCAAGAGCTGCTCTGCCAGAGGGGCTTGATTCCTAGTACCCACAGGGCAGCTCACACTGTCTGTAACCGCAGTTCTAGGGATATGACACCCCCCCACACCTAGGCACACCAGGCAAGCACATGCATACAAGTAGGCGAAACAACGCCCCTCCCACCTTTGTATCAAAATCTGAATTTCAACTATTCTTGAATTATAAGGGCATCCATCCCGAAGTCAATTACACGTAGCTATAACTAAAACATAGCCAGCCCTCTTAAACAAGGCATGACTTCTCTGCTATCTAGAGCTCCCAGGCAGCCACTGTATTTCACTTATTTGTAATGCCTTTCTGGACCCTAGAGCGAAGTCTGTGATCCATGCTTTATAGCTAGGACACAGTGAGACTGACTGCAAATCGGCCTCATGACCTGCTTCCTAACGACAGTTTAACTAGAACCCACTCACGCTCAGTCCTTACAACATCCATGGCTGTTTCCACACCTCACAGCAAGATGGCCAAGGAACACTAAGACCACAAGACATACCAACCCCAGAATAGCTAGGATTTGACCGTTTACAGAAAACACGAATTGCTCATGTTGGTGATTTGGCAGAGATGTCAGCAGTACATACGGATCAAGTCGAGCCTAAACAAACCATAACGACATCATACGGCTCACGCCTGATGGGAGATTGCAACTAACAACGTTCAACATAAAGTGATTAAAGCTCCATCAGTTGATCCCCAGCTCTCTGGCAGAAGAATAATGATGTGAGAAAGCACATGCTCACGTATTTGCCACCCCAAGGTTGCAAGATGCTTTGTCCAGGTGGCCTTACTGGTAACAGACACGGCAAGCAGCCATTAGCATGCATGCACACGCAGCATTTAGGGGCTGTGTGCCCCGCCGAGTGTACACAGCCTGGGATGTGGCGATCTACAGGCTAACCCAACCGTTGCCTGCCTTCCCCTTTGATTTTTGTCCTGGCACTCTTCTAGATCTGGAACAAGACCCTGAACCACAACCAGAGACAGCAAGAGCAATCGGGGCTTCCTGATGCCCCTCAAAAACATAACCCAGCACCCTTGAAATGAACTCGCTAAGGTGATATGTGGTGGAGAGTTGCTCTCCCTGGGGCTATGGAGGGAAGAGAGAAGCTGGAAGTGTGATCAGTTTTATTGCTTATGTGTAGTGTTGCTCACAACTGCAGGGAAACCAACTCGTAGTTGCCCATAGCAACTGCCACTGATTACTCCTGCCCCATGCCATTTGAAACAGGCAGGGGCAATGGGTTCCTACTTGCCTTTAAACCTCAGTGAAGTTGGAAGGATTTTAAGTGTCTCTGTTTGTTTGATACATGCCAAGTTCCTGTAAACTATAACATTAAAAAGGTAAAAAGACAACAGAATTTAGAAGAATAGAAATGTAAAGGTCAAGGTTCAAGTATCCATAAAAGTTCCAGATAATTCACCAGTTTGATTTGGTTTTGCTTTTTTGTTTTGTTTTGTTTTTGTTTTTACCCTAAGTAGTTTTGGATAAAAATGACTCCATTTAATATAAATGACAACAAATGTTTTGTTTACATTTTAAAGCTATATGCAACAATACTGTTATACAGGAAACAAAGCCAGAACCATGAGTGTGATGGTGAAGATTAAACTACTAACCAAAATACATCACAAAGCTTTCATAAGTAACACATACATTAATACTGTATGCCAGAAATTTCCTTTATATGCAAGTCTACAGTCATCATTGTTACAAACTGAAATAAGGCTATTCATTCAACTTCTAAGATTTCATACTTCTACCTGTGTGATATCTTTGACAACTGTCTTGAACTCAATCAACCTAGATGTCCTGTCTAGTTCAAGTCAGGCTGTTTAGGAGAGAGGAGAAGTCTTTGAAACTGAGCTGGTCTTGTGTATGCTAGGCAAGTGTTCTACCATAGAGAGGCACCATCAGCCCAATGGCGCAGGTCATAAGGAAAAAAAAATATAAGTTAAAGATGGCATCTGGTGGATGGAGACTAATGACATCTAGTCCTGACCTATGACACGGCAGGGGTCTGGGATGTGACAAAGGTGAGAGCTGGGACGACTCCACCCCAACCCCCGTCCCCTGCCTTCACACAAACGCAAGGAGGAAAATGGTACGGCTGGGTAAGCACACTCAATTCTGGGCTGCAAGTGTCACATGAACAACACAGACTGCTAAGAGTCGGAGCTATAAGTGTGGCTAAAGTCACAGAGGGTTTGGTGCAGCATCCCCTGGAATCTTCCATGGAAGCACTGACAAGACACTGATGCCTTCCTCAACAGTTGGCTCTGTTTTTCAGAATGACACCCATGGTCAAGTCTCTGTGTGTAGACCTGGTGTTCATTTTCCAGACAGCATCTCAGAGGAATAGCAAATAGGCAAATATGCACAGCAGAGCTTTCAGGCAGTGACCATACTCTAAGAGAAGAGGTGAGAAATATGATAGCCAAGCCACAAGTTTTACAACCCGAAATAGCCTTCTGTGAGTCCTTTCTCAGTCAATGAGCAAAGAAAGGGTGGGCTGAAGACATGAAGGATTCTGAAAAGTCTGGATGGGGGAAGCCTAATCAGTCCCAGTTCACAACAGTTAATAGGTTCTCCTTTACTTCAAATAATTCAGGACAAATGAAGTCTCTTGGCAGAGATAAATTGTAAAATTAAACCACAGGGAAACCCTGTCTCGAAAAACCAAAAAAAAAAATTGTAAAATTAAGTATATGTTTTCTGGAATTTCAGGTAAAATGCAGAAAAATCTGAAACCCTTCAACGTGGTGCCTAGTTTTGTCAGCTTTCAGATTAAGTATTTGGGGAGAAAAAGTTTAAGACAAAAATATCCACATACATAGGAAAACCTCATTAGACTGCATTTCATGGACTTGCGGGGAGCATGGGAAAATAGAGAAAAACTGCTTTGGAGGCCCTTGGCTAAAGCTTCAAAATTACATTACTTAAGTAAAACAGGAAACAAAGGAAGGCAACAGCCAACAATACAGTCTCCAAACCCTGGACCACCTTAGCGGCACACAGAGACTTAAGAATTCTTCTAAGAGACTGTTGTTGTAACACAGAAGACCAGAACCAGATGAGCTGGACAAACCAAAGGCATCAGCTGTCCATCCAATACACAAAGACTTATCTAGGTTCAAAGACACACAAAGGACATCTACAAAGGCGGGAGTGGGGGGTGGGGGAGTGGGGGAGGGGGCGGTGTTGAGAAACCATGAGCTCAAGAAGAGCCAGGAAGGGAAGGGCTGATCACAGCACAGGTACTGGAGTTCCTGGCCTTAGTATTACTTTGTACATTTAGCAGTTGAGGAAACCTATGAGCAAACTACTATCAAAGAAAGGTCAAGGCACAGACTATGCCTCTAAGGGCTGATTCATTTCAAACATACAGAGAACTCATCTAGACTTTTCAAGTCAGGAAGTGCTTACCAGAGAAAGGAAGCATTGCTGGGATGCTTTTGTGTGATAGGCAGACGGGCCGGTATATTTTGACTTAAGAGCAACTCATCAAGCTGTGTATTTATGACATTTATGACAATCTTTTTTCTAAACTGGTAAGTTGGAAGTTAAAGTCTCAGAGAGTAGATGAATAAATTACTCAAAACTATTGAAACTGAGTAAACCAAAGCCTCAACAACTTTCATACGGATTCTAGAAAAGAGAAAACTGGAGAGAAAGAAATAAATGACTAGCAAAGTAATTCAAGAAAATGTTCACAATTAAAGGACACATGCTGCTGGGTTGAAAGATGAATAAAACAGAAATAGGATAGCTTAAAAAATTCATTGTGGAACCAGCAAAAAAGGTGAAATAAATGAGTGAAAAAGCCAGACCTATCCATATGAATAGAAAATAAAAAGATATTGGCGCTGTATTCTAATAACACTATGGAAAAATTACTTTCTACCATGAGTTCTGTACCCAACATAAATACACAATTCACGGTAGAATAAAAAATAATCTTAAAACCTTCAAAGTCAAAACTTTACATCCTGGACCATGGAGAAGTTTCATGTATCATAAAGACTGACAACGTGAGTTCAGTCACAGGATCCCTAGGATGAAAGGAGAGAACTGACTCCTGGAAGATGTCCTCTGACCACACACACACGCACACACACATACACACTGAAGTCGAATAGCACTCAGGCATAATGAGAAATGGAATTCTGAATCATACTCTAACCGTCAGTCAGTGTGTTCAATAAAGTAAGTCAGACACGAAAGGACAAATGCATGATTTCACTTACACAAGATACCTAGAGTAGTTCAGTCTGTTAGATTTCGGGGTGCAGAATAAGCAGACAAAAGGCAGGGAAGAGACCAGAGTCTGACCTCAACAGATGAGACTGTGTTCATTAGCACACACAGCAAGGGATAGCTTCTCCCTCCCAAGAGAAAGGAGGGATCTGCAGGGGGAAAAATCTAGCTGGGACTTTCTCTAGAGGTGGATGAGGGGCTTGAGAATGAGGAAGTGGTGCAGCTGTCGGGGACTAGGCGCAGGTCTGTGGTCTCTCAAGTCAGTCTCAGCAAACATTCCTCTTTGTGGCTGACTGACACAGTTGAACAGCCCATAGAAATTTGTTTTAATAATGGAAGCACTCTATCAAAGCCCAAAAAGACAGACAGTAGAACAGTGGTTACTAGGGGATGAGGAAAGAGAGACCAGGGAGCTAGTATGGAAGGATGAAAACATTCTGTGATGAACATTGGTGACCCCCAATAAGATGGACAAGTTTAATGCCCCTGACTGCATGGTATGCTTAAAATAATTATGTAACAACTTAGCACGCATACAATTGTACCATAACGGAAAAGATAGTAAAATAATGTTGGGGAATATTATTTTAAGGTGTGTAACTTTTATTTACACTGCATTTGTTTAATTCTGTGAAGCTGTGATTCTTTGTTTGTCTAAAACACCTGATGGTCTAATAAAGAGCTGAACAGCCAATAGTGAGGCAGGAGCAAGGTGGAGCTGATGGGCAGAGAGGATAAATAGAAGGAGAACCATGGAAGAGAAAGAGTGGCAAGAGAACAAGGGAAGGAGGATGTCAGGGGCCAGCCACCCAGCCACCAAGCCAGTGACAGAGTAAGAAGAAATGTAAGATACACAGAAGAAAAGAAGAAGTCCAGAGGCAAAAGGTAGTTGAGATAATATAAGTTAAGAAAAGCTGGCTAGAAACAAGTCAAGCTAAGGCCAGGCATTCTTAACTAAGAATAAGTCTATGCATGTGGTTTACTTGGGAGTTGGGTGGCAGGCCCCGAAAGAGCCAAGGAGCCAAAAGAGTAAAACAACCATCACACAACAAAATGAGACTGAACTACTGATACACACACACAAAATGGATAAACCTCAAAATAATTATGCTAAGTGAATGACGTCAGACCCCCCCCAAAAATTAAGAATGCATATACATAATTTCACTTGTGTAAATTTTAGAAAGCAGATCTATGGATCACCAAAGACAGTAGCAAGGACTCATCAAGGACACAAAGTCACTCCTGGGGTCAGGGCAATTTGCTACATTGACTGAAGTGATGGCTTCGCAAGGGCATTGGAGTACAGCAACATAAGGAGACGACTACATGGCATTTATCCTGACTAAAGCTTCTGGGACAGAGATCTTTCCTCCCTTGGTGCCTTGGCCTTCTTTTGACCAGGGACTCCCCTGCTGGTCGTCTCCACTGTGGGCACCGATGTCCTACGGCTCTCGTTTGGGTCCTATCCAGACACTTACCACACATTCTGCCTGTTCTAATATGTCCCATCATCGGGGTTCCTAAGGCAGCCTCTTTCCGCTCTCTTGTTTTCAGTGTTGCTTCCCTTCTACTCCCATCTCACTCAAGGTTCAAGCCCAATACTTTATATGGTAGCAGGCAAAGGCCTGTCCATTGCCTTCCACAGCCGCAGCAGAGGCAGGGATTTCTGTCTTTCTCACTGTTGAATGCTGAAATACTAGATGGTTGCTTGGCAAACAGGAGATGTATTCTGGGTGAACACATGGTAATTTTCTAGATGGTAAAAGAGAAGGTCAGGGGACAACCAACATTTAAAGAACCAAATAAATGTTTACAAAGACGTCAAAATACAAACAAGCAAACAAGAGTCAAATCAGTCCTGACACCTTAAACAGAGATCCCGGGAGAGGAGATCAACAAATATACAACCCTTTGAAACTTCCCAATGCTTCCCAACCCCTCCCTGCAATTGCCAGCTAGTTTTCAACACGTTAATGATAAGCTAGCGGGTACAGGGCTACCCGCTTCACAGCAAGGCTGTGAGAATCCACTGAACAAACTCCACCCTTAAAATGATTCATCTTTCCCCAGATCAGAGCCCCGAATGGGAGCCCCGAAGTCCTAAGAAAGTTACTGTAGAGACTATTTTCTAGACTATCACACACTGGACACACACATGGATTAGCCTCCCTGGCTCTTCCGGAGAGATCCAGAAGCTAATCAAGAGAATTCATCACACTGGTCACTAGTTAAAAATTTATGGATCGATTTTCCTATAAAGACAATGTGACAGGGAATCAATCACACCTTCCAGACCAAAAAGAGAGAGACAGAAAAGAACCAAAAGTGGTAACAAGGCAGTGAGCAGATGGCTTGCTCTACAAACATTAGGACCTGAGTTCAAACCCCTAGTGAGCATGTAACTGTGTAACCCCAGACCTTGTCTCATAGCAGCAAGAGGGAATGAATAGTGGTGGAAGAGAACTCCCAGTCCTATTCTACTCTCCACATGTACGTGTGCAGGCGGCACACATCTGTACCCTCTGTGCATGCACCACACACACACACATGTGCACACACACATGTGCACATGCAGGCACCCACGCACACAGGCTTTGTATGCACAAAATGGTAACCAAACGTTGAGTCTGAGTGGCGTCTTCAAAGGTGTTCCAATCATAGAACAAGGTGTTAGACAATATTAACTATGAGTTTTAAAGCTTTCCCTGCTAAAATTCATTTTTTTATAACTAGGAGTAATAAGCAATTGCCACCAAGCCTGGAATATACATAAATCAAATACTTTGCCTATTTACATATGGTTCCCTGAAGCCATTCCTGATTAAAAATTATACTGTTTCAATCTTCCTTCTAGAGATATCTATTAGCTAGAAATGCATGTGAAGTCCAATAAATTTAGAATATAATTGCATGTATCCTATACAAATTGCTTCTCAATGGCTTCTACTCATGAAAATAGACGAAAAAGCAATGATCAGCTCATTATAAATCTGCAGAAGAGTCCCTGGTAGTGAGAGCGAGTCCCCAAAGACTGTAAGCTGCAGCTCATTTGAGTTCAGCAGAAAATAATCACTTCTGATCTGAGCTCCCAGTGCACCTTGGGAAGCACTCCATGGCTCAGCCACACTCTCCGACTAAGTGAGTGTAGCCCTGTGGAGTACTTCCTGCCTCCAAGTGGAGACTAGGAGCTAGAGGTTCCAAGAGTCTCGTTCAGCACGCCACAATCACAATCTCAAGAGCACAGCCGACTCAGCCAGTCTGTCAGGACAAGGAGAGATGGGTGGGACATGTCCTTGGGGCCCCATGCTGTCCAGACTCTTTAGCAAAGTCCCACATCTTTAGCACTGAACACTTTGAAGGGCATGGGAAACAGTCTGGCTTCGCTATTTCCACATGCTGCAACCGCTCTAGCCCACTGACCTATAAACAGGACTTGAACCCAAGGCTCTCTCTTTTTTATTGTTTTTATTGAGCTATACATTTTTCTCTGTGTCCCTCCCTCCCTCCCCTATCTCCTTCTACCCTCTCCTGTGACCCCCACGCTCCCAATTTACTCAGGAGATCTTGTTTCTTTCACCTTCCTATGTAGATCCACGTATGTCTCTCTTAGGGTCCTCTTTGCTGTCTAGGATCTCTGGGGCTGTGGGCTGTGGTCTGGTTTTCTTTGCTTTATGTCTCACCCTTACCACAGTTCTCGCAGAGATATAAAGAGGTTAGAACCACACATCATCTGTCACTTGGAAGAAATACAATCACTGGGGCATTTCAGGGCCCGTGGTTTGCACACCACTTGACTCTCCACGGACACAGAGATGGTAGAGAAGGGCTCCAGTTCACGGACTATCCTCATTCAGCCCACTCCAGTGCCCAGAGTGTATGTACATGGCTAAGCAGCACAGATGAAGGGAGAAAAGGCATCAGTACCAGAAAGGAGGGCTAGCAGAATGTTCACTTCACCACTCTAGAAACGGGACAGTACAACATTTTAAAAACCCACATTCCCGAAGCAGCTAACTGCTCAGATGGGAAGTGCACACCCATAAGTCACACAGCGTAGGAATCTACCCTGTGAGGCCAAAGGTCTCTAGCCTTGCTCCCACTAGCTGCCAACAAGTGCCCAGTTTTCTCATCTGTTAAATACGGACAGTACAAGGACGTGTATTCTCAGAAGTAGGTCCTTGGGAATTTTATCCCTGTAGGAAAAGCACTGAGTGAAGTCCGCCAAGCACAGATGGTGCAGGCCAAACACTTCACTCCTCCTCTTCATGCACTCAAGAGCCGACGTGATATGTGGTCAGTAAAGCAACTCCCACCTACCACAGCATAGAGTTTGGCTGTAACTTTCTTTTTAATAAATAGAAGACACACCAAAACAGAAAAAAATAAAAAAATAAAAAATAACCCTAGTAAATACATGACCCATGCTGTCATTTATGACCATCACTCAGGGATATGGACGGAGCTGGATATGTTATTCTTGCAAGGCAGACGGCACCATAGGCCTGTCCACATGTATTAGTCAGTAACTCACTGTGCTGTGATATTACAGAGTCACTAGATAATAGAAAATTTTCAGACCCATTACAAGTTCATAGAGCTAACATCCTATGTGTGGCCATTGATCAAAACAGCCTTCCATGAAGCGTGACAGTACTTCGCTTCTACTTTAGTCACTGGGTACTGTGAACAAGATGAAACTGGCTAAAACATGTCAAGTACTTAAAGTGTCTGGCCACAGCAGGTGCTCAGGGAAGAACCCCCCAAGCGCTGTCACTATTATTTGATAAAGTCTGGCCATCTTGGAGATTAGGAGAACAAAGGAATCCCACTGGTCTGCCCTTACCTACTGGAATCCTGCAAGCCTCTCTTCCAGCTAGTAACTGCAGGTAGAAATATTTCTTTAAAGTTTTTATTAAGATTTTATTATTTATTCTGTGTGTGTGTGTGCGCGCGCGCGCTGGTGTTTGCCTCAGCCTATATATGAGGGGTCAGAGGGCAATTTGCAGAGTCATTTCTCTCCTTTTCACCAGGTGGGTCCTAAGGACTAAACTCTATGAGTCAGGCTTAGCAACAAGTGCCTTTACTCGCTGATCCATTCCACTAGCCCAACAATTCTATGTATACACAATCTGCATTTTTTTTACTCTTTACCAGTTTCAACTACTCCCAATCATAGATGCTTTACAGACTCTATTTGTTAAAATTTTAAATACCTTTCTTGATCCCCCATGAAAGGGAAGTACAACAGAATGAATAAACTAGGAAAAGGGCAGCAGGGCAGAGCACAAAGATAGCTCTGGGCCGCCCACCCGTACTGTCACACACGGGGCAGCAGGTTCTGTGGCCTCCTCCTCAGAAATGGCTAACCAACTCCATTGTTCCCTGTGGGATTCTTACATCCCCAAAAGGCTGTATTCGAGATCAGAGGACTTTGGCTCCTCCCTGCTGGACAGCACTGAATTATGACTTCAAGGGATTTTTAGGTTGCAACCACTACTTGAGATGCCAGGGAAACTGAAGACATTTCCAAACACTCAACTTGCTCCTTGTTTTGGACTGAAAGTCCAAGGTAAATTTAGAAAAAAATATTAGTTATCCTGAGGAAATTTTTGAGACTGGAAAAATGAAGAAATTAAAGAGTACCATAAGATGGATTTCTTTTCTCTTAAATCACTTTTCCAAAATAGTCATTTCAGCAAACAAAAGACAAGAAACAACAAAAATCAATAAAGAAACTAGGATTGTCAGGAAACAAAAACCTTAAAAGTTCTAGTTTGTCCTCTCAGAAGACTGGGTCCCCTAGTTTTACAAGGGCTTCCCGCACTCCTTTGTCTCATCATCAGGTAATAAAGGAGCCAGTGGTCCTGCTGGGCTCCGCACACTCAGTACCTTTCACAGTCCTGCTCTGAGAAACTCTTGGGGACCCTAGATAAACAGAAACAGAACAGCAGGAAAAGATAGTTAGGTCTCCAAGTTGGCAATCTACAGCTCTCTGCTCCAAGGCGTCGGGACCTTAGAAAAGGCAGGAAAGCTGGAATGTCTGCCTACAGAAGCCACTTAACTGCTTCTGTCAAGGAGGGTCTTATAAAAAAACGGTAGGAAGCCAAGAACAGGTCCATACCTGACAGATCCCAACCACGGAGATGGTGATGTCAGGCATAATAAAGCATTTTGGCAAGAATGTACACGTGTGAGAACCGGGAGAAACTTGACAGGTTCCTGTTTTCCTAGCTCTTCCTCAGCGAGCTAATTGTGGTGACTGAACAGCCAACCCTGAGTATTAAAGAACAGCAATTGGCTGTGTGGATCCGACGGCTGCTCTCCTGGGCGATGGGAAGACAAAATGACAGTAGTGCTTACATGCAGAAATATTCTGCACACAGGGCAACAATGAGCCAGAGTGCATTTAGATGGGGAAGAGGGATGCTCTGCAGACTCGTGAGCCAGGATGGAGGGGGAAAGGACACACAACACACAAACACCCATGTGACTCTGGTCACACTGCCATCGGAGCAGACCGTACCTTCACAGCTATAGGTGTACACGGCCACCGCTGACCTGTCCACCAGGTTCTCATCGTGATGCCAGCTCACCGCCATTTTCCCCATGCCAAAATAAGGCTCCTCTTTCAGGTATGGCATTTTCTGAGGATCCATGAAGTTTAGCAGAGTCACGTTGTAGGCTGCTCTGCTCTTAATGTCCACTTCATCATCACAGGACGACCCCATGCCAACCCTGGGGAACTCTGCCATGCACAGTGGCACAGCATCTTCATTAGCCTTCTCTTTGATGGCCAGTTCTTCCAGGGCCTGGATGGTCTCACCCTGCAGGTAGTCATTGAGCTTGAGGAAGGTCTGACATGCAGCTGCGATCTCAGCCTCTGTGTAATTGATGGTGCAGCCCTTCACTGGCCAGGGCACCGTGAAGAGTCTGGTGTTCAGGTACTTGTAGGTACAGCCTGGGTCCCCAATGAGGATTCGAGACACTGGGGTGAGCACATCTTTGCCTTGGATCCTAACCACATCCCGAAACATGCAGCCATGCTTATGCAGTGTGAGGAAGGCCTCAGGGACTTCTTTATGCAGCTCCTCGGATATACTGCCGGCTTCCCGGAGAACCAGTTTAGGATATTTCAGCTGCCACTAAAATGAAACCAAAGGGGAGAAATGGGTATAAATGGCTACTATCTTATTATTTCCAAAAGGCTATTCTCTATATAAGGGTCCAGGAAGAAATTAAACTACCTCATGGCTTTTCCAAGCAGGGTTCATATCTTGCCAGTCTAAAAAGCAAAAACTTACACAAAACTGACAGGAGACTCTCCAGTGAGCACTGTCGGGCTGAAGCTCTTCAGCACCAACAATAAATGAGAAGAATTTGGCCTTTTAATTCCCAGGCTTCTTGTGCCTTCAATCTCTCTTGCATCCTTTGGCTTTGCAGAAAATATAATTTTATTTGCAAACTAATTATTGCCTACTGTCAGTGTTTGCTCCATGCCAGGTTGTTCTGACTCAGCCAGTCCGGCTAATTTCTCGTGCCTTTACACACACTATCAGCCCCAGCCCATGGATACAACACTGAGGCAGCCAGGCTCTGGGGAAGCTTGCCCTGAGTCACACTGGTCAATGTCAGGCCAGGACTGTAGTGTCTGTCTGGCTCCAGTGGGGTGATATTAGCTACCTGACTGAACCCCTTTCAATTCCTGGCAAACTGGCTTCTGGTTCAACACACTCACCTAAAGAAAGCTCACCTCTCTGGAAGTGAAGACATTAAGTTCTATGAACACAAGAGTCATGACAATTTGACTCCTGACTACAATACTAGTGCCCAGAATACTCTACAAAAGGCAATTCTGCTGGTGTCATGAGAATGGGGTGTTCAGACAGATGCCCTCACGAAAAAGAAACACACACTGGCGCTGCTCAGGACTGTATTGGCTTTCCTGGCACCACTCCGGCTCCTCGGCACAGGATTTATGCTTGTCCCTATAAAGTTTAATCTGAATTGTTCCGTCAGTTCCAGGCTAAGTCCTCAAGGAAAAGCCTAGGGATAGCAACCCACTCACCTGTCCTCAGACCACTGTGCTGTTCAGGCCTTCACGCATGGGAAGGTAACATGCTTATTCCTGTGGGTGTGTGCATGTGTACCTGAAGACAGATGCGCACCTGTGTGCTTCTGTGTGCAGAAGCCAGAGACCAAGGTCAGGCATCCACCTTAACCACTCATTGACAGGGTCTCTCGCTGATTGGCTAGGCTAGCTCCAAGGATGGACCTGTCTCCACCTCCCCAGCACTAGGATGGCAGACGGGCGTGTACCGTGACTCCTGGCTTTCTACATGGGTACTAGAGATACAAACTCAAGTCCTCAGGCTACAGGTTATCTGTGACTATAGCATAATCTAGCCCATTCTGGTTCATTTACAGAATGGGTAGGGGGCAATCCTGCAAGATTCGACAGGAAGTATACAAAAGAAAAACAAATTCATCAAGTCTGACCATGGAAAAAGAATCACTAAATAAGTAGAGTCTGACTGTCCTGCTCTCAGAAACCTAAGATCTAGATGATCGTGGACATGACAGAAAAGGGCAGAGGTATGTGGAGCACTCCTGGGGATGATCATGGATGTAACATGAAAGGGCAGAGGTATGTGGAGCACTGCTGCTGAGATGATCATGGATGTAACATGAAATGGCAGACACATGTGGAGCACTCCTGGGATGATCATGGGTGTAACATGAAAGGGCAGAGACATGTGGAGAGCTGCTGGGATGGATGATCATGGGTGTAACATGAAAGGGCAGACACATGTGGAACACTGCTGTGTATGAACATGAATGTAACATGAGAGGCCAGAGGCACATGGTACACTGGGCATGGCACACTGCTGTCCACTGCCAGAGATTCACCCAGAACTTACAGTTTCTCTACTTCATTTATCACAATTGCAAAATGGAGGCAGCAACAGCACCCTGTTCTACTACACAGTCCAGGAAGACAGCAACAGCACCCTGTTCTATACAGTCTAGGAAGGCAGCAACAGCACCCTGTTCTATACAGTCCAGGAAGACAGCAACAGCACCCTGTTCTATACAGTCTAGGAAGACAGCAACAGCACCCTGTTCTACTATGCAGTCCAGGAAGACAGCAATACAGTCTTGTAAGCAGAGAACATTATGGAACCTTATCTCAAAACAAGAAAGGGAGAAAGGAGGGGAAGGAAAATGGAAAAATAAAGTTCTATAACTATTATTCTGTTTATACAATTTATAACAGATTATTTACTTATACAAGATCTATTTTTATGATAGCCATATTATAGATAGGGTGTCAAAGACATTTTTTAAAGGATTAGTGGATCTGAATGTATGTTTTTAAAATGTTTGTACAAAATGAAGCATACAATTAATAATCAAGCTCTGATTGAAAAAATATTTGTAATCTATATGATAAAAATCAGATTAATATTCTTAATAAGAGATCAACTGATTCAGTTGTATGTGTATAATATATATTATGTTTATATGACACATATGTTGCATATCTGTGTGTATATATATATACACATTCACATACACACATATAACACATACATACATAATAACAACTAAAGAAAAAGAGGCCACAAATTTTAAAGAGCAAAGGTAGAAAAAGGTGGTCAAAAGCTGAAAGTGCTACCCCCCTCTGGGCATGTACTTTGTATATTTTAATTTCGTTCTTTGACTTTTACATGATTTTCTAAACTAGATGTAAACTACTTTGAATAAAAAAAAATCAAGAAAAAGACCATTTTAATTTATTTCCTTTATGGAAATTCTTACACTTGCCAGAAATTTATTCTCGATATGATAAGATGATACAGAATTGTCAACCATCTTCACCAAAATGTCTGCCTTATTTGAATCTGTTGTGTCTGTCACACCAAGGGTTACTTTATTGCGATGAGAACAATTCATGAGAGTGGGCTAACTCTGCCACAGTCTCAAGGAAGATGAATGGGAGCAAACGCCTCCCCTACGTGTCCTCGTCTACCATTCAGACAGCGGTTAATCTAGTACCTGGTGCACGGAACAGCCATGGAACGTCAGTTATGAATTGTCTTTAGAGAACAGCAAGTAACTTTGGAGAAGAGACGAACATTAAATAATCTGAGTTCATCCTGTCAGGCGAGTAAGTTCACTTTCCGTTTAGACAGGTATATGAGGAACATCAGATAAAACACAGTAATTTGGAACAGCTGTTGGCAGACTTTCAACTATGTTAGCGTAATTTTTTTATTAATCCTGTTAAAGTTTTTCTAGGGAGTACACAGTCATGAAATTATGTTATCACTGGTTTGGTTGCACACTATATTTCTTGAGCTCTATGAACACTTCTAGGGCATAAAAATGATGTTCTGTTTCATATTTGGAAAGGTATGGTAGCCATAATGTGCCAATGCACAGACCCTATCCGATGGCTCGGAAGATCTACAATGCTGGCCCTCCAGAGGTGAGGCTTTGTCTTTGCTGACTTTAATGCACTACATACGAATTCTATCTTTTCTTCTCCTACTGGTCTGAAATAACTTCATCATTCGGAGAAGACAGGCATGGTGCTGAATGAGTAAAACACCCATTTACAGGAGATAAACTCAAATGAGGCCCAAAAGAACTATCTTCAATTTACAGAATTTACCATCTGTAAAGAGCCTGGGCCAGGCTCCACCTGACGACGTCAGTGGCCCAGTCTAAAGACTCCATCTATAACCTGCTGCCACACCCTTTGCTGGTAACACTTCATGCTTTGCACTCTGGCGCATCCTGCACACTGTCCTTTATGATATTTTCTACATAATTTTTATTAAAAAATAGTTGCAACTTGGCAACAATCCCAACACTAAAAGGCTACACAGTCACTTGGCCCAGCCTCCAGCTGTATGATGCCAAGTGAGACCCAGAGGAAGCACACGTCTGAAGACCTGTGTAGGATCTGCTACAGGTTGTCACAGGCAGGCTGGTAAAGCCAGAGCCCTGCTGTGACACAGTGTTGGTTCAGGCACTGGTTCAGGCTACTCTGTGTGTTCATGCAATACCCAACCAGCACTTGTTAGACATCAGACACGGGATAAAGTCCATAAATATGCTGATAAAAATAAGCTAGGTCCTACTAATAACATCTCACATACCTGCATGGACAGAACGGAAAGTAATGGAGTAAGATATTACCAGGGCAGAAGTACAAGCACACTGTTACGGGAAGACAGTTGGGAAGAGAAGACTGGAAAAAAATTCTCATTTGGGGGCTCACAGACCAGTCAAGTACACACCATCTGCAAAACCCTAAGTTCAAAGAATGCAAGAGAACAAAACATCCCCACACTGTCTTCAAGCTTGTATTCTGAGGAGCGCCACATACAAATGAATAAATAAAAGCCCGTGGATCAAGATGGCAGTGAGTGCTTTGAGGAAAATACAGTTGAGTGCACAGGACTGGGTTGCTGTGCTAAGTGCACATCTCACATCTCTCTGGCAAGGTGACCTGAGGCCGGAAGAAAGAATGAGGATACCGGCCCCGCAAAGACCTGAATGAGAGAGCTCCAAGTGAAGGGATCATAGTCCAAAAGTTTTGGGGTAGAAATGTGTGTTGCTCATTCCAAGAAAAGGAAGAGGAAGAGGGCCATTGTAGGAAGAAGATGTGAGTTGAGGGGCTGGGAAAGCAAGAACAGGTAAGAGAACAGTGAGGAGCTGGTACACAGTGCTTTATAAGTCAGCACCCAGTGCCAGGCTTCTAGGCATCTACTCGGAATGAGCTGGGAAGCTACCAAGGGACTCTCAGCAAGAAAGCAGATAGAGTTAACAAAGAGAAAGCTCTGGGGTGGGATGGTGAGTTGGCTCAGTGGGGAAGAGCACTTGCTGCCAATCCTGATCACCCATGTGGAGGAAGAAGAGACTGTCTTCCACAAATTGTCCTCTGGTTTCTACATGTGCACCATGGCACAGCACATGTGCACACACAGGCAAAATAAATGAATGAAAAAAATGTCAAGATTTCCCCAGATGTTATGTTGAAGCAGAGGAAGAACGGAGAAGCTGGGAGGCAACGGCTAAGGGGACGGCAGCAGTTTGGGCCTCAGGGGAAGCAGCAGAGGCAGGAAGCAGCCAAGTGATGCATTACAAATGGGACTTCCTGGGACAGTTACAGGATGCGCAGTATTTACGTAAGGACACTTTTCTTAGGATGAACAGGTGGATGCCAGACAGTATGGGGAGAAAGGTGCTGGCAGGAACAATGCCGGAAGGAGGAGGGCAGAGTAGGGTTGGAGTACAGCAAGGTGTTCCCCAACACCGCTCTAAGTGCGGGTCAGATTCTGGACACAGGTAGTCTGGGTCAAACTGTCAATAGCATTGTAAGCGATGAAAGGATGTGCCTAGTTTGAACTTTACCTTAAAAACAAGAGACTCACTGGGCGGTGGTGGCCTTTAATCTCAGCACCCAGGAGGCAGAGGCAGGCGGATCTCTGGGAGTTCAAGGTCTGTCTGGTTTAGTTCCAGGACAGGCACTAGAAAAACACTAGAAAAGCTACTGAGAAACCTTGTCTCAAAACAAACAAACAAACAAAACAAAACAAACAAAAAAAAAACCCAAGAATTCAACAAAACGAGCAAAGCGAGGAGGAGGGAGAGGAGGCATATACCGAACACATTTTAATCAGCTCTCCTCTGAAGGCACTGCAGGGCACCTGTCAGGACAATACTGGCACTCTACAGGTGGGAGATCAACAAGGGCTTCAACTGTGCTGGCCAAGGCAGAAATCTGAGACATTCTGGAAAAGTAAAATTGCCAAGAATCTCCTTCTGCCCAGAGGACAGAAGCAGTGGGGAGCAGTTGGAGATAAGACCCCTAGCCTGAAGAACAGGACAAGGGGCCTCCACTAGAGGGAAAACTGAGTCAGTGCTGGGAAGCAGGGATCCTTAATAAAGTGTAAGCCATGTCTCCTGTCACCTCTTCTGACTCCTGGGCAAGTCCTCCAACTGTCAGCATCCGACCTCAGAGCTGCTCTCAGCTCTCGCTCCACCTTGGCAGCTTCAGGCGCGTCCCCTTTCAAACACAGCTCAGAGCCCTTGTTCCTAGACCAGGACTTCCTATGTGTGCTTCTCGTCACATGGCTCCTTCCCGTACCTCCCACACTAGCAATCCCACAAGGAAGCTCAAGAAAAGCAGGGATCTCTGTCACCTTTCGCAACTTAATCTTTAATTCCTAAAACATTTACAGCCTTGGTGGGGAGGCTAAAGCATGCAGTTAACTAATATGGATCATACAGCGCTACGGTACCAGGAAGACTTTCAGGTAGAACCTTCTAGTATACAGTCAGGACTGAGAGCGGTGGTCACAGGCAAGCAAGAATGGGCAGGATTTGGGGCCCCTGGAAAAGAGGCGAGTCATCTCAGAAAGACTAAGAGATACAGGAAAAGATGGAAGTAGCAGAGTGTAACCCAGAGAGCCAGGAAGAACAATCCCTGGTCTGTAGACTACCTGCCCATAAATCTCAAAAAGGCTTTAACCCTCTCTGCGCCTTGGTTTCCTCTGCTCCAAAGTGAGCTCTACAGCAGCTGCCGTGGAGGACTATGGTGGTATTTAGATGAGCTAATGTGTGCAATGCTCTCGGAACAGCACTGGTGCTGCCTGGCACACGGGGAAAGCGCACAGAGAGAGGGCCTGGGGACCCACACTATTTCCCAGGGAGCAGCTGGGAACTGGGGAACAGCTCATTTCCTGGTGTCCTGGGGCAAGCTAACAGAAACTCCCTTTGCCTTCAGCTTCTAGCTGTTGATACTGCTGCTTTTTTGGTTCTTTATTTCCCCAGGTGTTTTGAACTGGAACATGCCACAGAGAGGAGAAACAGCCCAGTCTTGGAGCCGATCAATTTGAGTCCTGCCTTCAGTTCTGAAGCCCAGACAGGAACTTACACTCTCCTGATGATTGAAACAGTGACGATAAGACCCACTGGGTATCTCAAACTTGAGGGGGACAGTTCTGACTCCTGGGAGAGATGAACACGGCTGGTGGTGTGACAACTAAATACAGGAGCATTCACAAAACCCAACGGTGCCTGCCTGGCACTGGCTAAGAGACAACCAACATGCCCACACACTAGGTGCACGAAATCAGACTCTTACCACACGTCTGTGTAAGAGGCCCAATGTCAGACTTGGGCCATTCATTCCCGTCATTCATAAATACTTCCAGTCACAGTGAATGGAGAAAGAAATCATCGTATATATACAATGGAATACTACATAACCACAAAAACAAAACCCTGTCGTCTTCACCAACATGAATGGAACGAGAATATTAACTTGAATGAAACAAGCCAGACACAGTAGGACAAACAGCACATGATTTCACTGAATCCTGTAGAACCTAGCTGAACACAGGACTGTAGAGATGGGGAAAGAGAGCACAGAGCTGGGACAGAAAGAATTAAGAGGCACGTAAAGACTGGGAAGGGTGTTGGGGGAGAAGAAAAGCAGCCTCGAGAGCAGAAGGGTCACTATGGGCACATATACAGGAATACCACAGTAGACCCACTAATTGACACAATAATATATGCTAATAACCACACAGATTTTTAGTTTATCTCTTAAGAGAATAAGTTTCCTCCAACTGTCGCAGTTTTGCTTCTGCTTTGTTCTGTTTGCTGAGGGTCCGGCGCTGAGCTGCTGGGCTGGCTCTTTCCTGCAGCTCAACCACCCTGGTGCCTGGGTCTGTGAGCACTCACCACAGCACAGTCTGTGAAAACAGAGCTTTACAGAAGCACTGGGTTTACCAGCAGATGTATTTAACATGATTAGGTACTGACAACTGATTTTTAGAATGAGTCTTGGGAAATTAGGGAGCCTGGAGGGGTTGTCTGTTTGCATCTGGGTTTTTTCCCCACTGTCCCTGGTGCGGAGATGGTCGGAGTAGAGCAGGCTCTAAACTTTCCCATTTAGCTCTTCATGTTCCTGCACAACACTGAGGTGGAAGTGGCTGGAAGCTCCGCTGGGACAACTCAGTACCAGAAGGTATATGTCAACAAGCACTTAGAAGCGGACTGCTTTGGCTTGCTTTACAGGGGCTTTTAAAAATTACTTTTTCTGGGGCTGGCGAGATGGCTCAGGGGTTAAGAGCATTGCCTGCTCTTCCAAAGGTCCTGAGTTCAATTCCCAGCAACCACATGGTGGCTCACAACCATCTGTAATGAGATCTGGCCCTCTTCTGGCCTGCAGGCATATATGCAGACAGAATATTGTATACTTAATAAATAAATATTTAAAAAAAAAAATTACTTTTTCTTTACTGTAAAACAAGTACATGTTTGCTGTGGATAATTTGGGTAACTAGATAAGCTAAAATGAGAGCAACCTATCACTACTGAATTTATTTCTGTATTCCTCTATTTCAAGATGCCACCTCCTGAGGAAGTGTGTACGTGGTTAAAATCAAACTGCAAACCACCCTAGATTCATTACGTAACTGGCTTTTAAAAGTAACGAGGTATCATGACCCACACCTGTAACTGTAGCCCTAAGGATGCCGAGTCAAAAGGATTTTTAATTCAAAACCAGTTTGAGGGAATGGGCTGGGAAGATGGATCCGCTGTCAGTAGTACTTGCTGCTCATTCGGAGGAGCTTAGTCCCTATACTGGGCAGCTCACAACCACCTGTAACTACGACCCACCCTATTTTGGTCTGCATGGGTCTCTGCACACATCTGTATAGACGCATACATTCACATGAACAAATAATCTGTTTGAAAATCAGCCTGAGCTATGTAGTAAGACCCTGTCTCAAACATAAGCGCTAATATATTCATCATTCACTCAAGCAAACTAAGCATGTGTTGGACTGAAAAATGTGCAGAAAATTAGAGAAAGAAGCATATTTAAACACAAAATCATTTCAGGGGCTAGCGTTCATTTGACAACACTTGCCTGACATGTGTAAGGCTTTGCACTCAGACTGCGAGCATCACACCAAAACCAAACCAAAACAAAACAAAATTAACACTATTAAAAATGAGTGAGAGGATAGAGATAAAGAACAGAGGGCGCAGAGACAAGTCTCTGGGCTCAGGAGAGTCAGGAAAATCCTAGGGAATGGCCCAGTAGCTAGTCGCAGCCTCCAGCACACAGGTGTTTTGCAAGGAAGGGAATACACTGACTGACAGAAGGTGGAGCGGGAAGACTCCACAGGGAAAGTTACAAAGATACTCAGAGGAGGGGCAAACATCCAGCAGGGTAAACCACAACGGACTGAGGGGGACGATGCAACGACAATTCACTGTAGACCTGAAGCAAGGGGCTGGCATGATTTCAGGGACAGCCAGGGCAGAGAAGAAAAGCACAGGCCTGAGAGTGCTCGTGAGCTGAAGACAAGGTCTTAGAAATGAGAGTGACCTAGAAACCAGACTCCAGGTGGGCAAATGTCTTCTACCCTCCCTTCTTGATTGTCAAGGTTACTACGGACAAGCTGGCACTACCAACAGTGATATGGTTCTACTCCCATATTTCAAATATATGTTCAAACAGGGAAAAAAAGGTGAAATTTCACCATGTTTTGCTCGTTTAGCACTCCTCTCCCTTCTTACTTGAAAACAAATTCTTTTGTTTTTCTTTCGGGACATCATCCGTCCCCCCCCACACACACACACACATACACACTCACCCATGCGGCTTGAGTGAGAAGGCCCCACTGAACCCTAGTCCAGAGAGGCACATCAACAGCACACACAGTGAGCCTAATCACACCAACTCAGTCACTAACAGGGGAATCTGGGGGAACCATAAGGAAAGAGCCCAGCAGGCTCTTCTACAACCTCAGATGCTGAAGACCACATAGCCCTTGAGCTGTCCACATACTCCCAGGTTGTCAGGTTAGAGCCAACTCAGCATGAACACACACAGGGACTGTCAAAGCCAGAACCCCAGGAAAAGAGTGGTCAGGGACAGCTTTTGAGGGGCTAGGCACACTAACATGCTTTTAGATTTTTAAGTGATGCCAATAAATACCCTTTCCCATTCCAATTTGGGTGACTTTGAATTTTAATCATATATAAGGGAAGAGTACAGAATTTAGAGTCGGAGAAGCAGAATCCCAATCCCGCTATTTGATGGGCTAGGCAGGCAGTGCAGCACATTCTCAAGGTGCAGCTTCACACAGAGGGCGAAAGCTTCACAGAGGAGCCAATGCCTTAATGAACTCTTAAAGGGCCAGCCACCCAGCAACAGGAAGAGAAGACAAAGGTATATTCTATGAAGGACAAAAACAAAAGAAAACCAACAAAAAGCCAGAGTGAGCAGAGAGGTGCAAAGGTAGGAAGGGCCATGGATGCTGGGAGGTGACAATGGTGTGCTGTACCTAGACAGAGTCCGCAGACACAGCAGGCCGTGAGGGAAGGCATGTGCCCTGCACCCTCTGCACAGCCTGGGATCAGGCCCAGCAACTCCATTGACCAAATACAGAGCCTACAGACTGATCAAAGTATTAAAACGTCTTACCTGCTGATAGAATTCATCATCTTTGGGAGTCAGGTACGGAAGCCAAGTGTCTTCAAGCTCCTCAAGAAGCCTCAGTTTCTGGTTAAAAATAAGAATTACATGTTAGTGAGTATAAAATGACTTCAAACAGAGGCCAATATATTATTTTCCAATAAAACACACACAAAAATCTTAGTGAACTTGAATGTGTAAACTTTTAAAGATATACATTAAAGGCCAACTATAAAATAGACCAACGGAGGCATACACATTTAAAATTTAAGATGTATAAAGCATTCTTGCAAAACTAATTCTGCTCCCTGTCACACTTCATGAGACAGTTCCATTCACTCCTCTGGCATCTTTGCCATTGGGGTCTTTCTCATGACCTAGGTGACCTACGAATCAGTCAATACAGTCTCCCAGAATGAATCTTGCTGCCTGTACAACCTGAGTCTCTATTAAGCTCTCAGTGATACCATCCCTGGATGCCGGGGGAGCTGCGATGCTCACTCCTCCTGCAAACCCTTATCTGGATGTGCCCACTTGCAGTAGCGCTCCTTTTTAGATTTGTTTTATTTTATGTATGTAAGTGTGTTGCCTGCATGTATGTACGTGCACCGCATGCATGCCCAATGCCTGTAAAGGTCAGAAGAAGGTGTCTGGCCTCTAGGAACCGCAGTTGCACATGGCTGTAGGCTGCCTCGAGGGTGCTGGGAACTGAAGCTGTGTCCTCTGGAAGAACAAGCACTCGTAACTGTGGAACCATCTCCCCAGTCCCAAATAGTGTCATTTTAAAAGTAATTTCTCATCTCAAACATCACCACAAATTTATGGTAAGCCTCTTTGCTTTCTTACCCAGTTTTGAGGCACCTTTTTGTAATCATCCATCCAGCATCGTCTAAGGCTTTTTCAGAAAACCAAGTCTTTGTCAGACATCACTTACTAGTAAGGACAGGTAAATGCAACAAGAGATTCTGCAATGCTTCACCTAATATTCAGGCATCTACACAGCCCATATTTGCATGTAGCATATACAATTTGAGTATAACATGCATGCACACAGAGAGAGAGAGAGAGAGAGAGAGAGAGAGAGAGAGAGAGAGAGAGAGAATCGCCAGGGCCACTGTCAGGCAGCAATGAAACACTGTAAGAACAGTGTGGACCAGTGCAGGCCTACCCAAAAGAGTACAGCTTGGCACACACAAACTCTGTTTTATTCCCCGCAACTCCATAAGTCACTGATTTTATGCAGCGTACACTCAGCCAGCCAGACATGGCAGCCCAGAGTGTTATCCCCTTCCACACCAAGAAAGCAGCCTTCACTCACAAATCTATCATAACCAGAGCAGTCCCGAGCAAACATCCCTTTTTGACCCAAACTTTCTAGACCTTTTGCATTACAATCCAAAATAGATAACACAAAGGGAATAGAAATCTAACTCGTACACTTATAAAAACAAAAGTGTTCCATTCGCACACGATTCCACTTGTGTAATCAGTCTGCTATTTAGATGGCATTTTCTTACCCATAATGCTGAATGACTTCCTAATTAAGGTGTGTTCAGTGCTCATTAGGAAAGACTTAGAAAAGTAGCATAGGACAAATCACTTAATTTACTAATTAGGTAATGCTTTCTCTGCTCTCAGCAGTAGCCTAAAAAGAACTAATGATATTTCCATGAATATACATTGCACACTTATGTACCCAATCACTACCTTAACCAAAAACCTACACTTCGATTTCATTTGAAGCTCAGGGAAGCCTGCATCCCCTGTGATCCTTTTTTTTTTCCCCCTGTGATCCTTTTACTGGTTCTTAGGACTTTTTATAAACACAAAGCACTACAATATTTATAAATGCCACCAAAAAATTAAACACTGAATAATTCAGAAGGTCCACCTTACAGATGCCACCTTAAAAGTCTCTGCTGAGAGTCTATCATTAAAGCTAATCCATGTATAAGGAGATATATATATATTTCCAAGAGTAAATCCATACTCCATCTAAGACAGGCTGAAGAGCAAGAGACCTGCCTCAGAGGCCAACAAGCATCAACAGAGAATGGACCTCTTTGTAATTAATGCTTCAAGTAAATTATTGTGGAAACACATTTCTCAGCTCAGCTAAGGTGAAGACCACCAGACATGTGTAAGGCTGAAGACACCCAAAAGGCTGTACCAAAGGATAAAATTCTTTAAGAACACTCCTACTATGGAGAAAGCAGAACAGCAATGGCTTTCCTCTACAGGGATTCAAAACATTCTGCTTCCGTTGTCATTTGTGTGTGTGTGTGTGTGTGTGTGTATGTGTATGTGTATGTGTGTGTGCACGCACGCATGTGTGTGTGTGCACATGTACTCATGTGCATATGATGTTGTTGTTTACTTGTATGTCTGACAGCATAGCAGGCCAGCCTGAAACTTGCTATGTGTCTAGGCTGGCCTCAAATCCAGCTATCCCCCCGCCTCAGTCACCCAAGTGCTGGAATTAGAGGTATACTCCATTATACACAGCATTCCCTGCTACAGTTTTTAAATTGTACATGATATTTTAGGGTGGTAAAAAAAATTAATTTTATTAAAATTAAGGAATATGCACTGTAAGAAATACAATGTGTCTTGCAAGGGTGAAGCAAGTAGGAAAGTGACCTGGTCCTTAAACAAGGTTTGAACGAGTAAGAAGATGCCTCTCAAGAAGTAGGAAGCAGCTGAGCCAAAGGAAGTAAAGGAAATACATTCAATGTTTACATGAGTTGGCAATCCCAACCCCGTTCTTAACAAAAATGTAGCACTGTATAAAGAAACAGGACAAGTACATTTGGGGACACAAACCTGTAACTTCCAAAGTGTATATATGCCTCAGTCAATCTCTCTCGACCTTGGGTTTCTATCTGCAATGCAACTATGAAGAGGTAACACTCAGTCATGTGCATTAGCAAATACTGCGATTTGTGACCTATGCAGATGGCGGGCAGGTGGGACTCAGGGGAGGTGGAGGCTGCTCTAGACAACAGAGCATGAGCTTAAGAGCCAAACTCGAGTTCCAGGGCAAGTTCCCCAATGGAGATACAATCTGGGCTCAGCTCCCGGAGGGCATAAAGGAAGCAACGCAGACAAATAGTAAGAGCAGCGCTTGGCACAGGACAAGCCCTCAATACAATTAGCAACCATGCATTCTTATTTATTTGTGTTGGAAAAGTTGCATTTAATAGTTATAGATGCAAGCAATGGAATCTATATAAATCCAACTAATTGTACTTTAAGTCAACCCTACTTGAAAACTCTAGATACTAATTTGCCTGAACAAAATACAGGAGAAATTTAGAAACACTTTTCATAAAAGCTTATATATGTGTGTGCACATGTACATGTGTCACAGCTTAACTAGCTGTGCTGTAATGGTCACCTGAGGTTTACACGTGTGTGTGCATGGATGTATGTGTTATAGCTTAACTAGCTATGCTATAATGGTCACTTGAGGTTCATATGTATATGTGCACATGCATATGTGTGTCACAGCTTAACTAGCAATGCTGCAATGGTCACCTAAGGTTTATTTATATGTGTGCAGCTTAACTAGCTGTACTGTAATGATAACCTGAGGTTTAGTACAAGGAAACTAAAAAGACTTGGAACACAGGAAGAAAGCAAGGTCCCTGCAAGGCTGTGACGTGACCAGCAACAGGTCACATACCGAGATGACTCTCTCTTCCCAAGGACTACACACAGTCAGTCTCACCACATGCCACACCTTCCCAAGGCAAGAAAAGTTATGTCTTGCGAAAACCTTTTTAATTTTTGATATAAGGGGATCATATAAAACACAATGCTTTTAAATTTTAGTTAAAATTAAACCTACTTTTCAACTTTTAAAACTAAAGCTGTTCCTGAACCCGTGGGACCTCCCTGCTCTAACAGCTCAAGATTTAAAAACAGACACAAAAGAAAAGCCTTGTGATTCACAATACCAAGAGGAACTCGCAAGGACTCTACTGCAGGATCATTGGCCCTCAAAACATGCCACTCTCTTCTTCCTGACTAGGCTCAAGAGCATGACCAAACTGAGTCTAAGAATCCTCAATGACTCACTTAATGACGATCAGAAACACTTTAAATGACACCAAGAACAAGATGCAGGCATCGTCCAGTCAAACAGCGAGGTGTTGCATGGAGAGATGGCTAAAGGCAAAGTAAGCCAAGGGTCATCACAGAAAAAGGAGCAGCCTGAGACCAGCCTGCGGAGCAACGCGGAGACAGAGCGAGCAGACACGCATTAGAAGAGTGCCTGGAACTGCAGTGTGTAGAACCAGGAGTCGGGGAAGTCTGGGCAGGTGAGGAACAGAATAAAAGTGACAGTATTCTCAAAAGGAGAACCAAGGAGTCTCAGCATTCAAAGTGCAATGGGAAGAGGAGGAGCCTAAATACACAAAAGGGAAAGTACACACAGGAGATGCAGACAGAAGAGAGTCAGTAGCACTTCAGACGATGGAAACAACAAGACATTTCAAACAGCCAAAGGAGAGAGAGGATGGGGAAAAGAAAGAATAGTGACCAAGTATTTTCCAAATTTACTAACATCTAAAAGTCAACAAACTCAAGCTATTTTGAGAACTTTGGGCACACACACACACAGAGCCTTTAAAAAAAGTATTTCATAATCACATTATTTAAGGACAATGAAACAAAAAATATCCTTAAAAGCAGGAAGAGAAAAAGAAAAAGACATTTATATAGGAAAAATGTAAGAATAATACTAACTGTAGAAAGCATGGCAGTCAAAAGAGGGTAGAGAAATGTGATATACTTCAACAATGACAAAACAATAGATGGGCAGGTATATAAAAATAGAAAGCAGTAGATGTAAACAGTAAAAAGGATGGATGGATGGATGGATGGATGGATGGATGGATGGATGGATGGATGAATGGATGGATGGATGGGAGAGAGGGGACACAGGGGAAGGGAAGGGTGGGGAGGGGAGGGAAGGAGCAGGGAAGAGAAAACCGGGCAGTGGTGGCACACGCCTTTAATTCCAGCACTTGGCAGAAGCAGTGACTCTGTGACTCTGTGAGTTCAAGGCCAGCCTGGTCTACAGAGCCAGTTCCAGGACAAGTGTCAAACCCAGGACAAAAGGCTGAAGTGCCTATTAATACATCAAAGTGGATCTGGCCACCAAGTTCTCCCAGCCTCCCTCAGTTTGACCTGTTACAAGGCATGGCTGGAATTCCCAGCCCGCTACCCTAAACTTCTCCAGCTCTGGGGTGATCTGCCCTTCCCTGTATAATCCAAGCATTTGGGTTTCCTGGTCTGTTTTCCTCTAGCCTCTTGGCCCAAGCCACCCGTCTTGGTTGGTGACTTCTCTCTTGCTCCCTGTCTCCTCACATGGCTCAGGGTCATGTCCACTCTGGACTCCCAGATGTCCCTGTTTCTGGCTATGGTCTCCCTTTTATCTACAGTAAACTTTCTGCTCCACTGTTCCTAGAAGCGGTCATGTCTTTTCCTTTTCATTTCTTTTTTTCATTCAATAAATAATCACATCAGGGAACTGAAAAGATGACTCAGTGGTTAAGAGCCCTGGTTGCCTTCTAGAGAACCCTGGTTCAGCTCCCAGCACTCTCATGGTGGCCCACAATCATCTGCAACTCCAGTTGCAGGGGATCCAATGCCCTCTTGTGACTCCATGACCAGGCATGCACATGATGCACAGACACCCATACACATAAAATAAACTTTAATTTAAAAAAATCACATTAGACGAGTGAGATAAATGAGTCAGTGAAGTTTTTACCCTGCACGTAAGAAGGCTTGAATTCAGACACACACACTGGCCCCATGTAAAAACTGTCCTTGTAATAAACATCTGTAATCCTGAGATTTCCCACCTAACATGCTGGGAAAGCAAAGAGAAGGATCTCAGGGGCTCACTGGTCAGTCTGTCTAGCCAAATCAACAAGTGAGAGACGCTGTCTCAAAACACAAGGTAAGGAACAACCAAGGAAGGCAGATGTTCACCTCTGCCCCCTACATGCACATGAACATGCATACAAACACGTATACCATACTCACGTGTAAAAAAAATTAATTAAAAAAATTTAAAAATTTAGTATGATTTCCCATAAGCGTTTCAGAGACATCATCCCCTATCTGCTAGCATCTACAGATCTACAGAATATACCATTTTATTTCCTTTCAATCGCATATTTACGGATATTTTCCATTGTATCCCTTCTATTCTATAGTTTCAACATAAATTGAAACATCCCCATCTAGATTTTAAGTCTCCTGCCCTTTCTTTTTTAACCCTTTGTGTTTTTAAGCTAAAGTCTATGTGAATGTCTCAGAACACTTTCAACTCATCCTTTTTCTTGTAAATGTGTTACATCTAACATTCATCCCATCTATGGAGCTTATTCTCTAAGGTAAATATAGTGGGCACACCTGTAATCCCAGCACCAGAGCCGAGGCAGAAACATCCCAAGTTCAAAGTCAGGCTAAACTACAACAAGACCCTGTCTGAAAGCTAACAATTTACTTCTAGGGCAATGTTCTTCATTTCCAAAACTTACAGCTGGTCCTTTTTCATATAGCTGAAATTTTCAAATATTTACAAACATCTTAGATTTCTATTTTATCTTATTGTAAGAAGGTTTGCTCATCAAGTTGCTCTTTTCACTACTCCAGCACTGTTTCCTGGGATTCTAGCTCTTTATTAAATTGTTTGTCTCTGTTAAAGTGACAGTTGTCTAATTCAGCTCTTTCTTTTCTTCTTCTAGGAGTATAGATTCACGTCTTCTTTGGGTTAACTGGACATAGCTGTAAACACTTGTGAATTCTGTGCATGGCAGTACTTCCAGCTCATTTTCCTTAGTGCCTGTTCTTATGGAATTGGTAGTCTGTAGGTGAGATGTGTTCTCTTCGTTTTCCCTGCTGTTTCTGTTTCTGGGCTGGGACTTGCCCACCTGGCAGTGTTTATTGGTGAATTTTCCTTCTTTCCTTTCTTATTTTTTTGGTCAGGTGACCTTTTTTCTTCAGTGATGCAGGAGGCCATGAGGGATGGGCAGCAGAGTGAATCAAATTTTCTAGATTTTGGGTTTTGCCAATGATGTAATCCCTGGAGCAACATAAATATGCATCTTTTTGTCTTTGATTTGTCCATAAAATATATTAATCTCTCACAGGACAGCTTTTATTCTTTTGGTTCTGTTACTTGCTACTTATTTTCAATTGTTAATGGAACTGTATTTTGAAGGCTTTTGCGTTTTTTTTCTCTTTGGTGGTTCACTTCGCCTGCGGTCACCTGTGCTTGCTCACCTGCTCTTGCCTGTGCTCTCCTGTGCTCACCTGTGGGTCCACAGAAGTTCTGTCTCGCCTCTCCCAGGATGCCGACGATCCAGGACCAAACTTTACATGATGGTCCTACACAGCAGCATAATCTTACCTCCTTACCCCTAATTCCCCACCCTAATTCCACTCATGGAAGACAGAGCTCTCTTCTACTTCTCAAGACCCACAGACCACCTCTCTCCTCCAGCCCGGCAAGATGCCCAAGGGAAAGAAGGCCAAGGGGAAGAAGGTGGCCCCGGCCCCCGCCGTCGTGAAGAAGCAGGAGGCGAAGAAGGTGGTGAATCCTTTGTTTGAGAAGAGGCCTAAGAACTTCGGCATTGGGCAGGACATCCAGCCCAAGAGAGATCTCACACACTTCGTCAAATGGCCCCGCTACATCAGGCTGCAGCGGCAGAGGGCCATCCTCTATAAGCGCCTCAAAGTTCCTCCTGCCATTAACCAGTTCACCCAGGCCCTGGACAGGCAAACAGCTACCCAGTTGCTTAAACTTGCCCACAAGTACAGGCCAGGGACCAAGCAGGAAAAGAAGCAGAGGCTGCTGGCCCGTGCTGAGAAGAAAGCTGCTGGCAAAGGGGATGTCCCAACTAAGAGACCACCTGTCCTTCGAGCGGGCGTCAATACAGTCACCACTTTGGTAGAGAACAAGAAGGCTCAGCTGGTGGTGATTGCCCACGACGTAGACCCCATTGAGCTGGTGGTCTTCCTGCCTGCCCTGTGTCGCAAGATGGGGGTCCCCTACTGCATCATCAAGGGAAAGGCCAGGCTGGGACGGCTGGTCCACAGGAAGACGTGCACCACTGTTGCCTTCACACAGGTTAACTCGGAAGACAAGGGTGCTCTGGCCAAGCTGGTGGAAGCTATTAGGACCAATTACAACGACAGATATGATGAGATCCGCCGCCACTGGGGAGGCAATGTCCTGGGTCCTAAATCTGTGGCTCGAATTGCCAAGCTGGAAAAGGCAAAGGCCAAAGAACTCGCCACTAAACTGGATTAAATGTACTGCTGAGTTTTCTCTACATAAATATAATTATAAAACTTCCAAATTAAAAAAAAAAAAGACCCACAGACCAAAATAAACTACAGCCCTCCTGGGGTCAGGAGACTTCTTTCAATCGCCCTTTACAAAAGGTGAAGCTTCACTGCCAAGCCCTGGCTTCAGGGGGTTAGTCTACTCCATGCTCACTGAACTTTCTGTCTCAGAACCAGAGGCTCTACAGGATCAAGAATTTAACCCAGCTGACTACCCTTTCTGGACAGCTCCTTCTGGGGCATAATGCCACCTTCTTTACAGTCTTGCAAGGACCGTCTTCATTTATTCTTTTAATGTCTTACACCTGCCGTCTATGTATCTGGAGCAGAGGGCATGTACATACTGTGATGCCTTAGCAGAAGGCACAGGATTCTTTAGGATAGAGATTCTTAGCAGATTACCCAGGCTGAAGTGACTCATGGGACCTTGAAGGTTTCTCACACAGTGACACTGGCCTCCTGCTATCAATTCACATGCTCATCAGTAGTAAGCCCCATTTTTGCAATTACTCAAATAGCACTTAATACCAAACTTGTACACTTTTGACAAAATGAGTAATGAAGAACAAGTACTCTTGCTCGTTCTCTGTGAGCCAGTTGAATAACTTTTCAGACATTGACAACATTTGTAGTAGCTTTTTGTGAAGTTCATGGCAGGGCCTTTTATCCACTCCCCACGCCCCGCCTCCTCGATCTATAACTACGAATCTACTCAGTTACTACGGCAAGACATTGAGCTCAGTCTATGTAATTTGATCGTTCAGCCTTTCCTTCGTTTCTCCTTTTGCTGAGCAGCTGTCTAGGGACGGACTGGGTCTCCAGCGGAGCTGCCTTCATGCGCCCCAGATAACATGACACTTCCATGTGCTCCTTAGTTAGGACAGCAGCACTTGGTCTAGGATTCGACCGAGCTAGCTGCAGTGTTTCTTGGTCTCAAAAAGTTCTCTTTCAAGGGAAACTTTTTTAAATTCAACAAAAAACACAGATTCAAAATAACATACTTGAGTTCTTTATATAACTTGCAAAACAATCTACTTGCCCTACTAACTTTAACTTTTTAAAATCCCCAGTTATGATCATCAGTTAGGGGAATGTATATAGTCCAAGTTTCAACTGGGAAACAGTCTCCTGAAGAAAATTGTCAAATTAATGAAAAAGCAACTAAAGTAAAGAACAAGGAAAGAACTGGGAGTTAGGAGTAAGTGGAAAAGACTAAACACTTTTGGGGGGAAGTTTATATAGCTAATGAATATGATATTGCTACCAAAGCAGTTCATACAACAAAACAGTACGCAGGCCCTTTCCTGAGGGTCAGTGACTCCGAACATTCCCCTGCACCGCATGCAGCCCTGAGGTCTCAGAGCCAGGCTCGTGGCCTGCTGCTGAAAACGGACGCCACTCACTGAGGCTCTCCCTCACACTGAGCACAGGCCAGGGCTTTGTAAGAGAACAGAACCACGGCCATCCCATCCCAAGCCTAAAGAACAGCTGTAGAACTGAGAAAACCCTTGCAGCCCATTCTACTTACATCCACGTTCTAAGACCTGACAATACACCCCTTTGACATTTCCAAGAGGAAAATCCCTCCTGTTCAGAAGAAAAAGCCAAGTTCTCTCAGCTGTGTTCTCTCAGCACTTAACACCCTGAAACCATACACCTTGGCGGCCCATGGAAAAGGTCTGATGATGGAGTTCCATGAGACTTCCGTGTGGCTGGCTAGGCTGGAGCACAAACAGCACTCCCGCCAGCAGGCCAACTGTAAATAATCACACTTGAGACCACTAGGAGTTCTGATTTCTTTGTAATTATACAAAGCTTCAGCCATTAAACCAAGATCAAACAGCCCGCCATGGGAAAGCGGGTGAGCGTGCTGCTGCTGTAAGGCCTTCAGAAGCGACCTCGGGGAGGGCCATCCAATAAGCCTGTGCTCGCCAGTCCTGCGTGGGCCCTCTGCTGCTCCCAAAGCAAGTGCTGCATGATCAGACAGTAGACACTGCCCCTTGAGTAACAGCAACTGAACTGTAGGAGACAGTGTGTTACCTTAACAACAATCGCTTAGCTCCTGACACAGTTAGATCAACTAGTAGTTCTGTCTGACAGTGCTGAAAAGCAGAGAAGAATATTTAAAGGGATGGCTTGTTTAAAAACTACCACAGGCGTTTACAACATAAAACAGGATTCCAGAGAACTCAATAGGATCTTTCCATTTTCACTACTTCTGGACGGAAGCATCAACTGGAACCCTGAACTTCAAGCAGACATTTAATCTTATTTCCGTACGTGCATTTGATGCTCCGAAGTTATTGTTTCCAATTATACCATGAGACTAATCCCAGTGTGCTAGTCACTTCTCTCACTGTCGGGAGAGAGTAACACGGGAAAGACAGACAGAGGTGGTCGGGGCTCACAGTCTCTCGTGGCAGAGAAATCCTTCAGGCTGCCTAGTCTTAGAAGGAAGTTATTAAGGGTAACTCTCAAACCCTCACATTTGACCCAAATCTATATTTAAAACTGTCTTGAAAATCCTCACCAACACCTGGGATTCAAAAAGACCAAAATCAAAGTCAGCACCTTCCTTTCTGACACCCATGCTCCCATTTCTCCTGTTTCCGTCCCACGTCAACAGCAGCGTCGGCCTAGCACGTAATTCACAATTGTATTCCCCTGCTCCTCTTTCATTTCACTTTGCACACTTTTACCAACCCCCCTGCAAGCAAAGACAAGGACTCAAAGCATCTGTGTTCATAGAAGCATTGCTCACAAGAGCCTATGATGGAAGCTACCCAGTGTCCACCCAGTGTTCACCCAGTGTGTGAATGCTAAGCAAACTGCATTTATACACACCAAGGAACATTATTCAGCCTTAAGAAGAAATAAATTTATACCTTTTACACCATAGATGAGTCCTAAAGAGATTATCTTGAATGAGAGTAAACCAGTCACAAAAGGACAGACATTGTATGATTCCAAAGGCGTTGGGTACCTAGAATTGTTCGATTTAAGGATATAGAAAATTGGGATTGGAGAGAGAGTTCTGTGGTTAAGAGCACTGGCTGCTCTTCCAGAGGACCCAGGTTCAACTCCAGTACCCACATGGCAGTTCAGAGCTCTCTGTAACTCTAGTTACAGCACTCTCGTCCATCTCCCATGGGCACTGCATGTATGCACAGACATACATGCATACCAGCAAAACCTACACATAATAAAATATTTTACAAAGAGAGCTAGAAACTTATCATAGTTACTAGGGGTTGCGGGAACACAGAAATGGGAAGCTATCCAAATGTCTAGAAGGTACGGTGCATACAAAGTCTCAGTGTGTGATGAGACACTGGAAAGGGATGGTGGAGGTACACAACATATCCGTCGGCTGAGGGTCACCGGGATGCTTCATTAAAATAGCCATTTTATGTGTATTTGACTGCAATTTTTAAGTGTTAAAATACTATGAAAAGTACATGTGAAAGAAAGGAAGGAAGGAAGGAAGGAAGGAAGGAAGGAAGGAAGGAAGAAAGGAAGAAAGGAAGAAAGGAAGAAAGGAGGAAGGGAAGGAAGGAGGGAGGGAGAAGAGAGAAAGGGGGGAATGAGGAGTTTAAAGAAATTAAAAGCTCAGGAAGCTGGGAGTCACAGTACGCAAGAGCAGCTGATGTCGCTGATGTGCTTTCTAAATCAAGGAGGATCTTGAGGTTCTGAGGCCTGTGCTAGTCTTCAAATATGGAACCATGCATGATTTTTCTGGCATCATGAAGTGAGCCAAAAAAAAAAAAAAAAAAAAAAAACCCAAATTACAACTGCCTAATCAGAAATGAGAGCCTCCTCTAACTTCAAAGTCAGGAAACTTTCATCAGACTCCAAGAGAACCGTGGAGTGTTCCTAGGCTGAGGGAGCGGAGGAATCTTAAGTACAAACCACAGGTTTTACAGCTCCATGACAGCTTTCTGAAAAGACAAGTAGTACTTGTTGCTTTTGGAGAGTGACCTAGATCAAGAGTGGGGAGGGTTGTGCCCGTGTTCTCCGAGCAGTCTGAAGACCTTAGCTCATGTTGCAGTTCATCACTGCGCTGCCCGCTAGTTACATTACACACAAGGCGGTGCCAATGGCTCCATTTACAGGGTATCTCTCCCATGCAGAAAATTCAATCTAGGCTGAAATTTGGTACATGAAATCTCGGCTTTGGAGGCATGTCAGTGAACACATTCAGATAGGAAACTATGGCAGCAAATATGGACATTTTAAGGCAGACAACTATGACAAATCTTAAGCTATTCCCAAGCTCTCCTTTGTAGTGCGTTTCTGTTTTACAAACATACTACAGTCTTAAACTAACATATTTAATTTCCAAAGTGAAATGTGGCATGTGATTAACTTACTCAAAGGCCTGGTTCTCATTTCTTACATAATGTGCATGAAGGAGAAAAGGCAGTGTGTGTGCACACATAACTGACCCAGCACAGTACAAGCAAGCAAAGGACATAAGCCTCAAGGGCCCTACACGGCACAGGGGACAGCCCTCGAGACCAAAGAAGCACAGTACAGGGAGAGGTGAAAAGGAGAAAACGCCAACCGTCCCCAAGCATTTAGAGTGATGAAGACAGAAACTAGGCATAAATAAAATCCATTTTATATCAGAAGCACACAGCCAAAGATAAGAGAAGGAAGTTAAAAGGAAAGGAAGCAAAAATGAAAGTGAAACAATTGAGGGGTAAAATGTCCCACCACATTTTAAATTACTTAAAGTTAGGAATCTACACTTTGCTCCGATAGGCCATGCATCCTATAAATGTTGGATGGAAACACAGCCTATTTTTCTTTCTTCATTGCTTGTCACAGTCATTAAATAAATTTCATCCAACAAAAGCGTGGCATTTCTGAACTACCCACCATGGTTAAGAGAAGGCAGGGAGATGGAATGGGGGGATGGATGGACACGGGGACACACAGACCTAGAATAAACCCATGCCTCAGAGTTAGTAGAACTTCTGACTGGACTTGGTGAGTGAACATGGTGTTCCTGTTCTGAGCCCCTCACTCCAATGGAGCTTAGACTCACGTACCTTCTCTCTCAGGCAGTGGTGTGCTTTAGCCGTGATTCCATTTGACTTGTCTATTTTGCTAGGAACACACCCTGCCGTCTAAGATGGCAGAGGTTTGGATAATTAGTTAAATGCACTAGTCTTACAGGGAGAAAAAGTAGAGTGAAAATCTGAAGGGTTGAGGGGATTAAATTACCAACACAGCATTAATCAGTCCTCCCTGTTTAACATTAGATCTCAAATTTAATCTGAGCAACTAAATATGAGTCTATTAAAAAAAAAGTAAGCAACTGATGGCAATTCTAAAGGCTATTCTTTTATTTATTTTTACATTTGAGTTGGCCACTTAAATGTGAGCCAAGTTACAACTTAAGTTAGTGGCTAATGGGCAAATCCTCAGACTCCTCCCTTATCCATAAAGTGTTGGGAGCCAAACTCCACATACAGACCCTTCCAGGGCATTTGGAGACCACCAGCATCAGCGCATGTTAGCAAATGTTCCTTGCCTTTCCTAAAAAGAGGGACCGGCAGTCACATGTTATCTACTCTGTCAATATTAGAGCCCTTCTTACCTGACTGTCCCTTTTTCTGGTAAGGTGACGGTGCAGATAATAAGGGCCCTAAGATACATGTGTTGGTAAAGCAAAGGCTGCTGCCTAGGAACTGGAGACGGGTTTTGACAAGAATGTCCATGCTCGTATCAGACGGCTGCCTTGCTGCCTTGGGCTCCAACAGCAGGGGAGCCTAGCAGACTTACGGCTAATGGCTCCACAGCACCAGCCACCGGCACTGCAGCGTGCTCCCATGTTCTTCCCCTCGGCCTCTGACTGCTACCTATTAAAGCCTCAGAGTTGCAGAGACTACCCAAATGGATCGCTGAGCTCACAGCAGTCAAAAGATACCTAGAATTATTCAGACATCTGAGATGTGTAACTGGCGCTTGTGTTTTAAGAAAGCATATTATGGCAGGCAGTAGAACTGAGACCATCTCTGCAGAAACCCACTTCATTAACGAGTCTGAATGATTGATTGATTGATTGATTGATTGATTGATTTATTCATTCTGCTCTGATCTGCCAAAGGACAACGTGAATCCACTGCCATTCTGCCTTGAATGCATGCTGTCAGAAGGGCCCGCAGCCACAGAACCACAACAGGGCCATGCCCAACAATCCCACAGCTGCCCTTCCCCACAACCACTATCACCCGTACTTCAAAGAGCAGTTTCTCTCGTAGGACCTATAGCCTCCTCCTCAACAATAGAATGTGTGCATCAGCTTCCGTATGAAATCCCAAGACCACGAACCACTTCCTCCATTTCACGATACATTCGCAACCCATGCACCTCTCATCCCCAGAGCTACCGTCTCCGTGCAAGTACAGTATACAGTACTGTAACTTTGCCTCCTGGTTTTCTTCTCATCCCCTGTTTAGGATCCGTTCTCCACACAAATCACAGACACTTTTTTAAAAAGCATACTGAACCAAGCCACTTGGTATCATTTCCTCTAATGAACTCCACAGATGATATGGGAAGTCCTTCTGTCTATGTGCTGCTTTTATTAGTCAATGAATAAAGAAACTGCTTTGGGCCTATAGCCGGGCAGAGCAGAGCTAGGCAGGAAAAGCTAAATCGAATGCTGGGAGAAAGAAGGTGGAGTCAGAGAGATGCCATGTAGCTACCGCTGGAAACAGACAAGCTGGAACCTTGCCGGTACACCATAACCATGTGGTGACACACAGATTAATAGAAATGAGTTAAATTAAGAGCTATACGTAAGAGCTAACCACTAAGAAGCTAGAGCTAATAGGCCAAGCATGATTTAATTAATACAGTTTCTGTGTGGTTATTTCAGTTCTGGGCAGCCGGGATGAACAAGCGGCCTCCACCAACACACAGACATCCGTGCCACTCCTGGGACTCTCTGGCTTCATCAGACAGCACAGCTCCCTTTGGCTCCTACTCCAGGTCATAGAGACCTTTATCCCATGCCTCCCAGCTTTCTGCAACTGTCCCACCTCTTCACTCCCAAACCATCCTAACAAAAAACAGCTTCCTCGTCCTAAGGGTTATCTTCTCACCCAGTGGAACAGAAGCTCACAGAGCAAAAACCAAGCAGACTTTCTTCATTCTTTTATTGAAAAGTAATTTTGTCTCCACACTGGGTACAGTGTGGCTGATGTCAGTGGGTCTCTGTGTAAACCATAGAGGCAAAAGTCCCTTTCACAAGCACGAAGGCTGGGGGCTGTGAGCTGGAGTTCCCACACAGAAGTGAGAATCGTAAGCCTTACTATGCTAAGCAGGACTTTTATATTTCCATTAAAGCCATGAACACTTTATGCTTAATGCTAATGAATGAAAACTACTGAGACTAGCTTCACGCGGGATCTCTGATAATAATGCGAGCTCAGCTGTAACACACGTGTTTAGAGACGACTGCTGTCCTAACGCGACCTAATATTTACCAACTCAAAGAAAACGGTTTTCTTTCGAGTTCTAGCCTCTTTTATAAAATTTCTCTCAATCACAACCCTTCCAACTTCTCCCCCACAGTACCCCACAAACTCCAGAGCATCTTGACAGAGGCAAGTGTACTGAGTTAACAGACACACTGTAAACATTTAAATACATGTGACTACACCTGCAATATGCAAATTCTAACTCCAAATATAGTCCCCATTGTGTTTAGTTCGGCTTTAGCAGAAGGAACATCATTTACCTATTCAATGACTGGTAATGAAACCTACTTGGCAATTATCTGTTAGGTTTGTCACGCCCAATTTAGCACTTCAGCAATTATAGTAAGTAAGGCCCAAATGTGAAACCATTTAAGTCTACTCTTCATTTTGCTAGTGGGATGCCCTGAGTTCTACCCAGAGGAGCCTATCAATGCCAACGCCTTGACAGCTCACCTCGCTGCAGGTCTGCTGACACATGTCTAGCTAACTTTCCTCTGGCACAAGGCAGAGAAAGCCTAGGAAAGTACAATCAGCCTCTTTTGTTCCACCCTGCACCCCCACAAAAATAGTAGTTACTCTGAAAGTCACCATGTCACCAATCCATACTCAACTTACATGATGAATTTGGCTAAACTTAGGCAGGCATTTTCCTACTTTCACTACTTCATCTCCAGAAATCTCAGGGACTTTCTGGAATGCACTACCAGCAAGCATGCTATTAGACTCATCATGCAGCGAAATGCACATAAAATCTCTGAGAAAGATTTATTAATGTAAAATATGAGGGCCAAGTTCTAAAACCACATTTTATGAGTTAATTTTTTTTTTTTTTACTACGGCTTCCAAGGCAACACAGGTCCTACTGATCCAGGAAGTACAGGAGAAAATCCTGAAGGGCTGTGTACACTGTTTCTAGGCCACTGAGGCAGAGTGGACATCAGCCAGGTTTAAAGAACACTCATCTATAGAATGAAAAACAGGAAGTAAATGTCAGCAGAAGTAAAGCGCCAAAGCACACAAGACATGTGTGTTAAAAGTCTGAAGGCAGTGCTTCTCAACCTGTGGGTTGCGACCCCTTGGGCAAGCGTCTATATCCAAAATTATTACATCATGATTCTTAGCAGTAGCAAAATTACAGTTATAAAGTAGCTATGAAAATGCTATGGTAGGGGACACCACAGCAGGAAGAACTGTACAACAGGGTCGCAGCATTAGGAAGGCTGATAACCGCTGCTATACGAAGTCATGAAGCATGTACTCCAATTAAATTTCAGAAATAAACACTGCAGGCCCAATGTGCTCTTATGATTCTGACCTGCTAATCCTGACTGTGCTGTTGTTTCGTATTTAGACTTTAACTCCTTAAAGTTGATCCCATCTCTCAATTATTTCTGTGTCTGCTATGGTGTCTCATATACAATGGGTTCACCAACGTTCACTAAAGATGGGTGAAATTGCAAGTATCCTGACAGTATTCAGACTGCCAGGAAAGCAGGGTAAACGGCTCATGTCTCTATTCCTATCACTCAAAGGACAGAGGAATGACATCAAGTTTGAAGCTAGTATGAGCTGCCTGGTGAGTTCTAGACCTAAATGTTCTCTACAGTGCGGCTCTGTCTCAGAACAAACAAGCATCCGAAGAAATTGTCAATGAAACACTTGCTCATTCATTCATTCGGCTTCAACTCACTACACAGCTATAACACACGAAGTAAGGAATGAGCTGAATAGGAAAGAGATTCCCACCCCTGTGGGGTCTCTACCTGAGGAAGATGGAGGAGGACTGGTATCAATATTCATAAACAAGCCAATTACGTGCAGTAACGAGCGTCACCCTGTCATTAAAATAGGCTGCATTCCATCCGAAAGGCTTTTAAGCCCAGTGGATGTCAGTGAAAGGTACTGATTTATGAAGAACCTGAAAAATGTTCACCTGATTTGGAAGGGGAGGTAAAAGCTACGCATCTGGAAATTCTGCCACAGTACCAACTCGGGGCCTGGACACCTGAATTACGCTAAGGCAGCAGTTCTCAACCTATGGGTCACGACCCCTTGGGGAGTCAAACGACCCTTTCACGGGGGCAGCCTAAGAGCATCGGAAAATGCAGATGTTTATATTATAATTCATAACAGTAGCAGAATTACAGTTATGAAGTAGCAACAAAAGTAATTTTATGATTGGGGGCCCCACAACATGAGGAAATGTATCTGGAGTCCAACAGACCACAGGTGGTTCTCAGAGGCAGGAGGGCCTGTCCTCCAGCAAAGAAGGACCGCAGCTCATGTGCACCTCAGAGCCACTGAGGCTCTTAAGCACAGAAGTAACACAAACTCATTTACAATTTTAAACCTTGAATCCAACTGACTGGGTTACAAAAGACAGAGTGTGAAGATCTAAGGCAGACCACCACACAGGTGTGAGATACAGGGACCTGGAACATGCTTATCCCTGTCGCAGCAGCAACAAAGGGAATATAACCACCCCACATCCAAACCCTGTGTGAGAATTAGGCAAGGCTGTACAAAATGCCAGCAAAGCACATAGCGAGTGTGCTCGCAAGTACTCTCCCTGGTGATCACGCACGAATAAGGGGTTTGGGGGCTGACTATAAATTATCACCAAAGGACTGGCTCTCTTCTGCCATCCCTGACCCATTTCTCCAAAGAGCTGATGGCTTGGACGGTCAACTGGGAATGTACCAAGTTCAGAACACAATGGAGAATTGATCATTAAAGGAGCTGGACTCTTGAATTAGAACTGAAGCTGGGTGCCAAGCTGAAGCACAAAGGACTCAGTCTTCTCGAACAACAAAGAGCGGTTTGCAGGAGCCTCCGTTACACAATCCCCTGCGCTCACCTTCAGGCACTCGGCTGGGATCTTTTTTAATAGAAAGGACAAACTCTTGAGTAAATGTAGTAATTGTTCCAATGATGTGCCCCAACCACCCAAGAAGTTAAAAAAAGAAATTGGCAAATTGGGAGTCTTCTATTACAAGCTCGCTTAATTGCTGCCTTGCGTCTGGAATCTACTCCGGCAGCGAAGGAAGCTACTCTGTGGAACTCTGACTCCGGCAGCAAAGGAAGCTGCTCTGTGGGACTCTGACAGTGTTCAAGGTTCGGAGACCACTGAACAGAGGCAAATCCACACTAGCAAACACACAGAAAGGCTTGCAGTGGGTCAGCGACTGAAAGAGAATGTGCTTGCTGCCCCAAACAGGGCTTGTTCTGCAAAAGGCCTTCCTTACAAAAGTCTCCACAGCGGGACCCTGTGGCAGAAACAGTCATTTGATCAACATTTGATGCTGGTGCTCAATCTCCTAAGAAACAATAACAACACCACCATTGTGGTGACTTAGGTGAGAGCTTATCACCACAGGCAGAGTGGGGGGTGGGGAGACTCTTCCTGTATTTTTTTCAAATTAAAAGTCAGGCTGGAGAGATGGTCAGCTGTTTTGAGCTTCCTGCTCTTTTGGAGGACCCGGGTTCAGTTCCTGGCACCCACACGGCGGCTGACAGTTACCTGTAACTCTCCTGTACTGTGGGCAGTGCTCTCAGGTTACACAGGCATACATCCAGACACATAAAATACAAATAAATACACCTTTAAAAACTAAATTTATAAAATGAAAAGCAAAGCCAGGAATTCTGATCCTAGGCTAAGAAATGGAAGAACAGGAAAGAGATTTTCTCCTCTTGATGGCCTCATTCAGGCTAAGTTCCAGGATGAAGAAGAAATTAGCTTGAAAAAATAAGCTTGAAGCTCTCCTCCCACTCTGAACACTCTGTGTTGAAAGCTGCCCAGCTAGTCTCTGGTCTGCTGGTTTGGCAAAGGGCCCACAGGATCAATAATGGTACTCTCATAATATTAGTATTTGATTGTTTTAATTTGTGGTTAAAAAGAATGCGTGATCTCCATGGGGACACGTGGGAAACACAGTGGAAGGGCAGTCTGCAGACGCTGCAGGGACTGGGCTTCAAAGGAAAAATGCTAGTCAGCTACTAAATTTGAGTGGACAGAAGCGTGAGTTCTGGGTACTATAGTTCATATCAATGGACAATTTCTAAGTTGTAAAAATACTATTATAAATGATAAGCAAATTATGGATATGCTAATTTGTTTCACTTGGCCATCCCACAATATACGCATGCACCAGATATAAAAGGACAATGCATTCCATATACACAATTATTATTTGTTAATTCTAAAAACTGACATTGTTTAAATAAATAAAAATAAACTGTCCTTTGTCAATTTTCAGTATAATATCAAGGAAGAATATGAACATTTAACATTAAGAAGCACACTCAAATATTCCCATCTTCAATACCTGATAGAGACTTGTTTGTTCAAATGCTTCAATCAAAACAACACATTATAACAACACTGTGTAAAATTAGATATGAGAACACAGCTTGCACTATGCTAAATAATAAGGAGATATTCCAGTATGTAAAATAACGTCACTCTTTTTGATCATTTTTTGTATTGGAAAAGTTACTTTTCATAAAAAAGTCACAGTCTCTATTATTAAATGAATAAAGTTGTTTTATAATTCTTCTGCTTGGTTCCAAACACAGTAACTACATATGCAAACCTCCACATAAACAAGAGGCTTGGGAAACCTCTGTAAACTTCAGTACAAAAGGGCTGGTAAGACAAAAAGTTTGAGAACTTCTAGTCTAAAGCAAATATATTAATAGCTGCTTGCACACACAAACACACGTATGCACAAACATCTACAAAGCATATGCACAAACCCACAAGTGACATGCATACTTGCACACACACACCCATGTACTCACTCATAAACAAATCATATACACACGCATGCACACACACACATGCATGCACACAAACCCAAAAAGAAGATAAAGTTAATTTCTTGAGACTTTATTGTACAATCTGTTAAAGCCCATGGGCCTGGCTAATTTGCATGCCTGACTTACTCAGACCCTTTCTTCCTCCTCTCTGGCAAGCAAGCACCAACCCCACTGTGATTTCACAGCCTGCACTAAAGCAAACTGCAAGGCTGCGGCAGAGTGGAGCTCATCCAGTCTAGCAAACAGGGGTAAGAGCTCAACTCCCCGGCTCTCCCTCCCAGGGTCCCTTTCAAACACTAAGTCCACAAAACACTGCATTCGTTTGCTCAGAGCAAATAGTTAATTTGTCCTTTCACTAGAAATCAAAAAGACAAAGTCATAGCGACAGGCTTCTGCTTCAGCCCCACACTGACCCTCCACCAACCCCCTTTCCCAAGTAAGTGGATGTCAAAGCCATGCAGAATCAACAAATCAATCAGTCCATAACAAATATTTATACTGCTTACTCGAAAAACAGAGGAAAAGAAAACTAACAATGCAGGCAATAAAATAAAAATGCCTTAGCAAATAGTGCTGTAAGAAGCCTGAACAAAGGAGGAAAAACTATGTGCCAAAGCGACGAGAAGAAGAAAGCAGAAAACCAAGATTGCCAGGTAATAAGGGCAGCACTGCTAACAAGTCAGTAATCAAAGCTGGTGATCAAGAGTCAGTGATTAGACCTTTGGCTAACACTGAGCTTCAGCAGGGGAGAGTGGGAGATAAGGCGAGATGATAGGCTGTGCCCTGATTAGGGAAGGTCCAGAGAGTCTGGCTGAGTAGTCTGGATTCCATCCTGAATGGAATAAGCAGCCACAAAAGGCTTTTGAGCAGGGCAGGAACACAGTGAAGGGATAGTTTTGGGGGAGGAGGGTGTGTGGTGTGTGTGTGTGTGTTCAATTTGTTGCCCTGTGTGTTAAATTCTACTCTATTTATAATATCGGTGAGTTCAAAGGAACCAAGACTGGAGGTCGGAGGGCCAGAGAAGGAGACTGCTGAGAAAGCCCAGGGAGGCACGGGCTAGGCTTGAGCCAGGGAAACCAAACTAGAGAACCTAGCACTCCAAGATCCGGAGGAATGGTAGAAAACACAGCGCACACAGTGGCTGGTGGGGCCATGCACGAAACAAGGACGTCAGTGCCACTGAGCACATTTAGAGTACTTGCTAAGCTCTCCGCTGTGCTGGAGAACAGATGAATACTGCAGCCAAGGCTCTGGACGAGTATTTGGCTCCACCACGCCCAGGACCTGGGAAGACTTCTGAAAGACTCAGAAGATAGAAAGAAACAGAGTCTTGAAGCTTGGGCTTTTTCTGCAGACAGCATGTTTGTGCGAATACAGAATTTTCAGCAAAAGTCCAGGAAATGGCCACTAACTCATCCTTTTAAGCCCAGTTGTCATGGGGGCACCTTCCTCATTCCTGGCTGTCTCTGGTTGCAGCTACAGCTGTCTGTTCTTTCTCACAAATGGCTTCTTGATTCCTATCCTGCCCACATGTGGCAGATGCGGGGCTCCCTGACCAGAACACTGTTTCAGAAGCCCAGCTCTAGAGGCTCAGGCTGAGCTCCTTCCCTGCTCCTCAGGAGGCTCCTATACAGAAACTACCCCCTCATTGCCGTATCTTGCCATTAAATCCATACATGCGCCATAGGTGCACACACAGACATGAGCAGAGGCAGGAGCTGCAAAGTAGCAGGTGATTAAAAGTGCAGGGCTAGAACTCGGAAAGAAAGCCGTCAGAGTAAACTCCCAAGCCAGATAGTAGTGGCGCACGCCTTTCCTCCCAGCACTCGGGAGGCAGAAGCAGGTAGACCTTTGAGAGCTACAGGCCGGCCTGGCCTACAGAGTAAGGTCAAGGGCGGACAGCAAATTATATCTATACATATATATGGGAATATTACATATTCCCAGCAAGAGTGGCAAAGTCTGAGAGACTTCGGACTGTAATAATCTTCCATTTAAAATTCCTATAATTCATCTTGGAGTCAACACAGGAACCTCCTTGGTTGTCTTAACATGATTATAATCACACCTCAATTTTATCCGGGGCTAGGGAAATAAATACAAGCAAAAGTATTGTGAAGAGTTCTCATTTCATTTGCACCAGACTCAGGAGGGCAGAGGGCATAGTGCCAAATGCAAGAAACGGGAGAATCAAAGCAAAGCTATGGTAAACAGGCTGCCTAAGGTCATGGAGGATAAGCTAATGGCCCAACCAAAGAATTTCTTACTTTCAACTTAACTTGAGCTTGTTTGGTCTTCTGTCACTTAATTCTGATCGTGCTCTGTAAATGATAAAATTGTTGGTATAGAAATAGTAGGAGCCTAGCAAGGCTTGCAAAACCACAAAGAATTAAATGGAGCCTAACTTACAGCCATGGAAAATATTAAAATCCCATGTGTACCTTCTCCTCCCCATTTTAACCTGGGCTGTGGTGCTTGTGCCAGGCTCACTGTGCATACTTGCACACGCCCAGCGCACACAGTTCTGAGCAGCGAGTATCATCCGATGCAGGCAGCTAGTCATTTATTTTTCTATCATTCTACAAGGTAGAAAATTAACAGCGTTATGTTTACAAACCTTCACTGAGCCCTTACATAAAAGCTCGGAAATGTTTGTATTCCACACAACCCCGGTTTGAAGAGGCTCAGAAGCAAGTTAATATACACCTATTCTGGACAAACGTGCAGAAAGTAGCCCTGTTAGACCCAGGTTAACCTTTGATCTTCCCAACTTTTTCTGAGAATGTACAATCCATCACGTACAAAAACACAGCGGAGGTGTGAGGTGTTGGTAAGTACCCCTGTTAGTGAGAAATTCTGCTAATTATTACACCAAATAAGCATAGTTAACAGGCCATGGCCACAGAGGGGCATGTTCCAGGGCATTAAATAGCTGCACTGGGTGGAGAAGAATATATTACACGATACCCATTACCAACAAAACAATTTCATTCAGTCAGCTGGAGCAAGTGTTTTGAGGCTCGGTTGATGGAACAGTGCTGCAGCGCCACCTAGTGTCCATCACATTTTAAAGGGCCCTGCTCATAGGCTCTCCAGGTGGAATGAGGAAGTAGGATAAAGAGGTCAAAAGAAATCACACTTGGAGTGACTGGGTGTAGCTTAGAGATAGAAAGCAGGCTTAGAACGTCACAATTAAATCTGCACCAGAATGAATGAATGGATGATGGATGGATGACCACACTGTAAAGACTCCTTAAACTAAATGTTTGTTTTTGTAAACACACAGACGGTTTTCTTCTTCCCTGTTTTCTCTACCTCAGATTTCCTAAGTATGTATGTTTCAAAACAAACTCCAAAATCAAATTAAAGGCTCAAAGTAATCAGTCATTTTCCACATATGTATTTTATCCTGACAAGAAGCTGCTAGCAGAAAAGACCCTTCAAAATTAAATGTTCCCAGAAAGGAAGGACATTAGCAGAGGAGAACTCAGTTAAGGCTGACTAGAGCTGATGGTTCAGATTCCATCAGACCAATATAAAAAGCAGGTCATTTGAAAGAATAAAAATGGTTTTCTGAGGGAGGAAAATACAGTTATCCATTGATTTAGAGCAATACCAGACTATGTGATCCTGGAGAACTGTTTCCCCGGTTTCCTGGGGGCTGGTTCCTAACCTGACATTGGTAAATACTCATCAAATACATTTATCGATGTAAAATATTCCTCAAACACCTGTCAATGTAGAAACAGCGCCAGCACCAGGCTAATGCCTTTCTCCTGATACAGTTTCACAGAAGAGAGCTGGTCTACACTACTGTAGCTCAAACAAGTCACACAGCACGGTCACTGGCTCCTGGACCCCACCTTCTGTGGAGGACAGACAAAAGTCAAGCAAGAACACAGGTGTGTAGCAGAGAATGAGAGGAACCACAGAGACAACTAAAGCAAGGCGACTCCGGCAGATGAGGCAGAAGTGCCAATTTCAGGACAATCGGCCACAGTCTCCTGAGAATAGGAAACCAGGAGAAAGCGAGTCCCGTGTGTAGACGCCTAGTGTGACAGAAGTACAGAGAGCTGAGATGGGAGCGCTTGCCCTGCTGCAGGACTAGAGTGGACCCCAGTTTGGGTGGATCAGGAGCAAGAGGATGGAAAGAGACAAGTCAAAGAGGTCGTGAGGAGGGAAATCAGAGAGAAGCGAGGCTATGGCACCTTTGAGCCACAGGCTCACACTGTACATAGAGTGCACAGGTCAGACAGTACAGCCACCACATTCACACTGTATATAAAATACACAGGTCAGACAGTACAGCCACCACAACATCACACTGTATATAAAATACACAGGTCAGACAGTACAGCCACAGGCTCACACTGGACATAGAGTACATAGGCCAGACAGTACAGCCACAGAATTATCCAATCATTACCATGATGAGTTTCGGACCCTTTTCATTACCCCCACTCTTCCCCATCTTTCTCTCTCCTATACTTGACAACCACGGCCTTTGCTCTACACATGGACTCATGTAACATGGGCCTTTATCACTAGCTTCTTTCACTTAACATGGTTTCAAAGTTCACCCATCTAGACTGTAGTATGTACCAGTGCCTCACTACTTGGGATTGTCAAATAGCATTCCATTGTATGAATACATTACATTTTTATCTAGTCATCATTTCATTATACTTGGGGTTTCCCCTCTTTGGGGTTACTGTAAATAATGCTGCCATACTGAAGCATCATTAAAGTGGCTTCTCAAACTACATTTCGCACACACCCATTCGGAAAAGGCTCAAACTACATTTCCCACACACCTATTGGGAAAAGCCTTGCCTTAAGAAACAGTGTGAATTTAAGGAAAGGAAGTCAAGATCCAAGAAGCAATGAAGGAGTCAGAGCAGAACCAGGAATGTGACCACCAAAGCACCAAGGAAGCATCCTAAGGAACAGAGTCCAATTCCCAGGATCCACATAAATGCCAAGAGGACATGGGCGCCCATGTGAAATTCCAGCCTCAGGTCCCCAGAACAAGTTGGCTAGTGAGACGAGCAATATTGGCAAGTCCTGGAGTTCACTGAGACAGCCTGGCTCAATGAAGAGCAATCCAAAATCATTCCTGATGTCACTGATGTCAACCTCAGGCTCCCACATGCATGAACACATACAAGTGCACACACACAGGGGGGAGAAAAAGAAAACCCGACCACACCAGGTTCCTTTCCTCTCTAGCACCGAATTCACCAGATCACGCACCTGTGTCATTACGTGTAGTGTGATTCCTGGTCTTAGGTTTCACTGCAGCAAATATTTAATCAGAAAATAAAGAAATAAAAGGGAGGAATGTAAGGGAGAAAAATATCTAAAAGCTCAAAATGCAAAATGTGACCAAGGCCCATGAACAGGGCTGTTTAAGGCCTTTGTGAGCAAACCACATCCTGCCACTTCTGAGGGCCCAACTCGCCAGCAGAACAAACAGATTAAATTGCACCCACATTTCCCATCAATGCTTCCTTACAACTTAAGAACATGAACACATTCTTTTATCATTTTACTTTAAAACTTATTTGGTCTTGAAAGACCCTTAATGATTTTCTCAGAAATTTCTAGGCATACTGGGGAACTCTTGGAAATTAGAAAACCCAACTTAAAAATTATTTTCAAATATAGTCAATTTTTTGCATAAAAATCTATGTCATCTTTGGAAGCTGTTGTAAGGTTGAGTTTTTATAAACAAGCAATGGAACAATTATCCAATTGTGCAGTTTCAGTTTGGAGTTTGGAAACTCCCTTCTCCATTCTTACAGACCTGAGGAAGAGGCTGAGGAGTAAGTCCTGTCCAGCTCTGGGCAGAGGTATGTGAATACGGGTGATGAGAACCACTTCCAGGGCTGGCTCTAAAACACTCCTACACATCCCTGCCTGCGATCTTCCCCGCACTGGCTTAGGTGGAGACAACCTGAGGTGACCTTCCCAGCCTTGCTGCGCTTGCCAGGACTCCTTAGCTGACTTACCCTGCTAATGGTGTCCCAGCACCAGCCTACATGAGCAGGAAACCAAAGTTACATCTAAGAACATCACATGGATTCTGATAGTTTCTGTTACAACAGTAACCTTCCTGAACTAGGAACGTAAACCTGTAGGACTAGACACAGTTCGTAAAGCATTTGATAGGCACATGGCCTGGATTAGCCATTAGCAGTGTCCTCTTTGTTAAAACTCGAGCAATTGCTAATTACTGCTAGAAATGACAACTAAAGGCCCGCTACACACAAAGCTGTGTTCTAAGTGCTTGATCCAGATGAACACCCTGGAGCCTCGGAGCAACCTCAGCGGCAGTGAACACAGTTGTCTACACTTGACAGACAAGGAAAGCAAAGAACAGAGAACTTCAGCGGCTTGTCCAGAGTTACATAATTTATAAGTGGCAGAGCCAGGACTCAAGTCCAAGTACTCTGGCCCTGCATCTGGGCATTTAACCAGTGTTCTTTATTTGAAGTAAAATTTCAATTCCAACAGCATGTTCTCTCTCTCTCTCTCTCTCTCTCTCTCTCTCTCTCTCTCTCTCTCCTCCTTTCCTCCCTCTAGCACACGCACGCGCGCACACACGCACACATGCACACAAAGGCAAGATAAGTGGATATAAAGCAATTCCACCTCCTCATGTTTGACACATGCATGCTCACGGCTAACATTAAAGAGAACTTCAGTAACTCGGGACAGTTGTGATTTGCTCTGAATCCTAACTTCAAAAAGCCGTACGCTGCATATGTGGGGAGGGTCCAAAGGCAGCAGAACAATGCGCTTGCTTCCCTGAAAATGCAAACGTCTCTGAAACCAGCTAATATGTAGGTCTTTACTTTTCCAAAGACATGAGGATTAACTGTATTGTAGGTTAAATTAGCTGAACATCAAAAAAGACATCCAAAATAAACAGACACATACTCCTGGTAGTCAGGGGTGATGAGACCAAATGCACACTTAAGAAGGAGTCCAAGCGTGCTCACGAACATTCTCCCGATTCAAAGTAAACAAAGAAAGGAGGCAAGTTTTGACATGAACAAGACAGCTGCGATCATAAGCACAGCAGCCTCAAGTCTGGATTTAGTGTCTATTTCAGACAACTCTCGAAAGAGCCCTAAAATGACTGCTCCTGCGCCAAACAGCGGCTATTTTTCTACTCACACTTAGCCTATCCATCACTCTAACCATGCACCAACTGGCTAGGCTACGAAGTAATCGTCCTGTCTCCTCCCTCCAAAAGAGCCGCCAGTTTGCACCCAGCACGCCTCAGAGGTAGAGCTGAGAAGCAGACATGGTTAGGCTGCAGTGTCAGAAGCTGTACTAGGAACATTAGGTTGATCAGCTTTTAACTGTGAGAAGGTTTGAAACTTGTGTTCTCTCTGGCAGCGAACAAAGAGTGTGGGCAGATGTGCAAACAGTCAAATTCCCGTGGCTCCTTTTGAGAGTAACCATATGAAGGATAAAAGGATGTCAAGTACCTAGAGCATTTTAGAAAAGACGTGAAATGAGCTCTGATGTTACAAGGGTGGAAAGAGATTGCAAATGCTGGCGGCATCCATCAGCCGCCGAGCATCTCCCAGCCTGTGTGCCTGGGCCAGTGCTGGGTATTGGGGATGACATAAAAGGCTCTAGCTAACATCACTTCACAACAGTTACCAGCACCAAAGATCGGTTGAGCATTTACTGTGTCAAGCTCCTTGGCCTGTAGTAACTCATGTGATGTCCACACCAACCTGTGAACAATCTTACCCCAGACTACCAGACACAGGAGAGAAACAGAAGAACCTTATTACAGAAGACAGGCAAAACTTTTTCGCATAAAGCTACTACTTTTAGATAATTTGGGGGACTCTTTCTACACTAAAAAGAATGAACCATTTACTTCAGTTGCTATTGAATTATCCCAGATATTCTCAGAACAAGGTCTGTAAATGTTATGACGCCTGACTTGCATGTTAAATGCTTCATGTCACAAAATCCACAAGTAAACTACTCTCCTTGATGGAAAATGAAAACCGAAGAGGCCCATGGGCTTAATAATGTTAATAGTGTTAAAAGAAGTACCTTCCTCTATTAAAAAAAATAATAATAATACATGAAACAAGCCTTGCTCCAGAGAAGCATCATAAGGAAGAAAAGCCAAGGTCTTCAGCTGCATTACAGCATTAAGAGGAGGTTTAAACAGTGAAAGAATCCCATGAAGCCTCCCCAGCTGCTCACACAGTTCCAACAGTGCCAAAATCAGTCTGCACATTCGCTACGAACAAAAGAGCTGGGTTCCCATCTTTAAGGTCAGATTAAGGTGACAGGCTGGATTAAGCCATCTATCAGGTGAAATGAATGCTCTGACCAGAGCCTAGACTAAACACTTCTAATAGTAAGGTCAGCACAGAGGCCTGGTCCAGTGGGGAGATGCCCTGTGGCTGTAAGCTCAGAAGCTGCCCTACAAATTCTCACTAGACGCTTAATCAATATGATGCCTTAGGACTTGAACTGCGGCTATAAAATCAATATTACCTTTATTTTAAGTAGCAGGAGGAACAATGAGATTATCTTGTTGCTTACAAGTCTGTCGTGGACAATCTGGCTCCTGGTGTATGTCATCTTTGGCTTTTGCCAGGAAGGAATGTGTTTGTTGGGCATGGAGACAGCCTGGCAGCAGGGCTGGAGATAGGGAAAGGAGAAGACACACACGGTAGCTCGGGAAAGCCAAGAACTCCAAGTTGGTTACAAGTCAAAGAACAATGGTCTGTGAGAGGATGTCCCACGGCAGCTACATGCTGGACCTCCTTCCCCCATCTCCAGATCTGTGCCTCCCAATAGCCCTTTGGATGCCAATTAGGTACCGGACATATATCTGTCCAAAGGACAGCCCTGTTCTTCCGCAGTGTTCTCGCTGTCATAAATGGTTACAATCTAGTCACTGAAATCCTGACGCTACTCTGGTGCCTCTAGCTTCACAAACATCCTTACACGGTCTCACAAGAAATGCTGTCAACTTGGTCTCAAGATTATATCCTAAGTCTCTCCCCTTCCTTCCACTTCTGTAATCATGTCCTGCCCCTGGTCAGAAGCACATCCTTGGCAAGACTTTCTCCCTCGTTCTACTCTTGCCTTCGTGTGTGTGTGTGTGTGTCTGTGTGTCTGTGTGTGTGTGTGTGTGAATAGTCACAAATAGTAAAACAGTAACAAGTATAGAGCAGATGGTCACTCTATACACATTCTTCACCTTAACCCTTCCAGTGGCTTCCATACAGTTGTAATAGAACTTAAATCTTTACCCTGACTTAGGGTGCCTATAAGATCTGTCTTTGACTCTTTCTCCTTAAATCCTGCCACTGATTGCTTTTGCCTCCTTTTTGAAAAAACTTATCAGCACCATGGATCCTTGGAACAGCTGTCCTTGTCATATTTGGAGTTTCATATCAAATGCCATTTCAGATCACTCTAACCCACCCCTCTGCTCATCACTTCAGTACCTTTATAACGGTCACTCTTCCTGGCTTGCCTCCTCCAACAAGAACAGGACAACAGTGAGCAGTGAGCACACACTGGTCTCTGCTAGAATTCTTATAAGGAATACATGGGTAACACATGGGAATCTGGTATTGATATTAATGCTGAACACACTAGCAAAGTGCTTCAGTCAGAGATAGAAGCTGAGCACAGAAAGACCTTTGGTTTTCTCCAAATTGGCTTAATCTCTTTAACATTCCAAAAGAGAAACATTTTCAGCAAGAGGTCAAGAAGAAATCAAGCCTCGGCTCTTGAGACACTCCCGACTTCTGCGCTGTGAGGCTAGTGTTGACAGTGGAAGCTCAGATGGAGTCTGCACACACCAACACCATCAATGCCTGCACACTCTCCATCAATCAAGAACATCTAAAAGCTCCATCTCCTAGATAAAGCATGTTTGGCTCAAAGGAAAAGGAAAAAGAATGGGAAAGGGCTGGTAAAGGGGCTGATGTCCGTCGTATGCGTATAAGGGGCTCGCATCTGCATGTATCTGGGTAAGGCACTGGCATCCACCCACATGTTGGGGAGGGACTAACATCCACTCATACCCTGGACATGCTGCTGAATGCTTAGAAGTTTTACCAAGCCTGGGAGATAAATTCAAGTAAGTCCCATGTCTAGGTAAGAAAATAGAGAGTATTAGGCCCAAAATTTTCCAGAAATCAAACAAGGAAGTGGCAGAGATGGAACTGACACCCACATCAGTCACACTAAAATCCCAATTCTTTCCAAGATACCATCGTAGCAACAAAAATAATGAATACATAAATAAAATATTGCTTTTGCTGTCTAAATGTGATGTATTCTGTCCCAGAGAGTTCTTTACCACTTTTTACTGACTGGGCCCCTACCCTATAGCTTCTATAAGCACTGAATTTCTACAGAAGAAATTAAAAATCCCTGTAAAATGTCCCTTTTATATTGTATACTAATAAAACATTTCAGCTGCAAAGGACAGTGGCACTGAATTCTCCATCCTAGCATGACTGTCTCGCCCGGACAAATGTCAGTGTTATCAAAGGGCAAGTAGCTGTTCAGCATAGCACATGCCAAACTTCCAGGCGCTCACAGAGGGCTCCAAAGGCAAACAATCCTCAAAAGCCAATGGCTGAGGTTAATCTGAACTTTCTTATAAACAGAAGACCCGAGAAACAAAACACAGAATCACTATGTTAAAATACACCCTCTCATCTGTGAGCTTTTTAAATAAATCAAGAGTAAAATTAAAATTTAATGAAGCAGATTTTTCTCTTGTCAATCTTTACTCACCTACAATAATTATTTCTAATAAGTCACATGACATCATGACATCTTAAAGGGTTTATCTCTACAAGGCAAAGAGGCGAAAATAATTGGGCTAGCATGTTTATTTTAGTCCTTTCATTTGAGAGGTAGACAGGAGCTTGGTTTGTAGCCCAGGCTGGCCTTGAACTCCTGCCTCCACCTCCAGAGTGCTGGGGTCACAGATGCGCCCCGCCAAGCCAGGCTGGCCTAGTTGTTTTCTATACTGGAAGGCATTAGAAATTGTCTAATAAATATCTTCTAGGCTTTCCCAAGTAATCCAGGTACTTTTCCTCACTGTTCTATTTTCTCACAGAACTTATTAAGGCTATCATCACAAACCAATTTCAAATAGTAATCTGTGAAGAAACAAATTCACTCCACATTCTGTTTGGAAATAATATTGATCAAAAATAATACTGATCAGCTCTTTGCTAATCAACCCTCTGTCTCCACAGATAATTAGGTGACAACTTCTAATATCATTTGTGATACAATAATTAAGTTGAAACCTGGCCCTTGTAACAGCAAAAGAAATCATTTCTGAGGCTTGTAGTCTGTTTCAGGACCAGTTCGAACTCAGTCCTTAGGAAGGTCACTATCTATAGAAGGATCTTCCCTTTTGTGACAGACTGTGAACAACAAAAAATCCCCAAACCAAGATTCTCTCCTGCCCTCTCCCACCCTGCCCTTCCTTCCGTCATTTCTTTCCCAGTCTTTTTTCTTACTCTCTTCCTGTTTTGCTTTTAAGATCACAGAGCGGTGAGTTATAGGTGTCAGGTTCAACCCCAAACGGTAAAGCCCACACACTCTCCTCCCCCTTCGCATGCTCGGGGTGTAAATATTTCATGGGAGCACCATCATTCACTCAGTGCTTACGCTGTCTGATCCAGCCTCCGTTCTGTCTGTTCAGTGCTCTAGAGGATAGCGCGTTCTCATGTCTGCTGCTCAGTCACATAAAGCCCTGCTCCTCAAAGGTTCTTCAAGTTCAATAATTCATTAAACACTCTGCTGGGGTCGGTAAGTACGTACGGGAATGCATAACTGTGGAATGTGTGGTACTATTAGAGAGTTTCTCTAATAAAATGGTGACTTTAGAGAAAATGACAGCATTGTTACTAATACAAGAGAGCGCACACTGAACAATCGAAGATATGCCGTGCTAAGAGCCAAGAGCTTCAAATAAACAGAAGTGACTGTTTACGGGTAAGTCATTAAGCAAACCCGCATGCAGGAAGGTAAAATCACAACACCAGTCCCAAGACTTCCTTCAGAATAAGCAGTCAAGCTTCCATTGCTATCCTTTGTAAATGCCACAGATACATCCACAATCTCAATAAAATATTCCTGAAACTGAATTTAAAAATGACATGTTAAACTTTGAAATATTATCTCCAAAATAAACTCATTGTCCTTCTCTCTGTTCTCTGAGCAACAGGCCAAGAGTTACACAAGGCAGACATAAAAACGAAGGATAGAATGTGGGGTGTATACCTGATCACCAAGCATCCAATGAACTCAGATCTACCCACAGCCAAGGGGACACAGCAGCAGACTAAGACATCACTTGGTAGTCACAAGGCTTCAGGATCCAGTTGGGTGACAAAGCACACATCAAGCAATTAAATAAGACCCCAGACAATATAGAAACCATTGCTAAATTAATACTGAAGGTCACAACATTTCAAGAATACAGGGTTGAATTTCTGAGTGGCAGCTAGCAAGGAGACCTTTAGAAGGAAGAACTGACTTATGTACTGAATTGATTTCTTATTTCTTTCAAACAGACCTTAGAAACAGAAACCCAGGCCCAAGTTATGATTAACACAACAAAGTAACTTCTATTTAAGTATGATGATGTCAAAACATGCACCTGACTTTTTTCCCAGATCTTAATGTATTCTTGTAAAGAAATTAAAATAACAGACGGAAGCAGATCTTTGTGAGTTCAAAGTCAGTCTGGTCTATGTAATACATTCTAGGCCAGTCAGGGCTACATAGTAAGACTTTGTCTCCAAAAGGAAGCATGGAAGGAAGGGAGGGAGGGAGGGAGGAGAGGGAGGGCAGGGAGGGAGGGAGGGAGGGCGGGGAGGGAGGGAGGGAGGGGAGGGAGGGCAGGGAGGGAGGGAGGGCAGGGAGGGAGGGAATTAAAACAAAATAACAAAAAGTCAGAGACATAAAGATTGGAAGAGAAGATAACAGCAGATGAGGGATAGCTCCATGCGTCAAGAGGCAAAGGGAAGGTAATTAATAGAACAGCAAAGGCTGAAGTCCTTCTACTCCTTGAAACAAGCAGAAAGACCCAGATGCCCCCACTCCTTGCCCACATCTCCTGAGAGCCTCAGAATTTACAAGAATCAGATATTCCTAAAAGTAGATGTTTCTTAGAGTGGAGCTGCAAACAGGGAGGCTAGGTGGAAACCTACAAGCCAAGCTGCATTATCCTTTCTCTCTGTCCTAAGCTTAGGTCAATGCCAAATCTTTGATCAAGCAAAATATGAGCTGAACTGTCTGGAAGGCGTGGCCTGAGATTAGCTGCAACACTATGCTACCCAGCCCAGCAAAGAGCAGAAATAACTGCATCCAACACTTAGGACCTTCTCCTCTCCCTCCCTGGTTATCCCAGGGCTCAGAAATCCCAGAATTTAGTTCAGTGGGTCATCTCCAGGCATCCTGGGTAAGCTCCTTTGATACAAGAAGCTACCAATTTCTATCGCTCCTTTGCTAACTTCCTGCCTAACCCTACATACTGGATGGACCCTGTGGATGGATCCTCTCATTTCTTCTACTTCTTCTCTCCCTTTAACTGTTTGCCCCCTACCACCCCATCCACACACACATTTTCAAGGAAAACATCTTTAGTATTTCCTAATACTTTTATGAAAATTGTTCACTTCTGCTACCATATTTTTAACTATAGAGAAATCATTCAGTTTTTACTTTCTTTTTTATTTGTTTGTGCCTTTCACATCATGTATCTCCACCCCATTCATTTCCCTATCCCTTCATATCTGCCCTGCGCCCTTGCAACCTCCCCATTCCCCAAATAAAATAAAATACAATTGAAGAGGAAAAAAAAAGAAAAATCAGTCTCCTCGTGGAGGCTGCAGTGTGACACAGTGAGTCGCGCAGTAAACCCTTTGTCCATGCAATGAGCAAACGCTCATTGCAGAGCCATCGCTGTGGTTTGAGGCCCCTGGTTGCTGCGACACTGACCATGCTGGGCCCTCGCTGGAACTCCCCTTGGTTATCCTGTTGCTGTCCTGTGCCATGGAGATCCTGCAACTTTGGATGTGCAGGACCGAGCCCTTCACATGCTCCAGCAGATCACAGATGGGGTGGATGTTAGGGTGGGTCAATTCATAACTGCAGTTCTGGGCCTGGGTTGTTGCAGGGTTAGTCAGCCTGCCACCGAGAAATCATTCTTGCTCTTTTAATAATGTTCCCCTTTTTAATGTTTCATAATGAGAAATTTCAAAAACATAAAAGCAGAGAACTATGTTAACTCCTAGGTAAATGCCCGTGTGCCAGCAAAAGCTCGGCCAATCGCTTAGGCTTGTTTCTAACTGGCTCACATAACCTAAATTAACCCATTTCTGCTCATTTACATGCTCCCACGTGACTCGTGGCTTGTTACCTCATCTCCTACGTGTCATACTTCCTCTGCATCACCTCGTAACTCCACCCTTCTTCCCAGCATCCTCTGTGCCTGGAAATCCTGCCTAGCGATTGGTCATTCAGCTCTTTATTAGAACAATATCTATCTCATTGTAGAGTATGATCAAATACCTCGCAACAGGCAAACATTGAACAACATTAATGATGATTATCACCTAATACTCTTTTAATTCTTCTGGTCTACCATTATTTCTGTATTATTTCAAAGCAATCCCAGATGTCATAATATTTTGATTGCAGTTTTTATGTGTGCGTGTTTATAATATATAGGGATAGCACGTTTTCTAAAAAATACACTATATTATCACAACTAACAGCATTATTAGTGTGAATGTTTTCCTGGATTAGCATCTTGATCCTGTTTGCAGCTCATATTTTCTTTCATCTATTTAAGAATATTTATTATTTGTTTTAAAGGTTTGAGATTATTTTGCTCTCTTTCAAATCATACTTTATTTTACATATAGCAATACAATTTACATGTTAAATAAAATACTAGACTGGTTTGATATAGTTTTAAACAAAAGAAAAAGAAACCAAATTGTTCAAGTTACAGAACCATTTCCCTCAGAACAAAGGCTTTCTTTCTTACTCCACTGACCACTGGTGCAAAGGGGGACTAATCGCTGACCACGTCTGTCGCAATGACCCACTTAAAAAGTTTCCCCCTTCTAACTAGCATATAAGTTATATAAAACAATATTTCCTTAGATTATTTTCATGCATACATTTAACATATTTGGGGCATATCCAACCTCTCCTATGGCCATCTCTTGTCTCCTCCAGCTCCAGCTAATCTCATTTTCTTCCTAGATAATACCCCTTCGACTTGCATATTTTTTTTAATCTGAAATCTACATTTGAGAGATAATAGAATATTTGTCTTTGGGAATCTGGTTTATTTCATCTAACATGCTCACCTCCACTAACCACTGCACCATGATTGCATTCTCCACGAAGGATAAATAATACTCTACTGTGTGTATATGCCACACGTTTTCTTTATCCATTTACCCTTTGATGGAAGCCTAGGCTGTTTCACAGCGTGGCAGATGTGAATAGTTCTCCGATGTGTACAGCTCTGTATACTACCACTGTATACTGACTTTGACTCTTTCCAAGGACAGCATACACTGTCTTGTTTCTCTGGTTCCTTTTCTGTTTGGTTTTTACCTTTTGTTTTCTGTTTCTGTTCTTTGTATTCTGCTGTTCCTATCTGAGGCACTCCTTAGTATTGGATGAGCCTTGCCTATCCGTTCATAGTTTCCAGACTGGAGGCTCAACATGCAAAAGTTTGGTTTGTCAGCTACAGGTCTCACCCCTGTGTGAGACAGCAGAAACTTTCCTTTATGCATAACTACTTGTCACCCATGTTTTTCATTGGTCTGGCTAGTTTCCTTTGATAGGAACCCCAGCATCTACTCTGGACTCAAAGGCTGCGTAACCTCTCCAAGTAGCCCTAGCTCACAACAGAAAGGCTTCACTCCTTGCAGCTTGGAGACTTGGTGTAATAAGATCATGTGTGTTTTAAAGCTAAATTAAAGCACCACTCCTTTTTTAAAAAGTGCTTTTATATGAAAAAAAAACTACATTTTCAACTTCTTTTGAAGACTCCAATTTCTTGAAACGCTGTCATTCTGCACCCTGGGGCTCGGTTCGAAATCCTGCCCTAAACTGAGATGGAGATTCGGCTTGAGCAATCACCCATCACTAGCTGATAGGAGCAAACATGCAGGAGCTGCTGTGGAATGAAACGCACCTACATAAAAGACAAGGGCATTTGTAATTTTTTTTTTTTTTTTTTTTTTTTGCTATCCTGGGAGAAGGCTGAATAGCCTGATACAACAGTCAGAAAAGGTAAAACACAGGGCTAGACAGCTGACTCAGCATTTAATAGCACTTGTTGCTCTGTTCCCACCACCACCATGTACCTCACAACCACCTGCAATTCCAGTCCATGGGGATCCGGTGCTCTCGTCTAACCTCTAAGCCACCAGGTATGGACATGGTACAGATATATACACACAGGTAAGACACTCTTACACATAAAATAAATATATCTAAAAGGTTTTAAGTGGAAAGAAAAGGCTAACCATGTTTCAGGACTCTATGACAACAGACAAGCAAAAACCCTGTAGACGCTACACCCCAGAAACAATCACGACCCCAATAGCAAGGCATTCCCTCCACAACTAGTGCGCAAGATATAAAGGGGAGACGTAAGAGGGGAAGAGAATTAGGAACAAAAATGATGTCTTCCAAGAAAAGGCAAGCAAACCAAGGTTCCATAGGGTTAAAAGATTAATCAAATTCTGAATTTTAATGCTCCAAAATGTCCCCAAATTTTTTAACTAGGTAATATATTTGTATGTTTTTAAAATACACACACTATAGTTAGATATATTCATATGCACATATTATTAAATGTACACAAATATGTAATACACACGTGACTATGGCTAGCAATTATGGCAAGGAAATTTCTAGAAGCTTCCAAAGACAATTTAGATAAGCTCAAATGATTTTTTTTGTTGTTGTTTAATACAAACTGATCGGCCAAATAGCTATTGTACAGCATGGATATACTTAAAAATCACTATGAGACTAGATTTTTAAGTGTTCCCATCATTAAAAAAATACGTTAAGTATATGAGCACAGTGTATATACATTTATTGACTTGATCTTCGCTTTTCTACTGTAGAACGTGAAAAGCACTGTCTTAACAATTTTAAAAAGTAACTTTTCTGAAGAGCTGGGAGCCCCCATTTCACCAGCTTTAGACTTAAAAGTTCTCTCTGCTGCCCATGCACCTGTTAGCTAAAAACACCTCACTCTCACGCTAACATTAACAGCCCTGTCATTTATCCCTTAAATGTTTATCTCCTTTGGTCACAATTTTATTGTCATTAAACAGCAGCTACTGTGTGACCAAAATGCATTCAAATGCCGCGAGTACACAGAGAGGCCGCTGTTCTCTTTCCAGCTGAATGGACTCTTGCTGGTGTGAACAAAAGACAAGAGCCTGCCATTCTTCAAGCTAAAGGCAGGAGCAGCAGGGAAACACTTGACACAGTATCTCCCTCCATTCACTGTGGAAACGCTAACGAGCGCAGCCTGCAAGCCCTTGCTCTGCTTTTTCACAAGTTTCGACTCATGAAAATAATTACACATTTTAGCATCCTTTAAAAGGCTATTAAATAATAACTTACAAGCCACTGTAACTTATACAGTACTTATTATCTACTGAGCACAACACTAGAGTAAAGATACCACGTGCCAGGCAAACAGAAACAGCAGTACCTTGAGAGAGACCCAGGGCACTGCACAGACTTGACATTTGAAGCCAGAGGTTTGCAAAAGCTCCGAGGCCTTAAGAAAGCAGATGAAGTTGACACCCTAAGGCCAACTCTCAATCAAGAAGCTGCCGCCGCCCCAGCGCTGAACTGTGCTGAGGGCTCCCTGATCTACCTGTTCTCAAAGGCCACCAGCTTGTGGTCCTCATCAAGCTACCTCTCGTGCACCCCGTTCCCTATGGCTCTCTCAAGAATACAGCCCCCGTCCGTGCCTTTTCTTCCTTAAATTAACCATTTCCTCCTTTAATCCCAGCACTTGGGAAACAAAGGCAGGCCGATCTCAGTGAGTTCGAGGCCGGCCTGGTCTACAAAGTGAGTTCCAGGACAGCCAAGGTTTGTTACCACAGAGAAACCCTGTCTCGAAAAACCATCAAAAAAAAAAAAAAAAAATCTGTTGGAGCTGAGAGGGCAGGAGAGGAATCAGTTTGATACTCTTTAGGATGAGAAATAGAAATTTAGGGGTGAAGGACTTACTTTCCTCTTGTGCCATGAAGAGAAATGGTATATTATTACCTAGGTGTAGGTTTCCCTGCAGGTGACAGAAACCCTAAGTGACTCCCACAAAGGCGTTAGAAGCCACCACTCCTTCTAGTACTGACCTGCATCTTCAAGATCCCAAGGCAGAACATACCAGGAAGCAGAACAGAAAGAAGGCCTAAGAAAAAACAGCCAAGGGCACAGCAGCTGTCTCTTAAAGAACCTTCCTGGAAACAACCACAGCATCCCTCTTCTTATAGTCACGTGGTAACGACTGGCTGCAGGGAGACCAGCAGAGGCAACTCAAACTTAGACAGGCTACACGCCTTTAAAGTACAAGACAGAAGTGAGATGTGGTTTAGAAGTTAACTTTCAGTCTACCACAATGAGGCTTCCATTTTTTATAAAACTAGGCAGAGTTTATGATTTAAGTTAAATAACTTGTTTAGAAAAACCCAAGAACCATTGAGATGCAAGGACATTGTGATGGGGGCCTTGATTCCCTGCTTGAGACTCACGCACGCCCCAGTGACCCAGACTAAACAGCTGGATATTCACGCGTTCTTCCCCTTTCTGTAACTCCCACAGACCTGATGACTGTCCTCTGGGTCTTGTCAACTATCCAAGCTCCTCAGCCCTGAGGCCCAATCACCACCTATCATTAAGAAAGAGAGGCCTTTCACATCCAAGGGGCAAATCTCACAGAATGACATTCCGCTGATACTTAAAGGTGACAGGGATGAGAGCAGAAAAAATAAAGAAAAATGTAGAAGCCAGCTGGGGCGGCCTTTCATTATGCCCCTCTCAGGAGCTATTAATCTTGGTCATAGTCAGTCAGCTAAAAATAATTGCTGCTCCTAACATGTGCTGTACACGCAACTAGGAACAGTAACAGGTCAGCCCTTTACCTAGGAAATGTGGCTTCTGGCTCCCTTCTGGCTCGTCTACAGCCAGGTGAATGGCTCTACAGTTGTTCTAGCACAGGGGCCTCTGGTCTCCTCCAACACAGAGCGCCACGGCAGACAGCATGCCACACTCTCCGTAGGCTTCTGTCGGGAGTATTAAGGGGAGATTTGTGACTTCTTTTAATTACAACTAAGGTAAGCAAAAATTTTAAAGACCTTACCATTGGGTTTATCAAAACATTTCTTGGCTGAGATATTTTAATTAGGTCATTTTTTGTTTTGTTCTGTTTTGTTTTGCTTTTTAATCCAGAGATGTAGCAATCCTCTCCTGGTTCACTGTTAATTTGCCCTCAAGTTCAAGGGCTTTGAGCTTTTAAGTCTGTCAGTTTGTGGAAAACGCTCTGAACCTGGACTTCTAAATTATAGATTCTGTTCCGTAATTAGCCATTATGGACTCCAAAGCAGTCAATGAACTTTCTGGGCCTCAGTTACCTCAGCTCTACTCTGGAAGGACTTCCTCAAAGGGCCACATGGTACTTCTCCACCATATTAGTTCAAATGCACAGGCTTATCTCACTAATAATAATCACAAATACCCATCCAGATTTTAAAAAATCATAAATGGGACCTAGTTAATAGGGATTACAAAGGCTACTTCCAGAGGTCTCCAAGGATACACACAAGATATAAAAACAAAGGCACTGGTTGCCTAAAGCTGGGTGCCATACAATGCAAGAGGAGAAACTGAATGGGGGCAGCCAGTGGGGAGCAAGCATGGGACTTTGAAGAAAGAGGGGTTATCTCTGAAGAGAAAGCACAGTCCCAAGGGCAGACAGGCCACCTGCCAATGATAGAGGAAACTCTACCTTCACATAACAAAGATTCAGACTTAGGGAGAAGCAGGGCCATTTCCACAACCCCCACTTCCCAGTGGAGGGAAGTGCCCTCTTTCAGAGATGCCTACATTACAAAATGGGCCTACTGCTTGATACTGTGCCCAGCCACTCCTTACCCTCTAGACAGCAATCTCGTCGCATGAAAGGTGTGGGAGTCTGGAGGGCTGACAGTAATCAGGACACAAGCCTCAGACAGCACCAAAAAACAAGAAGCAGGAATTATGCAGCCGTTATGGGTCTTCCTGGCACCGGGAAAAATCACAGCAAATATTTTGCAAATTGTGTGAAGTCAGTGTTTGCAAAGGAAATTACGAAGGTGCAAAAACTGTGAGAATTTTTTCAGTTCTACCGGTAACCAAATAAGTCCCTAGAGGGACAGCGATAATATAAAGATCTGATGTTTATTCATCTTCACTGGGCTGAACCCTAGCAAATGATCATATTGAAAACTCACCCTGCTGGGGGTTTTGTTTGCCTTGTTTTTATTGTGAAGTCATCAACAGAGGAGTCTTTAGAAAACGAAACAGCCGTCAGGTCCGACAACAGGAATTTTACTTGCACATTCTTTATACCTTGGGGGAAACTGGCTTGCTTTTATTATAACTATAAACTCCATTTATCATCTCGCAGGAGACATTAAAATAATTGTGGGCAGTTGGATATTGTCCTTTGGCAGCCACAGCCGTGCCCTGCAGATACACTGTGACCACACAGCTGCGTTAGAGACAGTTGCTCAAATGACTGGTGGAACCACATAATTGCAGCACTATTAGTGGCAGGGGTGAAGGGGAGGAGTCCTAGAACAGATTGAGCCACATGGGTTCAAAGTGGGAACACGGGAGCAGCACCTTCTAGAAGCTGACATGGGAGGTTTTTAAATACTGAACATTAAACCACCTTCTTGAATTAAGACTTTCTCGAAACAAAACGGATCTACTCTAAAAGTCTTGTTACCCCTACAGAAACGGCCGTGTAGACGAGCTGTTTAGTCTCCCCACCCATCAGCTGACAGGTGGGTATGCTAGCTCTACCTTTTCACAAATGATGCTGCTGTGAAACTTACTTAGATATAAAAATAATTTTAAAAGCCTAATCCTCAAATTTTACCTTCTCAAACCAGTAACTACTGGCGACTCTAGAATATTCTATATGCAAGCGTTTATACAAATAGTCACATAACATTCTGCACCTTGTTTTATTAGCTTACATCCCTTGAGTATCTCATACTTGCTGGTTTACCTTAGACTTAGCCTGCTCCCTACTGACGCTGTCGGAGCTGGCTAGTGCACTCTCTCACCACATATAATACACAATGTACACTCTTCAAGATTCTACATGCTTGCTAGGGCATAAAGCATAAAAAGCTTATATAAGTAGAATACATGGGTCAAAGGGAATTTGACTGTCAATCTGTTTTCTGAAGATGTTAGCTTAAGAAGGTAAAATACAATGTAGAGCCTCAAACCATGGCTGTTAATGAAGAGTTAGGCAAGCATCATTAGAAAATAAATACCAGCCACTACAGAATTTCATCTCTGAGATGGAATTCACACAATGAACTCACCCACTTAAAGTACTCAAGTCAACAGTTTTGAGAAAATTCACAGAGTTGTACAGAAATTACCTTGTTAATGTAAGACCTTGTTATTACCCCCCAAAGAAACCTCTGTGCCACCTGGCTCGAACTAGGTCCTGAGCCTCACTCCACCTGCTAGGCAGCCCTGAGCAATCACTCACTGACTTTCTGCTATAAACATCTTTCATCAATGAAGCTGTTTTTAAAGAATTTTAAAATGTACTGACTTAACCCACTGAGTCTTATTAGTGCTGCCCATATGCACATGGGTGTATGGGTGTAGGACCCTCCATCATGGATAACCCGCCATCAGCCAACCCCACTGCCCAGTCACAATTGCCAATTGCTCCTCAATCAGGGGACTCTGTTGCTTCTGCCCCATTGGAGAGAATATAATCAAAATATACTGCACATACATGGATGAAATTTTCAAATAAGTAGAAAATTATAATATGTAGTTGTTTGTGCTTAGCTTTCACTGAACATGTTTGCAAAATTCATGCACAAGATAGGGCACATCAGAACTCCATTGTTTATTGGAGAACACTACTCCACTCTACGTACACACACACCTCTTTATCTGCTCAGCAGCTCACAGACATTTGGGACTGTTTATTTTTATGGCTATGATAACTATTTCTGCTGAGTTGTGCACAGGTCTGGCAGGGCCATGTGTCTTCACGTCTCTTGAGTACTACCCTTAAGTGAGTAACTGCCAGGACAAGAAAGAAACAAAACAAAACCAGCACCGAAGATTAACAAGAAGACAGCTCGTTGGTGCCAGGACACAAGTTCAAATCTTTGAAACCAGCTCAACTATGACACTGTCTAACAGTGACTCTGAAGATTAAACACACTCCCATAATAATGGGCTTAAGCCCTAGAAGTGTCGCCAGCAAGAGAAGGGTGAAGAAGGTGACATCTCAGCCTCTGACTATCATTGCCCACATTCCTTCTGTTAACTTAGGCACATGTGTTCTGTGCTTACACCCTGCTGGAACCCTGACGTTCCTGATTCTGCAAACACTCAAGATGTGGTAAGTGTGGCAGTTGCTGGCAACAGTTTGTAGAGATTTTAAGGGTGTAAATGCAGGGTCAGCAGTGTTTTCCACTAAGTGTCAAACATAATTTGGGCTCATGTGTCACATATATTCCCTCTTAAATGCTTTTTGCCTCCCTTTCTATCTCCTCCACAATTTCTTAAAATGTAAGAACCATGCATAGCTCAAGGGGTTGGCCCTCACATAAAAAGGAAAAATTTGCAGATTGACACTCACACCAATTCAACACGCCAGATACAACTTGCATTCTATTAATATTGCTCACGATAACCTCAACTGTCTCGATTTGCTAATTATTCTCAAGCCCATGTCTCTCTACACCGATTGGTATTTGAAACCTGACAGCTGAAACTGTTCTCTGTCCCTACAATTCCAAATGGAAACTCATTCTACATGGAAGACTAAAACAAAACAAAAACCCAAACAATCCTTTACTAGATGCTGAAAAAAAGTATTTAATAAAATTCACCATCATTTCATTTGTTTGGTTTGTTTTTTTGTTTTTTTCAAGACAGGGTTTCTTTGTGTAGCGCTAGCTGTCCTGTAACTCTCTCTGTAGACCAGGCTGGTCTCAGACTCACAGAGATCCACCTGCCTCTGCCTCCCAAGTGCTAGGACCAAAAGCATGTACCACCACCCAGCTAGTATTTGCTTATTTCTTTTTCCTTTTTAATAAAAATATTTTTATTAATTATCTATTATACTGTGAAACTTATTTGTACATCAGGTCTGAAGAATTCCATGTAAACAGATCTGAGAGGTGGTGGTGCATACCTTTAATTCCAGCACTTGGGAGGTGGAGGCAGGCCGATTTCTGAGTCTGAGGCTAGCCTGGTCTACAGAGCTAGTTCCAGGACAGCCAAGGCTATACAAAGAAAGTCTTTCTAAAAAAAAAAAGAAAAAACAAACAAATAATTCCATTAAGCAGGACAACCAGCCACTTCTCTAAACATAGTTTATTTAGTCTAACAAGTTTAGTTTGTATTTGTTGATACAAGATTTTGATGCATAAACAAGGCTGCCCTCACAGTCACATAAGCCAGGCTGCCTTGAAATCACAGTGATCCTCCTGCCTCAGCTTCCCAAGTGCTGGGATTCTGTATATGCTCCACAATGCTCAACTGTTTATTTTCTTACTGTGTGTGCCACTGGTAGATCCTCAGGGTTTTTTGAGACAGGGTTTCACCATGTACACCCAAGTGGTCCTAGAAACTACAATGAAGCCCAGGTGACCTTGAACTTGACCATGATCCTCCCCAGACTCCCAAGAGTTAGGAATATAATAGAGTACCACCATGATTAAAGAACTAACAAAAGCATTGGGTATGGTAGTGCACATTGTAATCCCAGCATTTAAAAGGCTGAGGCAGATGGTTCTCAAGTTCCCGACCAGATCAATTAAGGGGAGGAAGTATGCTAATAGGAGCATTCATCTCCCTCTGCTTCCTGACTGACTACAATTGCAGACGACCAGTTGCTGGGACACCATGGCCTCCAACCATGGTGGACTGAATCTTAGAACTGTAAGCCAAAATAAACCCTCCCTTCTTTAAGCTGTGTTTGCTAGGATGATTGTCATGGTAGCAAGACAAGTAACTAAAGCACTAACGGGAAGCTGGAAACTTGATAGTTGAGGGAGTGTCTGCACACTTATGTTCAGTGTGGTGCTGTTCACACCATCTAGTGAACTATGTTAGTGTTCACCAACAGGTGAACAGATAAAAGTGGTAGAAAAACATCCAGTCAGCTTTGACGAAGCAAGAAATTCTACCCTTTGTAGCAATGCTGGAAAACAGGATACTGAGTCAAATACACCAGAGACAGAGAGGTAAGTGTCATACATTCTCTCTTGCACGCGAAATCTACAAACAGCTAACGACAAGAGGCAGGGGTAGACCTGTGGCTACCAGATGCTGGAGGAGGACAGAAGATGGACAAGCGATGAGCAGAGCCATCAAGGCCTCAGTGTGGCCGGAGGCCTCCATTCCTATGCTGCTGTCTTTTGAATCCTAGGGCGGTGAGCAGCAAATAACAAAACACAGACACTTCAAAATCACTAACAGTAAATGCCATAGATTTGTACTACAGAAAACGCTAAGTATTTGAGGAAATGGACATGTTAAATGAGTTTTATTTAATTATACTATGATGGTTAGCTTTTATTGGATTAAGGAATGCCTCAGGGATTAGGGAGACAACCTCTGAAATGATTAGTGATGTGCACCTTTCACGTATCTGTTGGCCATCTGTGTGGCCTGTTTTCAATTAATTATTTTTGAGACATGGTTTTACCCCAGGCTAGCCTTGAACCTCAAACACTCATCCTCTTCATTTCCAGTGTCAGATCTGAGTGGATGAATGGATTTATCCTTGAATGGATTCGTATGATGGGGCTAGCTGGAGGGAGGTGTCACTGGTCCCTTCCTGTGTTGCAGCATCCCTGCTTCCTGAAGTGAAGTACAATCTCTGCCACATGCTCCACGTGCCCCATGTTCTGCCCAAACATATGACCTATGGAGCTAAAATCAATCCTGCTTTTAAGTTGCCTGTATCAAGCACGTCTGACCACAATAATGCAAAATGTAACTAATACATTCCACGTTATATTCACAATTAATATCACTACTTTATACCACATTAAAAACTATAATTGTCAATGTACAAATTTATTTTTTATATAAAAAGAAATACCTTCTATAGAGCTAGCTAAAATGTTGTTGGATGCCAGGCCGTTGTCCCCAGCTGTTCCAGCATTAATCCCTCCAGGCTACGCTACAGAACTCCAGCCCTTAGGTGCTTCCTGGGAGTCAACTTCCTTTCTTGCTGACTACCGGAAAGGGCCAAGTGAAGAGAGGGAAGACTCGACTCCAAGTAGTCATCACAGACCAGGTCAGTCTAAGGAGACTTCTGCCCTTTGCCTCCAGATTGGTGATTCAGCAAAGAAAGGGATACGGATGGGGCACAAAGTGGCCTTGCTGACCAAGAAAACACCTGACACTTCTACTTCAATTTCACTGACCAGAACTAATGACACGCCTCCTACAGAACTGTACACTGGACAGTACGTGCCCCAGGAAGAGACACACCTGGTGTGGACCAGCAAACGCTGAAGCACATGCAGGATATTGTAAACAACTTCCTGAGGCTAAGAGCACATCACTGACAGCAGACGTCGACAGTAACCAGCCTGATTTCTAGCGTACGTGCAGCACTTGCGCTTACATAAATCCGCACTAGACACTTGGAGACGCTGCAGGCCGCTAATGCCAGGTCATTCCGCATTCCACACCAGAGCAGCATAAATGAGCAAGAGTCATTTACCCAGTCATATCTGGAATCATATTAAGGAGCTTATCTGTGAACGGCTCCAAAATTAATCAAGATTTCAGGTTATCAAGAGCAATATAACTCTCAGCCAATACCACCAACAAATATGAACTGAAATGTATATCTGAGAACAATGTGAGAAAATTGTAACTAATTTGACAAAAGACTGTGAGCATCCTCCACTGGACCAGACAGGTCTCCTCCAGACCCTTCACTTCCTGAGGATACAGCACGTCTCTACCTCCCCCTTGCATACACAATCTGGGGCTCTGTTCCTTGTTTCTCATAAGATTCTCGTTAAAGATTCCTTTATTTGAATGAAACAATGACGGAACTGAATTGATGAAATTATAATACAGCTGAATTCTGTTACTGTTTCTTTCACGAGAAGATTCTAAAGCTGAAAAGCTGGGACTGGGATGCAGAGCGCCATGTTTCCCAGAAGACTCCGACATGGTATGTGGGGTGGGTAGCCAAACAGGACTTTGGCTCACAAAGCCCCAAGGACACTGACAAATAGCCCAGTAATAACCCATCTGAGTCTCAGAAGTCACTCCTTAGAGCTGGCCAATAGAAGCCAAAGGGAATTATTCATTAGCAAGTGTGAATCACACTAGATACCACCAGCAGATTGTGTTTGGCTTTGCTGAATTATTCAGTAGTGTGTGTGAGAAGCACAACCCAAAGGGTGTTAAACCAATCCAGGGTGTTCCGGTGCTTGCTTTCCTTTCAAGGACTGAAATGCAATAATAATAACAACAATAATAATAATAACAATAATAAAAAATTACCTCCACATCACAGTTCTTATATTTAAAACCCGTTATAAACCTGGCTAAATAAGTAGGTGGAGAGATAGTCAAAAGGACAGGCTTCTTGGCGAGTCTATTTAATATTCATCATATAATGACAGGCAGCGGGCTGAACCAATGTTTGTTTACCTGTCCACATCTTGCCTTTCTTAGATGCTTATGGTCAAAGACAGTAGGAACTCTGCAATGAGATTCCTAGGCGAGGGAAGCGCCTGTGAGTGCTGTCACAGAGCGCGGATGCAAATTTAATTACCGAAGGTAAGCTTTCCATCTTGTCTCCATGTCCTTGGAAAGCAACTGTAAACAAGAAGCACTCAGCAATCAGGTGTCAGGGGCTCATTTGATCTGCTGCAAAATATGTCACAAATCACTGGCAGGAAGTGAGTCCGAAGGGGAACAAAGAGAAAGAAGTGACAGTGTTGGAGGCAGCTCTTGTAGGTGTGCCTGTTAGGGACTGGGAAGGCTCCCACTGCCAGTCCTGACTTCCCAGAGAGGTGCTCCCTGCCTGACAGGTCTCTCATCTCGAATTTGTTACACATTTTCCTATGGTCCAGGGAAATCTCCACAGAACTGCGAAGTCAACTAGAGAGAAACTGAACACAATTAAATCACCTGTGACAAAAACAAAAGAAAAAAGGAAAGAAAAAAAAATCTAGTGAGTCAATTCATTTCTAAGAAGATTGGAGAAATCTGGAAATTAATGCAGATTAAGGTACAAAGAGAAATGATCAGCTAGCGTTCTCAGAAATCCCAAAGCCTGATGCCTTCTCTTCTCTTCTTTTTAGTGGGCCCTTAATTGACTAAGAAGAAGGTTCCGTGCTATGATGCTCCAGGTCAGAGCCACATTGTTAAGTGCCCTGCAGTTTCTGTGGCAGTGTGTGCTTCACTGGGAGGCGAGCGAAAAGAAGTCATCCCCACATGTACACGATTTGTAGCTCAGCAAAGAGCCTGTGGCCTTCCTGAAGGGCGCCTGGATCCAGAGCACGCTGCTCACATCTACCATACAGGTGCAGGAAACATGCCTGCTCCCGGCCACGGGCTGCCAGCCCCACAGCACCTTCTACACAGTCCACATCCAGTGACTCAAGTCAGACTCTCATTTCCATGATCAAGCTCCAAACGGAGGGGGAGGATCAGAAAGCAAGGGGAGCAATTAACGTAAAGCAAATTAGCCCATCTCTAAACTCAGGGAGAAAATGGTGAGTACGAAGGGCATGGGTGAGGATTAGAAGAGACAATAAATGTACATAACAGCCGGCATTATTATATTAAAGAGCACGGAAATTAATATTAATAAATGTAATCACCATCTGCCTAGTAACAAGGATTCCCAGGATAATAAACTATATTAAAAACTGTGCCTACGATTCTCTGCAAACATGTTACCATTGTTTTATTACCCCAGTACCACCTTCCTATAGCATAGATGAGAAGAAGGTAAAGACTCACCTAGAGCTTCCGGACTTGCCCTACCCGAACATCACTCTGCGAGCACAGAAGGACAGACGTGGAGAGTTACGTATAAAATGAGAATCACCACACTGTGTCTGCCATTCACTTTTAGATGCCTTTGCTTTCTAATCTTCCTTGTGGTCTTTTGGTTTCCTCTAAGTGTGGCACCAATGGGCAGTGCCAACAAGCGACACCTAGTGGCCAAGCAAGTTCCCATTCACACTACAATTAATAGCAAATAGTTCATCATAATCCAGGAAAATGGGTTTCCTTAAAACAAATAAACATCAGTATAAAGATAGAATAACATACATTAAACAAATGTACATTTTGACTGCTGTTTAACCCTAACCAAATCTCACTCCTTTTATAGACTGGTATTGAAAGGAAGATGGGCTTCCAGAATTACTCACACCTATGTGGATATTCAAGACCCTAAGGACTCTCCAATGGAAGGAAACATATTCAAAAGAAACAATACAAGACAGCAACTGAAAAAGACTATACACTGTTCAAGCTTCCTTCAAAAAAAAAAAAACAAACTAAACTAAGATGCACAGAGTGAAAGTCCAAGCACATCTGAAGTCACTATATACAGCGTATCTTCAGCCCTGTGTGCACATCTGAAGTCACTATATACAGCGTATCTTCAGCCCTGTGTGCACATCTGAAGTCACTATATACAGCGTATCTTCAGCCCTGTGTGCACATCTGAAGACACTATATACAGCGTACCTTCAACCCTGTGTGCACATCTGAAGACACTATATACAGCGTACCTTCAACCCTGTGTGCACATCTGAAGACACTATATACAGCGTACCTTCAGCCCTGTGTGCACATCTGAAGACACTATATACAGCATATCTTCAATCTGTGTGCACATCTGAAGACACTATATACAGCGTATCTTCAGCCCTGTGTGCACATCTGAAGACACTATATACAGCATATCTTCAATCTGTGTGCACATCTGAAGACACTATATACAGCGTATCTTCAATCCTGTGTGCATATTAGAAGGTTCAGTTTTTAGAAAACAGTCTCTTCGCTTAGCAGAAACACCATGGAGATGTAAATATCTAAGAAATTCTAATAAAACAGACATACAGCATAAGTAATGACATCCAGTCACTATGTCCAGATCTTAGGAAAATCCCAGGTAACTACACATGTAATATTCAGCTCGATGTCACAAAACCATTCCAGCTGTCAGCATTCTTGTAGAAAAACAATAGGGCAGGAAAAACACAAGTTCTGGCGCTTCTTGTTAACATTTACTATGTGATCCTAGGGTTAGTGGTGGCGCTACTAAATATTCATGTCAGTAGCAAGAAAGGCACACAGCCTTCTAACTCCAGGCTACACATACCTACAGAGACAGGCCAACACAGGTACTCAGCTCCTGAAAGGAAGTAGCTTTGACGGGGCTGGAGAGATGGCTCAGCAGGTAAGGCTGCTCTTCCAAAAAACCCAGGTTCAATTCCCACAGACAACTGTCTGTCACTCCAGTTCCAGGGGATCCCATACCCTCACACAGATATACATGTAGGCAAAACACCAGTGTACATTATAAAAAAAATACATACATAAATAAATTTAAAAAAGAAGTGTCTTTGCTACCATTTACATCTCGATATTTATTCTTAGTCTCAATATAGATTTATGATGGCTGCGAAGGAAACAAAATGGCATATTTCTCCTTCCTCTTTACTAAAAGAGAGAATATTAAGTGTATACAAGTGTTTTAAAAAAATAATGTAACTACTAAAAATGCTAAGAAATAGACATGAAGACAGCAGTGTCACAAAAAGAGGAAGACAAGAAAATACAGTATAAATAAAGGATATGGAGTTGGGAAATACCATCCCTAAGATCCCGAATACTCTGAGTGTTAAATACAGAACTTTTAAAGAATTTTTATTTATTATTATTGTGTATGTGTGCATCTGGAGAGGGTGCATGTGTGCCATGGTGTGCTTGTCAAGGACAGAGGACAACTCCCTACAGTCAGTGCTCCTCTTCTTCCTTTCCCTGGGTTCTGGGATTGAATGCAAGTAAGTCATCAGGCCACACCTCCAAATCCTTCCCATATAGTTCCAACAACTGGGGACCAAGTCTTCATGAGACCAATCCCAAGAGACCATTCTCATTCAAACCACCACACAGGCTCAGAGAAACTCTGCCTTAAAAAATAAAGTGGAGAAAGATAAAGGAAGACACCAGACATTAACCTCTGGCCCTACACCCAAGCACACAGGTGCACACCCACACATATGTGCACAGATACATGCTAGAAAAAACACAAATGACAGCGAATGCTGGAGAGGATGTGAGTAGAAGGAAAGCTTGCTGCTGTGTTGATGGGAGCATCAGTTAGTACAGTCACTAAGGAAATCAGAATGGAGGCTCCTGAAAAACTCAAGATGGCTAGGCTGCAGTGCTATATGCCTTCAATGCCAGTGTTCAGGAAGCAGAGGCAGGTAGATCCCTGAGTTTGGGTCTAGCCTGGTCCCCAGAGAGAGTTCCAGGCCAGCCAGGCTACACAATGAGACTCTGTCTCAAGAGAAAAAAAAACTAAAACTATCTTGTGAGCCAGCTATACCGCTTTCAGGTACATACCAGAAGGACGCTAAGTGAGCACACCACAGAGATATCTGCACATCCATGGTCACTGGAACACTATTCACCACAGCTACGCTTTGGAGTACTGTCCCCTGTGAAGAACACAGTCACACCATTGGGAGAGGACACGGGTGGGACTACAGGTCATTCTACCACACAAAGCATGCCAGGCTCGGAGAGTATTGCACGTCTTTGTTTTCTTCCTCATATGTAAATGTTTAAAAGACGTGAAAGCAGAAAGGGGACTACACAGCAAAGGAAAGGAGGAGGGGACAAGAAAGGAGAATGAGGGCATGCATAAGATCAAAGCACATTACAGACAGGTAATGTAAGCAAATGTAACTCAATAGGCAGCCCTGGAAGCCAGGCAGAATAGTGTGGACAGCACTATTCTGGATGTTACACAGCTAAAGGTTTGATTCTATCTCTCTGTGTAGGAAGCAGGGTCCCCACCCCTTTCAAAACATTTGCTTACATTAATGTAGAAAACAATGGGTTTCATTAGGATATTCTGGTACATTTGGTAGCATTTGGTCAAGCGACTGCTAGATGGACTTTCTTCCATGCAGCTTCTAACAGTTGCTCTTTAATTCACTGTTACCTGGGGATTCTGGTGCTCGTAGCCAATGTTCGCAGACAAAGGCGCACAACACTTTACGGCACATCCTTCTACCATGACACCTGCCATCAACCTGAGCTGCAATGTTCAGCATCTGCAATTAAGTGAACACTATACTTCCTATGCGAGAAGCAAAATGTGATTTGGAAAACGTTAGAGAACTGCCTCCTTCACCAGACCGTATCTGCTTCTCTCAGATTCTGACGGAGGATTTATAACAGCAGGGCAAAACACAGCAGACATTATTACAATTGAAATAGCTGCCTTTGAAAGGAGGGGAGTCAATCCCATACAGAAGAGACTAAATATTACTGAAATCCAGAACCCGGTACTATGACTGACTAGCTTTTTCCTATCCAAATCATGTTTAAACGTGTAAAACGTGGGTTGAAAAGATGGCCTAGTAGGTGAGAGTGCATAATGTACACACACGAGGATCTGGGTTTGAATCCCAGCAAGCATGCAAAAACTCAAATGTCGCCGGGAGGTGGTGGCGTACACCTTTAATCCCAGCACTCGGGAGGTAGAGGCAGGCGGATCTCTGGGAGTTCGAGGTCAGCCTGGTCTAGAAGAGCTAGTTCCAGGACAGACACCAAAGCTACAGAGAAACCCTGTCTCGAAAAACCGAAAAAAAAAAAAAAAAAAACTCAAATGTCGGTGCGTGTACACCTGTACCCCACAGCCACGGGGGGCAGAGATGGAAGAACTGTCAGGGCTTGCTGGCTTTTACCCTCAGTCCGGGTACGGTGAGAATCCTGCCTCAAAGGAACAGGGTGGGAAATGATAGGGCAGGACAGCCAACAAACACCCCATAGACACACATAAAATTAAAACTTTTTAAACATGACAAAAAAATGAAAAAAAGGTCTAGGGGAAAAAAAGAAAAACAAACCATCATCATCGGATTGGACCTCAGTAAGTTTAAACCAAGACAAAGGCACTCACCACCAAAGCCAGACAACCTGAGTGTGATCCCCAGGGCCCACATGACAGAATGAGAGAACCGACTCATGGAAGTTGACCTCTGTCCTCCATAGGTGTGCAGATGTACACAGACCGATGGATATACAGACACATACACATGGAAAATAATAAATACATGTAATAAAGAAACTAAAACTGTGAACCGCTGCTTCACTTCTGCCATGCTGGTTTCATCCCTGTAGGCGCACACATACTGGCGGGACGTCTAGGCAAATGGCACTTCTATGTTTAGGTTTCGGAGGCTCCAGACTGTCCAATAGTTACTACACTAATTTACACTCACTGACAGCATATAAGGCGCTCCTTTGCTCCATATGCCAGTCACAACTTTTTATTTTGTCTTTAAGATGACAGTCTAAATTGGGACAAGGTGCTATCTCACTGTGTTTTTCACTTGCATTTTCCTGGTTATTAATGATGCTATTTTTCATATACTTGTTGACCACATATATGTCTTCTTTTGAGAACTATCTAAGGCAGGATAGAAAGGCAGGGGATATTGGGCAGATGGGGGCGGGATTACTGATCCCACCCAGGCATCTGGTTGAAGCCTTTGCCAGCAGCAGTGGAACTGAATTCTAGCAAAACTGACAATTGCTTAAGACTTCCTCCTTCAAAGCCACAAACCTGCAAGTTTCTAAGAATCTCACCAGAAACTCATTTAGAAAGGGGGAAAAATATACTAAACTCCTGGGGAACCCCAAGTGGTTTCTAGTTTTATTTCATCAAATTATAATTACAATCAAAGTTATCTCCAAAGCCACCTTACCTTCCCCCTTATCATAAAGGGGGGCTCACTACACACCTTTAATCCCTTTAATCCCAGTTTTCCTCAGACAGAGGCAGGCAGATCTCTGAGTTTGGGGCTACTCTTTTCTACACAGAGAGGTTCTGGGCCAGCCAGAGATACACAACAAGACGAAATCTTTAACAAAGAAGAAAAAAAAGAAAAGAAAAAGAGAGAAGAGGAGGAGGAAGAATAAGAGGACAAACAGGAGGAGGAAGAGGAAGGGAAGGAGAAGGGAAGAAGGAAAGGAAAGAAGGAAGAAGAAAGGGAGTGGGGGGAGGAAAGAAGGAAAGAGGAAAAAGAAAAAAAAAGTTTCTTAGCAATCTTCTCAGCAGCCACCTGAGAGTCACCAACTGTATACACAGCTAATGATGCCAAGACAGTTAACTGCTTGCTCTCTCTTGCCAAAGCTATACTCAACACTTCATTTCCCTACTTTAAGAAGCACATTCCACACCTGGGTCTGTCTTTCCTTCTGAGCACCTCTCTTTCTCTTTAACAAAATTTCCAATACTACTCCACTCTACCAGCTAGTCCTCAGATTCTTTTCAGCAATAAAGTCACAAATCCCTGTTGGCCTCGGTTACAGTTTCTAAAAATCCATGGCAAGTCGCTCAGGCTAGTGAAGGTGGCAGCATGGAAATGCATCTCTGGTCCCTCCTAGCCAGGGTTCTCCAGAGGAACAAATAGGGATTGAATGAGAGAGAGAGGGAGGGAGGGAGGGAGGGAGGGAGGGAGGGAGGGAGGGAGGGAGGGAGGGAGGGAGGGAGGGAGGGAGGGAGGGAGGGAGGGAAGATATTTATGAAAAGATTTAATAAATAAATCCAATGGTTATAAAAGTGTAGGGTTCATTATAGTGATTTGGCTGATGGGTCTTCAGTACTTCCATATCAATTTCGAGATTTTGTTTTCTAATGCAAAGAATCACACTGGTATTTCCAATGCAATTATACTGCGTCTACAGATTACAGGGTAATATGGACCGTCCATGAATAATCCTTACAATTCATGAACACAGGGTGTCTTTCCATTTATTTTGTATCTTCTGCCATTTGTTTCATGCTACTTTGCAATTTTCCTGTAGAGATTTTTCACCTCTTTGATTAAATTTATTCGTAGGTAAGGTTTTCTGTGGTTTTTGTATGTCCTTTTTGGTTTTTGCAACATGGTATTTGGACTTGAACCCAGGACCTCAGGGATGCTAGGCAAGTGTGATGCCACAGAGCTATACCCTGGCCAGCATAGCTACTGTGACCAAGACTGTTCTCTAGGTGTCTTTTCTCAGACAGCTTGTCATTTACATCTCAAGGGCTAGTATTTACATAGTTTGAAAATGTCCTCAATTGATTCAAATGTCTTCATTTGAATTTTTAAACGTCTTCAATTTAAAGAACTATTGTGCTTTTCTGTGTGCACAGTATGTAGGATTGTTTAACTGATATGACCTATTGTGGAGTTGGTTTGGTTCCTAGCACTCACATGGCAGCTCACAACCATCTGGAACTCCATCCAGTTCCTAGAGATGCAACTTCTGGTTTCTTTGGATACCAGACATGCATGCGGTGCACAGACATACATGCAGGCACTTATACATGCCGATAAAATTAAAATTAAAAGAACAGATACTACACTTGATCTTGGCCAAAAGGCTCAGAAGCAGCCAATTTGTATAATTGTGTGCTAAATTTAGTATTGTTTTTCTTGTCTGAACTTTTCTTAGTTTTTTTTTTTTTTTTTAAGTTTCTATTCCATACATATAAAACTTTTTCATCCTGGCTCAAGTAAACTACACTTTGCAGCTTTGAAGCCCTGGAGGAAATCTTTAGGTAATTTTATTTACTTGCAATGTTCTTTCTGAGGCTCTGTCTGAAACACCTGGTAGAGAAGGCAAAGCTTTGTCATCTCCCTCTAACTTTACTTCAAGGCAGACAGGCTGAACCACACAATTAATGTGTAAGGAAACCCTGCATTATATCAAACACATCATCCAAACAACACAACTTTTTCCAAGAGTTCTCTGGCAATGGTCTCAGAGCATGTCAGTCAATGTATTTTAACTTAGGGGGGAACTTCCTTCGCTAGGAAGTGGGACTTATCACTCATCCTCCATGCTGTTATCTCAGAGACTAGGGACTCTCCAAGTAACTGTGTGCTTACTTCACTTTTACACAAGTCAGGCAGGCCATGACAATGAGCCTGTTTGTAAATAAGTATAAGTTAAACATAAACCAGACTGCTAGACCTGCGATCTTGGGGTTCCACAATTAGATGGGTCCACACTAAGACATGTGTTCAATCTGCCATACAAAGTCAGAACTCTTGTCTCCCTCGTTCATTCAGTCCTTGCCCTAGTGAGTACTACTTCATCCCTTCTTCCCAACGCAGCTCATCAGGAGTCAAAACTGTCAAACATTTCCACAGGTAAACAGAAATCTGCTGGCTTTTTTTTTATTGTCTGTTGTTATTATAAGGGGTGACAATGTAATCCGCCTCAGGCACCTCTCTCGGTCCATGCCAGGCAGGTTCTTCTTCTTTTATCAGAAAGGAGAGTGGGTCATCGCATGTTAGTACATGCTGACACCACTGCTAATAAAAGCAAGATAAGAAGTAGCTGCCCTAAAGGTGCCTTAAGCACTGGCTTCTGAAAAAGGTGCCTTCAGAGTCGGAGGTGGAAAATGGTGTGGGCCAGCCACACAGGTCTCAGTCAGGGCAGGCAGGAAGCCAGAGTGAGGAACAGAAGGCCAGCAGGGACACCAAGGTCAGAAGATCACGACCCTGTGGTATGAGTTAGCAAGATGAGGTCTGTAAGCAGACAACACTGAAGAAGGACACTGATTCCTCAAATGAGCAGCAGAGGTTTGAACAGGCAATCAATCCATCCTGAATCTAATTCTAAACATTAGGAGAGGCCAAGCGTGGCACTACATGCCTACAATCCCAGCACACAGGAGGCTGAGGCAGGAGGATCACAAGGCCAAGAACAATCTGGGCTACATAGCAAAAATCTTGACTTAAAAACAAAACAAAAAACAAAAAGGTAACAGTAACTTTAAAAATCTGATCAACAGTTTTCAAATGTTAATGTTTCAAATTATTAGTATGAGAGAGATATTAGCCAACATACAAGCAAATGAAACACACACAGGTCCTCAGGGACCACATGAAGCTGCAGGACCTGAGAGAGCCCAGGACAAGGAAGATTACAGAACCACAGAGGAAGATCAGATCACAGAACCACAGGGGAAGATCACAGAACCACAGGGGAAGACGATCACAGAACCACAGGAGAAGATAATCACAGAACACAGCTCACAGACCTCTTGAGAAGACTCCAGTTCTTTTGATCCATTTAGCATTTTTCTTGCTCTCCTCACGCAGGAATGAACCCTCCTCTGGATCATCCATTATATTTCAACCCCAACCACACCCCAGACTCACTCACAGATGATCAAAGAACAAGTTTACAATAAGCCGCCTTGAGAAATACACAAACATTTTCTAAAATGTCATCTGGAAATATGCATGCATCAAGGGCCTTAAAAAATATTACTATCTTTTGCCTAAAGTGTTCTAGGAATTTATCAAATGATTCAATAGTGTTATTTGAGCTAACAAAATTAATGAAACTGCTAATTGGTCAACCATACGTAATTGTCAAATAAATTATTATATCCATATGGGTCTACTGCAGTTTGGCATTAAAATACTTTGAATATAATTAGAAATGCAAAAGAAAACAACAACAACAACAACACATACACACCAAACAAACCACGACAGTACTACATAGAATGATCTGATAATAAGCAGATGGAAAGATGGATGAGCTGCTAAATTTACTTAGCAAACAGGAATACCAACTTTGATCATTGCTTTACCAAAGGTAACTAATTTAAAGTAATTAGTCTATCTGAGACTAATTTGCACCCCCTCAAACACTACCACATCTTGATGTCATTTGTAGGAATATAGTCTACTTCCTAACTTTCTCAATCTTCACCCTCCTCTTCTACCACAATGCGGGGCATCTGACCAAAGGGAGATGAGAACACTGTAGAATGTTCTTCACAACTCCATTATAAAGGGACTCTAGGTGTTCCTATAGAGTCTGTCATAATTAGGGGACAACTCACTGTTTCGTGCAATGCACAATATTGGGAAGTCAACAGATGAATGACAGACTCTTGCCTCCGAGGAGCTCAGAGACTAGACAAGCAAATGCACAAACAGATCCAGTGACAGGAGGGTGAAGAAGTGTCTTTAAACAAGGATGGCAGAGTCAGAGGCTCTCAGACAAAGTGGTATTTGAGAAAACTATTTTCTAGGTGCCACTGAGAAGGTGGGAAGGAGACTGGGGAGAGAAATGTCACACGCAAGCACAGAAGTCTCCTGCAGTGAGCATAGGCTACTGGTTAGAAGCAGTGATGTGAAACCTGCCAGGCAGTTTAAGGCAGGGACTTCAAAATAGTCTTGTTCTTGGTCAAAAGCAAGAACGTCGTTCTGCCCTAGCCAGAGGCTAGGGGACCAGAAGGGATGCCTGGTTTCTCACTCTCTCTCCTCTCCTAAATGACCACCATTACCTGGAAGCCAACTGAAGACGTCTCCAAGGCTGAAAGCAGACACCTGGACACCTTATAGCTGGGCTGATCCACCACCACACCCACCCATGCATCACCCCAGTTTCTGCCATAAGATTAAAAAGCAAAACAAAACAAACAAACGAAAAACCCTAGCCTAGCAGTCCAGTGGCACCCCATTTCTGGGGACCCGTCCCTGCTCCTGGAGCTCTATGCTCTTTCTCCAATAAATCTTTCTAAATTCACCCTCCTCCCAGACACACACACACACACCACCACACCACACACACACACATACAAGCCCCCGCACACACACATGCACACCACACACACACACACACACACACACACATGTTGTCCTGTCCCAGAAGCCACTGGCTGAGGATACTCACTCACTGGAGGTTGTGTGTACCTGTAAGTGTATGGTCACCCTAAGTCTTGAATTGAAGTCCACCTAAGGGAAAGAACCTTTGTCAAAAATCAAAGGCACTCCCTTGCCCTAGTCACCATAAAGTTATGGGGCAGGGAATTTCATTTGTCCAAAACCAAAAAATGATGCCAAAGCCAAACCTGTGAGAAATGGTCACCAGTGAGGGACATGCTGACTTGACATTCAGCTTAGCAGTGGGGAGGACCAAACGTGGGCCTCCACGGAGCTGCGTCCCAACCTCTACTCTACGTTTTTAAGGATGGCAAAGTACTTGGCGGAAGGAAAACCACAGCTCGGAGTCGGAGTCTACGGAAAAGAAATCAGTGTGACCTTATCTGTCACGTGAAGACGTGAGATAAAGATGGAAACCAGCAGGACAAAGGCCAGGACTTGGATGAGAGTGTGGGCAGGAACGTGGCACTCTTTCCTCTGGCACACTCCTCTGATCTTTCCAAGGTCCACTCTGGCCTCAGGTACATCTCTGCTGGGGAGAGCCCCAAAGGTCAGCTCTTCCTTGGCCACCCTCACCAGTCGCCATCTGGTTACCCTTTGCTTCCCTCACTGCACTTAGGACTACAAAAGTATGTGCTAGAGTTCACTTATGGACTTCCTGTCTCCCCTACAGCGCAAAGACAGGTGCTGCTTGTCCAGCTCGTGGCTGCATGCCTACATTTAGACCAGCGTCTGGTATATACAATTCAATAAATACTTGAGGAGTGAGCGAGCGTGTGTGCAAGTGAGTGTGTGAGTGAGAAGTGAGCATGAGTGAGTGAGCAAGAGTGAGTGAGAGAGTGAACATGCAAGTGAGCGAGTGAGTGAGCGTGAGTGAGTGTGCAAGTGAGGTGAGCAAGCAGCAAGCATGTGAGTGAAGATTGAGTGAGCGAATGAGTGAGTGAATGAGGAGTGAGTGAGTGAGCCTGTGAGTGAGCGAGTGAGCATGAGCAAGTGAGTGAGCGAGCGAGCAGGTGAGTGAAGACTGAGTGAGCATGAGCAAGTGAGTGAGCGAGCGAGCAGGTGAACGAGTGAGCATGAGTGAGCAAGCGAGTGAGCGAATGGAGGGGTGTAAGGAGAAAAGGAAGAGGGAAGCAGGCAGGCTGCTCAGACTTGTGGGTTCAATGCTTATCACAACTATGGCACTCTGAGCAAATATCAGTTACATGAGAGAAAGGAAAATGTCAAAATACTAAGATTGTGTCTAGCTCTGAAACCTACTTGCAGGCCAACTCCTGCCTTATGCTATTTAATAATTTTAGTACCTTCTGAGGTCTGACAACACTTCCAATTTTGGTGCTTAGCAAATATCTCCATTTTTGCAGAGAACGTCACTGAGGGTGGGGGCTTACGTGACTTACCCTAGTGACACAGATGAAATGGAAGACTGAAACTCCAGCTTCGTGACTTATGGTGCTCCCATGCCACATTGGCATATGGTATTTGCGCCAGGAGAACAGCCTCAAGCTCTACCTCAGCTTCTCCTTTCAGGACACTTTTTAGTTCAGAGCTTCAATTTTAGGAGAGGCAACAGTGCACTAATGTGGGTTTTCAGTTCGCCCAAGGCCCGTGTGTCAGTTAGAGGCTGTGTTACTGGGAGGTTCTGGAACCTTTGAATATCAGGACCCAGGGAGGTCTTCTGGTCACTATGGGTATGTCCTTGAAAAGGATGCTGGAACCCCAACTCCTCTCTCTCCTTGTGTTTGAACCATCAGGTAAGTAGTTGTGTTCTGCCCTACCAGAAAGTGTTTATTGCTTTGAACAAATGCAGGAGAGCCAATCAATCATAGACCAGAATCCCCAACACTCAAATAAAGCGGGCCTTGTCTCTTTGAATAAGGAGGCTGTCTCAGTCTTTGGGAAATGACAAAGTTAGCACAGACAGCTTCCACCGCAAACTTCCTCTCTTTAAAACTATATTGCATAGGACTGACTTCTGACGGCTTTTTCTGGTGTTTTATGTCAGTGTGTAGGGTGCAGGGGGTCCAGAGCCTTTATATGTGGGTGCTGGGGGTCCAGATTCAGTTCCTCTGCAAGCACATTACTGACTGAGGACATCTCCCCTGTCCTGACCCCTAAAGTTTCTAAGGCATGCTCACAATCAGCTCATTTACTTATGTTTGAACTCCTCCATGATAGAAAAAGTCTTGATCAAATAATATACCAATTATACACCTTCCAACTTCATCATTTATTTTAAGTTTCTATTCATGCTTCCCCATAGTGATCCTCCTCCCCTTTTGCAGCATTCATAAACACCATGATAAACATTTCATCCTGTGAGCTAGCCCAGGAACTTGTGGACTTGCCTTCTATCCTTTACTGCCTAAAGCAGACAACATATGCAAGACAAGAAGGAGCTTAACTGGCAGATGCGTGGATCTAAACTCTGCTACTTGAAACTTAGACCACTTGGGAAAACTGTTTGCTTTCTTCACCACGGCAAGATGCAACCCCTTGGCCTGTTAAAGTTCTCTGAATAAATTTAGCCAAATGAAAAACAAACAGAAAGGGGGGGAAGGAATAGAAAAAAGGGGAAACTTCTATTTCCTGATTGGAGATATATTCAGCCCTCTGATTTTTTTATGCACACTTGAGCGTCCTGTTGACAGCCTTGGAAGTTAAGTACTATGGACTGCTGCACAGAGGTTTCAAACCTTGATGGAAACCAATGGCAGGCTCCTTTTGACAGTCAAATCATGACAAGCACGTTGCAGGCCACTGCCCGTCATTCACCAACATCTCCAACCTGCTCCAGCTGCTTCTCAGCGACTAAGTGAAGGGTCAGAGGTTAAGCTCCAAGAAGCCAGCAATGAAGGGCAACTGTCATGCACCACTGCCTATCGTGGAGCAGCAAGGAGTGGCTGTCTCCTCCGGAACATGCAAAGCGCTCTCATTCTGTCCGGGCAGAGACACATCTGAAGGTCCTAAATGAGACCATTGCCAATTCATGAAGCTCCAAACTGACAGCATGCCATTCAAGCTGTCTCAAATTTGACTTTTTTTCCTATTTCAAATCACAAATGCATGCAAAGTATACAGTTAAGCATGACTCTTCAGCCATGGCTTTAAGCAGGTTTTGCTTTCGACACATACAGAGCCTCAGACACATGTACCTTCTTGGATCACAAAAGATAGAAATAAAACGCAAAATTCTTCTTTAAGGAGTTTCTAATAAAGTATGTAAGTAAAAACGGAACAATTAATTTTAAAAATCTATAAATTTAAAAGAGAATAAGGAGAGGTCTATGAGAGAGTTTGGAGGGGGAAAGGAAAAGGAAGATGATGCAATTGTAATCTCAAAACATGAAAGTAACAAAAAAGACATGAAATTTATATATTCATTGTTTAGAAAACCTCATAGATATCTATGAATGGAAATCTTTAAAGGGACTCATATTATCACATTACTCCAGCACCAGGAAAACTGAGAATACACAGGGCTGTATTTACCAAAACGGTTTAATTTTAAGGACATAATTGTTAAGAGCCTTTTTATACAAATTAGAGTTCACAAAGGTTCAGAGTGCTGCACATGACAAGAGCATAACCTTACACACCTGTAAGTGCATGATGTCACTGTTTGCCATGCAGTGGAGTTACATGATCTCAAGTCAGGTATGTAGTGTTTCACAAGCCATCTGAGTGTCACTAAAGCAACGGGCAAGAATCCAGAATTAAGTTGAATAGATCTGCTTACATTCTTTTCATCAACAATATCACTTATAACCACAAAAAGAGCCCAGTCTAGCCCGTATCGGACAGTCTTTGGTGGTATGGGATCTTAGGTAAAAGCTTTGGTCTACAGATATTGCTCACATTACAGTTAACTCCTTAGCCCTCGCAGCTAGCGCCATCCTTCCTTAGGTCAGCCTGAGGAAAGAAATCATGACCTGTAAGGAACAAGCCAGTGCACCCTATTATTAAAACCCATACTGACTGCCCTATTTTCTAACAACAAAAGCATAGCGAGTTTCTTGGTGAGCTGCAGACAGCCTAGCGTAATTGATGTGGAAGTAATGTATGACCATGTACCAACTTTTACTCAGGAAGAAAAACAAATTATAAACCCACAGTATTACGTGCAGTTTTGATAAATAAAAATATCCCAAGCCACAAGCACACATTCAAATACTATATTCATGGCTACTTTAAAAAAATGTTATTCAGAAAAAAGCTACTCAGCCAGCATGGGGACACCTATCTGTGACCCCAGAACTCAGAAGGCAGCAGTAGGTGAACCTTCGTAAGTTAGTCTACATAACAAGTTCTGGGCTAGCCAAAGCTACATGATGAGGGAAATAAGTGAACGTTCTGTAATATAGAGACTTGATAAAGAGGCCAAGATGAAATGAATTGTTTTCCCAGAAGAAGTTTGAAGTAGAAAACTCCTTACCAAACATTCAAGCATGCATATACACAAACATAAAAACTGAATCAGAGCTGTCTTCCCCAAATCTTTATATTCTAGACCCGGGTAGGGAACTCTCATGTTTAATATAAACTAATATAAGACAAACAAAAGAAAATATTCCTGTGGACTCCATAGTCAACTAATGGCACTCATATTCCTGCGGAATATCCTACACATGAAATTTTAAAATTCATGATAAGTGGGTCTCAGACACTTAAAAAGCAACAAAAATAGGCTGGTAATTTAAGAGCGAGAAGATTCCTGAGCAGACCCTAAGGAAAACTTTCATAGATAAATTCAATGTTCAAACTTTTACACTGTCAGTAAGGTCTGGAAGTAGCAGGTGCAGAATTAAACCATTCCCAGCCCCAGATCCCAAAGCTAGGAGAAATTCCTTGCTTGGGCTTTTAGCTCTTTAACTTTATATAAAGGAGTCCCCAGTCCACGGATAACATACAAGGGAGAAACTGACCAGACCTAAGACCATGGTCATGAAATCCGAGTTGTGTTTCTCATATCATACTGAGGAGAGGGGTTGCAATGGGAAAAGCAAAGCCAGAGCAGAGCTGGGTCTCATAAAGCCAAGCACAACAGCTGGTCATTACATTCAGGAGGAAGGATGAGTCTCGACATCTGGTCTCTCTAACCAATGACAAAGTAGATACTCAAAAATGTCTGGGGAATGAATCAGCATGTGGTTTTTCCAACCTTCAGTATCAAGCATTCAACAGAGATAATGGAATGGATCAGAATGTCACTGCCTCCTCAGACATTTGATTCATATCCTCGAATGATCCCAGACAGCTGCTAGTTTCCCTTTCCACATCCCCTCCATCATCCCCTCCCCCTTTCCACATCTCAATGTCAATTTCACTATCTGGGAAGTGGTTTTTATCTGAATATCTGATTCATTAAGAGTAAAATAAGAAAAGTCAGTGGACTCAGCAGCATTCAGAAGTAGGCAAATCTATTACTCCAGTCACTCTTGTGCTCCAGAGATGGGGAAGAATGCAGGAACAAATGAGATGAGGAAGAAAATGTGGCCTCAATCCCACACCCCGGTATTGGTTTCCGGGATACAAGAGTGCCATCAGAACTGGACCAAGTTATTCTCCATCCTCTTCCAATGTGCTTTTTTGTTAGATCCTCTGTAGCACGGTGGCAAAGCTGTATCATTGTTTGGGGACTTCTGTGTATCGCTACAGTTTAATTCTGCATGTTGGTACGGAGAGGAAAGCTACCGGAGGATGCTACTCTTGTCCATGTCAGAACCAGAAGGTAGGATGCTTCTTCACAGGAGTGCCTAAGTGCTTTGTGATGATTGGTCAGAAGCAGGAGCTAGCCTGAACAGGTGCCCTCTCTCCTCCTTTCATCTGAACAAAGCCAGACATTCTCATTTTACCATATTCACTGTACATGGCCCTGTTCAGTGCAAGGAGTACTTGCTGCCTCCAGGTCATGAAATAATAGTAAAAACTTGATAATCATTCATTGATTTAGTTTTCAGCATACTATATCATTTGAATCCAATGGGAGCATAAAGAGCTATTTGTGAGGTCAACCCCGGTACAGACAGATGCTGACATGCTATTGATGGCAAGGTGGAAAGAAATTGCTAAATACAGCAGATCAATACCTCGTTTCACTGTTACAGCCTTCTGCAGACATAAAATATATATCTTTACAGCTACAAAAATAATAATAATGAAAGTGGGAGATAAATGCTTCCCTCAAGGTAAACTATTTGATTAGCTAAGGGCAAAGGTGACAGCAGCAGTTACACTAAAGTAACTTTATAGTCTTAAATAAAAATAGGAAGAAGAACCGCAGATGAAATGGCAAAATGAATCGGGACACTCAGTGGTTTAGATATAACTCTTAGAAAGCAGTGCTAGATAAAGGGCCTCCAAAATCGAAGGTCTCCCTCTAGCTTCTAGACACTTTCCTGAGGTCTACTACGCTCTTATATGACTTTATACACAATACTTTTCTAATTCAGTATTCTTTTTTTTTTTTTTTTTGTATTCTTTTAAACACCGCCTGGCCCATTAGTTCCAGCCTCTTATTGGCTAACTCTCACATCTCGATTAACCCAGTATTCTTATTGTTGATGGAGAACACATTGGGAACTACAGCTAAATGAACATTCTTTGAAGTAAAGCCCCCACCCCAAAACCTCAACTGCTAACCTATGTGTGTGTCTATTTGAAAGAAAACTGTTGAAAGTCAATCATTTTTCAAGACATATAAACGTATTTGTGACATGGCCAGGAGACCTCACTATCTTCCTATGGGAAAGGCGATTGCACCTAAAAATCTAATAGGTACTGGGCTAGGGAGATGGCTCAGTCAGTAAAGTGCCGGCACCCAAACATAAGGATTGCCCATCTGCAATCCCAGACCTGGGGGCAGAGAGGGGAGGACGCCTAAGGTCTGCCAACCTTTTCAGTCTGATAAAATGGTGCACTTTAGGTTCCACATAACACCCTGTCTCAAATATAAATATAATAAAGGTAACGATCAATTGAGGAAATGCCTAATGTCAATCTCTATCCCGTGTGTGCATGCACATATGTGTGCTTACACACACATACAAACACACACACGAAATAATTTGCCTAAATGGCAAGATATAGGGTATCTACCATACATAGGAAGTGTAAATACATACTTACTGCTGGCAGAATACATTGTGATGGAAAGGAGGGAGGGAAGGAGAAAGGGAGGGAGGGAGAAAGAGAGGGAGGAAGAAAGGGAGGGAGGGAGGGAGGAAGGGAGGGAGGGAGGGAAGAAAACAGAGAAACAGAAAAATCCTGAAAAACTTCATGAGCAAGGAGATATTTAGGAAAAGTCCTCAAGGATTTGTGGGTCTAAAACAACATCATCAAGTTCACTTCTGCTTCTCAGATGAAACTCTTTTGGTAAAGATAAAACTCTAAACTCTGAGCTTAAAAACAACCTAGGAGAATTCACCATAAGTAGTATCTTTTTTTTCTTTTTCTGTTTTTGTTTTTTTAAGATAGGGTTTCTTTGTGCAACAGTCCTGGCTGTCCTGGAACTGACTTTGTAGACCAGGCTGGTCTGGAACTCATGAAGATCCATTTGTCTCTGCTTCCCAAGTGTTGGGATTAAAAGCATGGGCCACCACTGCCCGGCTATCGCATATCTTTAAAAGTCAGTCTGAAGAGTAAGTATCACTGCTTTCAAAAGATTATAGCTACTACATTAGCTTAACCTGAATAACCCAAGGGAAGAACTATTTATCTTGTATCACAGTGTCGGAGGTAACAATACACAGTTCTTGGCTAAATGGGTTCTGGAACCCTGATGAGGCAGGAGTGTGTAGCAGAGGCTAGTCACCCCATTACAGACAAGAAGCAAAGAAAACAGACAGAGGCCCTAGATAAGATACAGTCCATAAGAACACATCCTCAGTCATGTTTTTTTCTGAAGTTTCTACAACATTCCAAAGTAGCACTGTCAGCTAAGACCAAGTCCCCCATATATTAGCCTTTAGGTAGACACTTCATATCCCAACCATAACACCTACCCTACTTTTCCCACTGCAATGAATGATTACTGGGGAAAGAGGATACTGTGTAGACACACACACGCACGCACACACACACACACACCACCCAAAGTCACAGTGATAAAATGTCAGTGGATATTAAAATCCTCCTATGGACAATATTCTAAAAGAGAATGCTAAATATTTTTTCCACTGTAGAAATACTGCATTTGGGAGTTGTTCAGCAATTTTTAAACAACGTACTTACCTAAAATGAGCTTTACTTAGAGGACACTCAATTTTCCAAAGCCATAGGAAATCTCAAGTAAAGGATACCAGATAATTACCATTCCTCCACTCCATAGACCAGGCTGGCCTTGAACTCACAGATCCACCTGCCTTTGACTCACGAGTGTTGCTGGGGTTAAAGGCGTGTACCACCACCGCATTTTAACACACTGGATATTGTGGGTTTGAGCCTCAGCAAAAAAAAAAAAAAAAAACTAAGAGAAACAAAACCATTATGGTAGTGAGTGATAACTAGGGAGTGGCAGCAGTGGTACATACATGCCTGCTGCCCGTGGATGTCAGAAGGCATTAGATGGCCGGGAACTGGAGATACAGATGGTTGTGAATCCCATGTGAGCGCTGTAAACTGAACCCAGGTCCTCTGTAAAAGCAGCAAGTTTTGTTAATCCCCTAGCCATGTCTCCAGCCCTGCAAGCTGTTTTAAAAGAGAAGACTTAAACACAGAATGTTCTCATCTTAAAAGCTATGAAAAGTCGAGTGTGGGTTTTCTCTAAATTATAAGACAACAGACAATCCTAAACAGGAGAATATGTCCAATGTCATAGCAAAGAAAATTTTCTTTTACGCATATGGTGTTTGCGTGCATGTGTGTTTGTGCACCACATGCATGCGTGGAGCCCGTGGAAGCCAGAAAAGGGTGCCAAATCCAATGAAAGGGTGCCAAACCCATTGGATCTGAAGTTACAGACAGATGTGAGCTGCCACATGGGTGCTGGGAATTGAGCCCAGGTCCTCTAGGAGAGGAGCCAGTGCTCTTCACCGTTGAGGCATTTCTCAAGCCCCTCCTGTCAATACATTTGAAAACCTTCATTTTGTAAAAAAAAAATATAGTAATCAAAGTATGTTCATGTGTGACTACAGAGCCAAGCGGCAAAGCACTGACTAAAGACGTGCCAGGCCCTGGATTCAACCAGCACACAGTGAAGACAACTTAAAGAGGTGACAACTACAGAAGATGGAGACATTACCACGAAGAACCTTCCCCAACATTCCATAAAAAAGGTGAAGCTAATCTAAACTTCTAAGAACAAAATGTGTAATGCATTACAAACGGCTCCAGGGCAGAGGAGGGAAGCATTGCCATTTATCTCATATTAGCATAATACGGTATCAAAATTAAATGAACAAAGTTCAAAAGGGACTGTTCCTCACTATTGTCGGAATACTGGCTGCTAAGTTATCCCACCAGCAAAAAGTGCTCTATGGGGCTTCACGAAGAGTGTGCTGAGCAGTGGCTGCACTGTGCATGCCAAACAGTCACACTCACAGATAATCATACAGGGAGGAGTGCCCTCAGCTTCTAAACTAATGACCACACAGACCTATTTGACTGTTCTAACTGAAATTGCATAGCGCTGAATTCAGCAGTGTGTTAATGGACGAAGCAGGATTTATCAACTGCATCACCACTAGAAGCTCTATTAAAAACTTAGTCCAGCTGGGTGATGGTGGCGCACGCCTTTAATCCCAGCACTCGGGAGGCAGAGGCAGGCGGATCTCTGTGAGTTCGAGACCAGACTGGTCTACAAGAGCTAGTTCCAGGACAGGCTCCAAAGCCACAGAGAAACCCTGTCTCGAAAAACCAAAAAAAAAAAAAAAAACCTTAGTCCACCCATAAAAACGAAGACATTATCAAAAGCTGAGAAGTGGTGGCACCTTTAATCCCAGCACTCGGGAGGCAGAGGCAGGTGGATCTCTGTGAGTTCGAGGCCAGCCTGGTCTACAAGAGCAAGTTCCAGGACAGGCTCCAAAGCTACAGAGAAACCCTGTCTCGAAAAGAAAGAATGAACCAGAGTGCTATTAAAAATAATAATAATAATAAAAATGAAGACATTATTATGTGAAAAAATATCAAAACTTACACAAAAACAAGATTTCAATCTTTCAAAAAAAGGATCAAAGATTACTGCCAACTGCTACTATCATACTTCATATTGGAACTCAAATCGTAGCCACTAGTGGCACGACTGTCCACTGCTGGTGCCATCACTGACGGTTCTAAAGCTGGAGGAAGGAGGGAAACATTGTCAAAAGGAGAAAGACAAAAGCATATCCACAATAGACATTATCTACCTACCATATACCTTAAAAAACAGAAAATCAACCAAAAATTTTAGAACAATAAGAATGCAGTCTGTCCTGGAGTCAAGGCCATCTTTTATATCAGTCAAAGGATATAACTTTAAAATAATCCATTCCACAGTAGAAAGTAAAAGAAAAAACCCACAATAACCAAAAATGCAAATAACCAAGAATAAACCCCAAAGACAATAGTACAGTAACTCAAATTACAGAACTTTAAAAATTATCAAATTAAACACATTTAGATGGATAGTACTGCTGAATGAAGGAAACTATAATAGCTCATTTCTTTACTAATTTATAAACAATGTAACAGCAACTAAACTGCCAACGATTTATGGGACACATGGGGAATCTTGAAAAAAATATTTTTTTTCTTTTAGCTTATCAGGGGGAAAAAACAGTTGCCAAATATACAAGGAAAGATCCCAGGAAAATCTGAAAACAGGGTAAGTATGTGTCTTTATACTTCCACACAGTGAAAGGAACCACAAAGTTATAGCAATTAAAGGAGTGTGTCCATAATAACAAAGCAAAGCAAAATAAAAAGCTCAGGTGAACATTTAGAGACTCAAATGAACGTGGAAAAGGGGTCAGGCAGAGGTGAGAACTATTGGCCCACTTGAGAGAGGCCTACATAACTAACAAATGACAAGTTCCTAAAAACCAGAAAGAAAAGACAAAAGCACCACGGCAAATGAACTAAGACTACAGGAGCCATCAAAGCTCAAAGAACTGTCTGCCCAATAAACAGGCCCCAAAGAAGACCTTCAAGGACAACGGCTAAGAAAATACAAGTTCTCTCCATTAACAGCAGCGGCTACTTCCCCGTAGCTGGCTGGGATTTTCACTTTAGGACAGTTCCCAGAGTTTGAAAGAAACTACCAAAGAACATTTTCTTGTATGATTTTTTAAATAAGAAACTGGCGTCTTCTCCCTGGCAGCAAGCAGATGCCCTGAACCAAAGCTCTGGACAAATGCTGTCTCACACAGGTCACTTTCTTTCCATTTGCCCTAGGGAAAAAGCCACAGACGTGCAGGGATTTATGTGTAAGAATGTTCACTAAATGATGAACTACAACAGAAGAAAAAAATGCACATGAAGAAATAACTTATCGCTGTAATGATACAAAAAATATTCACAATATATTGAATACTGGTGAGAAAAATACAGTACAAAATATATACCATATAATTCCAACTTTTGTTTAAAATGTATTTTCATAATTGTAGCTCACAAAAACATTCTGAGTTTTTGAAATATATAAAAATTTAAATTACACATATATTTTAAATGAAAGGATTATAGCATGTTTATTGTACATAATAAACACCATAATAATAATGTGAACAAAACAGAAACAGTAACAGTGGTCATCTCTAAAGAACTACAGAGAAATCTTATTCTAAAAACTATAAAAGCAATTTTTCTGTTTCTCTAAAACATTGCTGCAACCAGAAAAAAAAAAAAAAGAAAACTATTTTAAGCAGTGAATGTTTCATCATCTTCTGCCATGCATAGTATGGTTATAACATTTACAAATCCAACTTTCATATTCACATGTAAAAACTAAGTCCATTCCAGGCAGACCTAAGGCAGGGGCAGCCCTTCGCTATCCTGAATGCTCTACATAAGTCACATCCCTAGATGTTCGCCACTACTGCCAGCGCCATCTCCGAGGTCATGAGTGAAGGGGATGTGACTTGCCCACCAGCATTCAGCTAGCAAGTATCAAGGAAGTGACACAGCAAAGCAGCCTGGACCCCAGATCTGTGCTCTCAACTCTCACAGCCTCTCCAGGTAAGGTACCCTCTGAAACAGCAGGACTGACTTACAACGCAAACGCCAGGGCAGTAGCAGTAAATTAAGGACGCTTCTTTTAAGGCAGTGTCCTAGTGAAATGCTATACATATCCAAAAATGTGGTCACTGATCAAAACATTTTTGGAAATCCTTTTTTTTTAATTGTCCCCAGAACGCAATAAACAGTCTTCTCTGAAAATTATTCCAAACAGCTAGAAGTCATTCTTAATCAAGGCTTAGGATGATTATACAAACAGCAGCTTTCTGCTCTCTGACACAGCAGCAACCCTGTGCGGCTGATTTGCACCAGTCTGCGCTCACTCCCCAGAATACACTCACGGCGGTTCCGCTGTTTACTATGTGAGCTGCTGTCACTGTTTGCCCGCACACGCACTTAGCTTCTACTGCACTGAGGTCATCAACGGCAAAGATTACACTGCATTGGTTCTCCAGCCCCTAACACACGTATGTCCTGGCTCCCAAAGAGGACTAATTATATCTGAAAGTACTCTACTGAAAAAGCCACGCAAATGCTTTGAGTAATGACACCACAGTAAAGAAAAATATTGCCAAGAGACTATCTAGTCTATGAACAAATATGCATAGAGGGCATGTGGAAAAGATTATAATAAAAACGGAAATTTGATGGAGAGTTTCCAAGTCTCTAAATATTAAGGAAGATAGAACTCGGTTTTTAACAGATCTTGGAATTTCGAGCCCCAGTCCTTTCTTAGACGTCACAGGTGCAGAGGCGCCGTGGCGAAGAAGCCTCACGGTCTAAGAAGCCATCTCCTGAACCAAGGCTGCAGAAATAGCCATAAACCTTCTCAGACAACAATGCAAAAACCACATCTGCTAAGCAGAAGACACCCGGATGCAGCCGGCCTATGGGTCCAATCGACAGAGCACAACCCGGTGCCTGAAATATAAATCAAAGCACCTGCCGCCCCTGGTACTTATTGACATGCGCTACCTGCAAGTTCTAATGTGTGCAAGATGGCTGTTTTTATTTACAGCACAAACCACAGGCTGAATGTAAAACAAGATGCTTAATAAATCCAGAGGACCATAAAACACAGCATAACTCAGATGGCAAGGCAGACACTCACTCCTTAATTAAGTGGGTGATGTTCTGCTTAAAACAAAAAGACAACCCAGGGCTACAGCTCAGATTAAGCACTCAGTGTTGCGAGGGCAGCACCAGCCATTTTCAAGGCGAAGGCTTTAAATCATGAAAAATAAACCATCTAATAGTCCATATTCAATAGTAAGTAGACAGTCAGGACGCAGGCTGATTGGGATTAACACGTCTTCAGCTATAACAAGTAATTTTACAGAGGATTAGTATCTTGATGGTCTGATCAATATGAAGCACCGCTGCTATTACAGATGAGGAGAAATTGCCCCTCTGGTAATAAAGTGTGCGTGTCTCTGCTCTCCTTCATTTGCTCCGTCCATTACTGTAATGGCTCCAGCATTAGCAGCTGGGACAATTTAAGCAGCAGGGGTCTGCTGCATTTAAAAGCTGGAATAGTGGCCCTCTCCCAATCCTCCTGTCTGCTTATGCGGTCCCTCTGCCTGGCTGGGCCTGCCACAGGAGGATGATGTTTTATGGGAACAAGGACTACTATTTCTCAATTATTGTCTCATTAATAGTGCTACCAGCCAATAATGTGACTCAAACAAAAACTGCTTGCAGTATATTACCTGCTGATTTGCCCCCCCCCCAAAAAAAAGGCACACTATTTACCCAAATACCAAGGTTGACGTGACAACAGGCTAGTGTACTGAGAAACTAAAATGTTTGCATTTGTTGGTCCAGTGCTCAGCTCATATTCTCAGGCAAATAAAAAATTAAAATGTTCATGCTGACAGGGGGAAAATTCATCAGCAGAATTTTCCATCTCTGTTTTCAGAAAATAGTGAATCGACAGACTGCTGTACACGGAAAGAAAATCCTCATTAGCACAGCCGTGGGCCTTGAATCACAGGCAGTTCATCTCAGTGAGTCGAGGTGGCAGCATCAGCCCATTTTGTATTAGTACTGGAGAAACATGGGCCCCGGAGGCTCTCCTTGAGTGATCCAGTCACTAAGTGATGGTGCCATAGGGCAGACTTAGGGCTGGTGCGGAAATCAGAGCTCTGAAGCTTCTGATCACAGCTCTGAACACACTGACTAGCTACCAGCGCATCTCCTCGGACCAGATGCAACCTGATAAGGCGCTTCAAAACAAGCTCCTACTTGATTTCCACCAGCCACTAAGTCTCAACTGCCCTTTATCCGCAGGGCAATTCTTCAGCAAAATGGAAGGCACGGTCTCTTTACAAGCAGATCAGTTCCAACACAACACAGCAAACAAATGCACAGTGTAGCACCAGGCGAGGCCTTGGGCAGGAATTTTCCTGCAGGACCAGTAGTCAACCTGGTCCCCTCAGAGACTAGAATGGGAATTAGAGGGGGCGAGCAGGGGAAGAGGACAAGGGGGCTTCTATCTGAGAGCACTGAGAGCAGGGGTCTGCTGCACAGTACTGTGCACAGCCACATCCAAACTACGATACGACGTGCTTAAAATGTGCTCCGAGGACAGATCTCATGGTAAGGGTTTGTAACACCATTTAAAGCACAACGCTTTTCTAAAGTTCTGCATAGAAACCTACAGCTCCAACTCGAGACTTACCTTTCAAACCCAGAGCAGCCTTACAAAACATGCCGAGAACAAGTGTTTGGAAACATGTCCCGATCGACAAAAATCTTAACTCCTGAATGTGTCCTGACCCAGCCCAATTCCTCCTGATTCCTCCTGCCTTACACCATGAAATCAACCAGTGAGGCACATTTGTACAATAACACAAACCCAGGCTGATATATAAGATTAGATGAATGAACTCAGCAGAGTTCTGAACTCAGCTGTTCTCAACAGCGCCCTTCCTCCCCAAGGCTCCAGAAGTGCCATCTCACGATGAGGTCTTCTAGAAACCAGAAAGGCACATGTCCAAAATAACCCTATCAAGAAATCTACCCCGTGAACCCATTAATACCAGTACTCAGGGGGGTTGAAGCAGAATTAACACAAGTTCTAGGCCAGTCTGGGCTACGCGGTAAACTTGAGGTCCGTCAGGACTACCTAGTGCGGCACTGTTTCAAAACAAAGAAAGGAAGGGAGGAAAGGAAAGGAGGGTAGGAAGAAAGAAAAAAAATCTACCCTTAAAAAAAAAAAGCTAACAGAATACATTAAATACACAAGGCTAACTAGCAGTTTAAAATTGAAGGAAAACCCTGGAAACTACTGCTGACCACTGCCAGTGCACATGTTCAATGGATGAATCCTGATTCTCAGAATTAATTGCCATACCATTAGTGTGTGACTAATTTTAATCCCTAAGTACCTAATCATTTTCCATTATTTCTTTCAAATTCTACTCCCATCTCTATCAGGAAGTCTCATGGCCAATACAAGTGGCACTCTTGAGAATTCATTTAATAAATATTTATGGGACATTTGCTATGTGTCTGGCAAAATGTTAAATGCTGAGAATAACATGGAAAATGGAAAAATTTAAAAAAAAAAAAAGAAAGAAAGAGCAGACCTGAATTTCTTCAACCATTCTTCTAAATGCCCAAAGTTGGATCGCTAATGTTAGAGCAGGACAGACGGAGGCAACACGGAAACACAAGAGGGGACAGGCATCTCCAGAAGCAGAATTGTCCTTTCGATCAGAACAACTAAGGGCCACAGCCTCTTTGAGGAACTGGAGAGCGTGTGCTGTGGCACCAGGGGCTGCAGGTTTTGTAGGGCTTGAGAAGGAAGGGGCACATCAGGGTGGGAGACCAGTGGATAATTTTCTGGCCTTGGTTCTGCCTCTGCAGTTTAGGATGGGAACTGTCTGTATTGGCAATTATTCCTGAACTTGGCAGGGGTCCGGGGGGGGGGGTGCTTCTATGCAAGCGTTTGCTAGATTGAGATATTTTTAGCCTTTAAATAAACTCTGACAAAACAAATGTACTCAGTAGCCGGGAAAGCGGTGCTAGAAATATTCATTGTTATTGGTCACGTGATATCATATACCACACACTGGAGGCTCCCTGCCACACAGTCTTCCCTCAGCAGACACTGCTAATGTCTCTCTCCTACATGGAAGATGCGCACCGTTAGAAAAAGGATTCCCCAGGGGCTGGAGAGATGGCTCAGCAGTTAAGAGCATTGTGTGCTCTTCCAAAGGACCCGAGTCTGATTCCCAGCAACCACATGGTGGCTCACAACCATCTGTAATGGGGTCTGGTGCCCTCTTCTAGCCTGCAGGCATATATGCAAACAGAATATTGTATCCATAATAAATAAATATTTTTTTTAAAAAAGAAAAAGGATTCCCCACAAAAGGTGTTTTCGGGTAAGCACTATAATAGTTGTTCAAAGTTCCCAATACTTGGATGAAAGGGGAGACAGTGAATTTCATCTTGAAAATCAACATTACAATGTAAAGCAGGACTGAGAAAACGGAGAGCAACAATAACTACCACTCAATGGGTCTGCACATTAAACATCCGGGGAGGGGTTTAACGTGATCTGGAAACTAGAATCAAATAATGAAGGCATCAAAACACAACCAGCAAAGAAGGCAGTCTGACTGCAAAACCATGAAAAAATATAGAAGGATTTGGGAGAAAGAAAATAAAAAAAAAAAAAGAAGGCACAGCAGAATCTTTCAGAGGAGGTTTTAAGAACCTGAGACTGTAAATTATCTGCACTGAATTTTCATCCCTATTTCCAAAGCTGCACCCCTAAAACCATGGGCTCTTCGAAGTACTGAGTGTCTTTGGTAGCCTCATGAGCTGATTGGCTGGCCATGTGGCAGCCAAGAAGCAAGGTTGGAGCTTAGAAAATCATACCCTGACGCAGGGTGTTTCGGCTTGCTAAGTTCTTTGAACTAAGAGATATGGGAAGGCTTTGGAACCTCCTGTACAGAAACAAGTTAAAAGGAGGGATGCTCTCTTATCTAGGACGAGGCAGTGCAACTTGAGGTTCTTTTCCCAAACAACCATAAAGCCTAAAAATATTACTGTAACTTCCCAACCTTTCTAAGAGAAGGCCACGACATGGAAGCCCCTCATTTCAGGAGTGCCCTGTCCCAGGCTTGGGAGGAAGAATTACACGGGAGTCTAGAACACACCAGGCAGGGCCCCGTGAGTTTCCCATTCAGCTTTTCCATAAGATCCAGTTTCATCCAGCCCTATGTCTACCCAAGTAGCCATTCTTCACCAAAAACTTCCTGAAACTTTGGGTCTTCTTTCTCAGGGCTCCCGTGTCAGGTCAATAAATTGGACATGTTTTTTCTTTAGCTTGAACTGCAGTCATGGAATTCAGAGTGGGTCTCTACCCCTCATTTAATCTCTTCAAATGCCCTCACAGACACCAATGTATGTCCAGTCTCCTTGGCGAACCTAAGTCCAAACAAGTTGTAGTGAATATTAAACATCACAAACTTGTTCCGGGATCTTCTCAATAACTGAACACGTGGTGGTTACTGGAGTTTGGCACAGCTGGAGAAGGCAAAAAAGAAATCTTTGTACCTCTTCCCGGACACCTGGCCCGAAGCATCTCATCCATTAGGCATGGCTGTACCCTTCACAATATCCTTTATAAATGTCCTAGCTTGCTTCTGCTGCTATGGAAAAACATCACAACAAAAGCAACAGAGGGCAGGGATATTTCATCTTCCAGGTTATTGTCCCCCATGAAGGGATGCCAACATAGGAACCAATGGTGGCAAACAAGCCATGGATGAGCACGGGTGACTGGCTTGCTTTCCCTAAGGTATTCCTTATAGTCCAGGCACACTCAACAAGGATGGCGCTGCCTCCAGTGCCCAGGCCCTCCAACATGAGTTAGCAATTAAGAAAAAGTCCCATAGACAGGCCCGCAGGCCAATCCCTCGGTTGTGGTTCCCACTTCTTGTGTTTCAAGCTGACACTGAACTAACTATGTCAGTAATAAATCCCCTCATCTGCGCAAGTCACTCAAGTCTCCCAATATCCGAGGACCACAAAGAAGCCACTAGAACAATCCTTTTCACGTGACGATTACTTTTTAACTATACCTTTAGAGTATTTTTAACTTCACTTTTTGAAAATGTGTTTTTCCCCTTCATACATTCTTCCAGTTTTCTTTTTTGTTTGTTTATTTGATATTTGGCTAATAATGGATATTATTGAGCAAGCTTTTTTCCTTAATTTTCACTTTATAGGCAATCTTTCTCCCTTGGTTTTTACTTGGTCTTTTTTCCTTTGCAGGTGAATAATAATTAGTGATGCAGAAACAAAAGGAATATGAAAATACACGCAACATGACTCCTCCTAAAGAACATTCCTCAGTTACTGAACTCAGGATCCTGAAAGGGTAAAATGGCAGATGCAGACTTCAAAAGGGCCACTAGTAAAAATGATCAGTGGCTTAAAGAGGTACATTCAGACTAGCTCAATCCAAGACCTGAAGCTTACAGTCAGCAACAGAGAGGACAGAGAAAGAAAAATGGCAAGAATGTCAGCAATAGGAATAAGATAGCAGCAGGGAAGGGTAATCCAGCAAGGAAACAGAGACTAAGAGAGAGACAGAGACAGAGACAGAGACAGAGACAGAGACAGAGACAGAGAGAAGGAAAGAGAGAAGGGAAGGGAGGGAGGGAGAGAGGAAGAAAGAAATGTTAGAAATGAAAACCACATAATTAAAAACATGGTGGAAAGCACCACTAGGTCTCAAGAGAAATATAAATACCTAAATGGCCAATAAATATTTGTAAAGATGTTCACCGTCCTTAGCCATGAGGGAAATAAATGTAAAACTGTTTTGAGAGTCCATCTCACCAAATCAGAACGGCTGCTCTGGGTGTATCTGAACAAGAACCCACACACTCACCACTAGGAGGAATGTGAACTTGTGCAGTCACTTTAGAAGTCAGTATGGAGAGTTCTCAAAAACAAACAAACAAACAAAAACAACTAAAAATAGACCTGCCGGTTGACCATCTAGACCATTCGGAAATATACCTGAAGGCCTCTAGGAACACAAACCACAAAGATACTTGGCCATCCATGCTCTCTGTGACTGTTTACAAAAGCCATGGAATGGGTCCAGCCTAGAAGACCATCAACAGATGACGAGGTAAAGAAAATGATCCGTATACACAATTGAATTTTATTCAGTCACAGAGAAAAAGGATATCACGACACCTGCAGAAAAATGGATGGAACTGGAGATCATTATGTTAAGTGAATTAAGCCAGACTCAGAAAGTCAAATATGTTTTCTCTCAAATGCAGAACCTAGATTTAACAATATATAAGTGTACATGTTTATAGTATGCATTTGTGTAAGCATGTGTAGTTTAATCTAGATATTTTCCCATCACTACACACATGCCCAAGTCTTAACATGAAGAACTTAACCATGTTCTTCATCTGAAAATAAACAGAACAAAGAAAATGGTTTGAGTGACTATTTTTTTCAATTTTCCAAAATGTAGGACACAACTAGTACCGCCAGTTTAAATGTATGGGATAGAAGTTTCTGGGACCCAAGTCAAGGAAATGCACTTTACAGACAATATCAATGTAAAGAATGAAGTTTAGAATTTAAGCTAAATATCTACAAGGGTCAGTTAGTGGTAGAGGTGGTGATGACAATGAAACTGGGTTTATAAAATTTCCTTTACTACATTCCAAGAATGTTCTAGCTGATACAGGTATACACACAAATCTCATTTAATATTCACTGTAACCATATCACTCCAATTTCATACAAAAAGAAACTATTGCTTGCTAAAGCGACTACTGCAAAAATAACCTTTTAAAACCTGATGCTCTATCTCTCAGCAGTGCCCTCCAACCTGGGGTACACTGCAAACACCTCAGAGCTATGCCCTCTGACCTGGGGTACACTGCAAACACCTCAGAGCTGTACCCTCTAACCTGGGGTACACTGCAAACACCTCAGAGCTGTGCCCTCTAACCTGGGGTACACTGCAAACACCTCAGAGCTGTGCCCTCCAACCTGGGGTACACTGCAAACACCTTAGAGCTGTGCCCTCCAACCTGGGGTACACGGCAAACACCTCAGAGCTGTGCCCTCTGACCTAGGGTACCCTGCAAACACTCACAGCAGTGCCCTCTATCCAGGGGTACACTTCAAACACCTCACAGCTGTGCCTTGTGATTAGGGGATACAGTTCAAGACCTCTCCCCAGAGTGGCTAAAACCATGGATAATAAACTTTATCAAAAGTATAAAATCCATACTGAGAAGTCAACACCAATAATAAGAAACCAGAATAATTAAAATACTATGATAAATATTCTATGGATGCCATATTTTGCTCTGTAGAAAAAGCCAAGGCAAATACTAATCGTTTGAAATTATGGCCGAGCATGGGTAACTGACACCACAGAAAGTTAAACCCTGGATCAAGGGGAAGAAGAGAATAAAGGAGGAATTGGTGGACACAAAAAAATGGCTGTGCAATGAAACACACATTCTAGTTAGGGAAGTACTCACAGTACGCTATGGATATTCCACTTGTCTGAGGGAGCCTGAAATCCTGATATCTATGTGAAATTCCTCCATTTCTCAACATCCAAAAGTAACTCACTTGATCCAAATAAAACACCCCTCTAGACCTGGATGAAATTGCAGACCATATGATCTCCCTTCCTCATCAAAAAAATTTACCCACTCAAACTGCATGACCTGCATACAACAGCCATAATAAAACATCAGACAAAGAAAAACATACAAAGCTGGGCATAGGGGTACATGCATATAACTCCAGCACCTGGGTGGCAAAAACAGGTGGATCTCTTTAGCAATCTGGCCCCCAAGCCACTACCCAGGATGACTTAGAGAAATTCTCAGGAGTAAGGACTGAAGATTTCTATAGCAACACACATATCTGATGGTCATTTTTTTTATTGTCTATAATTTCCTAGCTCTAATTCTTTAGTTCCAATTCTGTAATTCTAAATATTTTTCTAATTCTCTGTTTCAGTTCTCCTTGCTTTTTTTTTTCATCTGGCTTAAAATAAAAACACTTCTTACAGGAGGTTTAAGGTAATATAAAAAAGTTACAAGGGTCACATCTCATAGGTCATAGCACATCCCTTGGGCAAGTGATAAGGGCAGAGCCATTTACCATAGCAACTCACAGTTTCAAGGTTTCTGGTGTAAGGTTGTGATCAGAAGTTGGACAGCTGCGAGGCATAGTTCTTTAGCAAGTGAAGAATTAGCATGATTTTTTTAGGTTTCTTTGTGTTGATAACCTTGGTTAGATACCTGCGACTCTGACCTTGTGCATATCCAGAAAGTTTTTAACTTAAGATCCATTTATGAAAACCTTTAGTTTAGTTTGAACTTGCTCTGAGATAAAAATGAGCTAATTGTAGTAGTTTGTCTAAACTGAGGAGAAATCGTTTCCTGATATTAGTCTGGGTAAAAGGAAGAAAGCAGACTTTTAAATACCTTACAATCTTTGTGGGACAATAGATCTAGTCACAAAGCATATCTTCTATATATCAAAATCATACAGCTTGATGAGAAGTCATCTTCCTGACCATCCACAGGTATATGTGTCCATAAATTGAGATGCAATCATGAAATTACATAAACATATCATATGAGATTACACACTACAGTACAGGTATGGGGGGGACATCAAAGCTGCTTTTATGTGTGTGAAACTACAGACAGAAGCAACAGTTTCCAGGGTGGGTGGTCCCACAGGTTATATCTGGGTGGGATTCTCCTCCATCAGAGAGAATCATTCCTCTGGTGGGCTGACATCTGAATACTAGTCACGTGCTGTATACTTCTATGGCCCTTAACAGATCTCTATAAGTTCAAGGCCAGCCTGATTTATACAGTGAGTTCCAGGAGAGCCAGGGCTACATAGGAAGACTCTGAATCAAGAAGAGAGAGAAAGAAAGAAAGAGAGGGCGAAAAGAAGAACATATGACCATTACACAGAACAAACATCTGTGCTCACGACAAAGTCTGACTCCTTTAAAGACAGAGAAAAGTAAAAACTAATTTAAGTGATATTAAGGAAGAAGGCTAGGCAAGCCAGATGGCTCAGCAGGTAAGTTACCGGCCATCAGGCTTAATGACCTGAGTTCAATTCAAACTGTAATCATAACACTCAAATTTTATAAAAGAAACACACATGCATACAATAAATAAATATTTTTCAAAAAATAAAAATAAAAAGCAGACCAGATTGGGGCTGGGCATGTAGCTCAGTAGTAGGCCACCTGCCTGGCATAATCAAGGTTCTGAGTTCCACTGCAAGTACCACCAAAAAAAAAAAAAAAAAAAAAATGACAATAAAGGAGACCAGATTATAGGAAAAGAGACATGAGAACGAAAGGGAATGGCCAATCCTGAACCGACACCTGGACCAAGGGAAAAAAATGCCAAAGCGTATACTCTTAGAACAATTAGCAAGTGGGACTAGGGACTATGGGTTAAGTAAGTATTGCATCTGCATTAATGTCTCTGAAATTGACAACTAGAGGTGTTTATACGTACTAGACTTTCTCTGTTCTTCAAGAAATACATGCTGAATCATTTAAGGAGGACTGAAATCTCCTTATCACTGGTAAGGTTTGTTAAAAAGAAAACAGTGACAGGTGCAGCTCAGTGCTCGAGGTTTACCTAGCAAGTACAAAGCCCGTGTTCAATCCCCAGCACACACAAAAACTATGCTAAGTAGCAGTAATGGTTCAGACATATACATGAGGGTGGGGGACTGCAGAAAAGCTGACACAGCAAGATGGCAACCTGTAAACTGACACATTGGCCTAGAAGAGTTAGTTCTAAGTTCTATTTCGTCAGTTCTTTGCTAAGTTTTACATTATCTTAAAATAACAAAATCACCTGAAGAGAATACCAAATTCGATGAAGACAACACCTACTTTGCCCCTGGAGCACACACATGCACATTCATATACATGCATATAGGTACCATACATGCTCCCACACACATGCAAACACACAGTGCAACCTCACAGCAGCCCAGAGAGTCATCCAATCTTGGCACTACTGTCTGGTTGGAGAAAAACAGGCCCAAAGTATGGATCCCTATCCTAATAGCAGAGAACTGAGAGAACCAATGGTCTAACTGGGGACAAATACATCTACCAAATACCACTGGACCATGCCACTGTAAGAAAAGTTCACTTCTAAAATGCATGAGTCCATGTATGTGCACGCTGATACTTCGACACAAAGTGAACAAGTGCTTTGCTGGAAAGCCAGATACTTCATCCAATCTTCCTATTCTCCCTTCAGAATTTGGAAAGTACATAAAGACTACAGTACACACAGCTGTAAGGGAAAAAATATAATCTAAGTTATTACAAAGAGAAAAGGTGAATCAAAGGCAATTACTACAGGATGATAGCATTCAATTTAAAAAGTAAACAAGAAACTTTTTGTGACTTCAGGAGAAATATTTCAAAAGCTAACACACTGGCACAGGACTACAATCCCAGCTAATTAGGAAGCCGAGGCAACAAATATACTTAGAAAATATAAGGAACTCATAAAACTTAATAAGCCAACAAAAACAATAAAACTGGGTAAAAAAATTAAACACGCACTTCACATGTGGTTGGAGAGATGGCTGGGTGTTTAAGAAACAAAACTCATATTCTCAGAAGACAGGTAAATTCTAGGTAGGAGTTGGGGGGGCAGACTGCCTGCAGTCCCAGAGCTAATTAAGGCAGGGACAGGATCCCCAGAGGAAGCTGACTAGTCAGACAATCTGTATGTGCAAGTTCTGGCTTCAACAGAGAGACCTAGCCTCAATAAAATGGTGGAGATTGATAAAAAAAAGACTCCCCACACATGGGCCTCTACATACATGCATTCAGATATATGAATCAGTATCATATATGCCCACACATGCAATGCAAACACATCCATACACACTTAACACCCATACACACTTACCACACACACGCACACAAGAAAAAAAGATACATGTGAGTTCATTAAGTATATAAGAAGATATTCAATATTATTTGTCATCAGGAAAATACAAATCAAGACCACAAAGAAATATTACCTCCTGCTCACCATGAAGGTTACAACAAAAAAAAGTAAAGAGTAGCAAGCAATGAGAAGGACTTGAAGAAACTCTACCCCTCAAAATCTCTGGTGAGAAATAGAGGGTGGAGCAGCCTCTGTGGGAAACCGTGTGAGAGCTTTGCAAATTATTAAGCATAGTCTTACAGTGTGACTAGCAGTTCTACTGGGCCTCTACCCATGAGCCGGATAAAATCCTGTGCACACAGAAACTAGGGTACCTGCTCATGGTATCCTTTCTCGTGACAGCCAAAAAGTGGTGTGGCAGCTTGAATAGGAACGGCACCCGGAGACTCTTGTGTTTGAATGCTTGGCCCATAGGAAGTGGTATCATTAGAAGGTGGTATTATTACCTGTTGGAGTACATGTGTGGTCTTGTTGGAGGAAGTGTATCATAGTGGGGGTTGACTTTGAGGTGTTATATATGCTCAAGCAAAGCCCAGTGTGGCACACAGTCTCCTCCTGCTACCTTCAGATCAAGATGCAGAACTCTCAGCTCCTTCTCCAGCACCATGTCTGCCTGAATGCCCAGCACCATGCTTTGTGCCATGACGATAATGGACTAAACCTCTGAAACTGTAAGTCAGCCCCAATTAAAGGTTTTCCTTTGTAAGAGTTGCCATGGTCATGGTGTTTCTTCATAGCAATAGAAACCCTAACTAAGGGCCGGGCGGTGGTGGCGCATGCCTTTAATCCCAGCACTTGGGAGGCAGAGGCAGGCGGATCTCTGTGAGTTCGAGGCCAGCCTGGTCTACAAGAGCTAGTTCCAGGACAGGCTCCAAAACCACAGAGAAACCCTGTCTCGAAAATCAAAAAAAAAAAAAAAAAAAAAAAAAAAAAAACCAAACATAAAACCCTAACTAAGATGAGTAGAGTCAAATTGTTCACCAAACAGTAGATGTAATTGATACAAACTACAGTCACCAGGGAAGAGGAAAGCTAACTTGAGGAATTGCCTGCATCAGACTGGTCAGCGGACATGTTTGTGAAACATTCTCTTGATTGATTAATGATCGATACGGATGGTGCCACCCTGGTCAGGTAGTATTGAACAGTATCAGAAAGGAAGCTGCACAAGCCATGGGAGCAAGTCAGTAAGTAGCATTACTCCACAGCCTCAGCTTCAGTTCCTGCCTTGAGTTCTTACCTTGGCTTTCCTCAGTGATGAACTTTCAAAACAGTGTAAGATGAAATAAACTCTTTCTTTCTTCCCTGAGTTGCTATTGGTCATATTTTATCATGACAATAGAAGGCAAATAAATAACTACAACAATACATAAATAACTAGACTGTGGTGTGCCCCACTATAGGAATACCATCTTCTGGGTAATGAGAAGTATTGATGAGTGCTGCGAGATGTGGGAACCTCAACATGTATGAACATGTATGAACATGTGTGCTGGGTGAAAGCAGCCAAACACAAAGGTCACACAGTATATGATCTAGTACATGAGAACGTTCTGGTGCTAGAGACTGCTCAGTCAGTGACATGCTTGTCACACAAGCAAAAGGACCTGAGTTTGGAACTCCAGCACCCAAGTAAAAGGCCAGATGCATGCAGTACATGCCTGTAATTCCAACACAAGAAGGGTAATGGCAGGAAGAACCCCAGGGCTGCTGGCCAGCAAGTCTAGCCCAGTTAGCAAGCTCCAGGTTCAAGGAGAGACCCTGCCTCAAAAATATGGGAGAATTCAATTGAAGAAGAAACTCAACGTAGAGCTTTGGCATCCACAAGCACGCATGTATGCACGCACATGCACAAATATCCATAAGAAGTAGTCCTTGTGAACAGAACAATTAGTGGTTGCCTAGACATAGAGGTAGAAAAAAAATGAGGAAATTGCAAATGAATGCATTGCCCAGTGTAGATAGAAACAGAGATACACGACTGTTCACGCTTGTTTTCTTAACAGTCCCAAGCCGGTAACCATCCAAATGCCCAGCAATAGGTGAGTGAGCAAACACACAAAAGGCACTTAGTACTCACCAGCAGAAAAGGAGCAACCCGAGAACCCGTGCCTTGGCATGCACAGACCTCAGAAAGTATGATAAATAAAAGCAAAAGACACCAGGGCACATATCACACATCTCCGCTTAGATAATAGAGATTCAACAATTGTGACTGATCACAGTGAGTGCCTATGGGTAGAAATAAAGGAAGAAATTGGCTGTACGGAAATTTTTTTATTTTTTTATTTTTTTTTTTTTTTTTTGGTTTTTCAAGACAGGGTTTCTCTGTGGTTTCTCGAACTCACAGAGATCCGCCTGCCTCTGCCTCCCAAGTGCTGCCACCACCGCCCGGCCAGAAATTTTTTTTAAAGGGATCGTGATGTTCTCTATGCAACTGGAACACTTCGTACGTATGTACTGTCAAACTCATCAAACTATACACAATAAATTACAAGAGACCCTATATGTCATACCTCAATTCAGTTGAACAGGATGAGAAACAATCATTCCTGATTACTTGTACACTGTCTATTTAAGATTTAAAACATTTCATTTCAGCCAATATTTCAAGGAACAAACTAATTTTAAAAAAAAATCAAAGAAATGTTTAAACAGCAAACAGGCCTGCAACTTGCGCTTCAGGTCAATTGTGTTTTTCACAGACAGAAAAGGCTAGGGGATTATAGTCATAGGGCCTGATTCTGATCCCTAGTCCCCATAGAAAACAAATGGCTCTGGGCAAGGGACAACTTCCGCCAGACTGTCTCCACATCTGTAAAGTACGTAATTCAGGCTATTACACGACATATTCAAAATTTTAAATCCTTAGGTTTACTGCCTTAAGACAGACTCCCTTGAGAGACAAAATCCTATGACAGCAAAAACTGTACCTGTTTTATCTCCCACTAATCCTCACTGCCAATCCTTACCTACTACAGAATAAGCACCAAATTGCATGTAGAAGGCCTTTGACCAAATATACCACAAACAAGAGGGACTTTTGAGAAGGCCACAGTGACTGGTAGGCGGTCTCTTGTGTCTACTGTGGGTGTAGAAGCAGAGTGAACCCAAACCATGCAGGATCTTTCAGACTGTGGGAAGTTCTGTATTTATCCTAAGCAGCAGAGGCCCCTAAGAGATTTGAACAGGTGGTTGTCAAAGGGTCATGACTAGATTTAAATTTTGAAAAAAAAAAAAAATCACTCTCTAGTAGAGTGTAGGAAGAAAAGCATGATTGGAGAAGAAGGAGGATAAAGATTTAAGATAGAGTGAATATAGCCCAATAAGGGGGCTGTTGTGGCAAGCCACTTAAGAGACCATGGTAGATTCATCCAAGGGAATAGAAACGTAAGAGTAGATTGAATGCTGATGCATTAGGACAAATCAACAGGTCACAACTTTGGGAATGAAGAAAAAGAAAACACTGAGTTTTCATTCCTCATCTGCAGAACAGACTGTTTATACTTTACCTATATAACTGTCTTGCCATCTGATGCATAATATGAAATAATATATTATGCATTTAATGTAGATATCCGATACAATAATTGCTGTAAAGAAGTAAGTCACTGTTGCTATTACTACTGTCATCCCATGGAATGTCCTGTCAGAAGCTCAGCAGCAAAGGCAGAGACTAGGAAAGTACTAGCCACAGAAACTAAGTAAAGCGTATGAAGCATATCCCCTGTATAGACCACGCAACTACGTCACCTGGCCACTGAGACAATGTTCCAGATAAATACGTGACACCGAATAGATACTTTATCTTAGCTGCTGGTGGGAAGGGGGGAAGGGGAACTTGGAGACGACTGAGAAAGCGCAGGTGGTATGATCATAGCCTTCTGGTAAACTGAGTCACAAGAGTGGCAACAAATAAACCAAGGAATAGGTTCAGAAGCACAACACAGACATTGATGTAGATCTAGCTTTTCATTTCTAAGTATAACTATACTAGGTCTGCATCCAGCAATACGAATCTACAGCACAGACGTGCGCGCGCGCGCGCACACACACACACACACACACACACACACACACACACACACCACGTCTGCAGGTCTCTTGCAAACAAGGCCCTGTCATCCCTTGGCTTAAAGCTGAGCATCCGCTCGCCATCCCAGCTGGTCTGTTAGTTCCTTGCCTCTTGCCCTGGACTAACGCAGAGTTCCAGATGCCCGGAGTCCCACATACCTTAGCTTCACGCTCTCGTTCCTCGGCGGTCTGTGCGCGCTTCATGCTGCCTCTAAAGCCTTCTTCGCCACCGTGGGCCGCTTCCACCCTCTCCCCGGACCCCGCCTCCTGTGTGTAGTTCTCTCGGCGCTCTTTCCCGCCTGGCTCCGTTCTCTCTAAGAGCCTCAAGAACTACGCTTCCCAGGATGCTCCGCGAGACTCCCGAGAACTCCTTGGGCTTCAGAGCCGAATTTCTCAAGTCAGCTAGCTGGGCTAGCTTAGTCCACTACCCGACCCGCCGACGGCCGAGAGCCCGGGAGGAACTACATTTCCCAGCGGCAGCGGGACACATCATGTTTTCCCGTCCTCCTCTTGGCCTGCGGCAGCCCGCGCCCTGGGCGCTATAGCAACGGTAGCTTGCAGGGAGCGAACGCTGAGGTGAGTACCCTGTGAGGTGGGGGCAGATGCAGGTTGGCCAGCTCTCCCTCTGCCTCACAGCTGAGGGCCTGGGGTCTTCTCCGAGGCCCGGGGAAGGCCTGGCTGGGATTCTTGCGTTAAAAGGAGTCCATCCTGACACACCTCCCAATAAAGGCCTGCTTCACTGTCCGTCCTGACTGCCTGCCGAACCAGAAACCTAGCTGATAGGAATTGGCCACCCTGTCTCAATCCTGCAGTTTGAAGAGCACAGTCACAGTTTGCTCCATTTCCCGGGATTTGGGATTGGATTTAGAACCTAAGACTCCCAAGGGATTTGTTTCTGTTGTTGTTGTTTGGTGGTGGTAGCTGACGATTTTTAAAAACAGGGTCTCTCCCTACGTACTCAGGCGGGCCTTGAACTAGCTTTTTAGCCCATGATGGCCTCAAATTCAGTAATAGGTCTTGTCACAAGTTCCCACCACCAGAGTCAGTTCCTAGTGACCTATGTTTATTACTGTTTCTCATCTGACTACTCCCGTAGTCTTAGAGCCATTATAGACAAAGACATTGTTCAAACTCAGTGCCTGGCATTCATTTATTCATTCAATAAATGTGAACATTGATGCCCACCATGTGACATCAGATAGCGGAAGGGGGATTATTTGGGGGAGAAGGGGACCAGTGAGAAGAAGCCGGAGAGGTGAGGGAGTTCGCAGGGATAGCTATAAAGCAGAAAACAATGATATAGGTGTGAAAATGTAATATGCTAAATTAAAAATGAATTCTAAGACAATGGATTTGACAGAACAACTCTGAAATAATAACAGAGGCTGTTGCCATAACAAATAAGCGGTACCCTGGTGTGATGGCACACTCAGGAAAACTCCAGTGTTTACACAGGGCATGTGGCACTTCAATCCTAGCACTCAGAAAGCAGAGCGGTGAATCTGAGTTCGAGGCCAGCCAGGACTACATAGAGAAATCCTGTCTTTCGAAAAGAAAAGGTTAGAGAATTTGAGGCCAGTGTGTTTGGCGTTCTTGGGGAATTTGAGGTCAGCCTGGACGGCATAGGTTTCCTGCGGAAAAGCAAAGCTGGAAGCTGAGAGAGTCGGGCTGAGCTCTGACATAGGAGGACACAGGTAATGCAAGGGCCTTTGGTGCAAGATGAAAACCCTGAGTTTGAGGGAAGTAGAGAGCAGCGGAAGTGAAGCAGAGAGAGCAAGGAGGGGAACTTTTCCAGGGCATTGAGGAGGCCATGCAACATGGTGTGAGGTTTCTTAGCCTCTACACGAGTCACACTCTGGACCTGAAAATTCATCATTGTACACCGAACCTGTATTTCATTGCTGGCATCCACCCACTCCACGCCAGTAGCACTCTCAGTTGTGATAACCAAAAATACCACCACACCACCAATTGCTGGATGGATGGCCTTGAGCAGCTGAGCTAGTGTGTGTTAACTTCTGTCTGTATGTCAGGAACCATCTGAGTTGCTATTGCATGTGCGTATCGCAAGCTAAGCATCCAGTGTGTGTTAGCATCATCTTCAGTGGTCATTCTCTGAGACATATGTCCCTTGCAGCGTGGTTCTCAGCTTATTGCAAGTTCTAGTCAAATTTCTGGACCCTTTCTCTAGGAGATCTTCTTCATGCACATATCCATAGAATCATCATAAGCTGAGTCTCCGTTTCCAGACGCTGGAATCCAAGAGCTCCCTTTTCCCATTCAAATGACTGCTTAGTGGATTCTCTCACCGCATGCGCCATACCCGGCCCCAGCCTCCGAGACGGAGGTAAACAAGGTGAATAAACTCTCTACTTGCTTGGTCTTCACACTCTACAACCAACATTCTAGAACTTGGAGGTCTCTTCATTACAAGGGCTCTTCACTAACAGTTTACATCTAACGGTCAGAATGGAAATGGAGAATTTACTTATTTATTTTCTTACTGGGTACTGTATATCCATAGCCACATGCAGAGCTAAGTCACTGTGGTATGTCTCTGTAAAGAAAAGAAACTAAAAGTTCGAGAACAAGCAAGACAAGCCAATATGTTGAGGTGACTCATCCCTGGAACTTGCCTGAAGTAACAAAGGAGGGGCCCAACAAACGTGGAAACACATCACAAACACATGAGGCCTCTTTCACAGAGCTTGGAAGGGGCCATTCCTTTGTACACCATGCAGACAGTTGGCGCTCCCAGACTCTTGACATCCCCGGCACATTTGCTAAATGCCCTGAGTTTGTAATCTCACTTGCTTTTAGAATAACTATGAGATGGGTATAATTTGTTCTATTTTTTAAATTAGGTAAATTTAATGACAAGCTATTAGATAGAAGAGCAAACTATTTGCCTCAAGTTCATGACCTGAGCTGGCTTTTTGTTCGTTTTCCCAGAATTCATGTTGTCTTTAAGGAAAGGAGTAGGGATAGAAGGTATGTCTTAACTTTGAAAGGGTTTGTTTTTGTTTCAGATAGATGGATAAGAAAAGGAAGAATGCTGATCTCACCTCATTCCCTAAGAAAACTATGGGAAATCCTCTGCTGAAAGAGGACATTCTTCGTGATTGGATGCAGTATTCCTTCTAGAATAGGAGCTTTCATCTCGCCCAAGCCGCACATGTGGGCAATAACATGTCCATTAACGTTCTAGTTTCCTAGTCTCTTTATTTGGCTCATTCCATTGCATAGTTGATGCAATAACTTAGAAGAGTTTGTTTGAATTTTCTTTTCTCCACAGATAAGCCATGTCTGGTCCAAGCGATGAGACGGCAGGAGACCTGCCGGTGAAAGATATAGGTCTAAACCTCTTTGGAGCTGGAGGGTTACAAGGTACGGCCACCTGTTATTTATTACAGTTATGAACTTTGATCAGTAATTTCTGTACTTTTAATTTAAAGTATTTCTGATAGTCATACAAACCCAGCCATTTAAGTAACTATATAGCTCTTGATTGGACTAAACAAGACGAGGAGTTTAAAACACATATGGCATTTTATTGCGCACGTCAATTATCAACAGCCCATAGCAAATGCAAGATCCCCTCTGCTCTGATAAAGAGTTGGTATAAATCATCTTTTTAAAATTCCACACGTGAGTAGAAACTGCATAGAGTATCAGGCCTCCAAACTGAATTGCCTGGTTTAAATCACATTCACCACTAAAACACTTCTTTATGTTTAAATTTTATATGAGAGGAAATGCCATATTTTAAAATTTTTGCCTTTCAAGTAGAGTATCTCAAAATGGCCTGTTTATGCAAGTGATAGTGAGTTTTCAATCACATTAATATACATTAAAGGCTTTCTTTATCCTTTTATCATTTAGTTGTTCCTGTAGAGTTGAAGAGTACTTTCAACTGAGAAAGCAAAGCACTGATTTAAAGAGCAGTGTAGGCTGGAGAGCCAGGTTTATATGTGTGGACAATGCCAGGCAAACCCTCACGCCACCAACTTTGCTTGTAGGAGGCTGGAGGTTCAAAATGTATCTTAAGAACTTTCCATATACCATTTAATCATAACAATATCAATGGCCAGGTTCAGCTACCATAGGAAGGTAGTCAGTGTATTGATCATTGAGAACTGACCACAAATATTAAAAGGAAACCTGATACTGAAATAGTGTCAGGTATTCACATACAAACAAAATGGAAGTGTTTAAAACTATTGGGTTTTGGTACTTGAAAGTACTATCGGGTTTTGGTACTTGAAGGTACTGTTGGGTTTTGGTACCGTGTAAGGACTATTGGGTTTTGGTACCGTGTAAGGACTATTGGGTTTAGGTACTGTGTAAGGACTATTGGGTTTTGTTACTGTGTAAGGACTATTGGGTTTAGGTACTGTGTAAATCTTTTTAGGTTTTGGTGCTATTTAAGTATTATTGGGTTTTGGTACTGTGAAAGGATTATTGGGTTTTGGTGCTATGTAAGTACTATTCGGTTTAGGTACTGTGTAAATATTATTGAGTTTTGGTACTGTGTTAATGGGTGTTGGTATTGTGTAAGTACTATTGGGTTTTGGTACTGTGTAAATATTATTGGGCGTTGGTACTGTGTAAGTACTATTGGGTTTTGGTACTTTGTAAATATTTTTAGGTTTTGGTACTGTGTAAGTACTATTTAGTTTTGGTGCTGTATAAGTCCAATCCTTATCATCAGTAGCTACCTTCGGTTTTTAATATCTGATTGAAAATTAAATATGCATATATATGTGTGTGTATGTATATGTATATATGTTTAAAAGTTATAAAAGTCTGTTGTGTTGCATTGTGTTTTGTATTTGAGATAGTGTCTTACTACGTAACCTTGACTGTCCTGGAACTCACCATATAGACCAGGCTGGCCTTGAACTCTGCCTCCTGAGTGCTGAGATTAAAAGCAAATGCCACTATGTCAGTTCTAAAAGTTAATTTTTCAATACATTAAATATCTTGTGGAGAAATTCTTTGTTAAACTTTCAGATGACAGGGTTTTTTTATTTTGGAGGATTCGTATTTGTTTTATAGTTTATTTTTCTATATCCTATCCTCCAAATTTAGAGAAAAATGTCCTAATTGTATTATGTTCACTGAATTGTTCCAGCTTCCCTCCCCCCATATATGTATATATTTGCAGAGACAAGGGCTTCTTCTTGCTGCCATGTTCATGACTAAACCTTGCACATGCTCGACACGTGCTCTACCACAGAGCTGTTCCCAGATCGGGTAGCCTGGCTTTCCCAGCTCAGAGGCTTTACATCACTCAGAATAGGAATTAGGAATCTTTTGAATCAGGTCCTTCCTACATTCTGAAATGGTGATTAAGTCCATGCTAGTGAATAAAGTTGTTGCTCAAATCCCTGATACTGTACATGAAGCATTAATGCCAGAGATGCTTCACCTTACCTCAGGTCATTGGCACAAACAATGCTGTAACATTTTCTAGAGAAAAACAACTTAATTTGTAGGTCAGCTGGGGTGGGGTGGGTTGGAGTGTGATGTTTCACCCCTGTAATCTCAGCACTTGGAAAGTAGAAGCCAAAGGATTAGGAGTTCAAGGTCATCCCAGCCACTCAGCTAGTGTGAGGCTAATCTGTGTTGCAGGAACACAGCAAGGGTGAGGCTAGCCTGTGCTGCATGCAGCCCTGTTTCATAAAACAAAAAAATGGAAAAAAGTAAATAGGAGAACAGATAGGAATATATCAGAGGTTCTTTTAGTATCCGCAGTTATCAGTTTTTAGAGACTATTTTCAGTGATGCTACAATTAATGACCTTGGCATTTTTTCAGAAACTTCAACTGCACGAACAATGAAGACTCGCCAGGCAGTGTCACGTGTCAGCCGTGAGGAACTGGAAGACAGATTTTTGCGTTTGCATGATGAGAACATTTTACTTAAACAGCATGCCCGCAAGCAAGAGGATAAAATTAAAAGGTTATGATAAAAAGCTTTTAGCTTTTTTTCTTAACTCTGTAAAGTTTGAAGGATATAGTTTTTTTTTTTTTATAAACTTAATTGAAAGCCCCACCTTCAATCTTTTCTGGAACAGGCAGGTTATAAATAAATAGAATTTTTTAAAAATGGAAAATCTTACAAAGTAGAATAATAAACCAAGAAGGTTGTGTTTATTATGTCTGACGTTGCTGTTTGAAAGAACACAGCTAATAGCTAAGAGTGCCATGAATGTATTAGGTCTATAAATAACTTTGGGGTTAATATTTATGACTTAATAAGCAGATAGCCCAGCATCTGTTTTTTTAAATGTCATAAAAGCTTAAAAAATAATTAACTATTCCAACTTGTTAGAATGCGTGTTCCCTTATGATTTGGGATTTACTAATGAAAACATCACTTATATCTGGGGCATGTTTAACTTCACTTGGGTTAGTCTTGGTTCTGTGTTTATTTCAGTCTCTGCCATTTCTGAAAAAGCACATTGTCACTTCTGATGGACATGTAAAAAACTGCATGCAGGAACAATGCCTTCAGAGTAATTTCTCTTCAGTTCCTTTGTACTCAGAAATACTGTGGCCACCGTTTGAATGCCTGGCATTGGAAACAAAAGAGTGCGTACAAGTCTGTATTCAAAGTCACATTCTGGGTTCAAAGGAAGGTGGACTCTAAAGAAAGAAGATGACTCTGTGCTTAGAGTTTATCCTACAGAAGTGATTCCATTTCACTTCCTACCCTGTAGACTTAGTTTCAGACCCACCAACCAGCCTTCTACTTTGAGTTGGTTTCAAGACATGGGCTACTTTTAAGATGTGCCTTGTTCAGGTCCTCTAGCCAGAAAGAGATGTGAAGTCTGTGACCACTAAACTTTTTTTTTTCTTTTCTTTATATACCTAATTGGGCAGTAGAAGAATTGAATTCACAATCTGACCTTATTAGTAATTTGTCCTAACCAAAAAATAAAACCAGCTTAATTAATAATGAGCCACTTAGTTTCATTTGGGGGCGGGAACTGGGCTAGGAGTCGAGTTGTATATATGTATTCTATTATCTTTCTCCAGTATCCTATGCTCAGGCCATTTATGCTCCTGAGACTTTTTTTACTAATGTGGAGTACTTACTTACTGAACACAGGCCCATAGCTGTAAATACCTTCTCATCCTTACCTCACTGACGTTGGCCTGGATCCATGGATAGAGGGTCTTTACATTTATCCTTAAGGTGTGAGAGTCCGTGTCACCTCTTGTGTAAATATGGATTTTACAAATTATCTTTTTAAGTAAATACTCAAACCTTACCACATAACTTACAGTTCATTAGTAACTTAAATATATTAAAAACATTCCTGTGACTAAACAAGCACATCCAGTCTTACATTTCCTGATGAAGTTTACTTGAAAACCATGTCAAGAATTTGAAGACACTCTCTATATCCTTCTCTTGCATTAAAAAACCCTTTATCATTCTTCTGATGACTGATTTTTATATGAAATCTTTACTTTCCTCTTTATTGTAATCTATGTGTCTAAGTGCTAATCTTCCTGTAATAAGCATTCAGATATTTAAGTGACTTCTCATGTGGATGACTATAGGACATTGTGCAGTGCTCAGGACTCTAACCTCATTACTGGACAAGGCAGAATGTGGTTTTGCTGGGTGATGATAATTGGTCAGGTTTCCCAGTGATAGATCATCCACAGTACTAGATGGAAAAGGAAGCAATCCACTAATTACTTTACCAGGATGTCTGTGGTACTCTTGGATCTTGGTTTTTATTATTCAGTATTCCTTATAAAGCATGCTTAGTGGATGTGTGCCTCAAGGGAAAGAGAAAACAATCCTAACTGATTATGTTATGCATAGCTCTCCCTGATGCCGCATGCTGTAACCGAGTAGCCAGAAGTGTAGATAGACATGTATTACTACCGCATTTACAGAAGACTGTGCTTAGGGGAAAGACGTTTTTCTATGACATCCCAAAGCTATTAAGGGTTTTTTTTTTTTTTTCACTTTTGTTCCCTTAAGTAAAAGCTTCTGTCCATAACCATGCTAAAATAAAGCAAACCCCACTTAAAGAAAAATGTAGTGTGTTTTTATTTCCAATCTCCTGTCTGGGTCTTTATAAAAATAGATTCACTATAAACTAGAATCAGCTATTGAAGATGTGCGACCAATTTTGTAAAGTCTTGAACTTGTGTCTCTCATCAAAGCCACCTTTTCTTTCTTGTCCTGCCAAGATTTTTCCATTCCCTGTCAGGCATGTTTTCCATGCGTGTATATTACATCACCCCCATGTGCCCATTCTGTCTTTTGTTCTGTCTGACCAGTTTTTATCAAAACTTGAAAGAGTCAAAGGTATAAGTTCCTGGAATGTCAGTAGAACAATTTATGTCAAAAAATTTTAAGTATCATTAAAATGATACTTCTTGCATGTAATTATTTTCTGAAATTAAACACAACCATTTGTTGAGCACTAACAACATTTAATGTCACGTTTTGGTTTATTTTGAAATTTCCACTGGATTTTATATGTGTACATCTATGAATTCTATCACTTTTATGATTTTTCCTTGTCTTAATCCTATAGAAATATACGATACTATCCTACCTAAATCTGCATAATCTTAGCTCACTTTTCAAAAGTTCTAACTCATTGTGGGTTGTAGGCATGGCCCACCACATCCACACTCTGTGACTACATTTAAGTACATCCAGTGTTCCTATATAAGGTCATGCGTTAAAAATTGCGTTTCTGGAACATATGGGTTAAATATGTGTCCTCTCTTTACTAACCTTAAATGATAAGCCTTAGGAAACTGCTATTTGTCAGTGCTATAAAGCAGATTGTTGCCCAGTGGTTTCAATTAGCATCAAAGGATTCTTCACAGGCAGTAATAGTTACATCAAAACCTGAAATTTATTATTGAGGTTGTGCACTGGAGTCTTCGCAGTGATTATGTCCCTTTCAACAGAATGCATTTTATGCTGACTTCTCACATTCCTTTTCATCTTTTTATTATTTCCCTAGAATGGCCACCAAGTTAATACGGCTAGTTAATGACAAGAAAAGATATGAACGGGTTGCTGGCGGCCCCCAGCGGCTGGGACGAGATGTAGAAATGGAAGAAATGATTGAGCAGCTGCAAGAGAAAGTCCATGAGCTTGAAAGACAAAATGAAGTCCTCAAAAACAGGCTAATATCAGCCAAACAGCAGCTCCAGGGCCAGGGGCACAGGCAATCTCCGCACAGTCGTGTGCAGGCTCGAATTAACACTGGCCGCAGGAGAGCTAGCGCAACCACAAGCTTACAGGAATGTCCCAGGAAAGGTAAAACAGTCACCAAACACTGCACTTAAGTCTAAACCTGTTTCCAGCTTTGTTTCTTATTCATGTCCTCACATGTCTTCAAAGGGGGCTAGAAACCGTTTGAGGCTTGCTTTTTGCAAGATCATAATCCTGTAACAAAGTCAGTTTTGTTCAGGAATCCCTAGGTCACTCTAATTTATTTAGTTAAACAATAACAAAACATTCTAGTAGGCATGTATGAAACTAAGAGCACTTGAGGCTGAGTTGAATGTGAGTTCTTGGACCTACAAGCTAGTGAACTAGGGCAGGCTGTCCCTATTGATTTGCTATTTTCTTTATATGTAAAAAGTACTAGAGCTCGTGGTTATAAAAGACTCGTCATCTCTAAAATAATTATGCCATTAGCTTCTTCACACCGAAAAGAATGGTGTAACTCCTCTCTGTATTACAAAGCAATTGTGCAGACCAAGCTAATTCAGGCATCAAGGCCAAATTCTTTCCACTCCCAAATGAACTTATTAAAATGAAACTAAAAGTGCATAAATATCTTAAGACGCTTTTTTGAAATGACGCTTCTAGAGAAGGAAATAAAATGGTCCCTCTAATTGATTTTTATTAGTAATACGCTTCACAGAAATACCCAACATCTTTTGTGATATTAAAAAATGATGTAAGCCTTTAGTTATAATTCATTGAGGAAAGGGAAACACCATATGAACAGAAGGAGAGGAGAAAAAATTGTTGTAGTTTTCTTTTCCAAAGCAAAATGTTAGCACTGTCTCTTCCCTAGATAGTGAACTTTGAAGTCGGGACGGCCTCCTCACGGACAGGAGGCAGATGCAGGATGAAAGGGCTCAGCTGCTGCCAGCTGTGTGAGATTGCGCTAGCCGCTGGGTATAATCAAAGTGAGCACAGCGAACACGCTCTGCCGTGAATTGTTATTTTATGTGGAAGTCAGCCCTTGACCTCTCAGCCTTGTTTTCTTCATCTATAAAATGGAGTGATAATAATGCCGGATTAGGTAAGAGGAAGGAAAGTGGAGCTCCTCACTGAGGGACATTCTCTTAAAGTGCCGTGTCCTCTCTGAACCTTAGTGTTGTCATCTAGAAATGCAAGTGCATGAGATGATACGGAAGGACTGCCAGGCCTTTCATGCTACATAAAAGTAATGCCCAAGCTTTACATTGACATAGCAAGCCACTTGTGTTAAATTACTGTCCAAATCAAAGGTATCAGCTTACCCTCCTCTATTAAAAATATTTGTTTTAAAACTGATCCATGGAACATCAGTTTTTAAAAACTTATAAACTTAAATATCTCCTTATATCTATATTCTCTTTGTGATTTAGAACTGCTTCTGTATTTGTAGAGTCTGGGACACACAAATCACACGCTGTGGTCAATGTTGATGAATACTTAATCATGTTGTGTGAGTAAACCTGAGGTGTCGTTTGCAAAGTTAATCTTCAATGTGCAGTACACCCTTCAAGGCTGCCTTGAAGACTGGGACGTGGGCCCAAGTTTTAGGACTGTCTTGGCTTGAGAGAGGACTAAGTGACAAGCCCAGACTCCTCTGGCCCTAAGAGGCATCTACCCTGAAACTGCTGTGGGAAGGACTTCATTCTTTGTTTACACCTTGGAATATATGGTGGTGAGCACTAACTCAAGTGTGATTGACATTATGTAGACACAGTTCTTACTGTGAAGAACCACCGAAAGAAAACTTTTGTAAAGTGTGTATGTTTGTAAAATACAGTCATTAGTGGCCAAGCATGGTATCAGCTTGTGATCCAACACCTAGTACTCAGAAGACTGCAGCAAGTAGCTGGAGAGATGGCTCAGTGGCTAAGAGCACTTACTGATCTTCTAGAGGACCCAGGTTCAATTCCCAGCATCCATATAACAGCTCACAAATGTCTATAGCTCTTGTTCTAGGGCATCTGATTCTATACTCTGGCCTATGAGGGCACCACGATGCACGTGGTACACAGACAAAAACTGGCATTTCACATACAAATGATGATGAAGACGAGGATAGTGATGATAAATTATTCTTTAAAACACTAAGACAAGCCAGATAGTGGTGGCCCACAGCTTTAACCACAGTGCTCGGGAGGCAGAGGCAGGTGGATCTCTGTGAGCTCGAGGCCAGCCTGGTCTACAGAGCTCATTCCAAGACAGGACAGCTGTTACACAGGGAAACTTACTCTTGAAAAACCAAAACCAAAAAAAGAAAAAAAAAAAAAGACGTAAGATAAGAAGATGTGGAATTTGAAGCCATCCTAGTCTATACCAGACAATCAAATCAAAACTGAAAAGAGAATGTATGTAATAACCATTAGTTAGAAATAATGACCAAAGTTATTAATTAATAACCAAATCATCATGTGACCAACTCAGTATATTTTAAATTTAGTCTTTTAACTTCCCTGCTAATTTTGAATTTCCCCATGATTGTGTATGGAAAGCTTAAGATTTAGTATTGTAGCCCATGTGTCTAACTGGCCAGTTGTAGCACGGTGAAGTCTGTATGTCTCAGGCAGATGTTTCCTGTGCTGCAGAGTAGGCTATGGCAGCATGTCAGAAAGAGTGAATGATGTCCATCTCCATCTGTCAACTGAAAAATAATGGAATTTCTCATTTTGAAAAGGTTAAAACTTATCCAAAGAGAATTTGTTTTTATGTCTTTAGATCTTAGACTAGTCTCTACTTAAAGTCTGCACTTCACTCTTATGCTTCTGGAAATAGAAAGTGACACATATAATTAAAAGTATGTCTGACTCTTAACAAATGAACTGTCCACGCCAAACTTCATATACTTTTTTCCCTTTAAGATGAATGTTTCCTTCTATTGCCTAGGCTAGCTCAAACAGTCAGCCTGCCTCAAACTCCCAACTCTCTGAGACTGTACGTGTGTGCCACCATACATAGCACATGCAACTTTCTACTTGAAAAATACTGTAGGATGCTGCTTTAAGAGCTCTTGTTGGTGATTCATTCTCAAACCACCTTTTTTAAATATGAATTTTCTTATTGAGATTGAAAAAGATGACATAAATTAAGGATACAAGATCAAAGGATGTTTATGATTAAATATAAAAGATCATTATCAAAACCACTAAACGGGGACTAATGAGATGGTGCTTGCCCCAAGCTGGCGACCTGAGATCAGTCACCAGGACACAGACAGTGGAAGAGATAACTGCCATGTTAGTTGTCCTCCAACCTCCAAACATGTGCTGTGTTACATGCATTGAGTGTCCCAGGGTCTCTCGCTCTCTGACTGTGGCTCTCTGCATCTGTTTCCTTCTGTTGCAGGAGGAAGCTTCTCTGACGGTGACTGAGCAAGGCACTGATCTATAAGTGTCACAGAATGTCAATAGGAATCACTTTATTGCTACATTCTTTTAGTAGAACAGTAATATTTGGTTTTACTATAGGTCAAATTTTTCCCTTCATACTTCAGTTTTTATTATAAATCTCTGAATTAAAAATGGTGGTTCTTTCAGAAATTAGAATAAGAGTTCTAAATGACAAAATGTCTGGACTTATTTCTAGATGGTTTCTTTAGCAAGATTGTTCAGCGGGCAATACATTACTGTTTTGCATACTACCTGCTGGTGGCTGAGGGCTAATGCCCCCTTAGCTTGCACTTCTGTTGCTCCATTCTAAGAACATATGTAGCCTAGTGTTTATTATAAATATACCTTTAGCAAATCAATGATCTGTCTTTCTTAACTTTCTTTCCATAATAGTTTACTACTTTATTTTTAGGTGTAAGATTCCAAAATATAGATGAAGCAGAAACTGCACAACCAACGCTCACAAAATATGGCAATAATTTACTTGAAGAAGCCAGAGGAGAAATAAGAAATTTGTATGTATTCTTTTTCGTGGTCATTTTAGAACTTTGTATATTGATTATGTCTTATTTTGATCCCTCTTTTTCCTTTATTGTAAACAAAAGCGGAGTATATATAAATAATTTGCTTTACTAAAATACAGCTAGTTCTGTGGAGTAGTAAGAGGTATTATATAACATGTTCTCAGTGGATAGTTTATCTAGCTGTACTGATGGCAGGGTGTATGTTCAATTTACCACCAAAGCAATGGCCTGAGAGCCCAGTCACTTGGAGTAGTCTCTGCTTTAGAGACATTCTCCTTCCCATCAACTCACAGGCCTTTCTCAGATCCTGACTCAGCCCTTTTGTGGGGAGGGAGACACGGAGAGGAATGAAGAAGTGCTTGAAAGTCTAGAGTATGTGATACACATGGATGGCAGCTCTTGCTTTCCTGTGGTTCCGTGAGACGTGCATTCTTCATCATGTCATGGTTTCAAAAGAGTTGCTTCTCCCTCGTTCATCTTTTTTCTGTTCATCTGGTGCTGTCAGTGTCTGAGCTGTACAAATGACGTTAGGCCCTTACCGGATCATCAGAACACTGACTAAGAAAAGAAAGCGTTACACTAAGACTATCAACCTTAGAACATTGCTAAAGAATAAAATGATACAGATTTGAAATGTTTTCTTTTGAATGTTTTAAATACCAATCACACTAGTTATCAACTTGTGAGGAAATAAAAGGCTAAATATTTTCTCATTCTTAGATAGTCAAGTGAAAAGCCAGGGCTTGTGGCAGTTTCCCAGGACTCACCGCACTGGGACGCTGTCAGACAAGGAAGAAGTAAATGCATGCTGGAGACCATAATATGTTTGGCACATTTCATGCTCACTCTCTGAAGTGTTAATTGGGTGATACGGCCGCTGTGCATGTTAAAGAGCAGGACATATAATTATGTTGTAGAGTATCCAGTAGGTGATCAGTACATCCTTAACTGAATTCAACCACAGTCCAGTCTGTTGCCTAGAACAGTATCTTCTAAAAGGCCATCTCTTAAATTGTCCCAGATATAAGTCCAAGTCATCACATTGAATCTGCTGTTACTTCACTATATGCAGAAGCCACTTTATTAACTTTTGCTTGCCCTATATTATAATAAAGAGCTATCTTTGCCCTGACTTTAAATATTACAAATTTCTCCTCAAACTGCGAATTCTTATCAAGATTCTTTATTGCAGAGAAAATGTTATTCAGTCACAAAGAGGCCAGATAGAAGAATTAGAGCACTTAGCAGAGGTCCTGAAAACTCAGTTGAGAAGAAAGGAAAATGAAATTGAGTTGTCTCTTCTTCAGCTTCGAGAACAGCAAGCTACAGATCAAAGGTATGTTAAGACTGAAATATCACTTTGATATGCTCCAAATTAATTTTAAATAATTTAACATGAACCAAAGGATGATAAATCCATGTAAGCTATTTCTATAAACCCTATTTCTACTTGATATTCTTTGGGTAGAAATGCTGTAGCCCTACTAACTGTATCAAGTATTCCTGTGAAGAAGGGGAAGTTTTCCCTAACCATCCTATGGCTGGCTGCCACTCTCATCTGTCTCTGTTCACCCCACTTGTCAAGACCTCAGAAGTTTACATCATTGGATCACACTGCTCAGAGAAGCATGGGTAACAAGCTGCACTCTCATACCGTATGTTTAAGTCAAGTCTTAAGGGTTTGCTCAGCCTGTAGTTCCACAATGCTTAGCAGCGTGTAACCACAAAAAGATGTCATGTCTCCTTGTACTCAGTTTATAAGGAAATCTTATGATTGTTGTGGTTTATGGTCCACCTTGGCAATAGTTTCCTTGGGACCAATGTATTTTGGTGTTTTATAAAATGATATTTTTGTTCTCTCTCAGTGTTTGGTTCTGATCAAATTGTTCATTTGTGTGTTGACATGGTGCTTTGAACAAGACTTCTTTTCTCCACAGACTCTCTTCAGTTACCTTCTTTTTACAACCTTTTCTCTTCTTTTGATGAAACTGCAGATAGTAGCTTATGGGACCCTCATATATACAAAACTCCACTTCAACAGCTGTTAATAGCTTATCAATCTTACTTCATTTAAACTTACTCTTCTGTTTCCTTCAATTAGCTAGTCCTATCCACACTGTCACTCATAAATAGTTGAGAATGAATCTCTATGCCCAACAAAATTAATAGTCATTTATTGATAGCATCTAACAGCCAGTTTATATTCAGACTTGTCTAAAGATACCTTTCTACTGTTCATTTTAGTGGACCCCAAATAAAATTGCGTGTGGTAGTGGTATCGCTTTTGCTCTTTTCACATATCCCATGATTTGTTAAAATCAGACTTAGTGACTTCTATTTCCCCGTTGTGAACTGTGTGACATACTGGGAAAGTTCCTCTTTTTAAAAAAAACCCTGTATAAAGAAAACACAAATTGAAGGAATTCTGGAAATGGAAAATATGGGAAAACAATCAGGAACCACAAGTGCAAGCATAAACAGCAGAATACTAGAGGTGGAAGAGGGAATCTTGAGCGCTGAAGATACAATAGAGGAAATAGACTCATTTGCCAAAGAAAACATTAAATCTAACAGAAGCTTAACACAAAATATCCAGGAAATATTGGACATCATGAAAAAAACAAACCTAAGAATAATAGGGATAGAAGAAGGAGAAGTCCAACTCAAAAGCACAGAAAATATATTCAAAATCACAGAGAAAACTTTCCTAACCTAAAGAAAGTTATGAAGATGAAGATAGAAGAAGCTTACGGAACATCAAATAGACTGAACCAAAAAAGAAAGTCCCCTTGCCACATAATAGTCAAAACACCAAACATACAGAATAAAGAAAGAATATTAAGAGCTGCAAAGGAAAAAGGTTAATTAACATATAAAGACTGATGTATCGGAATTACGCCTGACTTCTCAGTGTAAACAATGAAAGCCAACAGGTCCTGGTCAAGTGTTATGCAGACATTAAGAGACCACAGATGCCAGCCCAGACTACTATATCTAGCAAAACTTTCAATCACCATAGACAAACAAAACAAGATATTACATGTCAGAACCAGATTTAACCAATACCTAGCCACAAACCCAGCCCAAAACAAAGTACTAGAAGGAAAACTCCAACCCAAAGAAGTTAGCTACATCCACAAAAACACCGACAATAGATGATCTCACAGCAGCAAATCCCAAAGAAGGGGAAAACACACACAATAACATCACCAACCACGAAAACTAAAATAACAAGAACTAGCAATCACTGGTCATTAATATCCCTTTATATAAATGGACTCAACTCACCTATAAAAAGACACAGGGTAACAAATTGTATAAAAAACCCAGTAAGTTTTCTAACTTTAATTTCAGATAGAGTGTTAGGTATCGCTTTTTTAAAAATAAGAAATAGAAAAAACAGGGTTTTTCATTACTTTTACTTATTTTGTGTGTGCACACTCATGTATGTGTACAGGCATCCATGTGGAAATCCAAGAACAACTTACAAGAGTCCCTAGGAATTGAGCTCAGGTCCCCAGGCAGCAGGGCAGCACATGCCTTCCCCACTGAGCCCTTTCACCAGCTCTAATCCTGTCTTCACAAGCTAGTCCTGCATGATGAAGGATCTAAGGAAATACATGGAACAGTAGACTTAGGTTGTGGTTTTAAAGGAAGATTTTAATTTTAATTTATATGTATGGATTTTTGCCTGAATATATGTCTGTATATCATATGTGTGCCTGGTGTCCTTAGAGGCCAGAAGAAGGTGAGGGCTCCCCAGGAACTGGAGCCACAGGTGATTGACAGCTGCTGTAATAGCGCTGTGAATCAAACCTAAGTCCCCTGAGGAGCAGCCAGTGCTCTTCGTCACTGGTCCATTTCTCTAGCCCCACCTTGGTTTTTTTTTCCTTGTTTGTCTAAACATACTAAAAATATATATATGAAAAGTCTTAGATTTAAAAGATTAGTATGATTTATAATTATATTAAAACTGTAATATGTAAAACTATATTAAATAAGATGATCCTAATGTCAAGTAAAATTATATAGTATTCTTTTAACATGGTCTAAGAAAGATGAATATTTTTGAGAATTATGGGTAAGCTAGGGGCATAATTAAAATCCTGGCTTTACATCACCTTTAGTAACAAGGCATTAACCATGTGCCCCAGAAAGAACTACTTTAGACTGGGCCTCCTTAGGAAACAGGGCTGGCTCCTCATGAAGGACAGGGCCAGAGTCTTAGACCTCATATCTGAGAGTGCTTTCTTAGTATTATTACCAGCATCTATACTTGATATTACCTGGATAGAAAATGCAATGTGGGGCTAGGAGCATGACTCAGTCAGTAACAGTGAACACCATGCAAGCTTGAGGATCAGGGGCTAGATCCCAAGTACCCACGTAAAAGCCAGACATGGCAGCCTTTGATCCTGGAACTGAGAAGGCAGAGACAGAGAATCCCTGGGACATAGCAGGTTCAGTGAGAAACCTTGTCTCAAAAATTAAGATAGAATACAGTTGAGTAAGATGCCAAACATGGGCCTCTCTGTTCTACACATTCACACACACACCAACCCCAATATACACACTTTTACTCGGGGCAGGTTCAGGCTTGGGACATGTCACTGTCAGTTTTGCTCAGCCATTAGGCGAAGGTTATCAGGGACTACTTTTCCTATTACATTCCTCAAGGTGCCGGACAATAAGACAGACTGTGTTAACTGTTCCTATTCCAGAGGAGTGTGGTCATTTTAGAGCTATACTTTTGGTGACTGAAGAGGGGCACCACAGGTCCTCCAACCCTAGGACACAGCAGAGCAGAAGGAGGGTGCAGGCAGGACCACATGCTTTCAAGAAAAGACAGTGTTTACCTTGAAGTCTAAACCACGGCCTTCCACGGGGGCCAGATGACCCACATAAGAAGAAGCAGTCTCTTTTTACCACATCAGCTATTAGAAGTAGAAACGAAATTGTATGATGAGCAAAGGAAAATTTCTACAGAAGCCAAAGAAATAAGCTAGTTAGTACTTTACCCCAATGATTTTATAAAACTAAAATCCACATTATCTGCTTAGAAGCAAAGATACGTCTGTTGAACAGCACGTTGTTTCTTGAATACAGTTTTTGAAACTAAAGAAATAAAGACCTTCAAGACATTTTAGCAATTATGTTTACTTGTAGCTTAAAATTTTATGTTTAACAGCAATGTTTTGAGGCTAATGGAAAATTATTGAAAAACTTAGGGGAAAAATGTAAAACTTGATGTAATTTACTGTAGAGAGAAATAACAAAATGGAAAACATATTTGAACTCCTCTTCCACTGGTACATTGTTTCAGACTGAAATCCTAGAAGTCTGATCTGGATGTTGGACCCCTTGTTCTCAGGCATGAACCTAACATAGCTGTAATCTGCAGAGTGGCAGCAAGGAGCCTTTCGTAGAGCAGCACAGAAACTCTCCGTAGTATGTGTTTAATAGACCAGTTTGGTTTGCCATCAGCTTGACATAAACTTTTGGTTATCCAAAGCCCTTAATTGCTTTGAAGTAAAATCCCAGTGCTGCTCTTTTTTATTAAAGTCATGTTTTTTCCTGTTGTTGTGGTCTATTTTGGAAGACTGAGTTGTGATTTTTGCATATGTTCTACATAATGCCTCATTAGCAAAAAAATCTTGTATCATTTACAAGTAGCCTAAATGTCTGTTGTTTTGAACAAAAATCCATATTAAAATTTAAACAATATAAAACTGCACATTTTCTGCTTATTAAAAAGTCTGTCTTAGACTAAATGCAAAGCAGTAACCAGTGGGCACATGTATGTGAGCACTGAAATCAGAACAGTTTCACCTTTTATTTACTTTTTCAACTCCAAAAATAGTTATACCCTTAGCAAATGTGTAACTAGTTTGTACTTTCTTTAAAGATAAATATTAGGGCACTTTTTATTTTCTTAATTAAAAATCATGTAAGTGCCATTATGTCCCAAGGGAGGAAATGTGACCTCTATATGTTTCAGACTCTCTGACTTGCTGTGTTCCCTTTGGCAGACGGCAGACTGTCAAATTCTGAACTAAGAGGTTCTTTGCAGCCGTGCATTATAAGAAACAGCTTGGCCTTTGGGCCTTTCTCTTCCCTTTTGCAGGAACAGGATTACTTCCTAGCACTCTAAATTCTCTCCCAGCATTTACTTGGTAAAACAGTGAACTCCCGAACGGCAGAGCAGTCGGTGAGCACTGCATGCCTTCTGCCTTTAACTTATCTGAGTACAGTACCAGAGCCTGTTCTGCAGTTTGCTACTCCATAAACCCTTCTCATGCTGTCCCCTCCTCTTTCTCTCTTCCCTCTCTCTCCCTTCCCTCTCCTTTGTCCCCAATTTCTGTTTCCTTCTTTACCAGCCTCTGACCCCTCCTTTCATCCCTTCCTTCTCTCCTCTTCCCCTCTCCTCCCTTCCCTCAGTTCCTCCCGTTCGCATTTGTGAGTTGCTTTTGTTACTTCACCCACTGCATACTTAGGAGACTTGAAAGCATCGGAACATCCTCCTATATAACAGATATTCAGAACCTTTAATGAATAACACAGTAGCATCATTCAGTACTGAATCCAAATCCATATCCAGTTTTTTTCTGATTGCTCTAATATCCTTTATAGCTTTTTTTTAAGTAGTACATTTTTTTTTCATCTAGGATGCAACCGAAGATGGTGTGTTCATTGCCATGTCTTTTAAGTTTTCTTATTCTAGAGTTGTCCCTACTCTTTTCCAGTTCAGTGACAGCTGTTTGCAGAATACCCCTCAATTTGGATTTGCCTGATTGCCCAGTCCCCTAATTTAGAGGGCACATCTGGTTCTCTGATGGAAGGATGATGGGGGCCTGGGATATCCATGCAAACATTATTATGCGGGGAGACGATCTGTCATTTTTAAAATACCTTCAGGTTCCCCTGTTGTTTCGAATAACTTAGAATGTGTCCAGTGACAAATATTATACCCCCAAACTGTATTATTTTGTCCCTGTGTGTTTTATATTATTAGTACTGTCTAAGATTTTCCTGGATAACAACTTAACACATTCTTTCAGTGCTCGTGGAAATACTCACGACAGTGCAGGGGAGGAAGGTTTGGGAAGGGCTCTTTTAAAAGGAGAAGGTCACTCGAAAGGATGAGAAAAACTTAGCTCTTAAAACTAGAGTTGAGTGTTGACTCAATCTCTTAAGTACTTTGTCCAAATGTCTCATTTTCTAATAAATGAATAAAGAAATGGGTAAGTGACTCCCTACTCTGTAAAGAAATCATTTACTCCCAAATAGCTAGAAGATTTGCCCACCCAACACTCTTCCTAACTTTTCAATTTTTTCATTTTATTGTCATCAAAACCTCTATCATTCCATTTATTCTTTCTGATAATTGTGAGTTAACCTGTTTTTGCACTGGATTGGAGTAGTCTGTAAAACTGAATTTAAAAAATACAAAATCTTCAGTTCTTATTTACAAGGTTAATACCCGGTAAAAGTACATTTTCCTCTGGGTTTTTGGAAATACTGGCTAAAAAGTCCCAGATTCCCATGGCTGTTACAATAAACTTTCTATTGAAATCTATTAAACTTGATCCTGAACATGACCATCTCTATAAGGTGAGCCAAGATTTAGGTTACTCTTGCCCCAAGCCAGTTCTGAGGACTACCCCTTCTCCTCACATCAGAGTACATGCATACGGGAAGTCTGTCAGATCTGTCCCTCCATTCCTCTGGATGGTGACAATAAGAAAGTGCTGGAGTTGTGACTTGTTCTTTGTCCCAACACCAAGAACTAACTATTCTGTATTAGCAGATTAAACTTACATAGTTTTGTGTTCCTTTATGCATTCTTAAATCAGGGAGTCATCTGTACCTAGGATCGCAAGTAGTGGATTTAAACAAAACCATTATCCTTTATGTCTACTCTTGACAATTTTAGGGAATGTCACTGTTCTCTTTACTAGAAGCTTTAAAACATCCATTGCAAGGAAGTCAGGACCACGACGGGTTAGTCCACCCACTGAGACAGTGTGCTTGAGCTAATGGGAGCTCACCAAATCCAGCTGGACTGGGACTGAATGAGCATGGGATCAAACTGGACCCTCTGAATGTGGCTGACAATTGGGGCAGACTGAGAAGCCAATGATAATGGCACTGGGATTTGTCTCTACTGCATGTACTGGCTTTTTGGGATCCTAGTCTATTTGGATGCATACCTTCCTAAGCCTGGATGGAGGGAGGAGGGCCTTGGACTTCTCACAGGGCAGAGTACCCTGCCCTCTCTTAGGACTGGAGGGGGAGGGTGGACAGGGGGGGGAGGGGCGGGAGGGAAGTGAGACGAGGGGAGAAAGTGGAAATTTTGATTGGTATTATTTATAAAGTATTTTAAAAAGGGAAAAAATACAGAGACCAAAAAGAAAAAAATCCATGCTAGTGTTTTGTTTCGTTTTGTCTTCCCCCCCCCCCCCCGTTATCTGTGACCCACATTTCTTTCAACAATATGATAATCAAGTCCCTACTGCTGTTTGGAAAGAATATTAAATGTTTTTAACTCTGATTGCTTTAACTTTATCCCGTGGACTCAGTCAGCCTAAGACTATTACGGTGATCCTTTCCATTCTGTCTCCTAAACATCTGACCTCACTGCTTCCCAGAGCCTCACAGCGCAGCTTCTGTGTGATGGAGTCGCTCCCCATCCTCTGCAGTGTGCTGCTCATAATCCTCGCTGGAGCAAGGAATGCAATACTGGCAGCTAAGGAGGGGAGGCCAGTGTCTAGGGAGTGCAACATATGAAACTTCAACTGTAACAATGATTTCTGCCTCTTAAGCCTTCGTATTAGACTGTGCATTACATAGCTCCACTGGAAGTTCTCTTTCTCCAGTATAGCTGAGGTTTTAAGTTTCTGGATTTATTATGGCGCCCAGTAGCAAAGCTGGAGTCAAGTGTTTTCAAGGCTTCCATTCGAAATTTTTTTTTCAGAGTTTATTGCTTGGCTGTTTCAAATTATACAAGAGAAAGTTGGCATACAGGTTGTTGAGCTGGGTTACTTTTTTCAACATAAAGTCTAATTTATTTCAGCTTGTTTTTAATCTAGAGAGGAGCCAACAACTTTTCTCATAGTTTCAGAAGATCCAATCATAACTCAAAATATTATCTATAAACGGAGAAAGCAAAAAAGAGAAAAAAATCACTGCATTCTCTGACTTAACTGTTTACAGTTTTTCAAAGTCCTTGTTGAAATTTTGAGAAATGGATTTTTACAAAACGTTAATTAGAACTCTTAATATCTGTCTGCAAATTATTTTACTATGCATAATGCAGCCGATACAAATGGTTGCCCAGCTGTTAGAGTCCGTCTGAATGTTGCATTGTGCATAGTTCATTCCATGAGAACAGCACCATCCTGAAGACTTGGTCCTGTCTATGTAAAGGGCAGTGTACTGTGTAGAGGCCTCGGGGAACATTGCTGGTACATTGCTCCTACATCTCTTCCTCAAAGGAAGCTAACTAGGCTTTGTTCACAGACATATGGGTCTAGGACTGGCTGCTTAGTGATGTCAGTTGTTCCCTATCACTTCTAACATCCTTAGGGGCCTTTTGTGACATCTCTTTCCTGTCACTCCACTCTTACTCTTTCCCCAGAGTTCATCTATGTAAAAATGTTGACTTGTTTATCAAGTCTAAGGTGGTTTGGTTGTACATCATGAACACCATGCAACAGATATCATGGTGATAATTTTAATGTGGGTGTACTTTATATCTCTGACCAGCACTTGTGACAAATTAATATCTTCAGATTATTGGCATCAGAAAATATATAGTCATAGTAATCAGAATACCTACTACCTGCCAAACCCTCACGTGGGATTGAGGTTTTGCATAGTCTAGAATAGCTGCGCTCCGTGGTAAAGTGATTTTGTACTTAACATGCCATAGTATTATTCTTGATAGCAAATACAGTTGTGTTCATGTCCAGTGTTGGGCGTCATTGGTATAAAACACTCTGCCTCTTTTCTTCTCAGTATGTTGGAGTCCATATCCCCATAGCATTCAGGGCAATGCTCCGTAGAACTCTTTCAGCCAGAATACTACAGTATTTAAAGCACTTGCTCTCCTTTGCAATACAAAGAAAATTCAGCGTCAAATTTTGTGAAGCTGTATGACTGAACTGATTGTTGAGATTTAATTGTTTGTCATTAATATTAAACTACAGTTAATTTTAAAATATAATTGATTTTTCTTGGAAATTTTGTTTTATAACAAAATTTAGATTTGATCCTTAGCACCTTCCCTTCCCCAGTAAAAAGAGCAAAAAACTGATAAGGGGTCTAGAGATGGCTCAGCAGTTAAGAACATTGGCCATTCTTCCAGAGGACCTGGCTTCCAGTTCCGGGACCTATACTGCAACTCATAACCATCTGTGACTCCAGTCCCAGGATGTGTGGCGCCTCCTTCCCTCTGAGGGCACCAGGCACACACCTGGTGCACAGGCATACTAACAGCCAAATTCCCATAATACAAGATTGTTGCTTAAATTATTTTTAAGAAAAAATTAAGACAATAGAAAATATAACAAAGAATTTATATTTTTGAGTATATTTTTGAGTCCCTTTCTGTCCAGTATCAGTAGATGCTGCACATTATTGAGTGGTTAAACCAAGTAACTCTGGGGAAAATAAGTAAATTGTATTTAGATTTCAAATGTTTTTTCATTTTTTGAATAAAAACAAATTTGAATATTTTCTTTATTTATTTAAAATATATTTTTCTTCATATTGCATTTTAGTAAAAAAATGTAAGAACAAGGAAAATAGCAATAAGCACACTGTTGAATCTGTGCTCAGAGCTGCTAGATAACTTGTTTGAGACACATAATTATTTTAACATTGTGTTAAGACTGTGCCCTGGGAAAGATCCAAGCTCTTGAACTTGTTTATCTTCTGTGTGAGGACAACTAACTGTGCAATGCCAAAATACAATGAACTTTCAAATATCAAAGAGGAAAACTGAGTATTTCAAGTCCTCAGCTGGTTTACAGATGTGTGAGCTTTGTAGTGCATTTGCTGGTTCCATTGGGCCTTGTGACAATGTTTCCAATATGTGGATACTAGGTAAGCCTTAGAAGTCAAATTACTTAGTTTAAATGCTGAAATAATTTTCTGAATTTAAATTTTTTTACCTTTATATTTTTTAAAGTGAAGCCTTAAAATCAAGGCTTCACAATTTTTTAAAAAAAGTTTAAATGAGGCATTAAATTAAGGGAACTTTTTTCTGTCAGGAAAGTAAATGCGTTTTGAGAACAGGTATTCATTTAGATCTATGATTAACCTTTAACAAGATCTTCCTGTTAAATTCTACATTTGCTTTAATCTCAGTAGGAAAAATACAAAATAGTATTGCAGCATATAAGGTTTCTATATACCCTGTGGACATCAAATAATCTCTTACAGCTAAAGGCACATCTGCAACGTATTTAAACGCCAGCTTTGGGCATTATTAGTAGAAAATGCTAAGTCACTTTTTTTGGAAATATTTTTGAAAAGTTGAAACTCCAAGAGGAAACTCTACTAAATGATAATCTTGTGATACCGTGTGTGTGGAGATGAATGACGGTGCTGCCTCTTCTGCACATAAGGAACCTAGCGTGGAGTCCGTTTTGGAAGCGTAGAGTTTGCTGGGAGACAATGCTGGCTGAAAACTGATGGTTTTATCCAGTTTTTCAGACCATCCTAAAATAGCTGTCATTCTATACTGTCAGCTTGATGAAGCTAACATTGCCATCAAGTTTGGAACTCCTTTCAGATTCAGAGGGCCTGTTTATACACCTTCCAGAATGGATATTGACTGGTTTTAATCATCTACCATAACATAATAATATAAAATTTTAGACGACTTATTTATACACAAGTAAATCAACCATAGGTATGTGTTTGTGTTATTGTTGTTGTTGGTTTCCTTTTAACTTGTATTCGTTTTTTTCTTTTTCTTAAACACAACTCTGAAGGTCAAATATTCGAGACAATGTAGAGCTGATTAAACTCCATAAACAACTGGTGGAGAAAAGCAATGCTCTTTCAGTCATAGAAGGAAAATTTATTCAGCTTCAAGAGGTACTGTGATTATTTATTTTATTCACAGATGAGAAGGATTCAAAAATAGTATTCAAATTGTACTTTTAATAATGGTCATAACACTAAATCTTTATTTTAATATGTGCTTTCTTAAATGTGTATAATTTCTCTTTGCATATTGTTCTTAACAGTTACTACCTACCTACTTAGGCTTTTTATAAATAGCTAAGTCATTTTACCAAGTGCATCTGCCATAAATCCCCTCATGCCCTGAACGTTCTTTTCATCTCCTTTTTCCTGAGCTCACATAATGGCCTGCAGTACTGAAGATGTCTCAGGGCCTGCGTGCACATTCACTTTCACATGTGTGCAGCAAAGACCAGAGTAGCGAGCAGGTCAATAATTACATTCTGTTGAATCTTTCTTTGGTGTGAACTCTTATTTCTTTTTCTTTCTTTTTTCTTTTCTTTTCTTTTTGTTTTGTTTTGTTTTTGTTTGTTTGTTTTTCGAGACAGGGTTTCTCTGTAGCTTTGGAGCCTCCTAAACTAACTCTTGTAGACCAGACTGACCTCAAACTCCAAGAAACCCTCTGCCCCTCAAGTGCTGGAATTAAAGGCGAGCCACCACCGCTCAGCTTATTTTGTGTTTCTTTGGTCACCACCATTACCAGAAAATATTTGAGTACCCATAATATCAGCTATCAGTCTATTTATTTTAAACTTTGACAATTCAGTCTGATCTATTTAGGCTTCCCAGCCTCAGGGTGGTTTTCAAGTGACTGTAGGTACACAGGGATATGCCCTCACAGAGCTACTGCTTATTGGCATTGCGTAATTAACAGAAGTTCTGCAATTAATGAACTCCAAAGCATTCCAGATGATCAGCATTTATATTAAGTCATGCTTTCTTTGAAGTACAGAGACAAGGAAAGCTGCCCATTGATGTAAAGTACAGGGTCATATCGTGCCTGCTTCACTGTTGAACTAAATGGTTAAATACCTTTCAGACACTCTGAGTGACATCTTCCAGCCTATAGGAACCTCCTGTAGTGCCAAGTATAACCATGTTCCATATAGAAGCACAGATTTGTAGGAGAAGAATCTGTTTTGGGAGTGGGAGTGTTACCTGTGTCAGTGTATAGATAGGTCCCTTTGGACTAAAGTACATGTGGGAGAAGCAGTTTCAAAACTGCAGAATTAAGAGGGGAACTGAAAAATTGTTTTATGTTTTCTTACTTCTCTGACTATCTTGATTCCCATGTAACAGTGACCCCTGGTGTATTTGTTCACATAACAAAATAACAAGTGCCTGCTACATTACAGGTACATCTTTTGGGAACTAGTGTAAGGAAAGGCTTAAGAGGTGGAGGCCGACAGCCTCAATGAAGTAGGGAGCTCAAAGGAAAGGCTCTAAAGGCAGCCTGCTCCAATAACATAGCAATAGTGGAATTGATCTGAATGTTCCTAATATGTCTTAAAGGCTAGATTTCTTGTAGGTGAGCTAAAAAGCCTTCACTAGGACTTACACAGGTGACTATTTCAGGTTATAATCAAATGGTGTCTACAAAATGCCTTTTTATAATTAATAACCTGTTTTATTTACTTTTAAAATAATGTATTATTTAAGTATGTAAAATTGAATATAAATCATGTTCATATATAAATTTTTTACAACTTAAAGATTTATAAATATTTTTGCAGAATTATAAAAATGTCCTTGTATTAAAATTAAAAGCTAACCATTCAAAATTGTTTACTTTGGTCTAATGGCAAATCATCCAGTTTCCGTGTCAGTGATGAGTGTTTTTTTGACCATGCTGAAGCACTTTTAGACAGCATGTCAAACCACTATAACCCTAGTAAAAGGGGGAAAATTAATTGCTAAAACTAGTTTATATACTGGTCACTGTCACCAAGTCAAAGCCTGGGACAGTAAAGGGGAGACAGTGTGTGTGAGCCTCTTCTTCCCTGTGTTACATCTCCAGTGCTTATGACCTGAGGAGTAAACTGTGCAATGTAAACGTCCAGGATAAAGCCGCGATAGACTCGCAATTAGTTATTCAGAGCAAATATTTAAAATGCTTGAGTGTTTTCTCTCTCTGTTTTGTAGAAGCAAAGAACGCTCAGGATCAGCCATGATGCCTTGATGGCAAATGGAGATGAGCTAAATATGCAGCTTAAGGACCAGCGCTTAAAGTGCTGCAGCCTGGAGAAGCAGCTGCAGTCGGCGAGGTTTGCAGAGAGAAGAGTAGAGGAGGTGAGCTCCAGGACAGTGGAGTCATTTTTGCATGAAAATTTCTCTAGAACTGTTTTGGAAAGTAAAAGAGAAACAATTCAAAAATAAATTTATGTCAAAGTCCTGAACTCTATATTTGATATTTCTGAATGCAGCAGAATAGAGTAGGTAGTACAGAAAATGAGTGGCAGGCTGAGCCTTCAAAACACCCGCAAATGTGCTGAGAGCCACTGTTTATCTAGGATTAACGAGCCTTGAGTGAAATGAGAAGTAAGGTGATATCGCATGGCCTAAGGAACGGAGACACAAGAATGGAATCAGAGGAATGACGTACTCCTGAGGGGTGTTAGGCTCTACTGTGTCAGCAGTGCTGTAAAATACCTTCTTTCTGGGAAGTTGTTTGAAAACGTACCCTTCTATCACTGTTGCCACGTATGTCTCCCAACCAGCACAGTGTTTTTCTGTGTCTATTGGACGTATTCCTAAGGAGAGCAGAAATGGAATAGGTGTTTACATTCTGCTCTGCACCAGGAGAATCTCCTCCTGTCTCTCCCTGGCATCAAAAGAGAATGTCGAAAATAGAGATGACTTTTAAGTTCTCTACTCAATAGCAAAAAAAGAAAAAAAGAGCGACTACAGAGCATATTTACTAATAAAACCCTAAATACCACAGGATAACAATCCACATTTAAATCATAATGATATAATAACTATGATACCTGATAATTATATTTATTTCTGAAAATATTATTCATTAGAATAAAATAAGAAATATGCTTTATTCTTATGATGAGCTACCATTTATAAATTCCAGGTAACAAGAGAAATTATGTCTTTAAATAGTGATTAACAAACTTATTTGAATCATGAACTCAAAGAACAGTTAATACTCATTTTTTATGGACCAATTAGAAATTAATACAAAATGAATACAGTGATGGAATTCATCGTGGTAGAAAGGAAAAACTGTTGTTTCCAGGACCTCAAGAGAAAGCTCTTAACACGTTCTTTATTGAGTTCTGGCTCGTGTTGTCATGAAGTAGTGTATCCATTTCTACTAAGTTAAAACAGGAATATTAATTTCATGTTTATTTAACAACATGGAAGAAATCAACACTGAATTGAATGCAGGCACCGTATGTGGTCTAGTCAGCAGCAGCAACATAGGAATCCAGACTGAACGAGTGGCTGCCCCCTCCTGGTTTTCTTATCGTGTGGTTTGATATGATAATTACTTATTGTATAACTTTATTTTCAGAGACTAGTGTGTTAACTCTGAACCATGGAAACTCTTTGTAATTTTATTTTCATTTTAGCTGCAGGATAGAATTAATGATTTAGAAAAGGAGCGAGAACTTTTAAAGGAAAACTATGATAAACTTTATAACAGGTAAATCACAATTCTATGTGTTTCATTCTCTTTGAGCTCTCTTTAATCAAAGCATTTATTGTCACAATATCTAATATTGATTTAAAAGCTAGCAACAGGCCATGGAAAGACATGTACTTACTTTGCAAAAGAAAAGTAAACTTTTTAAAGGCACTGGTAGCTGGTTCTTAACTGAGCTATAGTATATCATCATGTGAAGAATCAGGTTGTTTTGCTGCTAGTAACAAGCACTGTCACTTGTTGAACACAACCTACAAGCCAGTAGATGCCGTGCGGGATGGCTGCATCCATTCCTATCAATTCCTTGGAACACTGTGGAATGTAGAATTCTACATGCTCAGACAAGGGGGTAGAACAAGGCTGGAGTACCTTCAACAGATACCATATGCTCTTGAAGAGTGTTAGAGTCAGGAGGCCTGAGAGGTTCCTGGAGCTTGCTTAAGTCTCTACTGGGTTTCCAGCGTCTTAGCAGAGTGAACGTGGTTGGGGAAGGGTTCTCCAGCAATATCTATGTTCCTTATAAAGAGAAACTCAGGCACCTCAGCCTCAGCTCAGGATGAATTTTGAAGAGCTACTTCACTTTCATTCCTTAATGTTTCATAATTACAGTCTTTTAGAAAATAACCCCTTCTGCTAATATTTAAAACAAAATTCTACTCCATGGCTGAGTCTTGTTAAATGATTCTGATCTGTCTATCTTATATATGTCTGTGGAGTTGTTGCTGTCTTTTCACTATGTGGAATGACAAATGTGGGATGACGTGGAAGCTGAGTTAGCTGTTTAAATATGCTTTATCTGATATTCAACCTCTGCTTCATGTTGGGTCATATACTGAAACCTAACAAAATAGTATCTGTGCTTTAAATATATCTTTACCCTTTTGACTGAATGTTTTGCAGATTAATATACATTTTAAATTTTGAATTTTTAGTTACGACAGAGTATGTGGGGAATTTTATTTTGGTTACTTGTAAACATGACTGAAGTCTGTATTAGTTATTATTGTAATGCTTTTTACCTTTTTTTCCCTCTCAGTTAGGGGTTAGCAACAGTAGGCTACCAGTTAAATATTCAGGGCCCTCTAACAGGAGTAGCCTAGCTAAACATCTTTATGTGGAATTGCATAAAACTTCCTTCTAGACCATTTTGTTCCAGTCCCTTTCTAATTAGCTTGGCCTTAAAAAAAATCTATTAAACCTCCTGGCTTATATCTCCATCTCTAAAATATTGTGTGTATATTTACATTGATGTATCTATATGCCTTATGATCATATGTTTGAAATTTCAGATGTTGTACATATAGTACATTGCCCTGTTGTGAAAAGCGATGGTATCCTTGTCTTTTAAAAAGGAGGTAACCGAGAAACCAGATAAACAAACTTGTGCAGAGTCACACGGCACTGCTGGGAGTTAGTGTGGAACTGAACCTAATTCTTTCTGCTCTAAAATTTGATTTATTTTCCCCAGTGCACCACTGTCCCTGATTTTAATTGCATTTGAAAAGTATGTGTGTGAAAAGGAAGCATCCATGAAATAATGTACCTGTCATACATGCAGAGATTTTGATTGATTTATACTTATCTTGAACATCTTGTAACTCTAAATAATTTAACGTGGTCTAAATTACAAAAAGTACCATTTGGCCATTACTTCTAAATTTCTACTTCTCTCCAACTTGGGAATTTACTAGACACACTTTCCTGGAATAAAAACATCAGACTTATCTGGGAATAAAACATAAATGGAATTTTGACAAGGCATATTTTTCTCATATTTACTTCATCACCATAAAACATTATCTTTCCATATTAGAAGATAATCTAAGAGTGTAAATCTGGCTTGCAGGTTTTGCTTTTTTTTTTTTAATGTTTTGGGCTTGCACTACATTTTTTTTCCTCATGACACTGAAAACAGTCTTCATTGTGCCACTTACACGTAAATATTATATGAGGTGTGTGGAAGCAGATGGCTACAGTGAGCATCAAAACAAAGTACAAAAAAAATCAACGACTCCTAAGCTAAATTCAACATGTACATATAATCATAAGTAGAATGTCAAAATTTTCTGATGGAATTTTTTATTATGTGTTCAGAAGCATAAAGAAACTGTGGACATGGCCATCACCGTAGATTCTTGCAGCTTCTCTCTCTCACTACACTCTTATTCATCACTGCTGAAGTTAATGTTAATCAGAAACTACGCATGCTACTTGTTTGCTTAGTCATAATGATCACATGCTTTAAAAGGGAGAGCATGTGTTTGTTATTCCAAGTTGGCCGGTTTTCACGAGAAAAAAAGATGATTTGCAGATTGCATTCTCATCTTCCCTTTTTAAAATGAAATTTTGAAAGTGTTTATTACTTGACATGTGACATATTAGAGAATCATGTGGTAAGATAAAACCCTTGTGTTAGTACTTGGTATGAGACTTCTTTAATATGCTAAACATTTTTGATACAATGCCAAGAAATAAGAACTTTAAGAAATTTTCAGTTTTAAGATTCAGAATAACTTTCTGCAATTAAATCTTCCTGTTCAGTAAGAGAAACTTCTTGCAGTAATATGGTAAGGCTGTGTTCCAGTCCTGAATTCAGTGTAGTTTGGGTGCCAGGAACTAGTGGATGCAGTAGGCCTTAAGCAACAATGTGCACATATAACCCGGGGAGGTTATTGGAATCCGGATTCCACCACACTTCCTGAGCCTCTCATGCTGAGCACATGCACACGTGTGCGCACGCGCACACACACACACTCACTCACTTGTGTGCCCAAAGCGCTACTACCTCTATCCACTGCCAAGTTTTCATCTTCAGGTTGGGTCCCAGACTCTGTTGAAAGTGAGTTGAAGCTATTAATTTTCTGAGAGATGTTTATCTAATGGCTGTTTGTTTAAAAAAAATAGTCCATTTAGAGTTTGAGTGTTGTAGTGACCTTTCAAGAACCAAACAGATCAAGTTTTCATACTGTGAAACTGCTCAGAATTTGAAAGAGCATGGCTGCCCCTCCCATAGACTCTGTTCTTTTCTCCATGAGCTCTGACTGTATGCAGTACCTATGGGTTTCTTCATGGGAGAGGGGCTTATGCTCCCTCATTTCTCACATAAGGAACATGTTCTAGAACATTGGAACAATGAAGTTTTTCTGTGAGAAAAAAGATCTGAGAGTAAAGGGGGATTTTTAACTTTTATTTTGATCATATGTTTTAATCAAGGGTTGTTATTAACAGTATAATTGAGACCCAAGGCAGCCTGTGGGCATGCTAGTGACCACAGGCACCAACAACCAACAGCTCTCCTGCAGGCTGTGACAGGCCATACCAGTGCAATGGGCACAGAGACAGTCATCTTCCCTTCACTGCCACTGTTGGTATATACAAAAACATTTTCATGAATAAAAAGTTCTTAAACACTCTTCTCATATGCAGATTTAATCATGTATATGGCCCTTGCAAAGAAAATGGAGCCAGATGTGGTTCACCATTTATAGCTGCACAGATGGCTCCAAGCATAAAGGAATATAGTAAATTCAAAAGGAATTCCTCATGAAACTCCAGTGGAATGCAGTCCTAAATTTAGAGGGAAGATAGCAGTGGGCTAAATTCAGATTGACTTATGCTGATTTACACTAGTATTTTGTGGGTTTGGAGAAACCAGGCTGCTAAATTGTTCTTAATTTAAACACACACAGCTTCTGATGTTCCTGCCAGATTAGCTGCTGGTGATCTGCTGTGCGCACACTGTTGGCATACTACTGTTTCTGATTGCTGGCGTCTCAGGGAGTGGATGCTGTGCCTATTTCATCATGATAAGTTCTTTTCTGGGAGGTGCATGTTTTTAATGATAGAAGGCACACATACACACATGTACTATTCATGCATATGTATTAATTTGGCTAGACACAGAAATTATATACATTCATTTTAAGTGAATTTGTAAAGGAATATTTTTTAGTATTTAAAGTATATATGCTTTATTTAGATTCCATTTAAGCCTAGGTAATTCTACCTTTGACAAAAATTAGCTTAAGATATTAACATATCAGTTTCTGTGGTTTTTTTTGAGGATCTGTATGTGAAATGAGAACACCGATAGAGGAAAACAGATGTCATCTGTAGAGTGACGTCTAGAATTCCTTTTGTTTTTAAGGTGATATTATTTTAAATGCAATAAAAATATTCAAAATGTGAAATGAATACACAGTTTGGTTTTTTTTTTAACTGTGTCTTTTACAGAAAGTATCTCTTGGAATAAAAGCTCAGGACAAGTTGGGAGCAGCATCAGGGTCAATTTTCAACAGTACATTTCTTTTCCATTTACTTTGTCATTGGTATAAAAGCAGATTTTATAGATTTTTGTTTCATTTACTGAATTTAAAATAAGTAGAGGGGTCAAAGCTGTGGGTGATTACTCAGTCAAGTCAGGCTGTGCAGATAATGGTTTTCTGCTGAAATGCAGATCGAGATCAGTTTTCCGAAGTCTGGCTCTCACCTGGAAAGCTGCAGGAACGTGGATTGCCAGGCTTTTCCTTTGCTGTGTCCCTGAGTGTCAGCGAGGCAAGCGGCTGTAGCACCGGTGTGGACCACACTCAGGCCCCCTGGATGAGGAAATGGTTGATTTCTCCCTCTGTGTAGCGTCTAGTTACTCCTATCCTGTCCTTTCTTCTAGTGTGCTATGCCTTGATCACTAGCAGATTTAAACCTGAACTGAAACTGCTTTGGGCTGCGGGCTTGCAGATGTAGCTCAGTGGGTAGAGGGTTTGCACAAAGCCCTGGGTTCTATCCCCAGCATCACACAAACCAGATGTGGGGGTGCACACCTGCAGTCTCAGCCCTGGAGAGGTAGAAGCCAGAAGGCCAGAAGTTCAAGGTCATTTTCAGGGACTTAGGGAGTTCAAGGCCAGCCTGTGCCAGAGACCCTGTCTCCAAAAACCAAAAAAAAAAAAATGTGCTACATTTTTAATAAGGAATCAATTATAATCCTGTCTTCATGATCTTAGTAGATTAGAGGCACTCACTTTATAATAATCTGTGTTAAAAGTAAAATTATTTGTTCTTAGCCTATTGCTTTTGTCTTTTGTGTTAAACAGCCTTTGCACCACTTCTTAGTATCAGAATTACCACCTTGTGGTTCGGTATACCATCATTTATGTCTGTGTTATCACAGACTCCCAATTTCCTCAGAATTAAAGAGGAGGTGCAAAACGCTTTTCCTCAGTATTGGGTGAGTGGGCTTTGTAAGTGGGAGAGGACAGTCTCGCCTGTCAGTTGCTGAGGTTTGGAACCGTGGATTCTCTGGAGTATGTACAGTATCTGAATTCCTTTACTAGTCCACAAAAGCTGCATGTTGCCAACTTTTCTGACTTTGGAGCTCTAAATTAAGGCCAGTTCCTTTGCTCATCCCACAAACTCTTTCATGTTCCCTAACCACAGCCTGAGCAAGGCGCCTTGGTTTCAACAGCAGCAGACCAGCATATGTTTACTTAATTCCTAAGACATGATGACAGTGGTCTCCGTGCCACTAAAAGCTTTCTCTTTATTATTTTCGGGTGAAGCTGATTTGCCAGCTCTCCCTGCATGTCACGTGTGTTTTGCAGTGCCTTCAGTGCTGCCCAGGAAGAACAGTGGAAGTTAAAGGAGCAGCAGATGAAAGTGCAGATCGCTCAACTCGAAACTGCCCTAAAATCTGATCTAACAGACAAAACTGAAGTCCTTGACAAATTAAAGACTGAAAGAGGTACAGCAAAATAACCACCTGTTTACTTCTGCAGACATCTGATGCTTATTTGTGGAGTCAGTCAGTACTTCTTGTATACCTACTGTTTGCCAATCATCCTGCTGTCCTCTGGGGACACAGCTTGTGTGTGTGTGTGTGTGTGTGTGTGTGTGTGTGTGTGTGTGTGTGTAATACAGCCAAACATATACATGCCAAAAGAACTTTTTTTTCTCATAGTCACTTTTATCTAGGTTGTCTTCATTAATTTAATATCCTTAAATTCTGAACTTCTCTTTGACAGAAAACAAGTATTTATTAAGCACCAGTATGTGCTCACCATTGTTGTAAGTTTTGAGGATACAGCAACTAAGACAAAGACTTGCCCACATAAGACATGGAGGCCAACAGTAGCTAGAGACTTCTGTAATGGCTCAGATAGTGGCAGATACAGTGGGGAAAACCCAAAGTAGGGACAAATAAGAGAAATAGTTTCTGGCAGGTTTTGATAGACCAAACTGAACAATCTAATAGTGAGATGTTAAAATAATAATCATTAAGCAGAATCATTAGGTCTTGTCTCCTAGAAATAAAATGTAATTAAAGATGTCTGGACTGTTGTATTGCACACAGACACATGCATTCCCAGTGCAAATAGATACAAAGCAGGGGTGGCAGATTTTTTTACTCAAGCGTGGTACCTGTGTCTTCACCCATGAGATACACCTAGGAATGTAGTAATAAGCTTGGTCCTTTGGAACATTTGCAATTCAGTTACATGAGAATTTTAAAAGTTTAATACAGCCAGACATGGTGGCACATGCCTGTAATCATAGCACTCAGGAGACCAAGACAGAAGAATTGTAAATTCCAGATCCCTTGGGCTACATAGTAAGACCCTGTGTTAACAACAACAACAAAAAGGCAAATATAGACTCAGTAAGAAAAGATGTATTTTTGGTTGTACTATTACCACAAGGTCACATTTTATTGACTAAATGGAAGAGAATTTTTCATGTTTAAATGTTCCTAAAATTAGAGTGCATCCATAAGCAGTAACACCTTAAAACTGGTTAGACTGTTTTTACATTTCAACAAGCCTGAAACAGGAACACATACTCGATGGAGTCTTTATTCCAGTGAAGCACAGTAGTCAATATTTTCTACCAAGTGCTCAAATTGACTGATATGTTAATTGTGAGTATTTCTAGAAGGCTGTTGATGGGACCACATGGTGACATGACTTCTTAGCGGGTTTCTTAGTGTCACTATTGGGTCTTACTGGGGTGCTGCGTCTTAATAGTTGCTCAGTAAATACATGAAGTAGAGGTGCCCTGTCGCCCCATTCCATTTTCCAAAATAGATAAATTGCACATTCTTAAATGACAAGGGAAATAAGGAGCAGCAGGATAGCCCAGCAGGTAAAAGCATCCTGCCACCAAGCCTTACAAACTGAGTTTGATCCCCCAAGTCACACGTGGTAGGAGAGAGCTGCCTTCTGCATCTTGTCCTATGACCTCACGCACACCATGGCCCCCGCATCCCCCCCACATACACAATAAATAAATACATAATTAATTTTACAGAGAAAGGGAAATGAAATAAACCTATTTTATTTCTATTTTTTCTGCATTTTCTTAAAGATATCAAGAATTCTAACATTTTGTCTTCCACACATCTGAATTGATTCTCAAAGGGTAGAATCTTAATTTCTCTTTAAACTATTGTTTTTAACTTATTTGGAGAACTCTTATTATTAAGTATTGTAGTTGCTCAGATACTCTAATTTGCCTAGTCCACCCCCATCTTCTTTGCTGGTTCTTCCCTTTAAGGATTTTCTGAATATTGAAAGTAATGCATGAACACATGAAAGAGGCCTAGGCCCTGTTGCAGCTCTCAAGTCAATCTTACTGATACTTACGGTTCTTGTGTTGGTGTATGTATGGATTTAGTCTTATAATATGCCCTTTTAGTCACTGAATTTTGAGTCAATATTCTGGTAGAAATTTAAACCCATGTCACCGTCGTTGACAGTGCCTCTTACAGTTTCTCAGTATAAGATATCCTGAAGATGACTCTGCAGTTGCTTATGATACATATTCAGGAAGTAATTTTTAACATCATAGGCCACATCTTCTGACATGAAAACCCTCCTTAACACATTAATATAATTATTTTCTAAGTAAAAGTTGCTAGATCTGTGATTTTCCAGTTATTTTCTTTGAAGGGTTTAAATTTACAAATCTAAGAATTTAAGTCTTTATAAAAATATTCAAATGAATCAAAGAAAATAAGTTAAAATAATATTAAGAAAAATATTTTAGATTTTAATTATTTTGGGGAAATAAACAAAAAATTTGTAATTATCTATTTAAGGAAGTCTTTGAATATGATGAAAGTTCCTTTCGTGGTACAGATTCTGAGATGGTTTAATTTGAATGTGAACTCTGCTCACACATTTGCCTTCTCTTGTATCAAGTGTCCCTTGCCGAAGATGCTTCCCTGGCTTCTTGTAGTCATTCATCTAACCGGCAAGTTATTTTTAGAGAATATTCACCTCTTTATTCAAGGTACAAATTAGTTTCAGACTGTGTGAATATGTGGGGAAGGGTATGTAAATGCAGTTTGCATTTGGTTAATGCTTAAATTAACTGCATGTGTTTAAGGGCTTGCTTTTGAACGTTCCTTTCTATCTTTAGCTGAAATGCATAATTCAGCATAATGCATATGGTTATATTGATCACAGCTGAAGATATTAGCACAAAGGAGCTCTGAAAATTGTTTAGTTGAATTGTTCTCTGCACTGTTATTAATGGCGTGCTGGAAGAATGTAAGTTTAAAGAGTAAAATGGTATCTCATTTGAATAAAATGCTGTTTAACTTAACCTGCTTTTTGTCAAATCAGAAGGTAAGACGGTTGTTTTTCATCTCTTGCAGAGTGTTTTGATTTTTCATATTATAATTCAGAAAGCCTGCTTCCTCTTTGAACTATAGCCATTTTGGTACTTCTTAAGGACCCAAAACATATTCTAAATAAGCAGCTTGATAAAGAAAGGCTCTAGTGTATAATTCTACATAAATTCTGTAAAGAGGTCAGCAGTGCTCAATGGTGTTTCTTCATTGAGTCATTCTTCCACAAATGGCATTCTATCTTTAAAATATCAGTGAATGGGGACATAGCTGTCAAAACAAAAAAAGAGTAAAAGGATGGAAATGCTCGTATAATTTTATTTGTATCTCCTGATATATTCATAGCTGTACAGAATTGAAAGGATTAAAAAAAAAAAACTAGAGCATAGGAAAGATCACAGTGTACAGTGTGTCCATGCTAAGAAGGAGTAGTGTGCCAATGGACAGCGGTTCCCAACCTTCCTAATGCTGCGACCCTCTAGTACAGTTCCTCATGTTGTTGTGAACCATAAAATTCTTTTCGTTGCTACTTTGTAACTGTTTTTGTTGGTACTTCATAACTATAATTTTGCTACTGTCATGAGTCATAATGTAAATATCTCTGTTTTCCAATGGTCTTAGTTGACCCCTGTGAAGTTCAACCCCCAAGTAGAGAGCTGCTGCCTTTGAACCTTAATTATGTCTCAGAGTTCCTGCTTGTGCAGACCACAGAGTGAATGCACTTATCAGCACCTAGGGTTCCCCTCTCTCTTAGTTACGGTTTTTGTTGTTATTTTTCTTAGTCTGTCAGTATACCATTCGTTGGTATTTTGTTATTCTCTGTCATAGTCCCTCTGTCTTCTAGTTGTTTTAACTGGATCAGTACAAGGAATGCCACATTACCATTGTATCCCCCCACAAAAGTTTATTTTGTAAGAATTCATAATGATAATTAATGCCAATTTTTAGTTGAGAGACGAGTGCTTGGCCTATACCTTCAAACTTTTGAGGTGTTTTTCACACTTTGAAATTCCTTTAGTTTACTGAATTTAAGCAATTTATACCATACAATAATATACAATAACCTTTACCTTTATATCCATATAATAGAAGTGTTTGTGTATTTAATAAAGTACCTCTGTATCTTTATATACCTGAGGATTTCCAGGAACTATATGATATTAAAGTCTTACCAAATTTAGTCCATTTCCTCTTAACTGTGTAATTTAACATTTTTACTGTGTGAAGTATTTATAGCTTGGGAAAACAAAGCCTTCAAAAAAGGCAGAGACATATTTCTATATAACATCCAGTCAGACTGCAGATGCATTCATGGGAAGAATTCTTGGCAAATGTGTTACTTATTTTTTTATTAATAAAAGGAAAGAAAATGTACAACTTGAATTGAATTTATTTGAATAAACAAAAATTGAGATCAAAAAGAAATTGAGAGACCCACTCTGGATGGCATGGTCTAGAAGTAGTCCACCAGGAGTCAGCAAAGCAGAGTAACTGCCTACCACAGTGAAGATCGTGGGAGTACACTTAGGAACACAGTGCTAAAGATGCAGTGCACGTGCCTGTGGCCGTCAGTGACTTTTCTGTTTAATGTGTCTACGTGTTTTTGCCTGCATGAGTTTCTATATACCATGTGCATGCAGTGCCTGCAGAGGCCAGAAGAGGGTACCAGATTCCCTTGAAATGGAGTTACAAGTGGTTATAAGGTGCCATGAGGGGTGGCTGAAAATTGAACCCAGATCCTCTGGAAAAACCGCCACAGCTTGTAACTGCTGAGCCATCTTTCTAGCCCATGTCCTACTGATGGCAGGAACCGTGAGCTCAGAATACAGTTGAGTTATCATTGGTGCTGCTTCAAAATCTCTCCTGTTGGAACAGATTTGTTAAGGATATGGCTGATTAAGTTGTGAATTTAGAGTTTATAAAATAAATGATCTTGTTTTAATACAAAGACTTTATGCTAAGTGAGGAAAAGAAAATTCAAAGAAGTCAATCAGAACACTAAAAAGCAAAATTTTTTTTGCATGTCTTTCAGGACCCTTAATAAGTAAGTAAAAATCATATATTTAGAAACGTATATTCTTAGGCATTTTAAGTAGAATGTTCCTTTGAAGTTCCAGAAACCGCAGTTTCCTTGTATTCATGCTGGGAACTGAAGTCTTAAGTTTGTGATAAGCGAGTGAGTCATGTGGCAGGCACATGATGGTGTCCATTGGGTCCTCGGCCATTGCTGCCTTCATCTAAGGGGCAGGCTCCTGTCTCCTCTGGCCTGAATGGCACTAGAGCCAGCTTGGTGTGTGTGTGTAGCTAAATTTAAATTTGTTTAAAGGTGTTCTTCAACACAGTTCTCACTTACCTTTCTAATCGTGGTGACTTTGTTTTTAAGACCAAAATGAGAAGCTCATGCAAGAGAACAGAGAGCTCCAGCTGCAGTGTCTGCAGCAGAGGCAGCAGCTGGATGAGCTGAAAAGCCGCATGAGGTTTTTCAACCAGGTGACTGTTTCCCTTCTTCAGTGTGTGTGTGTGTGTGTGTGTCTGTGTGTGTATGTGTGTGTGAAGCACAGAAAGAAACAGTGCACAGCAAAGCAAGAAACATAGATGTGTCCTTTGGTTTATTAGCTAGCATACCTAATGTTGTTTATGTTCTGTGGGGCTGTTCTGAGTAGCTGAAATATCCTGAGTACTAAGTTTCTTAAATTCATGACCTCCGGGTTCCTAGTGCTGTAGTCAGTCAGTCTCATGGGAATCTGTGCTGGAAGCTAACCCCTCACTGTGGGCTTTGACTTTCTTTCTCACAGGAGAGTGATATCGATGCTGATGACCTGAGTGAGGCGCTCCTGCTTATAAAGGTAGCATTTTCAAAATGAGCCATCGAGTCCATGGCTCCCTGTTTCCATATAATGATGACCTTTGTCTATAAACCATAATTAGAGAGTGAATTATTTGTGCATGTTCTAAAACTCATTGCATCTTAGTACATGCATGTCTCGGGGGGAGGGGGAAGTGATGGAGAGAGAGCACAATGGTGTACTAATATTCGGGAAATGGTTAGATGACATTTAGTTACAGCATATGCATATTTCATAGTGACACCAAAGTCACATTAACATTGAGCTCAGCACTCTTATTTAAAGCCCTACTTTAAATTGACTACAAAAGACAATTTATTTTTATCTGACCCACTGTAAAACCAAGCTGGCCTTCTTAAACAAGGTGTTGAACCATAAATATAACACAAAGATATTATTTAGTTTTGAGATACTGTTATCTACAAGTATACTTTTTATGTTTATATCATAGTATACATTTTGATAAGATGAAAAATAAATGTTTGTGATTTCATTTTTTGTTATAAAGTTGATCAATTATTTTTGTTTCACTGTAATTGTTTTAAATATATATGCAAATGTATATATTAGCAATGCTTTGTTTCTAGTAGAAAAATGGAAGTGCGTGAATTCAATTAAAGTGTTTCTTGATGGATCACATTAATTCACACGGCCACATTCTGCAAATTCTTGTTGCAATTTAAACTTTTGGTTTTACTTTAGGCTCAGAAAGAACAAAAGAATGGAGACCTTTCATTTTTAGAAAAAGTGGACAACAAACTTAATAAAGATCTAGAACATTCCATGAAAGAACTTCAAGCAAGTCATGCAGAAACAGTACAAGAACTTGAAAAGACAAGAAATATGCTAATTATGCAACATAAAATCAATAAAGACTATCAGGTACTGTCAGACACTAAATCAAGACGGTGTATTTTCTGTGATACTCTCCTGATGATTGTCTTTTCAGAGAAGCTTTCGTATTACCCTCTTTTATTATCTGTTGTAGCCTTTACTGAGTATTAGTACATTACTGTAATTCAGCCCTGTGACTAGAGTGGGGCTTAGGGAAGTTCCTGGTGGCAGTAACCTCACCTCTACTAGTGTCCCTGTCATCTGCAGTGAGTCGTAGTGACTGTCCAAAAGCCCCGTCACAGCTGTCCATGTCAGCTTTCAATAGTATGGACATTTGGCTGCAAAAAAGGGAGCTTTGTGACAGGAGGGCGCCATGATTTAGAGCTCCTGCCAGCCATCCAGAGGGTGTTAAAGTCATCCTGGCTTTGAAGACTCCAACTAGAAGTACTTGATTCCTAACGTGGTAGCCTTGAGTTCCATCTAGGAAACGTTTGAATCCTAGCATGGTGGTTTTACAGCTCCATCTTCAAATGCTTGGCTCAAAGTCGCTTTGACAGATGCAAATAGGATAATCATAAGTAGTGGACCTTGCTGTCTTTTATTTTTAGATGGAAGTTGAGGCGGTGACTCAGAAGATGGAAAATTTGCAGCAAGATTACGAACTCAAAGTGGAACAATATGTTCATCTTCTTGATATCCGGACTGCACGCATCCAGAAGCTTGAAGGTACAGTGTGCACAGTTTTATGGCAGTTGAGAATGCTGTCCAAACCCTTGCTCTGTTTTTTTCCAAGTTTGAAGCTGGAATAAGTTACCAAATGACTATTTCATCTTATTCTCTTCTACTGAAGAATTTTTAGTAGGAATTTTCAACAATTGGCCGCTTTCACATTCAGTATGGTGATCAAGATTTCAAAGTGGTCATAAAATGTCACAGACTCAAGTCTCACACACCTTTGTGATTTTCCCTCTAGCAGCATGAGCACCTTAGCCAGTTCTAAGTGCCCACTCTTTATCAGATTTCACTTTGCTCATTCCCAGCACCAGCTTTTGTTCCTGATGTTTTTTCTGCCTAAACTTCTTTTCTTCCTTGACATCAAGATAATACCCTTCTGTTTTTCAAAATCTAACTTGGCGCTTAGCATGCCAGGAAATGGCTCTGATTGAGTCAACCACCATCCCTTTACCTGAAATGCCCTCACAGTGATTTTCCAACTTTAGCAAATACAGACATTATCTAAGAGAGCTCTGTGTGGCAGTACATGCGTGGAATCCCAGTTTTCCAGGGGATAAAGTGGGAGGAATACAGATTCAAAGCCAGCTTGCCCACCATGATGATTCATGGTCAGCCTGGGCTATCTAGAGAGATCCTATCTTAAGAATGTATATGAACACAGAAGGTACCGTACTGCCTCCAGCTGTTTGTGTACTTTGTATCTCAAGTGGCAGTGGAAACTTTATGCACTTCCCCAGCTAGAAGTCACAACAACCCTCCGCTTCTCTCTGCCACTTGTCCCACTTCACATCTAGGATGATTTTTCTTATTCTTAGGGTAGAGCGTGTGTGTCTGTGTGTGTGCGCGCACGTGTGCACACGTGCACATGCATGTGCACTCGTGTATGTATGTGATGGCCCCATATCTTCTGTGAAATCTGTATGTCCTAGGGTGGAGTCTGTGTGTGTGTATGTGATGGACCCATATCTTCTGTGAAATCTGTATGTTCTGTAGATAGAACATTATATTGTGTATTATATTGCCATTGTTTCACTGATACCTGCTATGGTATGAATGTCTGATGTGGGATTTCCCTCTGTATGCTGTGAAATATTAGTTATAATTATAGTTTTCCTTAGTTATAATAAAAGAGAAAGTAGATATAAATATTATAACTGTAATTCTTGCTTGATACCTGTTTTATTATATGTAACTTTACTAGGTTAGAGTGAAAACCTTCCTTTTTATTTAGACAGAAAAGGGGAGGTGATGTGGGATTTCCCTCTGTATGCTGTGAATACATTTGGTTAATAAAGAAACTTCTTTGGGCCTATTATAGCACAGAATAGGGCAAGGCAGAAATTCTAAGCAGATAGAGGAAGAGAGAGTAGGTGGAGTCAGGGAGAAGCCATGTAGCCGCAGCAGGAGACAGACAGCAGACACCAGATGGAACATTACTGGTAGGCCACAACCATGTGGTGATACACAGATTAATAGAAATGGGTTAATTTAAGATATAAGAGCTAGCCAATAAGAAGTGTGAGGTAAAAGGCCAAGAAGTGTTGTAATAATATAGTTTTTGTGTGATTATTTTGGGTCTGGGCGGCCAGGAAAAGAACAAGTAGTATCTGCCTACAAATATCTTCCCTAGAGTTTCTGCATTGGAAACTTAACCCCAAATGCAATCATATTGAGGGACAGAATGTTTAAGAAGTAGTTTAGTCATTTGACTCTGCTCTCAAGAATGGATCAATGCCATTACCATGGAAGCAGGTTCATTATTACAAGCGTGGGTTTACTGTAAGTGAATGTGGCCCCTTCTCCCTTGGTATAGCATAGTGAGAAAGGCCTTGCTAGATACAGAACCTTCATCTTGAGCTTCCCAGCCTTTACAAATAAGTATAAGAGCTAAGTCTCTTATATGGCAGTGTAGCTCTGCAGTAGAATACATGCTGAGCCTCACAGAACCCTGAGTTCAATCTCCAACACCAAGAAAAGAAAGAAAACAAGCAATCTTTTTCTTTATGAATTACCTGGGCACATACAGTCTGTGATAGCATTAGAAGTGGATTAAGACAATGCTGTCTGCATTTTATTGGCACACCTTCTTTCCAGGAAAATACAGACTTCGACTCTGGTCTAGGTTGTAGGAGCTCCTCAGCAGCAGTGCTTCAGGTTTCCCCATCTGTATTCTTGCTGTCTACTGTTTGTTTATGATGCCTTAGAGGCTTTGATTGTGTTTATGGAATGAATTGTTGAGTACAGGGGACAAAAAAAAGCATGCCAGTAAAGGCTTGCAAAGACTTGAATAAAGAATCTTCACTTAGTGACCTCCTTTTTAATCAGTACGATTCCATGAAACAAACTTTTATTGAGTACTGCATGGAACAAAAGGTACACAATGATCTTTGACTTCTGGAAAGTTTTTTTTGTTCAGTCAAATAAAGGCATTTAGTTAGTTCTTCTTCATAAACAAGAAGTTCTCAAAGTACCCCCAGGTTTTCAACCTAAACTGCTGTAGAAGTCTGCACTGATAAAACTAGTTTTATAATAATATGTTATTTGCATTTATCATTTTTATTCTCTTACAAGTTTATAATGGAGTTTCCGGAGGCTATATGATGTATGACATCACAATAGATTAGACCCAACTACAGATCCATATTCCATATTCTTTGCTATTAAGTCAGACCAGGAAGACATTTATAAAAATGTTTTTTTAAAAAATTTGAAAGGATTAAAAGAATGCTACTCTCCTTACTTTTAAGGAAATTATAACTTTGAAAAAATAAATGCTATGATTTATTTTAACATATAATAGGTTATTGTTACATGTAAAAAGACATTTTTTCTTTTCAGTATGATCAATAACAGTAAGTATAAATAGTTATCAGTAGTTATCAAAAGATTTTTCAGATCCCCAATAACTTTTAAGAGTATAAAGTTACTGATGAGATAGACTACTCAAGTACTGAAGACAGTGGACATCAAAGAGACTACTGCTTATCAATGTAGAAACCAGCAAACTCGCAGAGAAAGACCTGTAGGATGAAAAGAGACATGGGGGGGGGGGGCACTGACATGGAAGTCAAGATAGAGTAATAGTTTTTTTTTGTTTGTTTTGGTTTGTTTTTTTTTTTTTTAGAGTAATAGTAAAAGGAGAGTGTTCATTACCCTAAAACAAAGAAAAGAAATAACAGAAGGTCAGACACTGCCCAGTCTAGAGCTGAACTGGCTCCTGGTGACCTTTTGAAGGGTACTTTCACAGGGGTCTAAGGCAGACCTTGTGCAGGAGTGTCTTAGAGGGCATGGAGACACATTTTATTCCTTCTGGAAATGTTAGGGGGAAGCTGTGCATTTAGAAAGATGCATAACCTTGAAAAAACAGCATTATAAAGTATAACTGATACAATTTTAACTGAGGGTTTAAAGTATAAGTTAGTTTAGTTTAGGCCTGTGTGTATAACTGTAAAACTATCACCATAATTGAGATGTAGGGCATATCCATTACCTCCCCACAAGGAGGAGCAGATGTATCCTATTAAGCTAAAGAGATGGTATTGGGGACAAAAGAGGTCTACTCTGTAGGATACAGCAAAGCTAGAGGAGCGCATGGCATCTGAATAGTGACCTCAGTTGTCACCTACCCTTTCTTCTTCCTCTTTCTGCTAAGGCTATCTTACAACTGAAGGTATAATTGTTTTCATTTTTATTCTTTTAATTGTAAATTGATGAATTAGAGCTGCATATATTTTGAAGTTGTAATTTTGTTGTTTAATGGCTGGTGTCAAAGCAAGTCTTGAGGGATTTTTGTTGTTAATGAGCATTATTTGAAGAAAATAGGAGTACAGTTATAGACTTTAAGGTGAAGAATATTGCTGAAAGCTGCAGACATCCAGCTGCCTCGGAAACTAGCGTGCATCTGCACATGTGGGCATGTTGACATGTCTAAACTTTGCCTTCCCTTGCAGCCCAGTTAAAGGACATCGCCTACGGTACTAAGCAGTACAAATTTAAAGCAGAAATCATGCCAGATGACTCTGTTGATGAATTTGATGAAACCATCCACCTGGAACGAGGAGAAAACCTGTTTGAAATCCACATCAATAAAGTCACCTTTTCTCCTGAAGCCCTGCAGGCATCTGGTGACAAAGAGCCTGTCACTTTCTGTACCTATGCTTTCTATGACTTTGAACTGCAGACCACTCCCATTGTTCGAGGCCTTCACCCAGAATATAACTTCACTTCTCAGTATCTTGTCCACGTAAACGACTTATTTTTGCAGTATATTCAGAAGAACACTGTCACTCTGGAGCTCCATCAAGCCTACAGCACAGATTACGAAACAATTGCAGCTTGTCAGTTGAGATTCCATGAGATTCTAGAAAAAAGCGGCCGAATATTTTGCACAGCAAGTTTAGTTGGTAAGTACAGTTTGTGATCTTTGGATATTTGAACCACTAGGTTGGCTTATGTGTTCACTGGCATTCTTCATGTGTATCTTTATTTTTAAAGATTTATTTTATGTGTACAGTTATTCTGCATCTTTGTGTGTGTGTGTACGACATGCATGCTTGGTGCCATGGCTCCCCTGGAACTGGAGTTACAGACAGTTTGCCATGCAGGTTCTGGGAATTGAACCTGGGTCCTCTAGAGGAGCACCCACTGCTCCTAACTATTGAGCCATTTCTCCAGCCCCTAATTTGTTTCCTATCTTATGCATTAAGGGCATTTTGGATAGGGACAGATCTTTGCTTACAAGTGATTGATCTTTAATATCATGAATGATGGTGCAAAATAGCTATTAATACTTACGATCTTTATAAATAGCCATTAAACTTTAGGAAGTCAAATGTTTATTTTGATATTGATACTCTTGATTAATTAAAATGTTCATTGTACTACATTCTTCAAATGCTTCTGAAGATATGTCAACAATGAGTTGTAGGAATACTAGTTAGTGGTAAATGGTAAATAAGGCAGACAACGCCTAAGCCTAGAGGAGAAGATAAGTGAGCGCACACATACATATAGATGTAATGTGTATATATATGTATATATATACTATAGATATATAGTATATATGTATATATAGTAAAGCTGCCCAGTCCACCAACTGTAAAGCTCAGTGAGCCAGAAGAAGCTTGTGGTATGTAAAGAAGAGTAACCACTAAAGTGAAAAGGCTTTGGCAGACATCAGACACTTGTCCGATACAGATTCCCCACCAGCACAGATCCCAGAAGAGATAAGAGTTCATAACTCTCCCCCTACATCTATGCACAGCACTGAAATCATCTCCTATTATCAGAAACTCCAAAGAAGTCAGTCTAACCTCTTGTTTGTTCCTTTTTTAAAAAATTTCTTGGCTTGGCTGTGGTGTACACCTTTAAGCCCAGCACTCAGGAGGCAGAGACAGGAGAATCTCCGAGTTTGAGGCCAGCCTGGTCTACAAAGTGAGTTCCACAATAGCCAGGGCTACACAGAAAAACCCAGTCTTGAAAAATAAACAAAAAATTTCCCCTGTACTTCCATGTTTTTCTTTTTAATACACTTGCAATAATGGTGTTTTCATTTCATAATACTGAAAAGTTATGGTTTTATTTATTCTATTTTCTATATTTGTCTGTTTGTACATAATTTTCCATATTGGTCAGTCTATTTTATAAAATTTTCTAAAATTCTTTTTTCTTTTATGTTTCCACTTTTCTTCCAAAATACTTTTTAATTTATTGCTTTTAATTTACCTAGCAGTTCTAGACTTGGAAAGCATAAGTACACTGTGTGTACTCCCTCCCTGCTGCTCGTACTAACACTCTTCTTCCCTACGCATCCTCCTCCCTCACCATCTCTTCCCATCTCTTCGCCCTATTTAGTTAGGGCGGCTTGGTTGAGCACGAGTACAGGGCTGTTACCTGGATTATGGACACTGTACTAATCTCTATACTGCTAAAGAGATGTTACCTCTTCCCCTGGTAACCATTAACTGGCAGTAGCTCCTCAGGAGAGAGTGGGGCCTCATGAGCCAAACCCACTCCCACCCTCCCGCCATCCACGACGAAATGTTGTTCATGTCTGGTGCAAGGTACCCACAGCTGCTGAGTGTTCACCTTTGAAATGGCCTTACTATATCCAGAATTGTTTTATAGTAGCTCCCCTATCACCTGGTTCTTATGGTCTTTCTGCCCCCTTTTCTGCAAATGTTCTATGGGTCTGGGGGGGGCATATAGATGTCCAGTTTAGGACTGAGCACTCAACAGTCACATATTTCTAGCTCTCTGGCCAATTAGGGCTCTGCATGAACTGCTGCGAAAGGAATTTCTCTGCCCAAAGCTGAGAGTAACACTGGTCTATGGACATAAACGTGACACCGTTAGAGGACAGCTTGTCGTATGTTCATTAGTAAAACAACAGTTGTAGACCTCCGTCCACCCGAGACCTGGATGATCTTACCAGCCATATGCTTCTGACCCTGTTCATAGTACCAAGTATGTATTCCCTCCCATGGGGCAGTCCCCACATCCATCCAGATAGCAATTGGTTACCCCAAACCAGTCATGGTACTGTTCCACCAGTAGGCATTTCTTGCCTGACTGCTTGATACTATAGCTTGTAAGGTCCACGCTATGTATGACCAGTAAGGGTTTTTCTTTCCTAGCAGCCACAGCGCTTTCTGGCACTATGAAAGCCAGCCATCAGAGGGAAGCGTCCAGTTTAGTTCCAGGTTGATTGTCCTGTGACCCATATCTGAAGTGTGTGGTGTCATCACCAACAGTCTTCCCATGTGGTTCTGTGGGCAGGAGCAATGGCAATAGCCCCTGTTGTTTTCAGAGCTCCTGAGGCTCTCCTGACAACCACTCAGAGAGATGTGATCTGCAAATGGCACTGAAACTTTGGTGTTTAAAGACAAAACACAAAAAAGCATGGCTTCTGGGAGTAGTATTTAGGGTTCTTCTGTTCAGAGTCTGCGTAATGCCTTAGTTTCCTTATAAAGTAGTAGCTTTTTCTATGGCTTTCTCATTCATCGCTAACTTTGTTTCGCCTTCTCCTCCCACTATACTCTTAGTAGAATTTTTACTTGATCTTACTGGTTTAGGGTTTTCTATTAGTCTTATTCTTATATTTTTCTAATGTTTTCAAGGCTTCGTGTTTGGGAGGGGAATCTCCTTTTTGTTTATTGTTGTTATTTCTATCTCTTGTTTTTTCTCTCTATACCACAGCATTCTTCCTAGACTCTTCTTTTTCCTTTTATTTAACTCTGATCTCTTTGTTTACCCGTTTTCTACATCCTTCTTTTATCTAATTCATTTATTGTTTCTATTTCCACATTTACCCTAAATAATGTTTAGGTTGGGCCGGAGAGATGACTCAGTGGTTAAGAACACTGATTGCTCTTCCAGAGAACCTGGGTTCAGTTCCCAGCACACACATAGCAACTCACAACTGTCTGTAACGCAGCTGCCTGTAACTGTCAACACCCTCACACAGACATACATGAAGGCAAAACAAAGTGCATATGAAATAAAAATCAATAAAGTTTTAAATGCTACTGTTTAACTTTATAGCACACTGCACAGCCGCTCTCCATCTGCATGGTCACTGGTGGATGCTAGTGGGCTGTGAGTGATTTAGGGGTGTCTCGTACCACGCCTGGATGTACTGTTTGCTTTTTCTCAGTAGGCCCTCAAGTGTAGGCGGATCAGTAAGGAAATCCTCAGATAAAACTGAGATCAATATCCAAGCAGATAGAAGCACAAATCACAATACAAGAAACATGAAAATGCAAGAAGCATTGACTCCTCAAAAATTATAACACCTTAACTGCTGAACTCTGACACACTGAAGTCATTGAAAGGGCAGGTGAAGATATGACTAATAAAGTTCCCAATGGCCTTAAAGAAGATACACAGACAGGAAAACGCACTCGATTAGGACCTGGGAGAAAATCAGCAGCACTGAGAGGAAAGTCAGAAAAATGGATTTTAAAAAATCCTGCAAGGATATTAAGACAGAGGGAGTGTTAATGTGAAAACTTGAGTGAATGAAAATTTTAAAAAACTACAGTGCAAAGTGGCACTAACAGACTAGACTCAGCTAATCAAGAGAGAGTATCAGGGGTAAGGACAAGGTCAAGGAAACACATTTCATACATTTAAATAGGAATAAAGAAAAGGCGATAGGCATGCATGAGTGACCACAGTGCTCCAGAACTCTTTGACTGGAGACCGGAGCTAAGAATCCACAGGACGGAAGGAGCTTCCTTCATTAGTACTAACGGCGGCACTGTTCACAACAGACAAGACCTGGAGCCAGCCTCAGAAGCAATAAGGAAACATACACATACACAGTGGAATTCCATTCAGCCGTAGGGTAACATTATAGTAATATAGGAAAATTAATGGAGCTGGAGATCATTATGCTAAGAGAAATAAGCCAAATTAGGAAGACCTATTGTTTATTATCGCATGAGAAATTGATGCTTAAACATGTCCAGGTGTGTATGTACATGTTTATATGTCATGAAAGTAGAAGATGAGATGTGGGCATACAGGAGGGTCATGGAATAGATGTGCATGAAAGCCAAGGGGGCAGTTTGGGGGAAGGCGGCCAGGGTTGTGGAGAAGCAAGGGGAGTGAAGGTACAATCAAAGTATAGCAGTATATACATAAGAAAATGTCACAACGAAACACCATTACTTTGTGTGCTCACTAAAGAAAAATTAATAAGATAATGTTTTAAATCATATTTGACCTTACTTTATTCGGCAGGGAAGGGTGGTAAGAAAAGTAGTTATATGTTTATTAACTTGAACCTGTCTGTCCTTTAGTCTTTCCATGAAGATTTGCTGGGCTGGGGGTATAGCTCAGTTGGTAAGTGCTTGCACAGCATGCACAAAGCCCTAGGTTTGACTCCTATCTCATGGTGCAGGTCTGTAACCACAGTACTTGGGAGCTAGAAGCAGGAGGATCAGAAGTCCAAGGTCATAGTGAGCTTGAGGTCAGTCCCAGCTAGACAAACTGTCTGGGGTGGGGGGAGCATATTTGCTGATCAGTTGAATGTGGGTCAGTGAGGGAATAAAGCAGACAATGGAAGAGAAGGTGACTAATGCCTGAGTGTTGGCAATCTCCTGAAGTGGGGGCCAGGAAGAAGGAACACCCAGGAAAACTTGAGTTTGTGGTCCTCAGAAGCTGAGGCCTCTTAAGGAGAAGGAGAGCAATGTAGAGTCTGGATAGAGCTTTTACTTTGTGATTGACTCTTGCTTAGATAATAGATTCCTGGCTCAGAAATCAAGAGATTTAAATACCTTTTCCCCACTTCTGTCATCAGCAACCCTGGCTGTTCACCAAAGACTACAGGTCCATCCAAAGATACTTAATGTATATTACAAGTAAATATGTCTGTAGTAATTCTCTTCTTTGGGGGCTTTTAAAATAGTGACTGATATTAAATCTTTTTCAGTATTGACGGTGATGCCCATTTGTAAGAAAAAAAATTGACGAAATAAACATAATATACTTAAATACTATGGTAACATTCAGAAAAAGTTACAGAATTTTCTTTTTGACAATTATTTAGAATCCATATGTACCAGTCCCTTGGGAAGAAGTATTTTGAAGGCAGCTACTGTCTTTGCCCTTAAGAAACTTGTGTGGTATACATACTGCACGCTTGTGAACAGACAGACTGAAGTGGTCAGTGCAGTATTAAGAACATGAGCTCTGCAATGGAAGCTTAGAGCTGTGAAATCTTCCACGGAGCAAGGTCATGGTAGAGAAGGAGAGGCTGCCTAGTGGAGTGCACACAGGGAGTACCATACAAGGGCACATTGACAGTTATGCTGTTATTTGGCATATGACCTCTTCCATATGCTTGTGGTCCAACGAAGAAGTGGAGGGATGCCAAAGATCCCTCCAAAGTTGAATCATAATATGGAATGCCATATTTATAATTGTGAGGTTGTATATTGTAAATGTCAGGCTAGATTGAGTCCAACTTGTTTAAGGAAAAATGCCACAGTATCCAGAAGAATCTGTGTAGTATCCGATTCACTGTTTGGATTTTTCTTTATATGCAAGATTGAAATGATAACCAGTTGAAATAGCTCAATCATAGTTTGATATGGCTCTTTAATATTTAACATGCAGTGAAACTCATATTCCAGATGTAACTTTTCTTCATCTCTGTTATTTCCCAATCAAACATTATTTGTGCAAGTCATATTATTTTACTCTGTATAAAGTTTATGCCTTTAATATATAATACCATTGGTGTATTTTATTCATGTATATTTTCATTTATGTGACTGTTTTAACAGTAAGTCATGCATTGATTATCTGTAGGAACTAAAGGAGACATCCCAAATTTTGGCACAGTAGAATACTGGTTCCGATTAAGAGTTCCCATGGATCAAGCAATTCGACTTTATCGAGAGCGGGCAAAGGCATTAGGATATATAACATCAAATTTTAAGAAGCCAGAGAAAATGCAATTGGTAAGCTTGTTTGACTGTAAAACCCTTTTATAGCGCAGGACTCTATACTATCTTCTTAAATCCTACACTTTAAACTGAAACTGTTTTCTTTTATAGGCATCAAATAGCTAATTTGACCTTTTATTTAAGAATAATCAGACTCTCAGGGAGTACAAGAACAGTAGAGAGGTGGCCTCTGTATACTTTGCCACTTTTCCCCAGTTGTAGCATCTTACACAGTTAACAGAATAATCTGGAAAGGTGGAAATCAAACTGGGAATGGGGGTACATCACTGGTATCCCAGTTCTTCAGGAGACTGGGACATAAGAATGACAGATTCAAGACAAGCCTGGGCAACTTCACAAGACCCTGAATCAAAACACAAATATTTTTTAAAGGACTAAGGATGTAGGTTTATGGTATAGTACTTGTCTAGCAAGGCACTGCCAGGCTTCTGGTTCACAACCCAGTGCCGAAAAACAAAACAAGGCAGGAAATTGAGACTGTGTAATATTATTAATTGAGCACCATACCTTAATCAGACATCATCTGTATTTGCTCACCGTCATTTCTGTGTTCATTCTGTATATTTTTGTTGTTGTTGTTTTTGTTTTTTTAATTTATTTATTAAAGATTTCTGCCTCCTCCCCGCCACCACCTCCCATTTCCCTCCCCCTCCCCCATTCAAGTCCCCCTCCCTCGTCAGCCCTAAGAGCAATCAGGGTTCCCTGCCCTGTGGGAAGTCCAAGGACCACCCACCTCAATCCAGGTCTAGTAAGGTGAGCATCCAAACTGCCTAGGCTCCCACAAAGCCAGTACGTGCAGTAGGATCAAAACCCAGTGCCATTGTTCTTGACTTCTGTGTATTTTTATAGCTTGTAGATACTCACTAAACCACTACCACAAGACAGAGCTGTTCCATTGACACAAAGGAATTCCCTTGTGCTTCTCAGGACAGTTTCAGAAGATATACAGTGGTGTTATCACACATCACGAGGCCTTCATTAATGACTTCTGCTGTTAAGGAAAACTATCCTATCACTCTCTATGCTTCTTTCAAACTTGTTCCTACCAATAGAATTCTGAAATGCAAAGTAGAATTCAAAATTAATGCTTTCTTGCTAAATAACAGGAGTTTAAATGCAGCTCTCTATTTCCCTAACTATATTTCACCAAGGCTTCATAGCCACATTTTCAAATTAGTACCATGAACTAGTAAATGCACTGAATCAAGTTAAATAGAATTTAGAGCTGATGGTCTCTTCTATATAACATGGATATCAAAAGAACCCGTATCAAGTGACAGGGAGAGAACATGGAGAAACATGTTGAGATGTGTATGGTCACAGTTGTCTTTCTTCTTTCCTTGAAGACTATGGTTCTGGGCCCTATAAACCAGTGGCCAGGTTTATGGTCAGTGCTCTCATTTCCAATCCAGTAGTCCACCCAGTTATGATTAAGGAATTTCCCCTTGGCCTCCGTTGGACCAGGCATGTTTTGCTTTCTGAAAGCAAAATAAAATAACTCTTCATGTTTCTAACATGTAAAATTGGGAGCTGTTGACAGCCATCTTCCACCATGTTAGCCAGCTAAATGAACAGAGTTTGAGGAGAAAATAATGAGCCAATGCTCAGAGAAAAATCGAGAGCAGACAAAGTAAATTCTGGTATTAAGTGTACGAGCTTCTAGGGACCAACCGTGTTTCTGTTGTACAGGTACATAAAATGTTATGTACCTGTAATGTTATGTAAAATTGCCTTCTTTCTTACTTTTGCTGGATGTATTGCTTCTTTGACTTTAATTTAAAGGACCATGTGTAAACATAGATCTTCTCTCAAACCAAAGAGGACATGACACCCACTTCCCAGAGATCACCATTCTGTAGTGTTCTTCACAGCACGCCTTAAAAGAATCTGTCAGAGATGAGAAATAGTGCATTCTTGGTTTTCTTCTTTAATGGATTGTTTGTGGGAAGGGTAGTAGGGAGAGGAAGTACTTTATAAAGCATTCCACTGAGCTTTGCTTGGTTGAGTGCAAGCTCACCAGGGTAAGCCGAGTGGTTCCTGCTCAGGCTTCCACTGCACACCAGCAGAGGTCTCCACCAGAGACACTGAGACCAGATCTCTTACTCAGTCCAGGGACAGTGCTGCAGAAGGGTTCCTCCGGGCACAGTAGCGAGCTCTCCAGTGTAAACTAAAGGAAGCACTGTCAGAGAACACTGGCATTCTCTGTCTTGGATCATCTCAGCTAGAAAAGATTCACCACTTCCTGAAATGCTTTCCGACATCCGGTGTGCTCGTCAGTGTTCCCAGAGAGACTAAGAATAGTTGCCACTTCTGCCCAGAGCTTTTGCTCATTTCTTCTGAAATGCCCTCACATCCAGCTTTATACCCTTTCGGGCTTATCTCAAATCACACTCTGGGTGAGCAGATGAGTCTCCTTTGATTAGGATGCTCTTCAGACCCACCACTGACTTAGCTCCTCAGCTATTAAACAGAATTAAAGAACATCACATTAACTTTTTGTCTTGGGTCTACTTGATGTGAGGACTAATTTCTACAAATATCCTTGGTCGCCCATATTAGCTGCCAGTACAGAGGATCGTGAACTCTTAGATGTGCTAGATCCTTCAACATACAGTTTTAGAGCATGTTAGTTTTGGATAAGAATCTTTTCACTGAGAAAAATAATTTTATCATAAAATATGTAGTTTTGTCCATTTACAAAATTTTGTTTGAAGGTTTGTAGCTGATAGTTATCTTTTAATTATATTATTTCTATAATATAAATATGTATGTTTTTTCAGTTGAGTCAGCAAGCACCCACAACTGCTCAGATCAGTTCAACAGATTCCACTGATGGCAACTTAAATGAACTCCACATTACAGTAAGATGTTGCAGCAACCTACAGTCCCGAGCAAGCCACCTGCAGCCACATGCATATGTTGTGTACAAGTTTTTTGATTTTCCAGACCATGATACAGCCATCATTCCCAGTAGCAATGATCCGCAGTTTGATGACCATATGTGTTTCCCAGTGCCAATGAATATGGATTTGGATCGCTACCTTAAGTCAGAGTCTCTGGGGTTTTATGTGTTTGATGATAGTGATACCCAGGAGAATATTTACATAGGAAAGGTCAATGTGCCTCTGATTTCACTCGCCCATGACAGGTGTATCTCAGGTAAGAGTGTGTTCTTGATTCTATAAAACTGGAAAAGCAAACTTAAAGTATACCTTAGTGTTATGTCTATTATTTATTACTAATTTTCCTAACTTTAGACAATATTTGTACTTCAGATCTATAATACTGTTTATATTTTTAGTTATTTCCTTGCTTGGAATTGAAACATTTTCAGTGTTTGGGGGACTATAATATATACCTTATAGTCTACTTAAAAATGATAGCAACTTCATTACATGAGAATATAAAAAGTCTGATGTTATTTCATTCTCCCTTCCCTCCTTTGTGTTGTTACTGCCATGTATATGTACATAGTACGCCGGTATTTCGACATTTTTCTTGATGTATATTAATTGCACAAAATAATGGGTTATGACTTTTTCATACATGCATATAACATGTTATGATCCTAGTCACCTCTCTTCCCTGTTGCTGTCTTTCCTCCGTCCCCCAACCCCTTTGCCCACATATATTAAAAACAACAATGAAGTATTCTAATTGCTTTATGTAATATCTTGCTCCTGTGATGAAGTTAAGAGAATGAGAAACTGTAATTATAGAGATCTTGATATTTACCTATATACTATTTGGGGTATTTATTTCTTCTTATAGAGCAGCTTCATTTCTCACTCTGATTTATGTCCTTACCATAGGGTCATTTCCCTGCTCCATGCCGCTCTGCCTCAGTCCTTTATGATATATGTTGTCTTGAGTGTTATGAACCCAACAATATAATTTTATAATTATTGCTTCAAATGGTTATCTTTTAAACTAGTTAAGAGAAAAAAGAAAAGATAGTTGCCAGGTCTTTTGTGATTACGTATGTAATTGCCCTTTGGTCCCTACCAGGTGTGTGGATTTGAGTTACCATCGTGTGTCTTTTTCTTTCAGCCTGAAGAAGGCTTATTTGATATGTGCTGGAAGCCAGGCCTGCTGCTAGCAAATGGGTTCACTTGTTATCTTGGAATATTCTTACTTTTCTTTTGAATTTTTGGAAGGCTAATCTTGCTGGCTAGTAGTTGGGTTGTTGGGTTTTGGTTTTGTTTTGTTATCCTTCTAGCACATTTCGTACAGCAAAGCACTGGCTATAGGCAGCCATTGTTTCTAAGGAGCCTCCTGCTGACCTTATTGCGAGTCACATATTCATGATGCTATTTTTAAGGCTGTCTTTGAGGTTTGAATAGTTTGTGCCTACATGTGTTTCCTCTTGTGTTTCTTCCACTTGCAGTTTATTGAGCTTCTTGTACGTGTAGGCTAATGTTACACATCCAGTTTGAATAGCTGTCACTTCTTCCGTCATTTGTTTGTCCCCTTCTCTTCTGATACGTGGGTTGATGTGTCTAATGGCACCCTTCTCTTTTTCTTCCCATTCTTTACATTAGATAGTTTCACTGTTCTACCATCAAGTAGACTGTATTATTTTCTGTGTCACTCATGTCTCCTGCTGAGCCCCACTGTTGGTTGTTTTCCATTGCTGTAGTGGTTTCAGCTCCATAATTTCTATTACTTCTTTTTATTTTCTTCTTCGCCGTCCTCCACCTCCACTCCCAGTGCTGGGTCTCCAGAGACTCACGTAAGCCAGCACTCTACCACTTGCTGGTCTTCTAACACCATTTGAGATAGAGACAGATAGATGGATGGATGATAGGTTCTCCTTACTGTCTCTATTTCATAGGCCATCGTCATATAATTTGATTTTTCTCATACATTTTTATTGAAAAAAATTCCATACGGTATATTCTAATCATAGTTTCCTCTCCATTGATTCCTCCAAGATCCTCCCACCTCTCCACCCACCCAACTCCATGTCCTTACTTCCTCTCTCTTTAGAAAGAAAACAGGCAGTAAGAAAGAAAAAGAGAAAAGGGAGGAAAGAAGAAAGAAACAACCCCCCCAAAACACCACAAAATCAGAAAACATAATAAATAAGCAAAAAACCAATAACACAAAACAAAACTGCCCAAACAAATAAATTAAAGACAAGAAGTCTACAAAAGTCTCATGGAATTTGTTTTGTGTTGGCCATCTACTGCTGGGCACAGGGCCTACCCTTACGTGCAGTAAATACACCCAGCGAGACTCCATTGGAGAAATCCAACTTTTCCTTTACAAGAGGGTGTCAATTACAGATAGCATCTAGATTGGGAGTGGGAGTGTGTGTCCACTTCCCCCTTTCAGCACCGGGATCACATCTGACTTGAACCTATACAGGCTGTGGAAAACTGCCAATAACCTTGGCAAGAGCCCAGGATGTTTAGGGGGGTGGATCCATGCAGACCACTTGGCCAACTATTCAACTAGATATATTTCTGGAACTAGATGTTTTATTTGGTGGTGAAAGATATCTCATTGGAGCATAGTCTCCCCCTTTATTTGGTGACTCCATTTATATTTCTTTCAAATGTGTACATATTTTAGGAAGCTTCTAGAGAGTAGGTTTCCATATGCCTCTCAAGTAGCCATTAGGGTTCGTTTTCCATCTCCATATTTTCTTTCTTACCCTTCTCATCCATCTCCCTCCCCATTTAATCCTCCCACTCAGGCCTCTGCAGTCTCTCAAGAACTAATGCTCTATTTCCCTTTCCTTGAGAGATCCTAGCTTCATGACACAAGTCCCTAACCTGTACGTAACCACTGTGCTTATAAAAGTTTTATCATGCCTATTAAAGGCTTAGAAACTAGTATGCACATGAGAGAAAACATGAAATTTGTCTTTTTGGGTCTGGGTTTCCTTACTCAGGATTTTTTTTTAGCTCCATCCATTTACCTAAAAATTTCATAATTTTGGTTTAATAGCTGAGTAGTATTCACTGTGTAAATGTGTCACATGTTCACTATCCCTTCATCAGTTGATGGACATCTAGGCTATTTCCAGTTTCTGGCTATTATGAATAGAGCAGCAATAAACATGGATGAACAAGTCTCTCTGTAGTAGGATGTAGAGTCCTCTGGGTATATGCCCAAGATGATATAGCTAGATTTTGAGGAAGATCTAATCCTAGCCTCTCGAGGAACTGTCACACTGATTTCCATTGCAGCTGTACAAGTCTGCACTCATGAGTAGATGTTCCCTTTCCCCACATCTTTGACAGCAGAAGCTGTCATGTCCTTTATTGATCTTAGTGATGCTGACTGGTGTAAGATGAAATCTCAAAGTAGTTTAGATTTGCATTTCTCTGATGACTAAGGATATTGACATTTCTTTAAGTGTTTCTCAGCCATTTGTGTTTGATCCTTTTGAGAACTCTCTGTTCTAGTTATGCATCCCATATTTTAATTGGGTTGTTTTCTTGGTGCCCAGTTTTTTATTTCTTCATATATTTTAGATATAGACCCTCTATTCGATGTGAAATTGGTTTCATAAAAAGCTGTTCTTTAGCCTGCCACTTTACCATAATGGTATTGTCCTTTGCCATGTAGAAGTTTTGTTTCATTTCATGAGGTCATTCCATTTATTAACTTTTGTTCTTTTTTTATATTCTCTCATACAATAAATCCAGACCGCAGCCTCCATTCCCTCCCCTTCTCCTAGCCCCCCCCCCACTTCCTCTCTCTCCCAGATCTACTGCTCCTCCATTTCCCGTCAGAAAAGAGCAGGCCTGCCAGGGATATCAACCAAATAGGACATTGCAAGATCCAATTAAAACTAAGTATAAACCGTCATATCATAGCTGGATGAAGCAATCCAGTAGGAGAAAAAGGGTCTCACGAGCAGGCAAAAGAATCAGAGATAGCTCCCCTCCCACTGTTAGGAGTCCTACAGAAACACCCAAGCTGAAAACAACCGCAGCATGTACGCAGGAGGCTCTGGGTCTAATACCTGGTCCGGGTCTCTGTATCTGCTCCCATTACCTACTAAAGGAAGCCTCTCTGACAGTGACTGAGCTAAGCACCAATCTATGAGTATAGCAGGATATCATGTTTGGTTCTACCCTAGGTCTCTGAACCATCTGGCTTCCCAGATCCTGACCATCCGGACAGTGTCCAGCATGGGCTGCTGTCATGGCTTGGGCCTCGGGTTAGTCATTGCTTCTCCACTCCCACAGGCTCTGCACCAACATTAGCCTAATGCATCTTACAGGCAGGACAGGTTGTGGGTTGGATTGGTGTCCCTGTCCCACCACTGGGAGCCTAGCCTCGATACAGAAGATGACCTGTTCAGGCTCCATATCTATTCTGCATTCCTTGAAGTCCTCACTAGGGTTACCCTCCTAGGTTTCCGGAAGTTTCTACTGCACTAGGTGTCCACATCACCCCCTAAATGCCCGCCTCTTCCAGTTTTCTCTCCCTGTACTCTCTTCCTCCATCCCTCTCTACCCCACCTGATCACTTCTGTTCCATCCCCACCCACCTCCAGTCCACCCATAAAATCTATTCTTTTCCCCTTCTCAGGGAGATACATGTGTGCCCCACCCGACCTCTCCTCTTTATCTGACTTCTCTAGGTCTGTGAACTGTAATTAGCTATTATCAATAGCTAATACCCACTTATGAGTGAGTACATACCATGTTTGTCCTTCTGGGTCAGGGTTGCCTCACTCAGGCTGATTTTTTTCTAATTCAATCAATTTGCCTGAAAATTTTATGATGTCATTTTTTTTCTAACAGCTGAGCAATACTCCATTATGCAAATATATCACACTTTCTTCATCCGTTCTTAAATTGAGGGACATCTTGGTTCCTAGTGCCTATGTTATCAGTGTTCTGTTCAGAAAGTCTTTTCCTGGGCCAATGAGTTTAAGACTATTCCCCAGTTTCCTTTCTGTCAGATTCAGGGTGTCTGGTGTTATGACCAGTTTGGAGCTGAGTTTTATGTAGGATGATAAATGTGGATTCATTTGCCTTACAATATGCAGACATCCAGTTTGACCAGCACCGTTTGCCAAATAAACCCTTTTCAACCACCTGCCTTTTGATCATGGTGTTTTGTCACAGCAGTGGGAACCCTGACTAAGACAGATCGCTACACCAGCTTGTTTCTTTGGTCCATTTGCTTAGATTATCTTTTCCCATCCTTTATCCTGAAATCATTTCTATCCTCGATGTTAAGGTGTGTGTCTTGGATGCAGCAGAAGGATGGATCCTGTTTTTGCATCCATTTTGTTAGTCTGTGACTTTTTATTGGGGAATTTGAACTGTTGATGTTGAGAGAGAACATTGACCTGTACTTTGGTGGTGGTGCTTATGTATGTGTGTGTATTTCCCTTTTTTTGACTTGTCTGATCTGGGATTACTTATTTCTTATATTTTCTTTGATCTGGTTAACCTCTTTAGATTAGCTATAGAAATACTCTACAAATTTGTGGGTAGATATTGCTTTAATTTTACTTTATCATAGAATATCATCTTTTTCATCTATAGTGATTGGAAGTTTTTCTGGGTATAGTTTGGTCTGGCATTTGTGGTCTCTTGGAGTCTTTAGCACATTGGTCCAGGGCCTTCTGGATCTTAGAGTCTCCATTAAAAAATCAGGTATAACTTTTAGGTATATACCCAAAGGATGCTCAGTAGTGCCACAAGGATATGTGCTCAACTATGTTCATAGCAGCTTTGTTTGTCATAGCCAGAACCTGGAAACAACCTAAATGCCCCTTGACCAAAGAGTGTATAAGGAAAATGTGGTACATTTACACAATGGAGTACTACACAGCAGAAAAAAATAATGACATCTTGAATTCTGTGGGAAAATGGATGGAAGTAGAAAACATTATTTTGAGTGAGGTAACCCAGACACAGAAAGACAATTATCACGTGTACTCACTCATAGGTGGTTTTTAAACATAAAGCAAAGACAACCAGCCTACAAACCACTGTCCCAGAGAACTCAAACAACAATGAGGACACTAAGAGAGACATACATAGATCTAATCTACATGGGAAGTAGGAAAAGACAAGATCTCCTGAGTAAATTGGGAGCATGGGATCTTGGGGGAGGGTTGAAGAGAGGAGGGGAGAGGCAGGGAAGGGAGCAGAGAAAAATGTAGAGCTCAATAAAAATCAATGAAAAAAAATCAGGTATAATTTTAGTAAGTCTGCCTTTATGTGTTTTATATGTTATGTTGTTCTTTTTCCCTTGGAGCTTTTAATATTTAATATTCTGTCTTTGCTCTGTACATTTAGAATTTTGATTATTATGTGCCGAGGAGACTTTCTTTTCTAGTGCGGTCTATTTAGTATTTTGTATGCTTCTTCTACTTTGATTCGCATCTCCTTCTGTAGGTTAGGGAAATTTTCTTCTGGGATTTTGTTGAAAATATTTTCTTTGCCTTTTACTGGAGTTTCTTCTCCTTCCTCTATTCCTATTATTCTTAGATTTGGTCTTTTCATGGTATCATAGATTTCCCATATGTTTTGTGCCAGGATCTTTTTAGATTTAACATTTTCTTTGACTAAGGTATCCATTTCTCTTATTTTTGTCTTCACTGAGTAAGATTCTCTCTTCCATAGCTTGTATTCTGTTGGTGAGGGTGCCTCTGAGGTTTCTGTTCAAGTTCCTGAGTTTTTCATTTCCAGATTTCCTGCAGTTTGGGTTTTCCTTATTGATTTTGTTTTCACTTTCAGCTCTTAAACTATTTTATTCGCCAGGCGGTGGTGGCGCACGCCTTTAATCCCAGCACTTGGGAGGCAGAGGCAGGCGGATCTCTGTGAGTTTGAGACCAGCCTGGTCTACAAGAGCTAGTTCCAGGACAGGCTCCAAAACCACAGAGAAACCCTGTCTCGAAAAATCAAAAAAAAAAAAAAAAGAAAAAAAAAACCTATTTTATTCATTTCCTTCCACTGTTTGTGTCTTTATATATTTCTTTAAGGGATTTATTTATTTTCTCTTTAATATTCTCTATCATAATCATAAAAGCTATTTTAAGGTTATTGTCCTGGGCTTCGGGTATATTGCAATATGCAGGGCCTACTGTGATAGATAGCATTGCTGGGCTCTAGTTGAAACAGTTTGTCCTGGCTGTTAATGATTGTATTGTTACACTGGCATCTAGACATCAAGATTTTAGTTCTGAGTTCTGATATCTTGTCTTGTCTTTGTTGGATGGGTGTTTTGTTCTTTGATTTCTGTTGCCCTCTGTGGTTCTGAGGAGAGTGTGGTGGCTGGTAGGAATTCCTGTGGGATCCTGATAAGTGTGGCTACTAAGGGTTCTAGGTAAAAGGTTTCTAGGTATTGGAACCTGACACTTAGGAATGGGGATGGGCTAGGAGGGAGTAAGGGCTGAGGGGGCCCACAGGAGGGATAGAGATATGTTAGGAAGGGGTGATGAAGGGGTCCACAAGAGGAAGAAAAGCAGGGTTTCCACCAGGATCTGCTTGGTCCCCTGGGAATGGGGGCAGAGAAAGAGACCACACAGGTAGTCTGCTTCAGAGCTGGGGATGAGACTGGGGGATTGGATATGGAGAAGGGGAGAGTGGAGATCTGAAGGTTGTCTGTCTACCTGCTCTGCTGCCCTACTTGCTTCTCTGTCAGGTTTGGCTGGTGAGTTTCCAGAGAAAGCCTGCTGGGGTTGGGGCAGGAATAGCAGGATGAGTGGGGAGGAGGGTTGGAGGAGATCTGTGTGATCTGCTGGAGATGGAGCAGAGAGGAGGGGAGATCACAGCAGGTAGTCTGCTACAGAGTTGGGATGAAAGTGGAGGATTGTCTTGGGAGGAGAGAAGGAAAGAGCGAAGGCTACCTGCTTTCCTGACAGGAGTGGCCTACAGGTTCCCAAGAAGTGCCTGCTAGAACTGGGGGCTGGGATCAAGCAATGAGTGGGGTAAAGAAAGGTTGGAGGGGGAGACCTGTATGTTTTACTATATATGGGAACAGGGAGGGGCAAGGTGGTCTGCTACAGAGATGCAGAAGGGGGGGTTGGATTTGGAGAAGGAGAAGAGAAGGTCTGCAGTTAGCCTACCTCTATCCCTGACCTATGAGGCTGGGATCACGGTATGAGCCAGGGGAAGGGAGGTAGGAGGAAAAGATCTGTGCGATCATTGGTGATGGGTCTGAAAGGAAGGGACGACTATAGTAGATGTTCTGCAGCAGAGCTGTGGATAAGATGTAGGATTGGATTTAGAGGCTTAGTGGGAGAAGTAACGATTCAGTTAGGCTAGCTGCTTCCTTGGTGTGAGTGGCCTACGGGTTCCCAGGCCTCTGCTGTAATTCTTAGAATAACAAGGCTTGGCTCTGGCATTGGTAAAAATGATTTTCATAATTTGCAGGGATATTTGAGTTAATGGATAATGAAAAGCATTCTGCGGGAACCATCCAAGTTATATTAAAATGGAAATTCACCTACCTTCCCCCAAGTGGATCAATAACTAATGAAGACCTAGGAAAGTTCATATGCAGAGAAGAGCCAGAGGTTGTTCAGAAACTACCTCCAACATCCTTGGGTGTTACATCAGTTGTAGTGAGTAAAGATGGCTTTCAATTTCAGTTATAGTGCTTTATATATAAACTTAATAGTCAAATAATTCCACTGAAAACTAGCTGAAGCTGCCTCTAAAATGTAACACTCAACATAGTCTGACATATTGTTTTATCTTAGGCACCAAAACCTAAACCAAGACAGCGTTTAACACTTGTGGACAAAAAGGTTTCTTTTGTGGATACCATGCCGCACCTGAGTCCTGTGAGTAACAGACACTCCAAATATCAGCCCCTTTCCTGTAGTAGACACTTGAGAGTATACATGCGCTGTGCCTTTCTGGCCTAAGAAGAGTCAGTAAACCCACATGTCTTTACTATGCTGCCATTTTGTGTCCTTTAGGTAGACCCTCCATGACCCCATAGTCCTTTCCAGCTCCCATCTGAGTCTTCTGCTCCCTGTACAAAAGACTCTTCAAAGGAGTTGTATAAATTCTGTCTCCCTTCCCTCATACTGCTTCTTGATCTTACACAGTCAAGTGTGAACCAGCCTAAAACTACTCTTGTAATGAATACAAAATAATATAAATTGTTTTTTCCCATTAATTCAAGGAGACTTCTCCTCCTCCTCCTAAAGATATAAAAGACAATTCCCCGGAAATGGAACACACACCAGAAACAGAAAATAGCATGTCAGCTGTTACATATTCTTCCGAGGTATGCCTTTGTATTAAAATTGTTTTGAAAGGTTTATTTTGTGACTTAAAAGACTTTATCTTGTGTGTTAGACATGATTCAAGAAATCATAGCATTTTTTTCTACTTTTGAATATGACTTCCTCATGATAGAAAGATTTTTATATTGATAAATATAGCAGATATAGTTGTCCATAATGGGCATGAAATATATAAGCATATAAACTAAAATCAATGTTAAAGTCATTTTGGGATTAATACATCCTTTATTATTTTGTTTAGTTTTGTTGAGACAGGATTTTATGTATGCCAAGCTAATCTCAAACTCACTATGTAGCTGTGGATGACCTTGGATTCCATGTCCTCCTGCCTCTTCCTCCATGTATTGGTTGGTATTATTGATATATACTACCACACGAGCCCAACTTGCATCCTTCATTCTTAATGTATATTTGGATTTTTATAGACCTGTATGTTTTAATCTATTTCTACAATCTAAGTGACGGTTTTCTAATGAATCTTTAATAGCTATATTGCCTAGCTCTGTGTGCTTTGTTGTTTGAGCGGTGGAGGTAGTTGCAGAGGTAGAGGTGGGGGGAAGATATAGGAATGGAGGTGGTGGAGTGGTGGTGGAGGTGGAGATGGAGGTGGTGATTGTAGAGGAGGAGGTGGTGGAGTGGTGGTGGAGGAGGAGGTGGTGGTGGTGGTGGAGGTGGAGGAGGAGGAAAGAGGAGGCAAAGAAGGTGGTGGAGGAGGAGGTAGTGTGGTTTAGTGACAGAAGCTTACTTGTAGCCCAGACTGGCTTGGAACTCACTTTTTATGCAGCCCATGCTAGCCACACACTCACTATGATCCTCCTGCCTCTGAGTGCTGGAACTATGGGCATGAGACACTATGTCCAGTTAGATGCCTGTGTACTCGGGTCTCAAATGTACATGTCTTATTATAGAGTACTCCAATAAGAATGCTGTAAAATGTAACCCAAGCATGAGTAAATACAGCACTGTTGGTCTCTTCTACATGTATCTCAGGAAAGCAGTGTGGCTGAGGTAGAGGAAACCGTAGAGAGAACGCAGCAAGGAAAAGAAGATGACATCTCTTTCCTATCTGAGGGTCAGCTTGCATCGCAGAGTGTGGCTTCCTCTGAAGATGAAACAGAAATAACGGAAGAACTGGAGCCAGAAGGTGACCGCATTTAAACTGTTGTTTCCCTGACTCTGCTCTGCTTTCTCTGTGAGAGCGTGCGTGCCTTCCACAGCACATCATTCAGGGTGGATCCACCTCATGACACCCACCTCTTGGCAGAAGTGCTGGGTGAGCGCTCTTTGGCTGTCGTCTCTCTCTCCTCAGGCAATCCTGGGGCTCCTGCATAGAATACAAAGTCATTGCTGAGCGTGTTGCCAGTTTGTGTCTTAGATGTTTTATGTTCTCTTTGGGTTCAGTATTATCAATTGGATTATTCTTTAGTTTTGACTTTTTGAAATTAAATCAGGAATTGTGAGATAAAAAAGACCATGTACTCTCTCATTTTGTTAATATAAAGTGTAATAAAAGTGAACTAATTCTGAATAGACAGGAAGCTGGTAAGAAGCCTGTGAAAGCCTGGGTGGGAGCAAAGGAGAAAGTTCCAGACAGGAGTGCTGGCTAGATCCACTGCCTTTCTAACAACATGTATTGATTTTGCATGTGCATGTCCACGTGTGTATGCTACACATTTGGAGCTCAGAGCAGCTTTTGGGGGTTGGTTCTCCCCTTCCATCTAGGATTCAGGTATCAAACTAAGGTCATCAGCCTTGGCGACAGGTACCTCTACTCCCTGAGCCATCTTCAGGCTAATATTTGCTATTTTAGTTAGGAATTAAATGTCAAATAACTAATTTTGTAGTTTAAATAGGTGTACAGTTTATTATATATGTGTTTTTATCTCAATAGAGCTATAATTTTTTTAAAAAAAATAAAGGGTAACATTGACTTCTTCACAGTATTTTGTGTAAGCCATTGGAAAACATCCACTATGAGATGGTAGGCATGGGCTTGGCTATTGTGGAAGCCCCGATGCCATATTGGAGTGAGACTGATCCTCATTCTCCATTTACCACCCCCACGGCCTTTGTGCATTGCTTGCCCAGACACTCTAGCAAACACCCAGTGCCTCTCAGACTTCATTACTAAACACATGAAAATTTATATGGCAACTTAAAAGAATGCATGGGAGAGAAATGGAAGAAAGATGTTCTTTCTATAATTGATGACCGAACTGTAGGACCACAGAAATTAGTCAGATCTGGCCTTGGTAGCTAGCTTAGATCTCATGCTCAATTGCATGAATAGAAAAGGGCTGGCTCGCGCTGTGTAGCTACAGTTGCAGTTGACCTAGTTAGCACAGTCTCATCAGTTTCCCGTTGAGGTAAAAAAGAGACAAAGGCTTGTGGACAGTGCCATCCAGAATTGTGCAGGAAGACGTCACCACAATACACTTTTATTACAGAAGCAGAGCACCACTGCTGGGGCATAGTCCTGCTCCTGCATACTGCCCTGTGAGATTGCTGTGCGGCATAGATCTGTGCAGACTGTCGGCTGGTTAGTCAGCACGAATGTACATATCATCCTTCAAACCACAGTGAACGATGAAGGAAGGAAAAAGTGGACACTAAGGATATCCGACTTCTGTTGGTGGTGTTGACAATTTCATTGATACTTTTTCAACTGTAGTTAGCTAGGCTCAGAGTCTTACTCTTTAGGCTGATATACAAGTAATGGATTTCCTCATTGCATTTCCACACCTGTGTGTCATGATGCCTTGCTTTCTTCCATTCTCTTCCCTTGTTCCCACCAGAGCTGGTTCCCTTTCTTCCCCCAGCTAATCCCGCCTGCTTTTCTCTCTCATGTATTGCATGACCACACTTTTAATTACTATGTAAACTGATATGTCCAGAAGATTGAAAGATTTGCTAATCCTCTCGCCTGTATTTTGTGAATATCCTGTAAGTATTTACTTAATGTCATTCTCGCACAAATAATATAAATTGTGATACAAGTGTGGCTTCGCTTTAGAAAGTGTTCTTCCTTCAGTCTTTGCTATTTTTCCTTTTAAAATCATTCTGTGTTTTTTTTTATATATATATATAAAAGAGAAGTCCAACTTTCCTGAGCACTCATCAGCTATTTCTACCTGGGAGTATAATAAAGTCTGAATGTTTTAAGTTTTGTTTGCTACCAGTATATATGAAAATTTGTAATATTGCTTCAAGTTTAAAATACAGTAAGCAGAATATAGGAATTTTTTTTAAATAATTGGATCAGTAATGAAGTATGGTATAGTCCAGCTATGAAGAGGAAAAGAAGGGACTAGAAAGATGGCTCAGTGGGGATAGGGGCTTGCCACCAACCCCAAGAGCCTGAGTTTGATTCCCTGGTCCCACATAATAGAAGGGGAGAACTGACTCACACAAGTTAGCCTCTGTCCTCCATACTTGTAGTGGCCCATGAAACACACACACACACAAATAAATAACTAAACATAAGAAGAACTTTAAGAGAAAAAAGTATCTATTACCTTTTATATTGTTTTCATTAATTTTATGGCAAGAATTATTTTTATTTCTTTTGGGTTTACCAAAATTAAACATGGTAGTTTTTCATGGCACTTTTTCCTTTCCTAAAATGTACATCCATAGTGGATAAACGTAGTTGCCATGTTGTTCCTTTCTGTTGTCCTGTGACATGTGCACTGAGTACATTGGCAAACCTGGGTAAGTGTTGCCTCATGTTTTCTGACAGATGAGGACAGATCAGCTTCTGACAGCGATGACTGTATCATCCCAGGTTCCGTCTCCAAGGAAACCAAACAGGTGAGTAGATCCATGCCAGAACAGTGTTCTAAACTAAGGCTGACTGTCATTCTCAGCATATCAGGCTTCATAAATGGAAATTAGAGGTAAAAATATTTCTGGAAAAATTTTACTTGTCTCCTGAAAGATAGTTTTACTAATGCATGTATGTTTATGTATATATGTGCACATGTTTATATGAATGCACACATGCGTGCATGTGTGTGGAGGCCAGAGATCGACACCAAGGGTCTTGCTCAGTAACTCTGTATCTTTTTTTTTTTTTTTTGGATTTTTCGAGACAGGGTTTCTCCATAGTTTTTGGTTCCTGCCCTGGAACTAGCTCTTGTAGACCAGGCTGGCCTCGAACTCACAGAGATCCGCCTGCCTCTGCCTCCCGAGTGCTGGGATTAAAGGCGTGCGCCACCACCACCCGGCTTCTGTATCTTATTTTTGAGACAGAGTCTCTTGCTGAACCTATCGCTTTGGCCAGACTATCTGCAGTGGAGTCCTGTGGGTGGAGTCCTGTGGGTGGAGTCCTGTGGGTGTGGTGCAGTGGTGGAGTCCTAGCCTAGCATTCAAGGCTGTGATCCCCGTCACTAGAGTGAAAGTGAGGAAAGCAAGGATGAAGCAACAGAAGGAAGGGGGGAAGTATAGGTAAATAAATGAAAAGGCTTCTCTCTTTCTCCATATTAACTTCCCTGGAACATTTTTTTTTTTTTTTTTTTTTTTTTTAGAATTTCAGCTTTTTTGGGAAAAAAAAAAACAGTACTTCTTTTTAACTCCTCCTTTGCATATTCTAAGCTTACTATCTCTGTAAAATAAAACCATGAGCATAACATGTTTGTTACAGTGCCTTCATGAAACAATACATTTGTTTGTGTGCACATGTGTGCGTGCATGTAGAGGTCAAAGGCTGATGTAGGTGTCTTCCTCCATCATTCTCCACCTCTCTCACTGAGCCTGGAGCTCACTGATGGGCTAAACTGTATGGCCAAGAATATGTCTGCCTGTGTACACCTCCCCAGTGCTCAGCCTCTGCTGGTGCAGTCAGCTTTTGACATGGCTACTGGGGATCTGAACTCAGATTCTCATGATGTCTATTTTGTATGTGCTTAATAAAGAAACATCTCATCTTTCTAAAGTGTATTACTATAATTAGTATACAATTACCACTTATATTATCTAACCTTTGGTAACCTAGTATGTGGAATGTTCATTGCTTAAAATTGATAAATGAAAGAAGGAATTTTATATACACTTACCTGAACAGTTTTAATTATAGTGCTCAGTTAAGTTAAATTTAATATTTTTGACTAATCAAATTGTTAATCAATTGTTAAATAATTTATCAAGCCAGCAAATGGAAATTCTCAGCTTCCCATTAGAGCTGATAATATCAATAAGGAAATAAGCTTTTTGTTTGAGATTTGGTTTTATAAAGTAGAACTGACAGTAGAGGATGGATGGATGGATGGACAGACGGACGGACGGACGGACGGACGGACAGATAAATCGATAGATGACAGATAGACAGACAGAGATTTACTAAGAGATTGGATGCTATAATGAAGATCTTCAATCAACAAGCTAGTAATGCAGCAGAACAGATTGTGTATTACCAATCTGAGTCCAAAAGCCTGAGGAGTAGGACATCCAGTGGCAGTGCTTTCTGATCTGAAAGCCAGCAGGCTCAAGAACCAAGAATCTGTTTCAGGCCAAGTTTGAAGTTGTGTCCCCATTGATGTCACACTGGCACAAGGAGTTTCTTCTTTGCTTGAGTGTGTGTGTAAACATGCACAGTGATCTTTGAGGTAAGGTCTCACTGTGTAGCTCTGGCTGTCCTGTAGACCAGGCTACCTCAGACTCACAAAGATTCTCCTGGCTCTGCCTTCTGAGTGCCGAGATTAAAAGTGTGTGTGCCACCCTGCCCAGCAAGGAGCTCCCTGCTATTCAGCCTTTTGATGCCATTATCCCTTCAACTGACTGGATAGAGCCCATCCATATTAGGAAGACCAGTTTGCTTTTTGGAGTCTATCTAGAATTTACACTATCCAGAAGCACAGATACTCAGTTGTCAAGTCATAAATTATTTCACAAACATTATTGAATTGACCAAATGTCTGGGTACCACTTGGCTTAATCATGTTGGCAAATAAAATTAACCATCACACCATTTCACTAAGAACTTTCCATTTATCATGTCTGCGTGTTTGATTTTTCTGTCTTATATCAGTAGTTTATTCCATAAGACAGTGTCTACTTCAGCCAGCTTTTTGAGCACATAAGTCTTTGAACATAAGATTATAAGAAATGAGATATTGAATAATTTCTGGGTCTGTGAAGACAATAATACAAGAATATATTTATCTTGTCAGCTTATAAACAATATTCATTCTTCATATGGTAACCAGGAATTCATTACCTACAGTGATAGCAAACACAGTGTTCCACTTCTGCTTTTAGGGAGCTCTATACTTATTGGAGAGACGTGCTTATGGAAAGCCAACTAGTGTGAATAATTCATCAGTTAGGTTGTAAATGGTATGAGTAGCTGGGTCAGTCAACACTTGAATTCCTTAGCTGATTTCTGACCTCCTTTCCCATTCTCCAGATGAGTACCTGAGATCTTGAAAGGAAGACACTGCCCAACAGCCATTTTCCTAATTAATGACGTTGATAGGAAGGGTCAGTTTGGGATAATTTTAAAAATAGAAATCCTAAAGGATATGTATGCTCTGAAATGGTGTGACTGCCTCCTTTCCTTACAATCATTTGGCTGACTTCATCTGTTTGATTTACTTATTGCCCAAAGACAGTCACACAAAAATGCCCATTCCCCAAAGGACAAATTAGTCACATCTAACCTCTGAACTAGGCCTGTCATCGATATCATCCTGCATCACATAGTAAAGAGAGTCTTGTTGTAGCTGTGACAGCTCATGGACAAAAAGAAGATCATAAGCACATCTAGTTCAGGAAGAGCTACAAGGATGCAGCAACTTGCAACCTTTCTGTAAGAAGGCCTGTTTACAATGGATTGGAGCAATAGATACTTTGGATGTTGGCCTAGAGTAAACAACAGGGACAGTGTAGCAGTTAATCTTATTTTCAAAACATTACTCATCATCTTTAATTAACGTGGAATGCAGAGAAAATGGTTGTCCAAATTTTACTATCCTAGACCATCACAGCTGCACATTGGGCACTGTTTGAAAGCATTGCTTACTGTCACATTAAGAGGAACTGCTTCTTGGCGTCTCATGGGCAGAGGTCAGGGCTAAAGTAAACATGCTGCAATGTTCAAGACCTACAACAAAGAGCTCTCCAAATTAACGGACCAAGCAGTCTTAATTTGCTGTCCAAAATACAATTCACAGAGAAATATTGAAGGTTCACCCCCAAGGCAGCAGTGTTAAGAACTGGGGCCTGGAGGAGGTTCGCTGGGTCATAAGGACTCCAAGATCATGAATAGGATTAGCACTCAAATAAAAAAAGAGGGGGCAGAATGAAAGGGAGCACTCCTGCTCTCCTGTCACAAGAGAACATAATGTTCCTCCTCTCTGGAGGACACAGCATCAAGGCCCCATCAGAGACAGAGCAGACACCAGACCCTGTACAAATGGACTGAGACAGTGATGCGCACACTTCCTATTGATTATGCCAGTTTTTCTCTATGCTACTTTAGCAAATCATTTAATATGAGAAATGGAACCCTTTTAAAACTTTAATGATTACAAAAACCATAGACAACTATACATCCTTTATCTGAATCCACAAATTGTTAGCATTTTGCTGCATTTCTTTTACCCTCCAGTCTCTCAAACATATGTATGTATGAGCATACCTAAGTGTTTGTTTATAATATAAATACATCCTTATGTATGGAACTCCTGGGAACCATTTCAGAGCTGCAAAGATGGCCCTTCACCTCTAAGAACTCCACAGCAACAAGACAGCATTGGTATATAATTCTGAGAACCTAAGATAAACTCTATTTCCCCTACTGAACTCTCTTAACACAAAACATAACACTTCTGTAATCAGATATTTGTGGGTGTTCTCCCCATAAACCAAACATTTCTTTAAGAACATCAGAAAAGTGACCTCTAATCTACTTCAGTTGTGGCATATCTATAAACAAAATCAGAAGCTACAAGTTACAGGAATAGTGTCCTAGGACTGAATCCCCACTCCAGATACCAAACTCTATCAAGGGTTTTACCTGTGCTTCTGAAAATAAACTGGGGTTCAATCAGCTCACTAGAGTGACTCACAGAACGCAGGCCAGCATTTATTTGCCTTTAAGTGTCTTTTGTAGATGAACACACTTAGGACAAAGTACAAAAGGAGGCCTGTGGTACTTCCATGCCCTTTCGGAATACACCATATTTGAAACCCCACATCCCTTCAGCTCTCAGAGATCTGCATTCTCACAGCTTGGGAGAATTATATGGAATCTCTGTCCTATAGATATGGCAGATTAAATCACTGGCCACTGATAATTAGGTTGACCCGCAGCCCCCTCTTTTCGCTGGAGGTTATGAAGTCTAACTGAAAGTCACAACTCGGATCCAATCTGCTCTTTCAGGAGACCAGCACCAAGTCATCTCACTGGGAACTACAGCGGGTCTAGGGGTTCTAGGACCTGTGTGTTAGGCTTCCAGAAAAGGACCACAGCATCTCACTAATCTCAGTTCTCGTTGAAATCCTGCCACTTGTCCCAACAGTATCATTTATGGGTATCTAAATTGTGCCTTGTGTTCCATGTCCATTTAGCTTTTATTGATCTGTAGTGGTCCCTCAGCATTTGTTTGAGTCTTCTCTAACATTGACTATGTAGACCATAGACCATCTGTGTTATAGGATGTCCTGTAGTTTGGGTTTCTGTGGTGTGTCTCTGGTATTGAGATCACATTCTGGTTCTGCCTTGTGGGAATATTACAAAAATGATGCTGTGTTCTTTCAGCACATCATGTCAAGGGGGAAGCATCATCTTCTTGGATTGTTGATGGTATTAACTTTGGTTGAAGTATCGCATCACCAGTAGTAGTAGCCCTGTTATTTGTTGTTTTTGTTGTTGAGACAAGGTCTTATGCCATAATCCACACTGATTTGGAACTCACTATGCAACCAGGGTGGCCCTGAACTCACAGTAATCTTGCCACAGTCTCCCAAGTGCAAGGACTGCAGGCATGAACTGCAGCACTTGGCTCAAATTTAAGCTTAAAAATATCCATAGCTGGGCTGGAGAGATGGCTCAGAGGTTAAGAGCATTGCCTGCTCTTCCAAAGGTCCTGAGTCCAATTCCCAGCAACCACATGGTGGCTCACAACCATCTGTAATGGGGTCTGGTACCCTCTTCTGGCCTGGAGGCATACACACAGATAGAATATTGTATACATAATAAATAAATAAATAAATAAATAAATAAATAAATAAATAATAAAAAAAAGAATTTTCTTTAAAAAAATATATCCATAGCTTATTAGTGCACCATAGCCTTTGTAGACAGGAGGGCACATGAGTCAAACTGTCACTGCATCTAGAAACCCTGCAACAACCAGCTTCTGAAAGAGTTTGTCTGGGCTAACACTTCAGAAGCTTGGTCTACAGCCTGTTGTCAGAAGGCGCACCATAGCAGAAACACAGGGAGGAGGAGGCCTGCCCACCTCATGCCTGGGGATAAGACGTGAAGCTGCTGCTGTCACAGCACCTCCTTGTAAAGCACACCTCAAAGCTTAACTTCCTTCTTTGAAACCCCACTTCCCAATAGTGCCAAGCCGGTGACCAGCATATAACACGTGGGTCCCTGGGGACATGGCAGATCTAGACTGCAGCTAACATGTTACTATGTGTTTTATGTGCTGAGCACATCTGTGATTCTCCATTCCATAGCACCTGCAGGAATTAGACAGCTATAAAGAAACAGTCCCTATACTTAAAGGGCTCACCACCCACCAGCTTCCATAGCTAAGATCCCACCAGCCTCGCTCAAAACTATTTGTAAATTGTGTCTTCCTCACCATGATTCCTCAGAAAATACATCTGTTCAGATAGCATTCATGAGCTATGAGCTATTAGAGATGATTAAATATGTGAGAACATATGTTTAGGTTATCTATAAGTGCGTTTAAGGTTCTCTCTCCCCATGTGTGCATGCATGCGTGCGTGCATGTGTGTGTGTGTGTTGGTTTGTAGAGCAGCTCCCTCAGTCTCCCGAGTACTGGGATTCCATGAGTGCACCATGCCTGGCTTGCTTCTGTTATGGAGTTGAGATCTGAAAGGGAGCCTAGAGCCCACGTGAGAGCTGTGGAGCAATGATTGATAAAAGGTGAGCAGTACAGGAGAATGGAATGTGAGGGGTGACGAGAGTGCTCTAAGATGAAGAATGGCTTCCTAGAGTTAGTAGTGCTTGGACAGTGTTACAGATAATTAGGAGCTGGGAAAAACAGGGAAGGATTTAGAGGCCAGTGAGAAAAGCATGAGAATTTAAAACATGGAGCAAAAATTGTTGAGGTTCAAAAGAGTTTTTGGTTGGAACAAGGTGCGTGTGGAGCACTTGAGGAGCCCCAGGACAGTCAACTGGAATGGGGAGTTCAGAGCATTAAGGCTGGCCAGGTTGGCTTGGGTTTAGTGGTGGTTTGGTTTGGTTTGACTTGGTTTGATTTGGGGTTGCATAAGGTTTGGTTTAGTTTGGTTTTGGTTTAGTGGTTTGGTTTGGTTTTATTAGGGGTTGGGTTGGCTTGGCTTTTTTTGATTGATGTGGCTTTTTTAAAGACTAGAGTCCTGTTATATTGCCAAGGACAATGTCAAACTCCGAGGCTCAAAGCAAAATCTTCCTGCCTCAGCTTCCTGAGTAAGTAGTTCTATAGATAAACACCACTACACCCTGTTTTCTCCTGACAATTTTGAAGAATGGAGGAAAAACAGCTCGTCATTAAGCAGACAAGCAATGCTTACTCTAGGGACTGGGAATAAAGCAGTCAAAGGGATGCGCTCCTGTCCTTTTAAGCTTATTTTCATTTTATGTGCATTAGTGTTTTGCCTGAATGTGTGTCTGTATCACACAGAGGCCAGAAAAGGAGTCCAATCCCCTGGAACTGGAGTTACAGACAGTTATGAGCTGCCACGTGGTTTCTGAGAATTGAACCTGGGTCCTCTGCAAGATCAACAAGAAAACCACTGAGCCATCTCGGCTCCTATTCTTAAGTAGTCTGTGTTCTTAGGATATATTTTAAAAGGTAGACTCAGTGTAAAGAATAGTTAGAGGTAAAGTAGTTTAAAAGTTATTAGATAACTCTCCCTGTCTTATCCCTTCTCCACAGACTTTTAGAACTGCTTCCTTTTATAAGGTTGCAGTTAGGACTAGAAATAGTGTCCAGTGTCCTAGGTACATCTCACTGATGCCAGTGACATTGTGACTGAAATTCTCTGGTATTGCCGTGTAAGCAGTTTAAGATCACTCAGTTTCTTTTTTTCTGTTAACAGATCCTGACAGCTTCTAGTTATTTCTTAGAATGTTCATCCTTAAAAGGAATCTAGCAGATTTCTCAGGACTTGGACATACTCCTTGGTTCCCTCTCGTTCCTTCCTGTCTGTGATCTATAATTAATCACAGATTACTTCACTTTGTTTCATTTCATTTACGACATCTATGAGCTTCACTTTGTCAGCATGAAATGCTTGTCCCCTCCTTTCCTTTCCAACGTGGTATAATTAGTGTTAGCATCTTTCTTAACAGGCTACATAAAGTTTAGTGGCGGGATTAAATCAAGTCATTAACATAATGTGCTACCCAATTGGCCCCTATCTCTCTTCGTTTCCCGGACATCAAAGTGGCACAGAGCACGAGTGTAATTGGGCCTTGCTGGCCTGTCAGATCCCGTCAGCCTGACGACTGCTGCTTTTGCTAAAAAGCTTCTAGGCATGATAATTAATGGGGGAGGGGAGAAGAAGTCTGGGAAATGTAAAACTTTGGACATTTCTCTATGAATATTTTATTAATTTGAATAATCATAAGTTAACAGTATCAATTTGTTGTATAATACATCGATTAAAAGCCTTGTTTTAGAGCCTCAAAATAGACGTCAAAACTGAGAACTTGTACTTGCCAAGGCACTGAGAAATTAATCCTTTCGCATCCATGTCAAGTTTATCACTTAAAGGAGGTGTCCACTTTCCACAACAAAATATATGACTGTCAGCTCATGGGTGTTGTATGACTATTATTAGTTGTCAGCTTGGCTACATCTGGAATTAATTAAAATCCAAGTAGTTGGGTTCACCTGTGAGGAATCTGAAGTGGGAAGATCCACTTTTAATAAATACCTTTTGAGGTGGGAAGATACATCTTTAATCTGGGCCACACCTTTTGGTGGCAGCCTATACAAAGGCTGTGGAAGAAGGAAGTTTGTTCTCTGCTTGCTCTCACTCTGGCTGGCAAGTCCCTTCCTTCAGTGGCATTAGAGCCCACTTCTTCAGGATTCCAGTATATACAGAAGACCAGCTGAGACGTCCAGCCTGTGGACTTACCAACTATTAGATTCTTGGACCTTCCATTGGTACAGAGCCATTGCTGTACTATCTGGACAATAGCCTGTAAGCCATCCTAATAAATCCCCTTTCTATGGATAAATAGATTCTTTCTGTAAGTTCTGTTCCTCTAAAGAACCTGGACTAATGCAGGTGTGTTAAATGTGTGTACAGGTAAGACTGGCAAATTGCAGCAAGAGAGAGTGGGCTTTTGTGCAGGATACCTTGACACCACTCGCTCTGTTTCCACTAACAGCTGTTGTACTAAAGCAACCTTGGTTATTTGGGCTAACATTTAGTCTACCAGTAACACCATCGCTAACAATAAGCTAGCATGCCCAGCTGCTGCAGAGATGATACCAGAAAATACATTTTACAACTTCAACGGTCAAGATGAAGAAAACCAATGCACTAGCTTTAGAATTCACCAGTTAAAAAAATTACTAAATCGTGGGACTGGAGAGAAGGCTCAGGGGTTAAGAGCACTGACTGCTCTTGCAGAGGACTTGAGTTCAATTCCCAGCACCTGTATGGTAGGTTGCCTTTTTCAGCTTTGATGCAGGGAGGAGGAGCTTGGTCCTGTCTCAACTTGATATGCCATGCTTTGCTGATTCCCAGGGGAGACCTTACCCCTTCTGAATGGAGACAGAGGAGGAATGAATTGGGGAATAGGAGGAGGTTGGGGAGGGAATGAGAGGAGGGAGGGAAACTATGGTTGGTATGTAAAAATAAAATAAAAAGATACACATATAAAATAGTCAATTTTACATTAAAAAATTATCAAATCACTTAAGAATCTTGTATGATATCCTACCACTGGGTAATAAACCCCTCTCAGTATTTTGGATGTATAAACTTAAGCTAGCAGGCAGGTTTTTAAGTATGTTTTATATAAAAACCAGAATGGTTGCATTGTTTTGCTGATAACAGTTGCTTTTAAAACTATTTCATGTTTTTAACTTAATCTCCAATGTGTTATGAGCATCTATTCATAGACATATACTCTATTTTAATATGTACATAATAATCTGTAATGCAGCTGTTCCGCATTTATTTAAATAAGCTTTTTTGGTACCCCCTTGAGTTTTGAACAGTTTCAGCTAATACAAACTTTTGGTTAAAATCAACATTTTCACACATGTGTGAAAAGTCATAATTTGCTGGCAGTTAGCTGCACTGTTCACCAGTTTATTACAGGGGGAAATTGAGTGGTTTCACAGAGACCATGTAATATGCAGTGCCAAAAGTACTTGTTGTCTGATCATTACAGGAAAAAATTGTCAGCTCCCTATTTATTGGATGGAATGTGCTAAGTAAATTTCTGTAGGAGACCGTAGCTTAGACTGAGCATCCGCACGGGGCTGAGAAGACTGAGCCAGTATGGACCAAATCACAATAAGTAGTTTTGTTTAGTCCTGAAAGGACACATAGCCAATTAATCTAACTGTAACCAATTGGCTACTTGAAGAAGTAATAGCCAGTTAAACTATTTTCTGGGTTCCACGTGGTTTTTGGTAACTGCTGACTGATCCTATTGCTGGCTGGCATCCTCAGAATGTGCTCTGGTTCTGGGAGCTACTCAGTACACAAATCAGTTAGCCCTTGTTCAGGAATCTCTACTAGATTTACTGTCCAAGAAACTTTACTTTTAAAGGATTAGACAAAAGCTGTTAGGTTGTTTATAGTTTGTATTAGACCAGTGGTTCTCAACCTATGAGTCGTGACCCCTTTGGAAGTTGAACGACCTTTTCACAGGGGTCAGATATCAGATATTGACATTACGGTTCATAAGAGTAGCAAAATTATAATTGTGAAGTAACAACAAAAATAGTGCTATGCGTGAGGACCTGTATCAAAGGACCTGTATTAGAAAGGTTGAGAACCACTGCATTAGACTGTCTTTAATGATGACGTAGATTGCCTCTGCAAAGGAAATAATTTGTTAATAATCCTGCTCTAAAATGTCACGTGACTAAAGAGCCGTTTACTGTGGTTGTTCTGGAAGTCCCCTCTAAGTGGTGGAGAAGGGTCAGTGGGTAGAGGGTGAGTGTGGGGACTAGAGCGGGGTTTCTTAAGGATAAGCCTCAAACCAGCAGCATGTGGCAGCATGTCAGCGTCACCTGTGACTGAGGGCTGTTTAAACCTCTCTCCTTCCTTCACTCCCACCAGAGTCAACCACAGGGATGTTAAAATAAGCCTTGCGTGTCCATCCTTGTGCAACACAAAAAAAAAAATCTCACAGTGTGTGGTAATAAGCCTCAAATTTGCTGACCATTACAGACAGTTATTTTCATGGGGTAGAGGGACATAAAAACACTTTAAAAATAAGTGCTCTCAGTTACCCCTAGTGCCACTTTAACCCTGCACTGAACTTTTCAGTGTTCGGATTTATTCATCGTGGTGCATGCTAACAGAATGTGTTAGCAAAGAGAGGTCATCCACTAATGAGACCAGCTTGGCTTTGTTCGTTTAACAGCGTCACCTTGGCACTGAGGTATGGAGACACACGCTTTTTTTTCTATGTCTTCTTATTTTTCCCAAATATTTATCATCTTCAAAAAAGCAAAACTTTTCAAGGCCTGTATGAAGATAACTGGAGGGGGAGGAGAGAGGGGTCCTGGGAGTCAAACCCAGAGCCTTGTACTGTGCACTGAGCACATCCTTAGCATTGGCTGTATTGAGGCAGCATCTCATCAGGTGGCCCAGACTGGCTGGAGCTCACAGTCCTCCTCTCAGCCTCCCAAGTGCGGGATTAAAGCATGTACCACCATTCCCCTCAAAAGAGGTTATTATTCCTGCTACACAGAAGCCTTGGGGGCTGGTATAAAATCAAGGGGGCTTCTTTGAATATTTGGAATGGCTTTTCCTATGCCCAGTCTGAAGGAAGGAAGTAGAAGACTTCCAGTCAGTATGCATTCCAGCCTCCTTACACACGCCTCTGCTGCCGTCAGTAGTGAGTTTGACTTGGACTTACCACCCCAGTTAAAACTGTAACTCCTCAGTGGCGCATATGTAGATCACCTTCTAGTTCTGTTTTCTTTCTATTGTTTTTTACAAAGAACCAAGCTCCACGTATGTCTCTGACAGGCAGATATTGTGGGGGTTTTTGCATATGCAGTTACTTTGAGCTCCTATGGCTGTGATAAAATATCATGACCAAAAGCACATTGGAGACAAAGGGGTTTATTTTGCTAACAGATTACAGTCCATCATTAAGGGAAACCAGGGCTCCAGGAGTGTGAAGCAAATCCCACAGACGCAGGCTGCTTGCTGGTTTGCTTCCTTGACTTACTTAGCTTCCTGTCCTATACAACCCAGACCCATCTGTCTAGGGATAGCACTATCCACAGTGGGCTGAACCCCTCCTGTATCAGTTAGCAGCCAAGAAAATGCCCCACAGGCCAGACTGATGTAGGTCTGTGTCAGCCTGACAGAAACCAGCACAAGGGGGAGAAATGACTCCATATATTTTATATATATTACCATATATGTAATATAGGGGACCAAGAGTTAGAATGATTTGACTAAGAAAATCTCACAAACATAATAGTGGACGACAGAACTAGTTATGGAATGACTAATGGTGTGTGCTACCATCAATGGAAACCTAAGAACAGAAAAGAGTTTCGTATGTTGGTTATGGACACATGAAAAGAGAAAATATGATTGTATGCTTTGGGATGATACAACCAATTTCAGAACAGATCACTTCTGAAGAAACATGAAAGAATTTGGCATTTGAGAGATTTACCTTTATTAGTATTATTGTTAATATTAATTTCTTCAACACAAGGGTTGACATACATGGCATCTTTATAAGACAGTGGGTACTTAAAAATCAAATTATTTTCTATACTTTTATCACATTTTCATGTTTTAAAATTGAAGACTTAAATTTGAAGTCAGCAAGGTGGCTTAGTAGATGAAAGTGTTACTTCCAAGCCTGACTGCCTGGATTCAGTCCTCAGGACCCACAAGGCCTCTCTTACACTGTCCTCTGGCCACAAACTCATTGTGACATTTGAATGCTGTGGCACATACACACACTCACACACACACACACTCACACACACACACAAATAAATATAATTTTAAAAATTAAATACATAGAAAACTTTATGCCATCTCATTATAGAAACTGAGACTAAAATTAAGCACATCTGTAACCGCAGCATTGTTAGATGCAGTCTTACTGGCTGAGACAAGGTGCAAAGCATCATGAGTCATCCTCACAGAAAGCCACGATGCTGTGTGTAGAGCCCCAGGTTAGAGCACTTTCTGAGAAACAGTGAAATGACAGAGTGCCCGTCTACCATATGCAAGGCCCGAGGTTCAATCCCTAGCACTGGAGAGAAAAGCCAAACTAACCACACTGTATCAGTGGAGTGTGTAAACTCAGATGGAGAACTGAGCAGGGTGCTGTGAGATCAAACATGGACATTTCCCGCTTGCTAACAACATCTAACTAGCACTGCGGAGATCTGTGGCTGGAAGTCAGGGAGCATCCGTCAAGGCAGCAGTGCAACGGAGCCAAAATCGGGGAGCTCAGATTCCTGTTTCTCTGAGTAACTCAAGCTGTCATCACATTTCCAGATGGTTCAGTCACATAGTGTGGAGCGTCCATCTATACTGACAACTAAAGGGAGTCACGCAGTCCTTACCTGAGCCACTTCCGTTACTTCTGTCCACCGCAGTCACAACTTATAAACGTCCCTCTTACATGCTGATGTTGACATCTCCCTAACTCGGGAAGCTGGTGGGGCAACTGGGGAACATGACAGTGATGGAATGCATCAACTTACCTAGTACCGAAGGTCCACACCAAGGGTGTCACATGTACTTCACTGTTGTTAGCATAAGCAGACTTTAGAAGGCCTCTACTGAAAAAAACCTGGCCCCTCTGTGTGTGTGTGCATGCTTGCATGTGTGTGTGTGTGCACGCATGTGTGCATGCCTGTGTGTAAGTATGTCTTTAAGACAGAATCTCGCTTATGTGCCTCAAACTCATGTTGATCCTCCTGCCTTACCTCCTAAGTGCGGGGACCGTTCTCAGATTCATCCACTGTCTTCTCAATCACATTATTACTCCTAATTCTCTTAATTAAAGTATCTTTACAAATTTCAAACATACGCAAGAGTTAAAGTCATACTACCCTGCCACCCAGATTCAGTGCGTTAATCTTTCAGATAGTCTTCCCCAATTAATGCAGTGGCGAAAAATCACCCATTTCCAAAAATGTATCACACATAAACATTTTTCAACTGAGAAAGCCCTAGAAACAGCAGCTTCAGTAGTTCTGGGAATATAAAAGAGTCTGACTATGTAGCATCTCTGCATCCTCTTCTTTCCCTCTAAATGTTTATTGTGAGCCTACCGTGTGCAGGCTGGTAAGGATGGTAAACAGCAGACAGGTAAGCCCTGGGCCTCCCTGCTGGAGCTCATGGTCTACAGAGAAGCAGCTGGGGGAGGCTCCATGCACTGCTGTGGGCGTGAGAAACAGTGAGGGCTGTGAAGAAAGCAGCCAGCAGTCACTTAGAGGTCAGCACAAAGGGTATGGTCACAATGCCTGGATTTTGTCCTATGAAAAAGATTATTTCAGACAGAATAAAGTACAGATGCAAAAAAACAAACAATATACCCAGCACACCACGGCTTAAGGGAATGGCTAGAGTATAGGATAGTAGAAAAATTTTCAAACAAAACAAAAGGTCATATAGATTAGCTTTAGAGAGATAGTTCTCTTACAGAAGGAGAGTGGTTGGGACTAAAGGCAAGAGAATAGAGGCCATGAGAGTAGGGTCTACTTCCTGGGTGTGCACAGTAGTGATGGCTGAACTTTTTGATAACAGTCTGTTTCCTATTGCCAACAAGTTACCTACTATATTAATCCCATCCAGTTTCTCCCTCATTCTTTCAAATTTTTACTTTTTAATAACTAAAAATCCATTGATGTAAAGTTATCCCCAATAAGAATCTAAAGACATTTTTCAGATACTAAATGAGAAAAGGGATCAATGGCCACACAATGTGTGAAATATCAAATGCTTTCGACAATTCGGCCAAGCATTAAAATAGGAAGGAAAATGAACAGAAATGGTGATCTCTAGAGTATAGTTGGAGGGGGGAAAGATGGGAACAGCAAGAAGACTCAGACCTTCTAGCTGTAGGCAACAACAGTCAAAAACTGCTGTTGGCAGAGGTAGGAACACCAGAGAACAAATGGGCTTGGGGGAAGGAGAGAGAAGATGTCCACTCACGCTGATGCTGGGTCTCTTCATCTCCAGATCTGCCTAGATGAACTAGTTGAATTGACTTAAATGTATCAGATTAAATCAAGTGTTTAAATAAATTGCCTAGTACCATTACTGATGATTATAATGCTTGAAAAATGTCTTCTTCAGAGCGTGCTTTCTGGGCATAGATAATTTGACATTCACCCCTGTAGAGATCTAGCAATATCAAATGAGCAAAGTCACCATGCCTTATACTCATAGTATTGAGCCAGAAATTAAAATATTGAGGTGGGAGAAGTTGCCAAAATGACAAAACTGGAGCAGAAAGAAAAATAGACAAATATGTTTAAGTGCTTTTTTTTTTTTGATAATTCATTGTATTTTCCTTTTGTTGTTACCTTTGGAGAATTCCTTATAGGCCTGACAACCCAAATTAGTTCTTAAAATCATGCAAGTTTCCGCTTGGGAATCATATAGTTAATACAGAATTAATACAATAACATCTGAAATAAATTGGTGTCTCATGCCATCTTAAAATTCATTTGTGTCTTCATTACACATGTCATGAGCAGTTTTAAATTCTGATCTTCACAAGCTAGATTGAGAGTATGCTTCTTCCTTACAGCTATTTCCTTTCCTGCTTTTGTGCAGGAGCATAAACATCTAAGGGTCTGTTGCTAGAGAATTCTGAGCGCCCATATCCCATTCACCTTTGCATTGTGCTTTCCTCATGCCAGCATTATGAAATAATGTGTGCGCTTCTTACAGCCACAGTACATTTTAAGGAAAAAAACAATATCGTTTAAGATATTTTCCTTACCGCATAGTCTCCACAGTCAGAGGGCTTTTCTGAACTGAGGTTAGACAATAGCACCAACTTCATCTTTTATGCACGTGAACAGAGAGGGCTTGAGGTTATTAGTTGAAACCGAGTAACCTTTCCAGGCTTTCATCTCTTTCTTTTCAAATTTGAATATGAAAAGCATATTCAAGTCAAAGACCATCACTTTAATGACATTTGGCAGTCATTTGATTTATTAGGTTTTAGAAAAAATTTCCCTTTAAATATTTCATCATACTATGCTAATCCTAGTGATATTGCCAGCTGCAGCCTTGTACCTGTATTAGTGGAGACAGAATGGTGTGGAATTTTCTCTGTCATCCTAGTAAAATTTCCATGAATCTACTGAATAATAAAATAACCTTATTGAAATATTCAGATTTCAGTTTTTAGTTAAAGTGTCTTAGAATGCATAATAAAAGGAAATGTCTTTTGGAAGAAGGGTGTAAAATTACTTCATCAAATATTGAGGGAGTTTTGACAGCAATGGAAATGGTTCTTTTTGGAGGCATTCTTTCAATAGGATACTTGAATCTTTTTTAATTTGGTTAATTATGTGCTGCAAAATGCCTGCATCATCGCTATGGTGGGTCTACATGCTGGTATGCCTTTAACAGTGAACTTCTACAACCTGGTCACAAAACAAGTGTTATTTCCATGTTTTTCTAATTATCACTTGAAGTTTATATGGTTGACTGCATCATGGCTTTGATATAAAGAAGAATTTTTTAAATAACAAATTTTAAGTTGTGAGAAACAAATTTAACTGAAGAAATGTTGTAGTATGAACAAATATTTAAGTCATCGTTGTCCACTGAAGTCATTCCTCAAGGAATGTTTCTAAATCTCATGTTAATGTCTGTGGATTCTAGGAGAATATCAAACAAATGTAGCATTAATTCTTCATTCTATAAATGTGAAATGGAAAATAAATTGCAAGAAATAATATGTAAACTTAGATATAAGACTTTTTTCTTTTGTTTGAAAATGTGTTATTGAATGAAATAAATTATGACAGAAATGTAAGAATGAGCTGTAGTTTCTGCTCCAGTTGCTATAGATTGATACAGCTATATATATTAGCATAATAGTGCTAAAGTGTTCAACAGGCTTTGATCACTGCATAATTGAGCGTTCCCAGGTACTGCAGATTAAATAAAACAGTGATAAACATGTACTTCATTACCTAGTTTGAAACAAGGCCAGCTGATACTTGTCATTCTGAAAACCATCGGAGATGAAGACCTCATAATCTCCACTCCTCATAGACTACCAGTGGGGTATTTATAGCCTCAAATGTAAATCAGGGGACGATTGCCATGACACTGTTAACTTCAAACCCTGGGGCATTAGAATCTCATTCTCTCTGTGTGTCATGAATAATCTATCATGTGGAATGTGCAGTCGTGTATACTGCCTTCCAGAGAAGAGACCCATTGGCTGTGACCTTTTATTTTTTAAACTAATAGTGGAATAGAATAAAGGACTTTTTGTTCACTTGATTATTTTGCTTTTGTTGTTTTTGGGTTTACTCTTTAAACAGCCGTCAGAGGAAATTCGGATTGAGATCATAGCTCTAAGCCTTAATGATTCTCGGATAACCAGGGATGACACTATCCAACGGCTGTTTGTTGAGTGTCGGTTCTACAGTCTTCCGGCTGAAGAGACACCTGTGTCACTGCCAAAACCCAGGAGTGGCCAGTGGGTCTACTATAACTATACCAATGGTATGTATGATTCATTTGTAATACAGCCTTTTGTATGTTTTTTTTTTTTTATTTTCAGTGAAGGAAGCTAAGGTAGTGTGCATAGAGTTTAATTCTCTGGTGTTTACATGCATCAAAGTCTTGTCAGACTAGGTTAATAAAAGCCAGAACTGTAGCATAACAATTAAGAAAACTACTTTAAAGTCATTAAAAATCAAGAGAAAACATGGGCAATGAAAAAGCAGTGTCTGCCTGCTTCCACTATATTATGGAATCTATAGGAAATGCCACCCAAGTCTACTGCTAAATTTTAATTTAAAAATATGACATTTTAAAGGGGGGTAATGTGCTGGGCTTTCCCTTGGTTACAGCATTCAGATCGTGTAGTACTCTGGCTGTGGGCTGCCTTTTTGGTCAGTGCCTTCCGTAAATCTTTCTGCACTGCCTGATACAGCGATGCATAAGCTCTTAGCATTACAGCAGGCAGGCGGCTTGCTCTATCTACCAGCTAACACGTAAGTCTATTGGACTAACACAGACCCAATAAGCACCTTGAGGATGCTCAGATCAATCGTTTCTCAGGAGTTTTTAATATTCCATGATCAACAGTGTACAATCAGAGGGAAAACAAAAGTCAGATCAAGCTACCTTCCCCAAGAGTCGAAACAGTGCGTTCTCTGGAGTCCATGTGGAAGTGTGACGATGGGCGCTCACAGCTTGTATTGAAGCAGGCTGTCTCACCCAGGTCTTAGTGACTTCTCTGCTGCTGTGAAGAGACACCATGATGATGGCAGCCTAGAGAAGAAAGAGTTTATTAGGGCCTTATAGCTTCAGAGGGTAGTCCAGGACCGTCATGGTAGGGACAGTGGCCGCAGATGGGCATGACTGAGGGATTACAGCAAACATGAGGCAGAAAGGGAGCCAACTGGAATGCCATGGCCTTTGAAAGGTCAGAGCTCCTCCCAATGGCACATCCCCTCCAAGAAGGCCACACTCCTAATCCTTCCCAAACACTTTAGCCAACTGGGGACCAAGCATTGAAACATAAGCATATGAGGATCATTCTCATTCAAACCAAAATGATCATGATGATTTGAGACAGTGTCTTTCTATGTGGCCCTAGCTGTCCAGATTGACTGGCCTTGAGCTCTCATAGATTCCACCTGCCTCTGCTTCCCAAGTGCTGGGATTAAAAGCATGAGTCACCAAACCAGGCTACTATGATATTTTTTTGACAGTCTTAGAAACTGCATTTTAAGAAACACATGTAGTCTTGCTGTTATAGCAACAGGATTACAGATGATCGTGCCTGCTCAAAACACTGACCTTTTTAGAAATATGTTCATTGTTTGAGGCAGTAATAGTGAGGACTCAGAGATTTGCTCTAATCCTATCTGTGTACACAGTTCTCACTAATGTGTGAACTTGGTCCAGATATGTTGATTCCCTGGCTCCTTCATTTCTTATTTAAAAGACAAAGTGATTTCTGAGATCCCATCCAGTTCATACTCTGTAACAAGTGACAGCTTGAGAGATTGTCTGAGAAGTTAGTGGTGTGGTCAGAACAAGAACCTGAGTGCATCCTTCCACTCACCTGCTGTCAAAGAAACATTCCCAAAAATATTTTCTCACGCTTCCTAAAGATATTCAATTGCATAGTACCAGAAAAATAAACCATATCAAAATATTAACAGTAGTAAGAGAGATGTTCACTAAATTTTAATTATTCCAAGGAAAGAGATAAACTTTGGCCTTTATGTTGTGTAGAGGTCACCAAAACAGTGTTCAGATGAAATGGCAAGAGATTGTTCTTGAGAAATCACCTGTACACTGGGCAATGTGGCCATGTAGCAGAACAGCTGTTTTCATTTGCCTAGAAAGCATGCCCAGTCCTTCAGGTGAAATCTCTGATCCATGCGGACGCCTCCCAGGTTTTGTGCACATGCGTTGTGGAGGAATCTTTGGAATCTTGCTGCCAGGTCACTCTATTCCTCCCCTCTATTGCAAGGCCTCTGCTATCTGATTGGTGTTTTGAGAGCTGATTATGATCCTAAGGAATTAGCCATTTGATTGGGGGCAGGGAACATCTTTTAGGATAGAAAAGAATTGAGTAGCAATATTGTTATATATATGTAAGTTTCTGTTTTTGTCTGTTGAGTTTTGGCTGACTGTGAGCTTCTTTGTGAGTAGGGAAAGAAATGCACTCAGCTCTTAAAGCTGGCATAATTTCATATCAGAAACTGAAGTCCCAGGTCATCACAAAATTTGAGAAATTGTAACTTTATTAGCATTTTTTCAGTTAGGTAGAACAGTAGGAATGTTTATTCTTTAATCACTAATCTGTCTCACTGTTGCAGAAACTTCCTTGAATCTTTGGTTAATGAACAATATAACTAATTATTGTACTAGTTACCATTCACTTGTTACTTAGAGAAAGTTGATAAAAACAGCCTTACACCCTCGAAATCTCATTGAAAGTTAATGAAAGTCATTTTATTTCCAAATCGGCTTCGAAACCCAATGGGAGATTTAGGGCACAATTTAGACACACTATTGTCTGAACACTCTACCCATAGAGAGGTTCTCTTGCCACAGCTCTGTTTTGACTATACATTATGAGCTGAACCACACAAAAGGAACTTGAATGCCCAGGCCTAAATTAGGTACATAAGATGACTGGAATAAACTGGCAATCCCCAGGATTATTCTTAATCAAATGCAGTCTTCATGAAGAGGTGTTAATGCCAGCTCCCCGTGCAGACGAGAATATCATCTTAGGACTATTTCTGAATAAGGCTGAAGTTCAGTTCACTTGGTAGACATTAGTAGTGAGAATACAACATTTGCACTTTATTGGGCTTGAAAATTTTACTCCAAGAATGCTGAGTAAAGAAAATAGTTTTTTGGGTGGGAAGATTAATGGTAGGCCTGAAGAATGTTGTCTGGGCTGCATAAAGCTTTCTGGGGAATTGACAGTAGGAAGAAGAAAGATTAATGAAATCGGCTGAGGTTTTTATGAGACTTGTGCAGATCCGGACCCATAGTCTCTGAGGATTGAGCAGTCTATCTTTTGGAACAATTAAAGTTTAATTCAGAAAATGAAAAGGATGTAGAACATCAGATTTTGTTACTAATAGGAAGAGAAGTTTTGCAAAGATAAAGATTACAGGGGTGATAATATTTTAATATAAAAGTTATCAAAGGTTCAAGGTTAACAACCTCCTATAGTTAAACCATCTGCACTTCTTGCATTTCATGTGGATGGAGAACGTGCAGATTTCTTCAGCCTACCAAAGGGAGGGACGTTTTGCTGTATTTAATTGACACAATAATTGTAAATGTTGGAGTGTAGATATAGTCAGTGCTAGAGTACTTGTTTAACAAGCATGAAACCCGAAGCTCAGACCCTGAGCCCCAGAGGATAATAGTAAAAATAATAGCTGTCCTTCTTTACAGGCACCACGTGCTGTTGCCATACGTGCACACGGCACGCCATGTTCAGCGCAGACTCTTTCCTTCCCTGTGGTAAAAATATTCTTAATCGTTTGCTCTTGGAAATAGAAATCCTGTCCAGTGTACACCAGAACTTCCTTCTCTTATCTAATATGAGCTGGGAACCCTGCTCAGCCTTTGCCATCCCTCCCACCGTCTCCCCCAGCTTCTGGGAAATATTACTGTTCTCAGGCTCTGCGATCAGCTTCTCTAGAGACCATCTGTGCTATCCCAACCTATTGGACTGAACATAATGCTCTCCAGCCCCCCAATCCCATTCATGTTGAAACGACTAACAGAATTTTATCCTTTCTGTGATTGAAAATTTTTAAAATGGGTGGTAATTGGAAATTAGCTTGAATTTGGACTATTATCTGTTTAAGTGTGTGCTTTTATAAAGTTAAAACTTAGCAAGTTCTACACAAATGTGATCTCTCATGGACATGGGAGTTAACAGTACCTGAGAGAGTCAGTTTACTTTTAGTGCCTACTATAATTACATTTTAAAGGATTTGTTTAAAATCGAAATTATTTTTTAAATGCTCATCTGTTATTTCAGAATCCCACCTGAATCTTGGTGGTCACAGCATCATAGGGTCATATGTTAGAATTGTAGGTGGCCAAAGTGTCCCTCTTTCCCACAGCATTCAACACAGAGTGTTTAGAACTTCCTGACCCCATTTAAACTTGGGTGGAGAAAGGTTGGTCTGCGATGGTCCTTGGTGTGTGGTACCCTGACCAGTGTACCATATCAGTGTATCAGGGTACCTTGATATCAGCAAGAGGAAAAATGTTACACTGGTACATTCTTGGGCTGTGCCACAGATGCCTTGAATCAGAAATGAAACTCTGAAGGTTCAGCACAGTAATCTGCATTTTACCAAGCCATCCAAGTAGCTGGAATGTGTATTAAACACTGAGAACCACTAAGCTAAACTCAGGAGCCCCATCTAGGATGTTTGTACAAACAGGCACAGTTACAAGTTGGTATGCTTTTCTAAAACAAAATTTATTGGTTGGAAATTAGAATTTGATTTTCAAAAAATGAATTTTTAAGAGTCAATCAATATATTTAAGTCAACTTGATGGATCTAATCAATATCCCTTTGTGGAAGAATGAGAAAGAAGGTAGGTGCCCAGCTCAGGTACAGACCTCTCTTCACTCCAGCCTTGGACCAACAAAATGCCAGGTTGAAATGCCAGGAGAAGCTTAGCTGTGGTGGGAGGGAGGCGCAAACACTAGAGAGCCTCACTGTATTCTAACAAAGCTCTGGCTTTCTCTGGTCTGCTTAGCCATCTGTAAAATACAGATCAACCTTGCTCTCAACCCTGTGGTTGAGTGTAGTGCCTTGTGCCAAAATGTCACTCATAAATGCCCAGCAGGGTGGTGTAGAAATGTAGTTGGGGAGTTAATTTTTGAAGGTTTAACATGGAACCACCATTTGTCTCAGCAGCTCTGCCTCTGTGTAAATAGAGAGAGAATCAGAATCAAGGACATAAACACACACAGTGTGTGTATGAAATATAATTCAGCATTGCATATGATACATGCTGCAGCAGAGATGAGCCTTGTAAAGATCACTGCTAAGAGAAATAAGACAGAGATAAAGGACAGATGTGTGATTCCACTTAGAGGAGGTTAGTCGAGACAGATGGGAATGAAAAGTCAATAATTAGTAGGTAGATTTTCAACGGGGGATGAGGGGAAGATTCTAGAGAGGAAAAGTAGCAACATATCCACCATGTCCACATTTAATGTCAATAAGCATATGCTATAGGGGGCTGGAGAGATGGCTCAGAGGTTAAGAGCACTGACTGCTCTTCCAGGGGTCCTGAGTTCAATTCCCAGCAACCACATGGTGGCTCATAACCATCTGTAATGAGATCTGGTGCCCTCTTCTGGCCTGCAATCATACATGCAAGGAGAACACTGTATATGTAATAAATAAATCAATTAAAAAATAAGCATATGCTATAAAGTGATTAAAATACATTTTAAGTTATATGTATGTTACCACAGAAACTTAAATTCATCAAAACTAATCTAAATGTAATTGAAAGACCTTTTTATTTAAATTTGAATGATGAAGTTGGAAATTCAGAGGCTTTTACTACAAAAAAAATCTATTTATGTATCAGAGACTTAAGAAATTATTTAAAAACAAAGAAATTATTTTTTGATAAAGATAACAGAGTTCATGTCATGATACATGTCTGAAAAGCTATAGTTACTGTTTCTGCCTCAATTTTTTTTAACTTACTAAGTGTGAGGAAGAGAGTGTGTGCACATGTGTGCCACAGCACCTGTGTGAAAGCCAGAGACTAGCCTTGGTAGTGGGTTCACTCAATCCCCGTGTTCCAGGGATTGCTCTTAGGTCACCAGGCCTGTGCAGCAAGAGCTTGTGTCTACTGAGCCAGCACACCCTACCTCAGTTGTTCTTCTAAATGACTTTCATTATTCTGGCCCTCAAATGTTAGAAACCAGTATGACGTAAAAGTTTTGGGATTATGAAGTAGAAGAACATACAATAAGCCAGATACTGAATTAGAAAAAAATCCTAGTAAGTTTGATATACTGACAGTTTGATATACTAAAAATGAGGTACTGACCCACAACATTAGCGAAATGTATCTACTATGATACTTTCTGGCAATGATAAGAAAAATGCTCAGGGGCTGGAGAAATGGCTCAGGGGTTAAGAGCACTGGCTGCTCTTCCAGAGGACCCAGGTTCAATTCCCAGCAACCACATGGTGGCTTACAACCATCCGTTATTTGATCTGGTGCTCTCTTCTGGTGTGCAGGCAGAATACTAGAACACTGTATACATAATAAATAAATAAACAAATAAACAAACAAACAAATAAGTCTGAAAGAGAGAAAAAAAAGGAAAGAAAAACATTCAAAGCCATCTGTGTTGGTCTTTGCAAATTTCAGTGAGCTCCACAGAGTATGGCATTCTGTAAGGACAGTGGCCTTAGTTCTCCAGAGCTGTGTGACTTGACTCCTGCTCTTTCATTGACTTCTGCTTCTCCTGAGCAACTAAGTTACCACCTTATAGGCATTTTGACTCCCACTCCATGCCTAACTCCCACAGGAAAAACCTTTGGATTTTGATTAATACTCTTCAGGGAGCCAAGCCATTGAGTGAGTCAATGGTATGGTCATTTGGAGTTGAACTGAAACTGTCCTTGCAAAATTGTCAGTGAAATGTGTGTGCACAGTGGCCCTGGAGGAGCACGAATTCTGGAGTCATCCCAGCTCTGTCCCCGTGTGCACTCGTGATCCTGTCTGAGCTCCAGAGTCCCAGCTCTGTCCCCGTGTGCACTCGTGATCCTGTCTGAGCTCCAGAGTCCCAGCTCTGTCCCCGTGTGCACTCGTGATCCTGTCTGAGCTCCAGAGTCCGAGCCCTGTCTCCGTGTGCACTCGTGATCCTGTCTGAGCTCCAGAGTCCCAGCTCTGTCCCCATGTGCACTCCTGATCCTGTCTGAGCTGAGATCTGGCCGCAGAAGAGCCCTAAGCCCAGACTGGCATGTACAAGAGGAGAGTCTCCTACTAAGAAAGCAGGGTGCCAGGTGCACACTGTGTGTATAGTCCATCTGCACTGCCATCCTCCAGGTGGCATCCACCTTTGACAGGTATTCCATCTGTTTCAGCCACATTCCTAAGCGCCAGGACCAAAGCACTCTTCACACACCAAATAGCCCCTCCCCCTTCCTCCACCATGCACAGCCATGTCAGCCTTGAATTTCTTCACCTGCACACTGGATGCTTCTTTTATTGCATCCAGTGGCAGGAGAGGAGGCTTAAACTACTGGGCTGTCAAGAAGGACAAGCATGCTGCCCTACAGTATCATCATCACTTGCTTCTTGGGTGAAAGAAAATACTGTGAATCCCTCAAATACAAAGCAATGAAGACCTCCAGCTTGTCTGTGAGGTCTGCCAGAGCCGTTAACAGGCAGTGATGGTGATGAGCACTCTGAGGCCTTTTTTCTTTTTCTTTTCTTTTTTTTCTATGATGCCGGGTATCAAACCTACTGTGTCATTCATGCTAAGCAAGCACTCTACCACATTGTGCTCACGTCCTTTCTAACAGTGTGCACATAATCCTGCCCGTGGTGGGACAGTAGATCACATTCAGATTGGATTCTGATTTCTCGGACACACAAGCAAGATGGCATGAAGTGTGTCTTTAAAATGGAATCTACAGAGTGCAGGATGGTACCCATGGAGTGTGGGTCTGAATGACTTCCTTTACGGACCTGTTTTTCCTTTTGTTATAGTGATCTACCTGGATAAAGAAAACAACCGAGCAGAGAGAGGCATCTTAAAGGCCATACTGCAAAGACAAGAACTGCCTCACAGAAGGTACTGGCAGCAGGTTCACAGAAAGCAGCTCTCTATGTCCTCTTTATGTCTGAATGTTGGAATTACTGCCTCCAAAGAAGTTCAGAAATGAAGGCATAGGGGTGGGGGTAGCTCAGTGGTACAGTGCTTGCTTAGCATGAATGACACAGTAGGTTTGATACCCGGCATCATAGAAAAAAAAGAAAAGAAAAAGAAAAAAGGCCACAGTAACTACAGTAACTCCTACATCCCAACATTGTTCCTTTAAAAATGGCTAAATGTCCTTAACAGACACAAAAGTTCATGTCAAGTTTTTGTTTGTTTTGTTTTGTTTATGAGAGCATAGTGCAGACGCCAGGTTCAGGAAATGCTTATCTAGTGAATGCTGGGGTGCTGCTCACCTTCCTGTGCTGAAGAAAGAGATGGCATGCCCCTTCCTACAGCCATAGCCAAGGGCCACTAACAAGTGCTCTCTCCTGTTGCTAATACTCAGAGGTAGTTCCCTACTTTGAGAACTCCCTTACTCAGATGACAACCCTGCATAATGCCAGTGCTAAGTCACCAGCTACAGCCAGGGGTCACCATTCTTCCATGACATTGCTTACCATACCTTTACATACTGTCCCATCTGCATTTGGAAATACACAAATGTTTTTAAACAACGATACATTGAAATAAAACTTTACAAATTATTAACTTGAGGCTGGAGAGGCGGCTTAGTGGCCAAGAGCACCAGCCGTTCTTCCAGAGAATTTGAATTTGGTTCCCAGCACCACCAGATGGTGGCTCACAACCATCTGCTCCAGCCCCAAGGGTTCTGATGCCCTCTTCTGGCCTCCATGTGCACGCAGTGCACATGGGACACATACATACATACATTCAGACAAACACTTGTACACATAAAATATCAAAAAAAAATTCCTTATTAATTTCAGGTCATATTTTTGAGTCTGATTCAAGTTCCCTTTTGATTTATTTTTCTTGAGTAAAATTTCTACTGGAAAAAATCCACCAAGGAGGAAGACATACTGTGATGACAAGTAAACAAATAAATTAATGACACGTGGTGATGATTAGTAATAAAAATTGAACAAACACAGGGTATGGTGGCACTCACCTTCAATCCCAGTACTTAGGAGGCAGACGCAGGTACATCTCTGTGAGTTAGAGGCCAGGCCAGTCTACATAAGAAGTTGCAGGTCAGCCAGAGCTATTTAGTGAGGACCCTTAAAAAGATAAAGAGAAAGAAAAAAGATTGAACAAACTAAATACTAAAAGAGTAGATAAGAATGAAAGCCAATCTGGGTAGGGGACATTTAAGCTGATTTATGAAGGTTGAAGGGACTCAGTTGAGATACAAGAGCCTGGGACATAGGGTTCCAGGCTGAGGGAATACCAGGCAAGAAGGATGAGGCAGAGGGCATTCTGGAATAGATGGGAGGACTAGCAAAGCTGATCTTAGAGAGTTGCAGGAAGACACATCTGGGGATCACATGATGTTTGCACCCCCAGATGTGTATCTGGGTCCTCAGGCAGGCCAGGAACCTCCATGAGGAATGGCCACCAGAACGCATTTGTTCTAACTGCCAAAAGTAGGTCAGGAGGTATGGTTGGGTGCATGAATGTGTGTATACAAGCTAGTTTTTTTAAATTTTATCTAGTAAACTTTCTTCCCTTTTGAGTTTAACTTTCTAGTTCTTTCATTGGTTTTATTTATTTTTAATGCTGGGAATGGAAACCAGGTTATTGCTGAGGTCCATGTGAGGCTGGAGTTGTTTTTTTAATTATTTATTTATTTTAAAAATAAAATAGTCTTTTTTCATTTTACATACCAATCCCAGTTCCCATTCCCTTGCCTCCTTCCCCTCTCCACCTAGCCCTCCCACCCGAATCCCATCCACTCCTCACTCTGAGGGTAAGGCACGTTGCTTTGGGAGCAGGGTATCCATCCAAAGAGAATGGGTTCCCAAAAGGCCAGTATATGCAGTAGGGATAAATCCTGGTGCCACTGCCAGTGGTCCAGTAGTCTGCCCCAGAGGCTGGAGTTTTAACATTGATCTCTGCACTAGATCTGCGAATTTTATTTGACCTCTCATTTGCTCTTTATAGAATGTAAAGCCAGGAATATTACATTTTCACATTCTTAGCCCTTTTATAGAATTTAGAAGATTTTTTAATTTTGTCTCAGAATTAATGTACTACACTCAGTGAAGATAATAGCCTTTCTTTATAAGATGATGCAGGTATGAGCTAAAAACCTGAGATTAAAGTACCTGAAAATACCCCATTACTCTATGCCTCCTTTTCTGTGTGTCCCGCTCTGCAGGATGCCCTCCGCCGGCACTGTTAGAAGGATGGCGTGCCATGGCACTCACCATGCTACGGTGGTCATATGCTTTAATTTTTTTAATTTCTTCTTTCCAAACTACGTTCATTCTAGGACAACTTTGTTGTTGTTGTTGTACATGAGTGTTTCACTTGCATGTCTATATGTGCTCCACGTGTGTACTATGCCTGAAGAGGTCAGAAGAAGGCATGGGGTCCCCTGGAACTGGAGTTACAGATATTTGTGAGCTGCCACGTGGGTGCTGGGACTGAAATCCAAGTCCTCTACAAGAGGGCTCTATCAACAGTTGTTTTGTTTAATTGAGTAAAGAAATCAGTAGTTAACTTGGAAATCTGTTTAGCTCACCTTTTTTTACTTTGCTCACCCTGCTGTGTTCCAGGCTCTGGTTACTTGTATCACTGCATCTAATCTTCACAAGAGCCCTCCCTGTTCACAGGTCTAATGTCCTCATTGCACAGATCACGAAACTGAGATCAGGGAGATGTGAGGGAATTCTTCAGCATCACACAGCTATACAAGTGTGGCAGTCAGAATGCGAACTACAAATGAATGTCCTGACCACGCATCTGGATCCCTGTATCCTGTGCGTCATATGAAATACTTGGACCACTCGACAGTCGGGGTCCATGTCTATGGTTTCTGTGGGAACTGGTGTTAACTTTCATTTGGACTTAAGAGATCTCGATTTTCTAATTTCTTCACATTCTTTTCCTAGCTAAAAACAGGCTTGTAAAGGAGTGAAATGCTGAATGTTGTCTTCAGCAAGTTGGTTAGAGACATCGTCTTGTTTACCTATCAGCATTTGGAAAGGATTTGATTTGTGTTTTTCAAGGTCTGATTTCTCAGGGGCTTCAATTTTTTCTGTTTCTTGTTTTGTTTCTGATTTGGGATAGATATGTTTCACAGAATTTAAAATGGTAAGATTTACAAGCATCCATGGTTTAAGCTATGCTGCCAAGACATATCAAAAGAGTACTTAACTGTAAATTCCTGTCATTTGGTCAATCCAAGTGTGTTTGGCCTCAGCACAAGCCACTAATTCAAATCAGTTCCATCAGAGCCCTGCAATTATGTGTCTAAAAGTAAAGTAGAACTTGGATGCTGTGGTTGTATATTAAAAGGTTGCTGAAGCAATATGAATATCTGATACAGCCGTTGGGCAGAGCTCAGCCTTTTTCTGTGGGCATTCAGACTGCTCCCAGGCAGTGCAACCTCTGCATTTTGTAGGACAGCACATACAGTTGGGAAGATTACTTGCTACCAACCCCAGAGTTGTACTGCTGGGGGGTGGGGGAAGCATTTCTTTCTGTCAAAAATGCTGACTGTGTAACCTACCATGGCCTTTGTGAGCTTCATCCTTTTAGTATTAAAAATAGAAGTATCAAATATCAGATTTGGTGCAATGACATGGACATTGGGTCCTTCTCTTTGCCTGGTCATTTTATTTGATTCTGGAGATAATTACCATCCAGGCTTAAGAAGGAGATTGGTGCCCATTGGAAAGCTGGGAAAGCTCTGAGCTTCAAATAGTTCTGTTAAGATACTTGCCTAAGGTCATTTCCTTTCTACTGGCATCACTGGAAACATTGTTTTTCCACATAGTTATATAAAACAAAACATAAAAACAAAACAAAATGAGTGTCCATGACTTTCTCTGTCCTGTCCTTCTTAGTGTGCGCTTCACCGTGGTGAGTGACCCTCCTGAGGACGAGCAGGACCTAGAGTGTGAGGACATCGGCATTGCTCATGTTGACCTCATGGATATGTTTCAGAAAGGGAGAGACATCATTGAGCAGGACCTTGATGGTATGAATGGAAGCATGGCTCTGTCTGCACAGCCGCCACTACCAAATTATTATTATCATTATTATTATTATTATTATTATTATTCTGACTTCTTTCTGCTGCCTGGGAGGGGTCTGTCACACCTCAGCAGAAGGCTGTGCAGCTCAGGCTAGCAACTGCTGCAGCTGGAAGCCTGTCCCTGCACCCTCCTCTTCCCTTCCTCACCCTTCTGTGGCTGATAGAAACTTTTAAATAACTGAGCTTCACAGAAATAACTAATGCATTTCTTAGTGTGGGGGTTAAGACACATAACCTTAAGCTTGTTATTCCAAACCACACCAGCATCTTCTGGAGGCTTCTCTAGTTCAGGGCTGCAGCCAGAGGGTGTGTCTCCTCTGCTAACGCTAGGATTCTGGCATTTCACATGTTTCTCACAAAACTGTAGCCTAGATTTTTACCTTTCTAGGAGTGAGTCCCATCAGTGCGTCATCTCTCCTGTTCTTACATCACACAAGGGATTATACTTTATAAACCATAACCAAGGAAGGCCCTGGCCACACACAGTGAGTCGAGAAACTCAATGCTTCTGCTTCAAGCTGGCTGAGCTCTCTCTGAGACTATGTGCTGGGTTTGTGGTTTACCTGTTGAGGTCACAATCAAATCCCTTTCTGAGCACTTTCTAGGGTCCAGGATTCTGCAGTGCTATGGCAGCTCTGTGGAGCTACCTGTCCCAGACACATGGCGGGTTCTCTGAAGTCTGAACTGCACCAAATGATTGCCCCAGTTAGAGCAAATAAGCATCTGGGCGCATGTTTGGAAGCATTCGTAAAGTTTGCACAGCCAACGTCGTGGCAACTATTTACACTCTGTCATGGAGCAAAAGATGAGAAAATGTTCACGTACCCTTAGTCAACTCTGGAAATAAGAATCTAATAGGAATCATCAAAATCAGTCTCTGTAGTCAGCTCTGCTTAGTGACCCACCTCCTCCTTGAAGGTCACAGAGGGCTGACACCCAGCTGTTAGGACCATGTTTAAGAAGCCAGACACTGTTTCTACCAGCATTTTAATACCTTGTTCTGGATCATGTGCAAGTGATCCAGAAAAGATGAGAGCTCAGGAGAATACGCTGGGAACCACTGGGTCACTGCACGTCTGGGGGCTCCCTTCTCCACCCACATGCCTACCAAGTTTTCTTTGAAGGTCTTCTCACAAAGGTTCTTTGAAGTAACACAGGCACTACTAGAGGCAGTCACTGTAGCTCATCTGTTCAGGGTGCTGAGGCTGGAGGAACACTTGATCCACCCCCATCGTTACAGTTCAAAGAAATAACAAGAAACTACAAGACCCATAAGCACTATCAAACGTACAAACTCTAGAATTCTGGCCTTGGATCCCTTGGAAATATCTCCCCAGCTGATAGGGTCCAGGGGACTGACCTGGCATAGCACCAGGCTGTTGAAAGAAACCTCAAGACTTAAGTAGTCTGCCTTTGGGACATCACTGGTAGCTCTCTAAAGGAAAACCCACGTTCACTCAAGAAGTGAACCTCAGGCCTTCAGAGCCAATCCACAGACATCTTAAGGTTTGTGGGTCTAACTGACATTTTGCTTTTCCTAACGTTAATTGCACGATGCCTTTGCAGAGATTTGGAGGGCTGCAGTTTGTATAGCTGTAGCCTCTCACTCGGTAGGCCTCAGAGCACACCTAAAATGTGTGCCTTCGCACATGTGCTCCTACACACTGTGCTCCTCTCAAAGCCGTATGAACTAGCCTAGCCAAGAGCACTGCTGACCGCCATTGACCCTGCTGCTGCCCTCTTCTCAGTGTTTGATGCCCGAGCGGACGGAGGCAGCATCGGCAAGCTGAAGGTGACCGTGAGAGCGCTCGCTGCTCTACAGTCTGTCGATGAGCAACATGGAGAGGACTAGGAAGCCTGGAAGACGCTGCTGCAGAGGCGTCCACCTCTGAGGAAATGCCCACATGAAAACTCCAGGATGAGATTTTGAGTAATCACTCTGGTGTGTGTAATCTATAATTCATGGGGAGCTGGGGGGGGAGGGCCTGGGCTTAGGTCCTAGGCTTCAGTTTCAAATCTTGTATAGGTTTTTGTTTATTTTTCTATTCCTTCTACCCATGACTGCCACCCCTGAGGACTTCAGTTCTCCTCAGTGGTCTACCTTCTCAATAATTTATATCAACATGTTAGGATGAAATATCTATTTACATTTGTAACATTTTCTTACAAAGAAGTGGGAATAGTTTTATTTTTCATAAGGAAAAGCCTAAATCTTAGGAAACCTATGGAAAAGAAATGCTTTTTACATTATCCCTAATCGTCCCACTAAAGGAAAAGCTTCTGATTAGCCTCATTAAGATTTTTATACTGTGAAGATTTTATTAGAAGCAATATATGAAAATTACTTGGATTAATGTGTTAATCTTCCGCTTTAAAATGCTAATATCCACTTTGTGCACATTAAAGCTCAGTATGTGTTTTCTTTGATGCATGCGGTTTCTATCAATTCGATATAAAGAAGGAGATGTGGCACCAACTTAGTAAGTTGCTCCCAGTTTTTGTTGTTCTCCATAAACATTGTAGTCGTTATATGGTATCCATGTGTCTGTAATGCTGATATGGGACCCAAGATTATATAAAGATAGAGAGATACATACATGCATATATACATACATGCATACATATATATAGGGAATTCATACTTTACAAACTAAAGTTATTACATAGAAAAAATAAAATATGACCCGAACTCTAAGATGTTTGGTCAGACATGAAAAGAGACCTTACTTCAAGCTTACCCAGTGCTGGATGTGTCTGGTTATGCAGACCCTCAAAGAGCAGCTCCAGAAGTTAATTTCTAGCTTTTACACAGTCTTGCTGAAGGGTTTAATTGATATTTTTAATGGAGCTGTGAATCAGTGCTGCAAAAGAATTGTCTCTGGGGGTCTGAGATATAATGCATTTCATTTTTTAATTTACTTTTTTATTTGTCGTTTTCTTCAAAGGATTTTTATAGGCTGTGGGTTTTCACTGTTTGCAAACAGGCTATTCCTTCTTAAGCATATGTAAAGTATTCAGGGAGATAAGTAATTTATTAAAATCTACCTAATTTGCCGTGCTATATTAAATCTCTGCTTCAGTGATCACAGACCATTTCATTTAGAGAATTAGGCATTCCCTCTTTGTGTGATTAAAGCCCTGGAAAATGAGTTCTTTGCTCCTATTTGTGAACATTCAAAGCCTGCTAATGGCAGGAAGATGGAATAGATTATGAGACAATTCATTACAGTTCAACAGGGGAAAAGCAGCTATAATGCAGAAATGCAAGTATGAATATCAGTGTATAGTTGGACCATCTGTGCGCTCTAAAGGCTTCGGCGGTGACTCCTCCTTGGGAGGCTTTGAAATGACATCCATACGATATTAATTTGTTGGCACACTTTGTGGGACCAGTAGAGTATGATTTGACCACAGGATTCTATAAATTTTGTCTGTACCGTTGGGCATCCCTGCCTCCAGGCCTGCCATCTCCAAGAGGAATCTTGCTCTCATCAGCCTCTGCAGATCTTCATAACAACTCATTCCTCTGGAACCTTCTAGTGACCACAAACATCTGCAGACAAAACCTCTCCAATCCTAGTAAACAACCACATGTTTGTTGTCACTTTAGCTGGCTCTGAGCTCATCTTTTTGGCCTCCCTTTCCAGCTTTCTTTGGCTTTGTGCAGCTAAAGTGTCATTAAGGCCCATAATATTCCCTGCAGTAATCTAAAACAGCCAGATTATACCCTGGGATTAGCTGGGCAGTTTTTGAGACATTTATTGTGGTATTCTCCCAGGAGGCATGCATTATTGTTTTAAAATGTTATATCCCAAACTAAATAATGCTTTCTGCAGAGAGGAAAATGGATGGTGCTGACTTCTTAGCATCTTTAAGTAGAGACAGGGAAGTCTTAGAAGTGAGTCGACCTATAGAGTCTGTGCCTCAAGTACAAGTGGGGATTTAGGCAGGCTTCTGTGCCTTTTGTATTTACTAGCCTTAAAACCCTCTGCTTCAGACTCCCGCAGATGTTCCCAAGCTCACACGCAATGGCTGCTAAAGGGTTCTATGGGGAAGTGGAATGAGTGTCCTCACGCCAAGGCCACGGCCTCTTTGTCTAGCCATGTGTTAGCCAGGGTTCACTGAGAAGTTCAGCTCCATGAGCCGCCTTGCTTTGTTAAGGATGGCTAGGGTGTGGGGGCTACCAGGCACGCGGACACAGCCCTGAGAACTTGCAGTTCTCATAACCGCACAGTGCACGCAGCACTCTGGGAGCTGTATTGCTTTAGTTTGGAAATATAAATAGAGACGTGATATGGCGTGTGGGAGGGTGCATTGTACGTGGTTTTTTTGCCTACTGTAGTAGAAATGTCAAATTCCCAGCCACTGTCATGAGAGGCAGTTGACAAAAATAAGTTTTATGGTTTACAGTGTGGTTTACATAGAGGACATTTCTCTTCACTCTCGGTTTCAACATGTTTTCTGAATTATCATGGTTTGTTGCCATTTAACTTAAATTAGTTTTTTTAAGAATAAATAGAGACTATGTTTAATCAAATAAAGAACGGCCGCGTTGAAATTCCACTGTTCCTGCCATTCATTTGTTACCACAAAACACAAATAATTTCTATGTGTCAGGAAGAAGTGTGGGCTAAGACGTGGTCATGTGACTTGGGAGGCTCTGCGTGCACCCATGTCCCCACAACAAAACATAAATTATTTTAGTAATCTGACATCAAGAGCTGTGACAATGAGAACCAGTTCTTACACATGTTCTAACAAGAATCTGATTAACATTTTTGTGGATATGGAAAATAGCTTTTTTTTTCAGTCAAGCTGGCACTGTTGCTGTGTTTAGAATGATTTCCTTATGTACAAAATAGCAAAATGTGAATCATGTCTGTGAACAAATATGAGACTAAAATATGATCTTCGTGTAACACAAAACAACCGAGGAAGAAGCTTTGGTTGTAAGGTGATCAAGTGATTGGCACTATTGGCATGATAACTCGTCCCAAAGGTAAGAGTGCACTCTAGTAAGTGACCCATGCCTAAAGGCCTCTGACTCTCTTAACAAAGAGAAACCAAACCATGATTTATGATAGATTGGGCACCACGCCTAATTAAATCCATAAGTGGGAGCAAACACAGTCTTACATCCCTTGTGTTCCCAACAAAAACAGCCTCTAGGTCAGCCAGAAAATGTCAAAGTAATAGAAACAAGCATTTTAGAGCTAAGATTGCAGGGTTAGAAAACATCCTCTCTCACTTCCGTCTCAAAGCATTACCAGTGGACAGTACCTCACAGTTCAACTCCTGGAAGCCCAGCCCACACTCTAGGTATGACTCCCTTTGTCCTGGCCTCTCCACTTTCTTTTATCTTTCTTTTGTTAAAAAAAAAAAAAAATACAGGATCTCACTATGTAGCCTTGGCTGGCCTGGAAATCGCCATATGGAACAGTCTGGCCTCAAACTCCCAGAGATCTGCCTGCCTTCACCTCCTGAGTGCGGGATTAAAGGCAGAGACAGGCGTGCACCATCAAGGCTGGCACCCCTTTGTTTTCCAGATAGCATTCAGGTATGGTGTGTACCAGGCTAACAGATTGAATACAAAAGCAGAATCCATCTTTCTTCTACATACAAGAAATACACCTCAACCTCAAAGGCAGACATCGCTTCAGAATAAAGGGTTGGGAAAAAATTTTCCAATCAAATGAACCTAAGAAACAAGCTGGTGTAGCTGTCCTAATATCTAACAAAATAGACTTCAAACTGAAATCAATCAAAAGAGACAAAGCAGGACATTTCATATTAGTCACAGGAGAAATCCATCAAGAGGAAATCTCAATACTGAACATCTATGCCCCAAATATAAGGGCACCCTCATATGTAAACGAAACACTTCTAAAGCTTAAATCATACACTAAACCCCACACACTATTAGTGGGAGACTTCAACACTCCACTCTCACCACTGGACAGGTCAGTCAGACAAAAAATTAACAGAGAAATAAGGGAACTAACAAATGTTATGACTCAAATGAACCTAACAGACATCTATAGAATATTCTATCCAAACATAAAAGAATATACCTTCTTCTCAGCACCTCATGGAACCGTCTCAAAAATTGACCACATACTCGGTAACAAAACAAACCTCAACAAATACAAAAAAAAAAAAAATTTGGAGTAACCCCATGTATCTTATCAGATCACCATGGCTTAAAACTAGAATTCAGCAGCAGTACTAATTCCAGAAAGCCCACAAACAAATGGAAATTAAACATTGCTCATCTGAATCATTAATGGATTAAGGAAGAAATAAAGGGAGAAATAAAAGACTTCTTAAAATTCAATGAATATGACCACACAACATACCCAAATTTATGGGACACAATGAAAGCAGTAATAAGAGGAAAGTTCATAGCACTAAATGCCTACATAAAGAAGCTGGGAAAATCCCACACTAGTAAATTAACAGAACATTTGAAAACTACAGAACAAAAAGACGCAAACTCACCCAAGAGAACTAGACAGCAGGAAATAATCAAACTGAGATCTGAAATCAACAAAATAGAAACATGTATGGTGTGAGCTCTGGAGCAAAGTCTGGTCACCTCCGTTTGTCCCTTCCCACTCTCCAGAGAATCACATTGATTACTGTAACAGCACCATCTCTCTGTTCACTACACACCATTTGCTTTTGTTTGATTTAAAGTTTTATATTTCATTATGTCTATGTGTTTATCATCATGATGGCAGTAAGTTATGTGGGCAGGGCTGTCCGCAGAGGCTGGAGCTGGAGTGAAGGGAAGATGCGAGCTGACAGGTGGGTGCTGGGACCCACAGTCATATCCTCTGGAGGAACAGCCAGTGCTCTTAACTGTCAAGCCATCTCTCCAGCCTCCATTTCTGTTTCTTTTTTTATTAGTGTCTTAATTCTTATCTTTCTATTATCTCTGTTCATTCCTCTAGCCAACCAAGCACCCCATGTCTATCAGCTCGTTTCATTGGCTGGCATCTTGGCCTTGACTTTCTAGAACTTCTCACTATGCAGCTCATACTGCCCTGGAACTCACCTGATTAGATGACCCACTCCCCACCACCACCCCTTCTCCCCTCCCCCAGCTCTGCTGAATACTCCTTCCTCTCTTTCTCTGCTTGGCATTCCCCATGTGTGGGGCAGCAGCATCTGTGGCAGCTCAGGGGCTTCTCACTGTCCTCCATTGCATGTCTCTCTCTTTCGAGATGGCAATGGGGCTGGGGACTGCTGTCTGGCCAATCTGGCATTCCTGACTTGAACTCAAAGCCTTCCTACCTCAACTTCTCAAGTAGCTGGATGACAGTGGATGCCAACATGCATGGCACAAGCTTGTCTCCGTGCACATGGCAGGGCACTGCAGCCCTTCTGGAACTGATTTCCGTGCCTGGGCTTCAGGTCACAGAGGCAGATGCTCTGGCAGCTCTCAAGCAGCCCTGGTCAGGAAACAAAAGGGAAGTTTTATAAATGTCTAAGGAAACGTTTGATCAAAATCCAGCTGTCCTTGGTACAGATATGCTTTGCCATAGGCTCACATGTTCCTAACAGCAAGGAAGTAAGAGAAATTGTAGAAGAAAACTTAAGATACTATTCGCGCAATCAAGATATTAAGTAGACCTCTCTCTGATCCAAACAAGAAAGACAGGAGGTATCAAACACAAGACAGACATGCTGAATCTGTAAACATTAGGACATCTCAGACCATGAGAGTTCACAGTGGAAATAAAAGACAAAGACCTAGTACTATTAAAGGGAACAGTGGGCCGTGGATGTGTGCGCTCCAGCCACGCACCAAGGAATTTAGTCTCAAAATACAGCAGCCAGCGGGCTGGAGGATGTTACGGCTGCAGGAATTTTAGCCATAGATTTTTTTTTTTTAACCCACAGACATGGCAGATCAGAGATGTAGAAAAAGTCTAGATTTGTTTAGCGTGATCACCAAGCTCAGACAGATATAGAACACACATGGAACATTCAAAGGAAAATCAACAGCATACTCAACCACAAAGGAAACCTCAGTTTCCAAGGGCCTCGGATCTGCTAGACTGCACTACTCTAAGCAAAAGGCAATGAAATGAGAAGCAGATAGCAAAAAAAGATAGCTAAGACCCAGTCCTTTCTAAAAGTTAAAATGCATGGATTCGTTTACAGTTTGTTTGGGATTCTCACAGGACTAGAAATAACCCCACTCCTGCAACAGAGGGAAGAGAAAGAAAATCTCCAAATACGTTTTGATGCATGAGGGAAGGAAATGTCAGCTCAGAAAGCCACTGCCAGCCAGGCATGGTTTGGTTTGCACATAACGTGGTCTGACAGAATTCAGGTGGTGGAAGAACACAGATGGTGCCAACAGAGGAGAGGGATCAGCCAACCCGAGTGGCCGAGTATTGGAGCTGGTGGTGAGGCCTGATGTTACCGCTGGAGTCTAGAATGTCCCCTAGAGGCTCAAGGCACCCAGCCTGGGTAGCTAGTAGAAGGGGGTGGAGCCTGGTAAGAAGACCTTGGGTCACTGGGGATGTGCTCTTGAAGGAGATGTTGAGCCTAGCCCTTCCCCGTCTCTGCTTCCTAGAGGTCTGCTCTGCCTGGGTGCCACATACTCTATCATGATGTTCCCCCTCAGCACAGACCCAGAGCGACAGGGCCAAGTGATTATGGCCTGAAAACCCACAGCTCCGTGTCAAAATTAATTTTACCTCAGATGTTTTTCCATAGCAGCAGTAAGCTGACGAACAAACTTGGCAACGTCAGATCATTAGCTCTTAGAGAAAAAGAAGCAATGTCCAGTCTGCAGGACCAGATGCAGCAAGGAGGAGGCCATTCTGGAAGAGGGAGATGCCTTGGAGACTTGTAGCGAAATAAAAGAGAGAACCAACTGGCTTCCCAAGAAACGCGATAAATAAGATTAAATCAATAAAAAGTGGGCATTTCCTCAAGAAACTAAAGAGAGCTGCAGCAACAGAAGAGGGCAATGTTGAGCTAGGAAACTTGGCTTCCCCCAAAACTGAAAGGGAATCCTGCCTCCATCTTCACTAAGAATACAAAATAAGGATGGAGCCTTCTCAGCAGCTGTCAGTTGGGCATCACGAAGCTGGAGAGGGCAAAGGAAACAGCGACTGCCCGTCATCCCACCAACCAGAGGTAGTCATCCACATCTGGGCGTGTTCGTTTCCTTTATTTTAAATAAATAAAAATGTTGAAATAGCACAAGAGTCACATGCCCATATGTTCATTAGAAATCAGAATACAGATGGTTAAAGTCTCCCGCCACATACCACCCATAATCCAGACCTGCTTCCCACCACCATTTGTATGTAAACACATACATTTATCCACACAATATGTATAGAATTGTTTTGCTCTTTATTTACATAACTGTCAGACACTGCAGGCATTGTTTGTACAGCTTTCTTTTTTCCACATAACTTTTAACCCATGTTTTTGAAGTCCACCCTTGTTGCTAACATTTCAGTGCCAAAATAGAGGAGTCTGTGGCTTGAGCGTGAACCTTCAGCAGGACAGCGATCTGCCCAGTGTTAGTGAACCTGACGGTCTCACCACCCACTGTTGAGAACAAGCAGACATCATTTGGAAATGTTAAAAATGCCATCTGGCTACCTGGGCTGTTGTGCTCCATGGTCCCACCTGCTGAACGCGTGGAGGATGAGCTTAGACTGGGGCTGCTCTTCCCTCACAGGTACTTGCTAGTTTGAACATGAGGACAAGAGACCACACAGAACCTTCAGAGACCTCTGGGTCTTGAAGGGAGAAAGTTGGTATTGGACTTGAGACCCAAGTACATCCTTCACAATTTGAGTCAGGACTGGAAAACTAAATCAAGACAACCGTGACTGGGAAGTAGACCGTCCAGTCTGAAGCCCTGTTCTCACTCTCCCATCTCTGCATAGATGAAGAATTCTCAGGTTGCTAGAACCACCGCCACCTGTCACTGTCAGAAGCAACTCTCTAGAAGTTACCCTCTGCATCCTCAAATTATTACTAATAATGGTGGAAGGAGGAAAACAATCCCTTCAAATTGCCCTCTGACCTATGCACGTGCACAAACACACACATCATAGCGTGCATAATCCCCCACACATAAACACAAAATAACTAAGTTTTACTGTAATGTTAATTTTTTTAATTATTTAATTCTATATGTCCAGGATTCTTAAACACACCAAAATGTTTATGATACTTTATAGAAAAACTGAAAGACCAAAGGAAAAAGAAAATCTTAAAAGCAAGTGGAGATGAAAGACCCATGTTCCGAGGGACAACACTAAGACTGGAGAGACAACTTCTCAGTTAAATCACCAGAAGTGTTACAAACAGCTGGTGCTGCTCTTCTGTTCTGTTTCAATGAAAACCACAGACAGGCAAATGGGCAGTCCCCTTGCTGTTACAGAGGCTCAAAGGCTGGGCTTCCAAACCCAGAGGCTTATGACTCTTAAGCCCTGAGAACCAGGGGCTTCCAAAGGAAGAGAGTTCTCCTTTGTAAGGCTCATTGTATAGGGTGGAAAGCGATAATAGTGGCCCCAAGTTTCAGTTCTTTGGGTATCAAGACCACCAACTCTCTGTTTCTTTGGCACTCTGGAACCCTTCCAATGGACCAGAGCTGGCATCCTGTGGAGAATCAGCTCCCCACCTTCAACTCTTCACAGCGTCTCAGTTTCTCTGCCATCTTTCACCATCTCAATACTTCAACCATCCTTAGTTTTTGTAGATTCTTCCCTCAATTACTCCTGGAATTCTTCTGGATCCCAGTAAGAGCTCCAGTTATGGAGATCTTTGGGGCTCAGTTAACTCAGCGTTGCTGACCTTTGAGTGCTAGGAACCTCAGCTCCTGGTGCCTCTAATGGACTCTTCAGCCCACTGTTGCTGCTGATGCCAGACTAAAAGCCCCAGTTTTTTTCTATTCTTTCAACTAGTTCAGCCCACCTTCCTAGTCATAAAGACCACAAAGAGATAGTAGGCAAAAGACTATCAGGAGAAGGTTTTATTGGAGACAAAAGTTGTAACACTGGAAGTGGGGAGAGAGTTAACCAGTGCACAGAAAAGAAACCTCTAGACAAGAAGACTGAAAAAACAGCTTGCTAAGCTAGCTAGAAATAGGTATGCCGTGCTAGTGCTCAGAGTATAATCTAACCAGTCACAGGATAGCTTCTACTTCCACCAGTCATGAGCCTCACATAAGAACCAATCACAGCTTACTGACTAGTGTGTTCATGGTACCAGAAGGTACTCGGCATGCTACCAGAAGAGAAAAGTGACCACTAACCCAGCCACAAACCCTGTGGTCTACAGTGGTGACCTGCCTGTATGATGCACCGGTGCAGTAATGGCACAGACATTGTGGGAGTAACCAACCACTTGTTGCGTTAAGGTTCACTCCATGAGATGGAACCCATGTCTGACAGTGCTAAAGTGGCCAGGAACCTGAGACTAGCTACATCATCAGCCTAGGGGAAAACCAAATATCAATAAAAGTATGCCAAACAATATTCTCCTATAACTATAGCTTAGCATCTCAGCCATCATCAGAGAAGCGTCCTCATGTAGTAATGGGAACTAACAAAGAGACCCACAACCAGACAATGTGCAGAGTGAGACACTTTGGAGCACTCAGTCCTGAATGGTATATTTTCACCAGATTCCTCCTGTCTAAGCTCAGGTGGCTATGCTGAAGAGGAGATGAAGATTGTAAGAGCCAGGGGGGATGGATGACTCCAAGGAAACAGTGTCTTCCAGACCAGACCAGATGAACACATGGACACTGGCAGCATATACAGAGTCAGCACAGGTTCAAGCCAGACAGGGTCAAAGTACTCAAAGAGGGAAGTGGACATGAGTTCCTAGCCTTAACCAAGACATCACCTCCAACTGACATCCATTTGCAAAGGAAAATAAATTTTCTCCAGTGAAGTCTCTCTGGGTATATTAACCTCATTTAAGGGGAAGCCCCGTACCCAGTAGCAGATGACGGACACAAAATGAACTCAATTTGTGTCATGTTGTTTTGTCTGAGTATTTTCTGTCATACTAGTCTCTTGCTTGTATATTATGGTTCCTGATTTTGTGTTTTAATGGGCTTTATGTATATGATACTTGTATGGTTTTCTTTTTCTTTCTTTTGTTTGCCAGTTCGTTTGCTTTCTAGAGAGAGAAAGGGTGTGAAGTTGGGTGGGTGGGCAGGTGGGGAGGATCTAGGAGGAGTCGGGAGGAGAAACTATGATGAGACTATATCATGTGAAAAAGTGTATATAATATGTATATGTATGTATATATATGCGTGTATGTGTGTAATATATATATATATATACACACAACAATCAAACTTCACAAGCCAATCATAAACCTCACAGCCTCTTTCTCATCAATCACAAGCATTTTGCCAAGTTTATTAGAGAGGTGGTCCTCTTCCTGTTGATTTTACTGATGGCCACTGCTGCCAGGTCTGGGGATGCAGGCATCTGAAGCTGTGAAGGAAGACAGAGTCATCTGGAGGCCACTAGAATGAAGTTTTTCAGCACTGGTCTAGGCTAGAACAGCTGTGATTGGAGCAAGGCTCTTGAAGCAGAAGTTTAGAGTCTCAACAGCAACAGCGGCTGCCCTGCTCCTTCCAATTGGAGTACAGATATTCTCAAGACATCCAGAAAGCATTCAGAGCATCCAGGTTGCCATAATGACCAGCTAGCCAGATTTAAAAAGAGGGACAGCTAAGCTAACAGGTCCACAAGGCAGGGAGGCACAAGGGCGGGTCTGGCAACTGTCAATCAAAGGGTCATGTTCTGGTACACCACTCTGCCAACAGTTTAGTTTATCTGAAGAAAAAAAAACTAAACACTGAGGTTACTTCTCAACAGTGTTTGTCAGTGCTAAGTTCCTGGCTGATGAGTCTCAGGAGCCTAAGTGGTAGGACACATCTTTAGACCCTACTTTCTCATTCATCACCCTTCAACTCATCACAAGAGTTAACATTACAAGGAAATCCTCATGACCAATGAGATCAGGATGCCCTGGAGTAGTACGTACTCCCCTGCTTCATTGTTCTGATGGGATGAAGGTGTGTTATTCTGTGCTGTTCCTCGGAAGGTCTAGCAGTATCAAAGCCACTGGCACTCACAGAGGTGATCAACTTCAAATATAGCTTTACATTGGCTTCTCCATCCAAACCTCTTATTCCTCCCAGTTCCTCCCTCCTGACTCCCTGCAGACTGTGTCTGCAAGCAAGCCTTGTTGAAGATCTTCCTTCTTTCAGGAAAGCCAGGCTAAGAGGGCAGACACCAGAAGTGATTCCAGAAAGTAGGACACAAGGGTGGGACCCTGAAAATTGGTCACTCACAAACCTGGGATTGCTAAGGTGGGAAACTGGTTTGAGGAAAGAAATTGAAGAAAAAAGAAAAATAATAACTTGGAAGTAACAATTACAAGGTACCTAAGAGAGAGAAAAAAATGCAAACAAAAGTAGACTCTTACCAGAAAAGATAAGTGGGTAGAAACAGTCAAGAAAATGATATGAAATAAATAAGTGGAAAGAACCAGAGAGAAAAGAACAGACATGAGCGCTGACTGTAAAATCAAAGATGCTCAGGAAACCATCGATGGAGATAAGAATAAGAGGAAAGTGATGATTGTTTCATGCTCTGAAAAAGTAGAAATATATTTTAATTACAGGAAAAAGAAAAAAGTAGAATGTATTCATTAATTTTACCATACATTATGAATGATCCGAGGTATCATTTGAAGTAGGTAAAAGCCACACAGGCGGGGAAGGGGAAGAAAGGAAAAGCATGTGAAAATTTTCAGTTGGTGGAAAACATCCACCAAAGCCAAAGAGGAAGATGTTGTAAGCAGAAGCTAAAGAGGGGACAGTGATAGATGGACTCTGTACAGTAATGTACGCAGGTGATGGGGCTGAGACCAAGCTGTGATTCATAGTCACAGAACACTTAAGAAGCAAACGTCCAGCTTGACCACCCTGCAGAACTCAGCTCTTCCCTGTGAAGAGGCACGTCTAAAAGACAACAACTGAATCAAAAGGAAAATTACCAGGCAGACGCCCACGAGGAAGTGCTTGATAGCTCACAGGACAAACTCGTGGATGTTCCTATTCATGGTTGCCTAACGGATCTCTGATTCTAAGAGCCATAGTTCATATTAAAGACCACAGCAGCAGCCTCCATGAAGCATAAACACAGGGCCGAGAAGACAAACACCGGGACACATGCCGCGCCCCGCGCCCCCGTGTCTGTGCTCGCTGCGCCCCACGCCCCCATGTCTGTGCTCGCCGCGCCCCACGCCCCCGTGTCTGTGCTCGCTGCACTATTAGCCAGTTCTCGAGCTTTGGGCAAGGGGGCTGGAGGTTAAAATACACAGACACGCACAGACAGAGAGACAGCGACACGGTCATCCTTGAATTCCCCAAGAATGCCCCTTTATTGTGTTCAGGGGCACATTATATAGAGATAGCCACGCCCCAGGCAAACCCACCAGAAACCACTCTCCTGCCATCAGGAACTCCTGAAGGTCTCGTGCTCAGAGCAGCTGTAGGCACTCAGGTCAGGGGATTACAAGAAATTCAGGATCTGGGGTCTCACTGCTCCCAACAGACACATTAATTAGAGAGGTGGCCAGGGCCTGTTCAAGATAGGGCATGTAGGGAGAAGGGAAGGGGGAGAAGGGGGAGGAGAAGAAAGGATAATAGCATTAAATGTTATGATGCCTAAACAGATCTTATAAATGCATATTGAAATCCAGCCTTACAGAAGAGAAAGTATCTTTTTTTTTAAGTACTTGGGAGCATTCATGTTCATTGGCCATATGTGCAGTATCTAGAAAAGTCTAGTAAGTTCTATCAAGAAGTAATAGAATCAACAATCCTGTCCTATCACAATCCAGTAAAACTGGAAATGTGTTTTTAAAGGTAACAGTGCTTTTCCACCTGAACATCTTAAAATTATTGAACAGCTCATGAAAATAAAAGTGACTCACATAGTCAAAGCAGTCCTAAGCAGCAAGAGCAAGCTGACCCTGGAATACCTGACCTCAAGTTACACTACAGAGTTATGTAACAAAAACAGCATGGCCCTAGTGCGAAAAAGATGCATGAACCAATAAAATAAAACAGAACAGAATTCAACACACATAGCTATCGCCACATCATTTTCACTTTAAGAAAAAAAAAAACATTGATGGAAAGGCACCCTCTTCCACAAATGATTCTGGGAAACTAGAATTCCACCTAAGAAGGAAGACAGAATCCTTTCTCTCACCCTGAGTAAAAGTCAAGCCGTAAGAGCCAGAGCTGCAAAACTGCTAGAGAAAAACAGGCAAAACCCTTGAAGAAGTAGACAAGGACTTCCTGTTTAAGACCTCCAATAGCATAGGAAATAGTCTGAGAATTGGCAATTGGATTGCATGGAATTAAAAGGCTAAAGGCTTCTTTGTAGCAAGGCATCAGTCAGCAGAGTGAAGCAATAGCCTACAGACTAGAAAAAAAGTATTTGTTGACCGTATAATTGATGGGGGATTAATATCTAGGATGTGTAAAGAGTGCCAAAAGTTAAATTCCAAAAGATGAAATCATGTAATCAGTAAATAGGCAAACAAATTGAACACAGAGCTCTCAAAAAGAAGGAAGAAATACAAAAGGCAATAGATATTTAGAAAATCTCAGCATTCTTAATGATCAAGGAAATGCAAATTAAAACTTAGTTGGTGTTTCACACCAACTAAGAATAGCCACCATCAAGAAAAAAAAATAGGCAAAAATGTGGAGAAAGGGAGTCCTCTACAGCCCTCGGGGATGTGGACTGGTTCAGCCATCCCGTGACTAGTGCATAGCCCTTGGGTATAGAACCAGACTCTAAGACAGCACACCACAGAGCTTTGTTGAAATATGAGCGGCAGGGCTGCTTTCCACCGCCACCCGGCTAGTTTTACCTGAAATAATTACAAGGAAACTGTATTCTTTTAATCACTGCCTGGCCCATTAGTTCCAGCCTCTTATTGGCTAGCTCTTACATATTGATCTAACCCATTTCTAATATTCTGTGTAGCACCACGAGCTGGCTTACCAGGAAAGATCTTAACCTGCGTCTGTCTGGAGTGGGAGAATCATGGCGACTCCCTGACTCAGCTTCTTTCTCCCAGCATTCTGTTCTGTTTACTCCGCCTACCTAATTTTCTGTCCTATCAGAGGCCAAGCAGTTTCTTTATTACTTAACCAATGAAACAACAGATAGAAAGATGACCCTCCTCCATCAGAGCTTGCTGCACTACTCACAAGAACCGAGAAACAGAAGCAGACTAGATACCTCTTCACAGATGACTGGACAAAGACACTGTGGTGGGCAAGAGAGCCCATTGGTTAAGAGAACCAACTGCTCCTTCGGCGGCTCAAGTGAGGTTTGATTCCCAGCACCCACATCGCAGCTCACCACTGTAACCGCAGTTCCAAAGGATCTGAGAGACAAGTACATAGTATAAAGATGTGTGTGCAGGCTGTCGTAAGGTAACTATTGCTAGGAAGAAACACCATGATCAGAAGCAACCTGTGCAGGAAGGGGCTCATTTGTTTACATAGCCCGAGTTAGAGTCCATTGAGGGAAACCACAGGAGGAATTCAAACAGGGCAGGAACCTGGAGGCAGGAACTGATTCACAATCACTAATTTAGAAAATGCCATCCCTACAGGCCTGCTACAGCCCAATCTGAACCTCCAGTGAGGTTCCTTCCTCTCAGATGACTCTAGCTTGTGTCAAGTTGACATAAAACTAGCCAGCACACAGGAAAAATCACCTCAACATATAAAGTAATGGTGTGTATCTGTGTGTCTCTGTGTGTGTATGTGTTTGTGTATGTGTGTCTCTGTGTGTGTCTGTGTGTCTCTATGTGTGTGTGTCTCTGTGTCTCTTTGTGCATGTGTTTGTGTCTGTGTGTGTCTCTGTGCATGTGTGTGTCTGTATCTGTATGTGCCTGTGTGTCTGTGTGTGTGTGTGTGTGATGTAGCATTTACATTGGAGGGGGACTATTTGGGAGGAGGAAGGGGATCAGCAAGTGGGAGGCAGAGATGAGAGTTAGGGGGAGGGAACAGGAACCAGGTGCATGATACATCTGTGTGAAAATCTCATAATGCAACCCATTATCTGTATGCTGGCTGAAAGAATAAAAGATACAGGACATGCAGAATGGCGCCTGCATGCTGCACATGTCTTTGCTGTCACTTCCCTCTTGTTACTGTGCACTGGACCTTCTTTTGCCCTCTTCTTGTGACCCAGTCATGCTGCTAGGGTGTCAGTTGAACTTTGTGGCTTTGTGGATGTCTGACTTGAAATCAATGTGTGCACCAACCACTTGGTTGAGCGTGAGCTCTCTGCAGGAGGTGATCTGCCCTTCAGACGTGTCTTCAGTGCTTGTGTTCTGCCAAGTTCTCATTTTGTCCCAGGGCCTTTTTGTACCGGTTATTAAGGTGAACAGGAATCTTGATCCCAGCTTATTTTTAAATTAGTCAATGCTAATATTTTTAGGTAGCAAGCAACTGTTCAAAGAGAAAATGTAATTAAAATTTAATTTTAAAGAATTCTTTAAAGAATGATTAAGCAAGAACTGCCTATCCAAATCGTTAAGATGCAATTAAAGCAAAGTCTGGAAGAAAATGCCAGGCTATGTGTTTATAAACGCTAGGCTGAGCGTGTGAGAGGAAACAAGGTAAACACCCTTCTCCAAAGCCGGAAAATGAGTGAAAAATAAATGTAACAAAGTAGGAGGCGGATAAAAGCAGAAATTAATTTGATTAAAACTCAAATTGTACTGATAGCTAAAAAGATAATTCTTTGAAATAATGCTCTAAACAGGTTATCATTACAAGACGTCAGGAGTACAAACTAAGTCCAACAGTTGGGGAGATTACCTAGTGTCTGAGGCATCCCAAGATAGCAGGTGTCTGTGCAAATGCCTAATTTTCTAGACAATCCCCTTAACAAAAATATTCTAGTAGAGTTAAACAGTTTAAAAGATCAATTTTGGGGGCGGAAGAGATGGCTCAGAGGTTCAGAGCTCTGGATGCTCTTCCAGAGGTCCTGAATTCAATTCCCAGCATTCAGGTGGTGGTTCACAACCATCTATCATGAAATCTGATGCCCTCTTCTGGCCTGCAGAGGTAAATCAGGACACTCATACATACAAAATATAAATTGGAAAAAGACCAATTTTCATAGATGACAAATTTACCATCAACCGTTTTAAATAAAGCAACTTCATTTTATGGGGGATTCTGAAGAGCCCTTCAAAATCGAGAGAATTTCAGAGTGACTCGAGAAGTGTCAGAAAAAGCGGGAAAGCTTCAGGAGTGGCCAAGCAAAGCAAACGAATCCTAGAACTGAAAACCCAAGGAGACGGCTAGTATTGGTGGCCACCTTGGCAGGATTAGCATCATCCAGCGCACGAGCCTCCAGGACACCTGTGAAGGGTTAAGTCAGATTAGCTTCTGGCCATCTGTGTCTGCGAGGGACTGCCTTGATGCGGAAGCCCTGCCTAGTGTAGAGCCACCATTCCAAGGAGCACAAGCATCATCGCTCTGCTTCCTGACTGGACATGCCGTGTGTGTAACAAGGGAGCTCGGCCACCACGACTTCTCCGACATGAGAGATTGGACCCTCAAACTGTAAGCCAAGAAAGCCATTCCGCCCTTATGGTACTTCTTCATCCGGTATTTTTTCCACAAGAAAGGTAGCAAGCACGCACAAGGAGTATTGTACACACATACATAAAAGATCTGCCATATAATCTCAATATGCATATTGAAGCAAAATTCCTAAGTAAAATAAAGGCAAACAAAATTGAATGCCACAGGGGCTGGAGGGGTGGCTCAACAGTTAAAATCAAGGTGCTCTTCTACAGGACCCGAGTTCAAGGCCCAGCACTCCCAATAAGCAGTTCACAACCACTTGAAACTCCACCTCCAGGAGGATCTGATGCCTCTGTCCTCTTCAGACACCTGCGCTTACGCGTGCTTGCGTGCACACACACCATTACAATAATAAAAATGCCATATAAAAATATAGCATTATGCCTTAATGGTGTTTGGGGAATGTAAATGTTGTGATCCCTGTCTTAGAGATTTTGTGCATACCAGGAGCTGGCACACCAAAAGTGACATGCCAAATTTGTGGAGAAAAATAGACTACTCAACAACAGTGTTAGCATACTGAAAAAGTATCTAGAGAAATATTAATAGGACCCTTCACATGCTGAAGAAAATAAAGTACAGAAACCCTGGAAGGAACAAGCAGTTACCTACAGTCTCGTGGGGCAATGGTCTGAGCAGGGCACAGATGCAAATGGCATACATATGACTGCGTGGAAATGAAGGTTTCTTTGTAGCAAAATTAGCAAAAATAAAAAACTCAGAAAAGTAGTTGTTGGGGCTGGAGAGATGGCTCAGTGGTTAAGAGCATTGTCTGATCTTCCAAAGGTCCTGAGTTCAATTCCCAGCAACCACATGGTGGCTCACAACCATCCGTAATGGTCTGGTGCCCTCTTCTGGCCTGCAGGCGTACACACAGACAGAACACTGTATACATAATAGATAAATAAATAAATAAATAAATAAATAAATAAATAAATAAATAAAATATTTAAAGAAAAAGAAAAGTAGTTGTTAAAAGCAGGAAAAACAGATCATTTTCCTAATGCATAAAGTGCTCCTAGAGAAAACAAAAGACCAACCCACAGAAAAAAAAATGGGTAAAAGATAATGAAAACAGTCACAGCAAAACATATTTAAGTGACTCTGCAAAAAAATGAGCGCAATGTTACTAACTAGGGTAGGACGGAATATAAAGAATGTTTGGCAGAATTAAAATACAAAGTAAGGACACGTAGTTTTCAGTCATATGATTAAGAAGCTGAAAATTTTTATAGGGGACTAGAGAGATGGCTCAGCAGTTAAGAGGACCTGGGTTCTATTCCCAGCACCCATGTGGCAGCTCACAACCGTCTGTAGCTCCAGTTGCAGGAGACTACGCCCGTCTTCTGGCCTTCACAGTATCATGTACTCTGTGTACATGGTACTCAGACACGCAAGCTGATGAAATACCCGTACACAAAATAGTTTGTTTTGTTTTAGAGCACATGGTATTTCATAGCAGTGGGGCTTTGTCCTCTTTGGACAATGTGCAGATGAACTTGGAAAAAATACACTTTTTTCTGTGCCAGCAGTTGAAGCAGACATTATGCATGTTAGGGATGCATTCTACCCCTGAGCTCCTCACCCCCAGCCCCTGTTTATCTTTTAATCCACTTCCAAGATCTTATCCTAAAGGTAACAGGTGAGAACGCTATCACCGCAATGTTTGAGAAAAATCAAACTTGAAATCACTGCGTGTCCAGCAGGGCGCTCACTCGTAGAACATACATGCCGTGGAAGGGAATAGCACGCAGCCCTGTCAAACAAAGTGGTATCTTAAGTGCACCCACATGTAACCATGACCGAGCCCCTCTCGGGTAAGCTGGCTTTGGGCTTAAAACAGAAGCTTATTCTTGCATGGTCCTAAGGGTGAGAAGTCCTAAAAGCGTTAGCAGGACTATCACCCAAGGATGCTGGAGGAAGAGCTGCCCCTCCGCATTGTGTTGGCTCCTGGTGGTGTCAATCCGTGGTATTCCTTGTGTTGTTAGTCCATCACTCCAGTCCGCCCCTGTCTTCACCAGGCTTTCTCCTCTGCGTATGCTTCCAAGACACATTCTAAGATAAAATGCTATAAGGTAAAAGATGGTGTGGGGATGTGAAATAAGTATTTAAGAGGGTGCTTGAGCACGTGCTGAAATGGAAATGTGGTATCTCTTGCAACGCCAAGATAAGAGCCCCCGTTTGTGGGGGACGGACCGCAACAGCTGATGACCGACCTCTGTGAGGACTTTACGGTACTTGCAGTTTGTTAAACATGTCTCCCATAAAAGATTCATCCATTCCGAGAGTCCAGCGCGTTGGTTTTTCATGTAACAAGACTCAGAGTCAAAGCACTTGCCGTTCAAGCCTGACAACCTGAGCCCCATCCCTGACCCTTGTAAAAAACTGGGCACACAGCTGTGACCCCAGCACTTAGCACAAGGTGAGAGACAGAGACAGGAGGATGGTTTGAAAACTCACAGGCCGGTCCACAGCTCAGAAGTAGGAACAATAAGAAACATCCTGTCTTGAGATACAGTGAAGGAGAGAAGCAACCCACCTCAACACACACACTGTGGTGCGCACGCATACCAATAAAGAAACTCACAGAATCCTAAATGAGTAGCTACCGGAGAGATATACAGAGACAAAGTAGAAATTCAAACAAGAGAGACTGGTGTAGCTCGGTGGCAGAGCACTTGCCTGGCATGCCCAGGACCTGGGTTCCATCCCGGCACCACAACACAGCAGCACACAAACAGAGCTGCTGGCGAGGCAGCAGAGAAACAGGTAGCGCGGGTGCCCAGTGGGAATGCAAGATGACATCACACCCTGGAAGATGGTGAGGCAGTTTCTTGCCAGACTAAACACAGCCGTGCCCTGAATTCAGAAATTGAATTATCTGATACCTGTCCAAAGAGGCCGAGGACATGGCCAGACAGAAAGCTGTGAGGGTCGTTCACGGCAGCTCAGCCGAGACAGTCTTTAGCGGGCAATACGGAAATGCTGCCAAGTGCTGGCGCTAACATCATGTGCCTTCCATGCCCAATAGTGAGAAGAGGCCTACTATGTGAAAGGTGACCTACTGCATGGTGCTGGCTGCATGGCACTCCATGGAGGGGAGGACAGTATAGGATACATGCTCACAGGAGTTGGGGAGAGTGCACAGTGGCTCAGGGAGGGACCCCAAGGCAGTGAGAATGCAGCAGGTGGACCTAGCTGAGTGTCAGACACCCTGCCTGGAATCCCACCACTCGGGAGACTGAGGCAGGAGGATCAAGTCTGTGGCCAGCCTGGGCTACCCTGTATCAATATATATATGGGAGAAAGGAAATAAGGAGGAAAAAAGACTAGAATGTGCATATTTATCAGGAGGATAGAAATATATATTCCAAAATATCAGGACTAGCTACTTGGGATTATGAGTTATTCCATCATTTGCAACTTCTAATTCTACAGAGTGCATATTATTTGTGGAAGAAAGGTTTTTAAAATAAAAGAAACAAATGACGATGTAATAAGAATTCCTCTCCTGGGGGAATGTAAACGATGTCCCCTCCATCCTCATATGGTCCATTCAGTGACAAACCAAAGTAAGAATCCACCCTCGAGACTGGTGAGTTTGGCTTATTTATTGGGTATGGGTGAGGGTTTCCTGCCAGGAGTGTGGGAGATCCCAGAGTTGGTACGCTGGGAAACCTCAGCGCATCTGACCACTTCCCCACAGGAGCCTCTTAACCTCTCCCAGCCTCTGCCAGCACCTCCAAGACTGGCTGATTAGGGCAGAATTGGATCCGATGGCTAGTAAGAGCGACTGAAATCTCAGGAGAAGATCTGATGATGCTCTCCACCTCCGTGATGGTGTCTTGGAAGCAAGCTGATCTAATGAAGATGATGGTCATTTGGCTTCGAGGACGGTGCTCTACAGACAGCATGAAAAGGTAAGAACTTGGCAGTCAGGGCCAGGGCTGTGCTATGTCGTGGGTGGGAAATGAAGGCTCTGAGGTGGGAGAATTCTGAACGAATGTAGACTGGGCTGTTTCTTACCCCACTGGTTGCTTTAGCAAGAGAAGCGTGTGTGTTAGCGCCAAGAAGAGACATTCACTGGGCATGCAATTTTCTGTATTCACAACGCTTGTGTTGACACTTTTGGAACTCTCCTGACTGCAGACAGAAGGATCATCTGCCCTCTTCCCTCACCTTGAAACCAACCACGGGTAGAGTCTATCTGTGATTAGAGTTCCCATTGAGGCAGAACCCTCCTAGCCCTCTGCATAAAGTTGGTGTATTTGGAATCGCATGCAACATGGTTAGCGATGCGGCCTTGGAGAGAAACAAGCCTAGGAGTGTGCTTGAGTTTTCTGGGTGATTGTGGTGGGTCCTGTACCACATGCAGTGACAACTAATGAGATTGTTCTTTTAGGCAACACTTAAGAAAAAAAAAGTGTCTAGGTTTTTAACGATTGTCAGTACTGTTTGTCCGTTTGGCACCTAGGAGGTGTCTGGGCACACCTGTACGGGGTTGTCTAGATTAAGGTTAGCCTCTGGGAATAGCTATAAGGGATGATCTTGACTAATTCAGTTGTTATTAGAGGACGATGGGCAAGATGGGGGATGGGAAAGACCACGTCCTGGCAGAGATCCTGAGCTGTATCCATGGAGAGGGCAAATGGGCCCTAGCGTGCACACATTGGCCGTTGCTCTCCACTTCTGACTGTGGATGTGAGCAGCTGCTTCAGGCTCGTCTGCCTTGACTCCTCTGCCATGGTGGGGTGTAACCCGGAAGGGGTCTCCTTAAATGGCTTTTTGTCCGGTATTTGTTTATCAAAATAGAAAAGACACTAAGATCGTCATCTTACAAAACATCCCTTAACCAGCGACCCGACCCGTTCCCATCAGCAGCCAAACATTTGGTCCAAGACTAAATAAAATCCTTTCTTCTTCACGGCTTCATTCTCTTGGCGGTCGAATGGCGTGAAGACAGCTCTGAGGTCAGGATTGTCCCTTTAACCCTGTCACCCTCTAATCACAGCCCTCTCCAGGAGTTGAATCCCTTTCAGGATGCGAGACTAGGCCTAAGCCTCAGATCCTGGTCTAGTGAGGGGCTTGTTGCCTTCAGAAAACGACGTCCTGACATGAGCTTTGACAAGGGAGAAGCTGGTGTTGACTAGGGAACTAAACAAAATTCATTTCAAGAAGAAGCGGGCGCTGTTTAGGAGGCCATCAGTACTGCCTGCTGGGCCTCCCTGGAAGCCTTTTCTCGGCTTTTCTCACAGTAAATAGGAACCGTTGGTTACTTGTGGAACCAATATGGAGGGCTCGCATATCCCTTCCACCTGTCCTGACTGCCACGGGCATTAGAGAGGGAATAGGAAGAGAACCTTTCCCCTTGGATTTATGCAGAGAGAGTTAACATCTGGTTTTACAGGGGATTCTTGAAAAGAACCGCAGGCCTGAAGCACTCTTAGCAGAGGGCAGAGGGTGGGGAGGCATTTGATGTACTAGGGCTCCTGCATAAAGGAATGTTGTTTTCTGAAATGTGCAGTGAAGCCAGGGAAAGAGCCACAGAAAGTTCCCATTGACAGAAAATCAAATCAGCTCACCGCCTCATGTGGACCAGTGGGCCCCCTTGACTCTGTGCCCAGCATCTGCAGTCAGAGTCCCCTGAAGCCTGGGTACATGCAGCGGTGTGTGAACATGTGGCTCGTCCCCGGATGAGCCTCTAAGGGGACACTTTGTTTTTCTCGTCGTGGTCAAGGGGTCTCAGGAAGTATCCCAGAGGTACAAGGAACTTTCCCAGCACCCTCTAAACTTTTAGAGAAGTGGCTCCCCACCTTTCTAATGCTGCGACATTTCGATACAGTTCCTCATGTTGTGATGACGCCCAACCATGGCTGTCATTTTGCTAGTATTAGGAAACCTAATGTAAATATCTTCTAAGCAGGATATCTGATAGGCGACCTCCTCCAAAGGGGTTGTGACCCACAGGTTGAGAACCACTGCTCTAGCGTCTAATGGTTCCAGAATTAAATTTAAAAATTTATTTTTTGGCTGTCCTGGATCTTGCTTTGTAGACCAGACTGGCCTCAAACTCACTGAGATCTGCCTGCATCCCGAGTGCTGGGATTAAAGACGTGAGCCACCACCACCCGGCTTAAAAACATATTCTTATTGAACACACAGGAGACCACAAGTACAAAATGCACAGAGAGGCGCTGGGGTTTAGAAATCGTTTAAGGGTCCTCCCCAAAGCATGGTCCCTGCTGTGACAGTTCGGAAGCTCGTGGGACACTGAAGAGGTGTGGCTTAGTAGAAAGTGTTAGGTCGTGGAGGGCATGCCCTAGGAAGGAAGGATGTCGGTCTCCTGGGGACTTGGTCCATTCTGAAAGGTTTGTTATAAAACAGCAAGCCTGGCTCCTCCATAGCTGCTCTCAGGTTCCTGCCACTGTGTGATCTCTCCTGCCATGATGCCACCCACTCTGGGGTCCTCACCAGAACGAGGCTGACATTGGGACCCTACAGTAGAATCCTCAGACTGTGTATCTCTTTCCTTTATGACGGAATCAGAATCCAGTGAGTTTTGTCTATTGTAACAGATAATGGGCTCGTACAAAGGACCTGATGGCTGCAGTTTAAGTGTGATGGGGAACCTTGTTGGTCAATCATCTTTAAGAGGTGGGTCTTAGTTAAGGCGTGGCTTCGCTGGGACCTAGGAAAAACCTGTGTGCCTCCAGGTGTGCTCTGTGCCTTTTCCCACGCAACATTGCTATGTTTGGGTTTCTCATTTCCTATTTCATGATTTTTCCCCTTATAATAAATAAAATATAATTGTTTTATTCTTAGCTAGCCTGGTTATTTCAACACTTGGCGCCCAATGAATGGATATAGAATTCCTGGCCCTGAATGCCCTTGCCCCACGTCCAGTTCATCTTCTGCTTTGTGTTTGCAGAGAAGTGATCTCTCCACTGCCTTCTCAGGCCACCTGCTGCCAGGACTCCGCCATTATGGATGTTCCCTTTAGGACCATAAGCCCCAAAGGAATGCTTCTTTCTGCTTTGGGGCATGGTTATGGTAATAGAGAAGAAACTAAGACAGGGGATGGCACCGTCTTCGGCTTAGCACTCTTCACCCAAAGTGCCGTGTTTGGGGTAGTGTTTTCTGAGCACAACAGTACGTGCAGGGGCATCACCCAGGTGTCTACCCTGCTCTACAAACCCGCTTAATCATGGAGTTCGGCCTCCGCTGCTCCTCTCCTCTCCCCCTTCTCTTCCTTTCTTCCTTTTCTTTTGTTTGTTTGTTTATTTGGTTGATTGATTTTTTTTGAGTCTTGAGTTTTGCTATGTGGTACAGGCTGGCCTGTAACTCTACTTCTTTATAACATTCTCTCTCTCTCTCTCTCTCTCTCTCTCTCTCTCTCTCTCACTTTTTAATAAAGATAGGTTCTATGACACAATACTGTTCAGCTATATTTGAACCCAAGGCAAAAGCCGGTCATGCTAATTCTGTCTTTATTTAAATTCTTGCTATTTTATTCATTGTGGATTTTGTATTACCGTTATGTAATTTTCAAATATTGCATTAGAATATGATTGGTCTTGATTCTCATACAGAAATATCTCACTTGCTGGCTCTTGTCCCAACCCAGCACGGTCACGAGATCTAAGCTCCCACCTTCATCACACCCTGTTAAGAGCAGCCCCTCCAGGATGGTGGATGGGAGCAATTGTTTCCGGTCTGTGCTGGGCCACGGACTCTACAGTCTTCTCCCCACTGTCATGCATGTTCTAGCCAGCTAGCTCTCTTGGTCATGCCTCAGGGGTCCTATGCATGCTGCAATGTCACTATCGTCACAGACCATACTATTGTGTGTGACCTGTGTTTAGTTAAGGTCATGTTATGACTCAAGTGGGTTTAACAGACATCTATAGAACATTCCATCCAAATATAAAAGAATATACCTTTCTTCTCAGCACCTCATGGATCCTTTTCCAAAATCGACCACATACTCAGTAACAAAGCAAATCTCAACAGATACAAAAAAAAAAAATTGAAATAACCCCTTTTATCTTACCAGATCACCATGGCTCAAAGTTACAATTCAACAACAACACTAACTGCAGAAAGCCCACAAACTCATGGAAACTGAGCAATGCTCAGATGAATCACCACTGGGTCACAGAAGAAATAAAAATGTTATGCTTAAAGTCCATATCCCCAAAACATCACCACGAGACTGTATTACCATGAGACTGTATCTGATGAAAAGCAGAGTCTTTATTGCGAGTTAACACAGGTCCCTCCGTCCATCTGAAGCAGCAGCAGCCGCCGCTGCAGCAACAGGAACACACAGGAGAGACCCTGGGCCTTGAAAAGAGGCATCTTATATAGGGGAAGAGGTTTGAGGAATTCCAAGCCCTGGACTTGTGATTGGCTCACACCACCCCCCCAATTCCAGGCTTGGGATTGGCTCCCTGCCCCCCAGGGAATTCCAGGCTTGGGATTGGCTGGAATTGGCCCTATGCCTCTAAGAGAGAATTCCCAACTGCCAGTAACTGTCTGAAGAGGAATGCCAAGCCTCTAAGGGACTCAGTGATTGGTCCATTTTCCCTGCTCTGGGATTGGCCAGTTTTGTGTCAGTGGCAGAGATGGCTCTGATTCTGGGCTACCTTGACTTCCCTCAGGGATGGACTATGATGTGGAAGTGTAAGCTGACCAAGCTGCTTTTGTTCATGGTGTTTTATCATAATAAAGGAAACCCACCCTAATTCAGACAACTAAGGCCAGTCTCCACACTGGATACCTTTTTCCCTCCGTCAAGGAAAGAGAAGGACTAGGTGAGACAGAGCTACCAGGAGGGGTGGGCGGTCAGAGAGGTGAGGCCAAAAGTCGTTTTGTGAGCAAATCTGATGCTAAGCGGGGCCACTGCACACCTAAAGGAATTCCAAAACTTTCCATGGTTTGATGCATGGGGCACACCAGTGGAGTTCTGGAAGATCGTTTGAAATAATTTTCTCAGTACTTTGTAAGGGATTTGGAGCTTTTGCCATGGAAAGATTGCAGAGAACATGAATGGCGACACTACCAGGGCCGGCACTGTGCCGTGAGGTAGCTGGCCACATGCCTTCTTCTTTGCCCAGCCTCTCTCCAGGTATGTAACTCCACTTTTACGTTGTTACCCTTTGTAACTAGAAAAATAGTTCTCCTAAATCCTTCAAAGCTTGAGTTATATTTTTCAAGAACTTTATTTTAATTTTTGAAGAATATTAAGGCATTCTGAGACCAGAATGTTCATGAGTGGTCGTTACATGGACCCTCAAAATGCCTCTGTAGTGCACACACAATTCTTCTTTAACGACGTTTCTCCCTTTCTCATTTTCCTCTCTCTCTCTCTCTCTCTCTCTCTCTCTCTCTCTCTCTCTCCCCTCCCTCCTCTCACTCTGTCTCTCTCCCTCTCTCTCTCTTGTGTGTGTGTGTGTGTGTGTGTGTGTGTGTGTGTGAGAGAGAGAGAGAGAGAGAGAGAGAGAGAGAGAGAGAGAGAGAGAGGGCGGGGGGGACTGAACTCAGAACTTTGAAATGTGTTAAGCCACACCCAACCAAAGTTTTTTTTGTACTTTTTTTTTTGCCTTAACATGTGAAATAATGAGTTCCATTATAACATTTTTATAAACACATATCATCATAGTATGTGGTTACATCTAGGCTCAGCATGAAAAGAAACATTTGCTAATTGTCTATTTCCCCTCCATTACTTTCTGTTCCCTTCCCTACAGACTCTTTCCTCCCTTAGAAAGCAGGGTAGATGTTCTTTCCCGTGCCTGCCGGACAGACCACCGCTGCTGGAACTGTAGCCTGCCCACATGTGCCAGGCAGCCTCCGGCAACCAGAGAAACCCCTCTGTAGAGATAACCAGGCACTAACAGCTTTGGTGTAAGGCCTGCTGGCGAGGAGAAGGCACCATCCAGGGTGAGGCATCCTGCTCTCTGCTGCTGGGCCAGACTCTGTGTCCCAGAATCATCTTCATCACCACAAGCTAAAAGCAGCCTTTGCTCTCAGGCCTTTGCTCCCCAAGCCTAGAGAAGTCCGCTGAGGTCAAGGGGTTGCTGACTAGGGGAAAATGAAGGCTAACACCATCCCCCGTTTCCCCTCGCGCCCTGTAAGCTGCACGGAACACAGAAATGTCTGAGTTATCTGGTTGTTAATCCTCAGAAACTGCAGCCAGAGAAGCGCCAAACATCTGCCTTTTACAGCCCCGCACCCCCAGCGTGTGCGCTGTGGTGGCCTTTCGTAAGGCTATGGCTCCATCTACAGCCCGAGGAGGGAGCATCCACGCTGGGGTTCAAGAGGAGCAGCTTAGGGGCGGAGCACGGGCTCATTGCAATTAACACTAATAAAGTGGGTTTTTCCCCTCTAGCTGCACTGTTTATTCAACGCAGACGTGGACGACGCTGGAAGTTATTTATTTCAGACTGTGCCTACAGTAACAGCTGTTCAGAATATACTAGAACCCTTTTAGCCAGAAATTGGCTTGGAATGTCCGTTTTAAACCACTGTTTGTTATGAATTGAGTTAACTAGCCTTTGCCACTTTGTTTTTCTATTGTAACAACGGAACACATACAAGCCTTTAAAATGCCAGGACTGCATGTTCTTTCTTTCACTCCACAAACCTTTAATTAGCACCTTCCGTGGAGCGGGTGGAGCGCTGAGCCTGAACCCGTCCCCATTACCATCAGAGAGGGCTCCTCTTAGTGACTGAAACATTTCTATATAGGTGGAGAAAGACAGAAAAGAGAGCTGACTCCTGAGTGTATCAGAAATAGAGACAGTGTAGCGGCAGCAGACATGGGATCCTATGGTTCACAGCCACAGGGAAGGCGGAAGTCAACCTCGGACATCAGCTAGATGTTTGTCCCGTCAATCATTTTTTTTCCCTCAAAAGTCTAGTTTGGCTGGGCATGGTGTCATACAACTGGAACAGGAGGACCATGAGTTCAAGGCTAGCCTGGGCTCAAGAGCAAGTCTGAGGCTGAGGCTAGCCTGTATCCAAAAATAAGGTGTAGTTAGTTTTTCCTAAATCAGTAACTGTTTTACGCTAAAAACAAGAAGAAAAGAGACCCGTGACAACACTACCAAGCAAAGCTAAACTGCACCCTGACAAATATGGTGTGGCCTTTTCACTGGCCCGGAGAGAGGTGTGTTCTCCATCTGCCTGCTCAGTGTGATACTGAGTTTCTTTTTTTTTTTTTTTTTTTTTTTTTTGGTTTTTTTCGAGACAGGGTTTCTCTGTGGTTTTGGGATACTGAGTTTCTATGGAGCATGTGTGAACACACCGTCACTTAGGCTATATGTGGTCACTGGGGCTTTCCAGTTTTAGGCTTTGTATAGATGTCACCAACATCCCCAAACAGATCTACAGATCAAGGAGCATGTGAGAGCTCCCAGCGCTCTGACATACATCCCTTTGCTGGCAAGGTTCATCCTCCTGGACTTCCTTCCACGTCATGTCTAAACCAAAGTCTACCTTCAGGAAGCCCTGAGTGTTCAGCCGCAGAGAGATCTGGCTGAGTGGCAAGTGGTGTTCATTGGGACCTTTAATGCCAGGAAGTGGCACAACTCCCGGCCTGTCGTGGTGACTTCCTTAGTTTCCTGAATGAGTATGTGTCGTGCAGAGTATGCTCGTAACTACACTGTGAGTTCAACTTCTCTACCTGAGTCCCATCTTCCATGGGTTTCTGGGTGCCTGGGGTGTGGGGAAGGGGCGCCAAGTAGCTGAATGATCAAGGGTACCGTCCTATAGGACACCCTTCCTCTATCCTCCATGCCCCTGGAGGATGGAGCTATATCCATCCCAGCACACCGATTTCTTTCACCTGAGTGGAAAAACCATGAAAATATCTTAAGACTGGGCCGGAGGAAAAGCCCAGGTGGAGGTGAAGCCCAGGTGGAGGTGAAGCCCAGCAGCCCTGGGCTTACAGATAGTTATAAGCTGCCATGTGAGTGCTGGGACTGTAACCCATGTTCCGTGCTCTAAACCATGGAGCCATCTCTCCATCCCATAATAGCATATCTGAGACTGGTGTTTTGGTAGATCCCAGGTCGTCTATAGTTACTGACCACATCCTTGGGTTTTGATTCCCCAGCTGGAAATGAAGGTTAGGAATTGCCCCTGCCCTCCCTCCCACAGCCGTCCTGGCCTCTCCCAGCTGGGAAGACTACAGACATTTGCAGTGTCTGCCAGGCTTGTTCAATGCCAACACTCACCTGGAAACATGTCCATGCTAGGCTCCCCTAGGCGATAGCTGTAGGAGGGGCCTCAGCACCCTAGTGCTTAGGTTCCTAGCTGATTGCTTGATCTAACCATCTGGCAGATTTGGAAAAACTCAAGTTAATCGTGGAGCAGACACCAAACTGCACGCTCCAAGGAATGTTGATTTTGACAGCATGATTTATTGACAAATAAGAGCACAGAATGTCCATTTACATTTGAACTTCAGACAAACAAGGAATTATTTGTCTATCCTGCGTTCTTTGGAGGACATACTCATATTAAAAATTTCCTTCTGCCTGGCCAGCCTGGCAGATCCTCTGAACCCCGTGTTATGGATAAGCCTGAGTCTCACTGTGTTGTCTAGATTGGCCTGAAACTGTTGGGCTCATAAGATCCTCTCTCCTAGCCCCTCGGGTAGCTAGGACCACACCTGGTGTGAGCTGTCTAATCGTTAGAGGAAAACACACAGCATCGTCGACAGAGCGGTCCTTCTGACCCTGACTCTGGGCGCCTCTTGGCTCAGCACTTTGTGCTCATGGTTTTCCAAGATGCCGTGATTCGTAGCCTGGCAGCCAGCTCAGTAAGTAGGTAAGGATGGTCTTGAATTCTTGATCCACCTGCGTCCGCCTTCCAAATGCCTGTGACAGCTGTGCCCCACCAAGCCTGATGCTCGCCGCTCCTGTGGTTACCACTCACCTGTCTGCCTGGAAGAGCAAGCCCCAGCCTCCTCCCCCATCCTCACAGAAATAAAACTTCAAAAAAAGCTACTGTTACTACTGAAAAAACAAAGCTTTGTTTCTTGAGATACAGAGTTTAAAACAGCTCAGCTTTCCAATGAGGCAGTGAAACAGGGTTGAGCATCAGTGCTATCCACTTCCTGGAGTGTTTACTGCCGTCAAAATGATTTCTTTCTAAGCCGCAGGCTTTCAAAGCATGTTGCATGTTTTCCATGCCCAAGCTTTCCGAGCTCTTCAGCCCTTCCGTGTGGGCAATTGTGAGTGATGACACCTGACACCCCGGCAAGGGCCTCCCAACACAGATAAGGATGGATCGGTCTCTGCCGGAGAGGTTGGAAATAGCCAAGGATTTGGAAATCTCATCGTCAATTAGAAAGCAGACCTCCCTCAAGGTGAGAGCAAGAAAATTCAGAGATGAATATGAAATTCCATAGCACTGTATGGTCTCAGAATGAAATGTTTTCTAAATCAAATGAAGCTACATGGTGGAAATTGAGGCGAAAGTCCTGAAGGTGGTTTTTTAAATGAAAATGAAATGTCGGCTAGTAAGGTACAGGGGTGCGGTGACACTGTGTGGCAGGCTGGTGTCTCATTCATTTCCAACATAGGTTTTTATGTGAGCCTATTTGATTATAATTTGATTATCTGACCCTGTAATTAAAGTTTATTGCCAGTTTGGAGGCATACATGTAAAATGAACTGGTTTTCTTCAAACCAATATACAATCTTTTAGACTCGTTGGCTTCTGCTTTTGCATTTAAATAGAAAAGTCAGCTCTAACGTGACAAACAGGTTGGGGTTTTGATCATTAATCCTGCTAAAGCAATATTCATAAATTCAATTCTGAATCAGTTGGAATACTTTTCTTTTATTAGTTTCTGTGTTATTAAATGAGATTGTTTCTGACTAATATATTTCTGGACTCAAACTGTAGCTCCGAGCTGTTATTCAAATCAAATAACATGCCCCTTACTTGTGCCTCGCACTAATAAATGCCAACTTGTGATACATTTGCAAGAGGCTGTCAGCAATATTAAAGGAGGCAATAACGTCAAGGAGGTCTCAAAGTGAGCTGATTTTTCTAAAGATTTCTTCACATACATAAGGATACTCAAACCTTTTGTCTTAAGATAAAAAAACAAAAAACAAAAAAAAAAACAAAAAACAAAACATGCTTTGGGTCAAGGAACTATTGCCAGCACTTTCCTGGCCAAGAGATTGGCTTGAAAAACTCTTGAGCTTGAGGACCCTGAGCATGAGAAGTGGGAAGTGGATTTCAGAGTGGTTATCTTTAGGAAACTAACTGGGGAAGAAGTGGGGTTTTCTTCTAATCTGCAGGAGCAAAGAAAGAGGCTGCATCACTTTTGAAATTAGTAAATGTCTTCACAAGCCACTGCTGGGTCTCGGAGCAGAGAGCCAATCTAAGACCCTCTTTCTCCATTCAGTTTTACAGATGGGAACTGGGAGCAAATCCCAAATGGAACCCACTCTTGATAATCCTGCCATTTTCCAGTACTTTCTTCACCAGTCAGCCTTGTTATTACTTTTTTAGAAACTGCACAGGAGAAGGATTCAGAAGCCTGGCTCTGCCCTTCAGCCTTTTGGCCCCCCAGAAGATAACAGCATGAACCCCAGAAGATAACAGCCACTCATTACTGCTCATACCTGTCCTTTCTCCCCATTACTAAGACCCGACTATAAAGTTAAAGAGAAAAACAGCTTAGACTCACCGATCTTTAAAATACAACATTCTTCCTGGATAGTTATAATGGCAATGAGGTTTTCACTGCTCTGGAAACTTCTCTGAGCACCCATATTTGGGCCTCAGAAAAGGTCCTCCAGACTAGGGTGCTGAATATGCCCTTGTCTTTATCAAGACACTCCAGCACTACCTTCTGTGGCTCCAGGTCCTTCCAGACTTCCTCCTTATCACCATCCTTGTCACCAGAAAGAAAATATTTCAGAACCTTTGGCAAAATTCAAGTCTCCATGTTGCCAGAAGCCTTGGAGTTCACCATCTGCTCTGTTGAAAATGCCACCCACCAATAACATCACCTGGAGTTCATTCACCCAGCCTGCACTCAACAGGGGCCCGGCCTGCCCTCCCCTGGATCCTTGACTTGAGTGACTGAGTCAACCAGAGAAGCCATTCCACCCAGGGTCTCTCCGTTGTTCCCACCATGAAGCAGGCACACTGCCGAGTGTTCCTCCTGATCTGCTGGGCAAATTTGCAGAAGGAACAGGGAAGACACCAAGGCCAGGAGATCTGGTTACTGAGAAGCAGGCTTCCTCTATCCCCTGTAACATGAGGGTCTGCTTTTTGGGGTTTCTGTCCTGCCCAGTTCCCACAGCCATTCAGCCCCAAAGAAATCCACAGAGGTCTCCATAAGTTATAAACTGGCCCATTAGCTCAGGCTTCTTGCTAACTCTTATAATTTATATCAATCCATTATTAGCCCATTATTATTATCTGTGTTAGCCACATGGCTCAGTACCTTTTTCAGCGGAGCAGGTCACATCTTGCTTCTTCGATGGTCTGGGCAGGACTCAGGAGGAATGGGCTTCCTCCTTCCCAGAATTCTCCTGTTCTCATGGCCCCACCTCTACTTCCTGTCTGGTTGGCCCGCCTATACTTCCTGCCTGGCCAATCAGCATTTATTTAAAACATGATTGACAGAATACAGACAATTCCCCCACCAATTTACCCTTTTAAATATACCAGCCAACATAAGATCCTATGGTTGAAGACATCACACACTTTAGCATTGCAGGTCATATAGAAATTAATTTGGAACTGACTGGAAACTTCCTCCCTGCTAAATGGGGGAAGGGGTTATGCAGGCCACGAGGGTAGAGAAATCGATAGTACCTTCCTGGGAGCCAGACTGGCCCAAGACTATCTCAGAGGCTCTGATGTAAGTGTAAAGGGAACTTCATTTTTATATCTTTGATCAGGAGTGGACCTGACAAGACCAGTCAGTGTAAGGCTGGAGCCAGCGTCTCAGAGGAGTCAAGGCTGTGGTTTCTGGGGACCAGGCTCTTCCCCCTGGGCTGTGTGATCAGCCCTAAGGCAGTTGTGTCTGAGGTAGCCTCTGTTCTCCTTGTCAACATTGTCAGACTTAACTCTCTGCTAGCCTTGGTCATTTTCCCTTGGTGATATTTTAGGATGCTGTACTTCTTAATAAATTTGCTTGGCATAAGTCATCAGCTTATATAAGACCTCCTGCTCCCAGTTAGTGCTTTTATCTCTTTATTGCACATTTCTGGCTCTTCCCACTCAACACCACACCATTCAGTTTCCCTATTCCTATGAATTTGGGCCAATATTACCTGCCTTTGGACCCTGTGGGCTAAATACCCATTTACCCAGCGAGGTGTGCTCACTGGTACAAATAGTGGCATGACTATTAAAAGGGTAGCCAACAACTTTCTGGTTGAATTTGAGGCTGGCTCCACAGGAGGGAATTCATGCCTGATAATATAAATCTAGGCAAAAGCCCATGACTGAGCAGTCACAGGCTCTAGGGGGGAACCTAATGTTGTTTTGCTAAATTCTCACACTGTCAAGCTGCACTCTAAACATGTAAGCTTATACCCATACACACCCATAGACTAGTGATGTTTTCAGCCTTGGCCAGAGGGGCTAACTTTTTTTTAACTTCTTTATTGACTCTTTGGAAGCTTCACATCATGTACCTCAATTCTGCTCACCTTCTGGTGCCCCCATATCCTCCCCTCACCCCTGCCATGCCCCCCACCAAAGGAAATAAATCAAAGTAAGCAAGCAAGCGAACAAAAGCAAAAACTAAACAAACAAACAAACAAAAAAGAAAGAAACCAAAAGAAAAACTACAACAACAGAAAAATCTCTTTGCTTCTCGTTCGTTCTTTCTTCTTCACCACCTCTTCATCTGTCCTGGTACAGTAGAGGCTTCAGTGTGCCATACGGTATCCCTCTCTGCCCATCAGTCTTGCTGGCAAATGGCATTTTGTTGTTTTTTGTTTTTGTTTTTGTTTTTGAGACAGGGCTTCTCTGTGTAGTCCTGGCTGTCCTGGAACTAGCTCTTGCAGACCAGGCTGGCCTCAAATTCACAGAGATCTGCCTCCCTCTGCCTCCAGAGTGCTGGGATTAAAGGCGTGCTGGGGAATTATTGGCAGTTCATGGCTGCTGGGCAGAGAGTCAGTTTTTTAAATGCTGTAGCCCCTTGGAGGTTGTCCCTGGTCCGGTGGATGGCTCCGCACTCATGCACACATGGGAGATACTAGCTGGACTCAGTGAGTTATTTAAAAAGAGAGTTTATGAAGTGGTAAAACAAGGACGTATTGTGGAGGATGTAGGGGAAGTGGAGAATGGATAATAAGGGCTGGATATGATCAAGATACATTGTGTTCATGCATGAAATTAGCAAGGCTGGAGAGATAGTTCTGACCATGGTCCCAGAGGGGGGAGTCGTTAAGAAGTATACTCCTCTGTCAGAGCACCTGAGTTCAAGTTCCAATGCCCACCACTTAGGATGCACATACCTACACACACGCACTAGTAAAATAAACATTTAAATATACGTTTGCATATATTTGGATATATTTATATATTTAAATATACATCTATGTGTCAATGCCTTTTAATATATTCCGAGTTTCTGAGCCATCGTCCCAAGCAATGTTCAAAGGCTTCACTGGAAGGAAAGAAGCACCTCCCACAAGTTCTACTCTGACCTCCACTCAGGTCCCATTTTATATACATTCTTTCACGACCCACCTCCCCCAGCACGTACACAAAAGAAATAAATGTGCCTTTTAATATGTTTAATTTTTTTGAAATTAATATATAGTTATGCCATTTTCCCTATTCCCTTTCCTCCCTCCAACCCCTTCCCATGCACCTCCTTACTCTCTCAAATCTATGGCCTCTAATTCTTGATGTGTGTGTGTGTGTGTGTGTGTGTGTGTACCCATTATCTCTAAAGGAGATCCTCTAGCCACCACCCCCATTCCCATTCTCCCCAGACAGACAGTAGCCTCTTAGACCAACACAGCAGGCCAGCTGGCCATAGGGGTCCTTTCTTCACTCTTGACCCACCTTACCGAGGCTTAACTTGGTTATACCCTCTGAGCAAAGGTCAGAGGAGACATGGAGTAGGGATACAGAGATGGATCAACCAAGATCCACCTGGTGGCTCACTGGGAGCTCAGTGAAGGGAAGCAGAAAATAGATTCATAGATAAATAAATACAAAACAAGCCAAAGTGAGTCTGTTTCTGAGTGGGGACGTTTATCAGTAACCAATGGTGTTACTAATAGGCACACAGACAGAGCATTGTACCAGAGCAAGGGGCACATCTCAGTTTGGCGCTAATAGGTCTTAAGTGCCTCTCTTCAACTGTATCTCCTTAAAGAAATACCGTCCTAAATTCAAGTCTCCATCTGTTAGCCTGAACCACTGCCATGCTATCGTGTTCTTTCTTTTCCAATTGGCTAGTATTTGCTGACTGACCCCCTCCACACACACACACATACACACACAAATAACACCTTTACTATTATAATATAAAGCTTACTGCTTAAAATACACATTTAATTTTAAGTTTTCAAAACTGAGTTTATTTGAAGAAAGCAATTACTTCAGCAGTAAAGCAGATGTGTCAGATGTCGCCCTAAGGACCCTAGGAAGTACCCATGGTGGGTTTCTGGGGCTTTCCACAGGAAACCACTTGCTGGAAAACCACAGACTGATGGCTGGCATCTACAGCACTGAGGACCCTAGGCATCAGGTCCCGGACACATTCTTTACAAGTGGGGGAAACTAAGGCTCTGTATTCTCGGGTCCTCACCTTGTCCCTGAGGGAGCAGCCCCAGGCCCTGTGGCTGTGGACTCTGCGAGGTAGGCGTTCTGGTCCCAGCGGCAGCCCGAGTGTCAGAGGGTGTTCCTCTTTTCCCAACAGACTCAATAAGATAGCACATTTTGCTTCCAGGAACGTGAATAATGAGCGCTGTGGATCCCTCAGCTCTGTCACAGCGGCTTCAGAAAGCTCCAAGGACGAGTCTCATTTGTGAGGAATCACAGAACTTCCCTGGAAGTGAGACAGCAGCCTGCAGCTTCCACACACCTTCCTTTCGGAGACTGCGAAGGAGCTTGCTTCCCAGCCCCTGCTAGTTTTAGATATCGTTTTGGTTAGGCGACTAACTGGGCAGTGGTGGCACACGCCTCTAATCCCAGCACTTGGAAGGCAGAGGCAGGTGGACCTCTGTGAGTTCGAGGTTAGCCTTATCTACAGAGCTAGTTCTAGGACAGCCAGGGCTACACAGAGAAACCCTGTCTTGAAACCCCCCCCCAAAAAAATGGGTGACTAGTATAAACCTCACCTTTTATTCCCCCTTCTGGTGCTGGACATCATACCCACGACTTTGTATATGCCAAGCAACTGCCCTCCACAGAGATCTGCCCCTACCTCCAAGGTCTGTCTTTTACCACTTAGCATAAAGTGTTTGAAATTCACCCCATGGCTGCAGAGCAACAGCCTTCTCGGTTGCTGACTGAAGGGGGAAGGGAGGGCTTGAGATGCCAGGAGTAGACTGCTCTCCAGCTTGAAGACATTGCCGCTTTTCATCTCTTCTAAATGTTGTGTTAACTTCAAGTTTAATGTAACGATGTTTCCTTCTGATCCTTGAGGCCTGGTGTGAACTGGCTCCACTCACACCTCTCCCAGGGTGCTCCCCGCTGCTAAAATGATCTGTTCATCTTAAATAAAGCTTTGGTTTCAGCAGGCCATAAAAGCAAGGATTAGTGCACCCATATCTTATAGACCTTTGATGCATATGGACCAGGGATGTGTCGGTTAGCATTTCAAATAGGTTAGACTGATTTTAACCCTTAAAATGTTACAGAACCTAGAAGCCTATTATCCCCCAATATCCAGCTTTATTTCTCCTTTAGACCAGTAATCAGAATTAAATAGGGGTGACTTTGTCATTGTATATAGTGTTGAATTGATGACTTGTAACAAGTCTTTCTCTGTCCTACACAGCAAGTTCCCAAATTATGACATGAGGACTTCTTATTAATAATGAAAGCTCAGTCCGAGCTTAGATTTGTCTTACTAGCTCTTATAACTTAAATTAGCCTGCTTTTATTAATCTACATTTTACCATGTGTTTTTTTTTTTAACCTTTCTTTCGTTCTGTATGTCCGACTCCCTCCATGTGTCATTGGATTCTCCCCTGCACCTTGACTATTTCCTTCTACTTCCTCTCTCTGCTCAGAAGTCCCGCCTATTTCTCCTACCTAACTATTGGCTGTTCAGCTCTTTATTAAACCAATCACAACAATATATCTTCTCACCGTATACAAATATCCCACAACAATGGATAGAAAATATATTGGTACATGTTTATCTCACTTTTACTCACAGTAATAGGATACTTGTAAAGACATGATAAGGAACACACAATACAAGCTATATTGCATGGCGATCTAAATATCCATTCTGATTTGTTTTGCTTTGGTAAGACAGGGTCTGTCCTATGTAGCCCAGGCTGGCCTCAAACTTACGTACCCACCCCCATGCCTCCAGAGCCCTGGGATTAAGGTAAGCACCACCATGCTTGGGTCTATGAATTCATATTAATTGATAGGCCCCTAAAATACTCATCCCAGACCAATAACAAAAGTGGTGAAAGTATTAATGATTGACAGAGAAACTTGAGATCACTGTTTGTCTCTCAGTCTCAGCCTGTTGAGTCATGAAAGAATGCACAAATGTATTCGGGTTTATACCAATGTGATAAGTTGAGTCCCCGGCCTGTCTCAGACAGTCTTCCCTGAACCCCTATAGAGACAACATTAAGGAGGTCCTCACTCATTCCTTCTCAGCAGCCTTATCCAGCCCCTCCCAAGTGTCCCTGGTTCTTTGGGTTTGTGGCAAGGTAGAAAGACTCTCAGTCCCCTACAGCTTAGTCTAAAGGAGGCAGATGGCAGACCACATCCTGAGGATGGCCGCAACCTTGTCCTGGCAGCAGGAACCTGCCGGTCATTTGATTTAGATTTCCTCACGGCCTCGTGGACCTGTGCGTGAACACACGTGTGGTGCTTGTAGGCACGAGACAGAGGATGGGACCCTGCCTAGTGTGGCTGTAAGCTGCTCTGGAGGAAGAGTCCCCAGGGGCTGTCACATACACTACAAGGAAGGCAGAGAGTCTCAACGCATCAGGTGCGGACAGCAAGACACTCCCGAGGCCTGCAGTAGAAGTCATTAGAGAAAGCGTTAATTACCTTTTCTTTGCCTTTTAGAAAGTGATCTCACCCTCATTAGCTGGAGGTGTTAGGCTTCCTTGGGGAGGGTGAAAGGGTCACAGTCGCTTGCAGAAGAAACACAAGAGAGAAAATCATGCTTAGTTTGTGACATTCAGAACTGGATTTTGCATGGCAAGCCAGGCTTATCAGAATAGATCTCTCCCTCTTCGTCTTCCCTCCCTCTCTCCTTCCCTCCCTTCCTCCTTTCCTATCTCTGTCCTTCCTCCTTCATCGGAGGCATCAGTGTTTGGATCTCTCCCAATGTGGAGAAGCTGCCCTGGTGTCCCCTGGGACACGTGGTATACCACTCTGTAATAGCCATGATCCTAGCTGCTCCAGAGGCCGAGGCAGAAGGACGTCAAGTTCCAGCCTGTTAGGGTTTCAGTGCGAGGTTGAGGCCAACCTGGGTAATAAATGAGAACTTCCTACAAAATAGAAAGTCAAAGAGGGCTGAAGGTACTTCTCATGGGATGGAATGTTTGCCTAGGATGTTCAAAGTTCAATCCACGGTACACTAGTGGGGGGGACAAAAGACTTTTAGAAAACAATTTCTTATTTTTAAAATTCTATTTTGGGGGGTTAGAGTTGCGTGTGTATGTGTGGGTATACCCTCAAACATGCGTTGTGTGTGTGCACGCGCGCACATGTGCACAGTCAAATGTTTTCCTCTGTTGCTCTCCATCTTTATTTTTTATTTATTTTTAGTTTTTATTTTTTTTGAGACAGTGCCTCTCATTGAACCTGAAGCTCACTAATTTGGCTAGACTGGGCAGACAGCAAGCCTGTCCCTTCCCCCAACCACCACCACCACCGAATCTCCCTGTCTTTACTACCCAGGACTGAGACTATGAGCATGAAGCACCACACTTGACTTTCTCCGTGAGTGCTGAGACCAAGCTCAGGTCCTCACGAATTCATGGCGAGCACTTCTAAGCCACCCCTGCAGGCCCTTTGTTTTATTTTTGTTGATGTTGGTCATAACCCATTGACTTTCTTGCCTCCCCCAGGCCAGGCCTGAGAGTTCGGGAAACACTTGGCCATGTGACAGTGAAGGCAGGCGAGGAGGCAGCTGGATGTGTGTCCTGGACACATCTCCTGTGTCCCTTAGCTTGGCCTGGAGAGGGAAATGTGGGACAGAAAACAGGGGGCGAGGGCAGAGGAAAAGGTGTTTCTGCCCAGCATCCCCTCAGACCCCAGATGGAAGTCCCTGGGTTAGTCCTCCTGAATTAGGCCACCATGAGGTACACCATGGTTGTCTGCTTGCCGAAGAGGAGGCTGAACCAGTCAGGGAGTGACCAGGATCAAGAAACACCAGGTCACAAGCCCACTAGGTAAAATGCCATAAGGAACCAGAGACACTGTGCTCCTGAGCAAGGGAGCTACTAGGGTAGATATTGCCAATGGGCAGGCAATATCTGAGGTGCTTTGCAATGACAGTATTCAGTGGAACTTTGTCTAGCTTCCACCCCCCACCCCCTTATTTTGTTCTAGACAAAATAAGCCATGTTCACATGCCTCTATGGGTAATGGCGGGACTACAGAGACAGACAGACTCAGTGAAAGTAAGATCTTCTTACCTTGCCCATCACCTACTGACCAATGGGATGCCGTATAAGTGTTTGCCAATGTCTGTGGTGTAAATTCCTCTTACTATGGTCAGCTTCAAGCTACCAGCGAGTTCAATAAAAGCAGAAAGACTCAACTCTGAGGCACCCACAGGCTCTGTCGGGGCTGTATGAGGTGACTGGGGTGCACCCTATCTTTGCAGCCCAGACTTGTCACTTCCTTAGGTGACCAAGGACCACAAAACCTTTCCAGCACTTTCTCCAGAAGCGGGCGTCACTGCCTACGGAAAGGTCTCCCTGGCTCTGAGGAAAGCCCTAAAGTGGAGTGACCAGCCACGCTCCCCAGTTCCCACTTTTCTTCTCCAAGCTCTTCCGGGACCATTTTCAGGTCCCACCTACCGGAGAATGAGCCAGCCCGCCTGACAGAATCAGAGCAAACCAACCCCTGGGGGAAGCTCCAGAGGTCACCCCAGCTAGCCCCCTGCCTGCAGGCAGGTCTTTCCCTAAATCGTCCTAGACACAGCCTTGCCTGGGCTGGGCCACTTGCTTGGAGCGCCCTGGTAGCCGGGTAAAGTTTTGTGCTGACGCCATCTGGGAAACACCGACCTGCTCAGCGCGGGCGCGCGCTCCGCCGGCTCAGGAGGGAATCATTAGTGGAACGCAGGCCTGCGAGGGCCCGAAGGCCTGTGGCAATTAATCACCTCGCCTCACCAGGCAGCCTCAGCTGTCTGACTGCAGCCATCCTCAAGGTAGCCCCTTAATTGTCCCCGGAGAGGGCAGGTGGGTGAGGGCTAGCTCAGCCGGTGTTAGCCAGCAATCTTCCCAAATAAAAAAAAATAAAAAATAAAATAAAATAATTTTTTTTTTAGATATTCAAATATTTCTCCCTTACTTCCCAGAGTCTGTTATTGGTATAAAGGTTGAAGCTCAGGCAGCTTAACTGTTATGTGGGATGACCTTTAGTTTTAATATTAATATATTATCGTAAAGTCTGTGTGAATCATGAATGCAATTTTGGTATTCATATCAAATGCCACACGCTGAAGCCGTTGCAACTCCTCCCCCCCCCTTCCCGTCCTCCGGTGGGCTGCAAACTGGGAGAATTAATATGCGTTTCTACTCCTCTCCCCTTTATTTGCGGAGCGAGGGTGGCCAGGCAACTTTATCAAGAGTAACATTATCAAGAGCTTTTCTGCAGGCTTCTTTATCATATTCACACCCGCGTCGGCTCGACACTTGTCAGTGTCAATCAAATCGCAATAATACGCAGATGATTTGCTCATTTGGTTTAATAAAATCTTTCTGCTTATTTGCGCTGCCTCCATTACACCACGTAATTGCCGAGCCGCGGAGGTGAAAGGCAGCCGGTTGCCTGGGGGATAAGAGGAGACGATTGCTATATGAAGGATTTGTTTCTTTCCTCTGACTCTCCCCAGTCACTCATATCCCTAAAATTAATATTGTATTTGAATCCAGCCCTGCTATTCTTATGCAGGCTAACATTGTTATTACTTATTATTTGGATGTGAAGTCATTTATTTTTAGTTTTATGTCCAAGCTGTCAAGCTAAATTTCATTGTGAACTGCCACATACAATTTTTAACTGCCATTTAAAACGAGATTCAAACTCTAAATTATGGAGGGAGCTTGTTCAAAGGACTGGCCTGACAGGAAGTGCGGCGAGGGGTCTCGGTGGCCCTGGAAATCAAAGGCACCCGGTGATTATTTTTTCAGGAAGGCGCGAGACTTTAGTACTTTATCACTTCCTAAACTGTGGTTGGACGCCCAAGAGGGGTGGCCGAGGAGCCTGAGGCTGCATTCAAGGCCCACTCATCGCCCGGACTTGGGTATCCTCGATGCTTGAAAAGAGTTAAAAGTCTGGGAAGGTGAAGGGGTCTCGCGCTCCCTGCTAGGGTAGCTTTACAGAGGGATTTCGGTGTGCCACAGTTGGGAGCTCTAGGGTGAGAAGATCGGAAACCTGGTAGGGTATAGGTGGGGAGAAGGCACAATGAAGGCCAGAGCTGTTCATGGAATCTTCGGTATTCACAAAAATTTGATCTTTGTAGAACATAAGCAGATATCTAGAGGCAGGACGTGTTCCCTGCCTGCCTCACGAGAGCCATCTGAGAGTCCTGTGATCAACAAGGAGCCCAGAGACCACCCTCCTCAAGAGTAGGTAGGTGGGATAGACTTACCATCCATGGTGACCTCACAGGCCCGGCCCAAAGTGGTGCAAAGAGAAAGGGTGTCACCAGGAAGAGACCAAACCAAGGCTGTCAGGGTGCCACAAGCAGCCTCGCAATCTTATTCTTTCCACTGATCACCCCTAAAGACCTAGGTTTTCTTTGCTCTCCCCAAAGGTCCAGTGTTGAAGGGAGCCAGGGTCGGGCCAATTTCAAGGAGAATGCCTGTCAGCCACGACCTTGCGAGTTTTAAGGTTTGCAGGCAAGCCCTGGGAAGCCAGAATGCTTGGGGGGGGGGGGGCTCGGCGACTAGCGCCAGCGTTTGGCTGGGCGATAGTGATGCAGCTATAAAGTCAGTACCCTGGGGCTTGAGGCCAGCCTGGGCTACATAGCAAGACTCTATCCCAAAGGGAAAACAAGGACCTGTGCTTAGAATTAGCCACAGTGGACCCCTGAGTCCCAACTCCTGCTCCATTTGTCCTTACCAAGCCCCCTTCCCAGAAGGACCTTCAATGACCGGCTTCCCTGATACAGATTCCCCGATTTCAAATCACACACATTGAAAAGAGATCTGAGCCCCTCCTCCTCCTAGAGGAGTCCCAGCTACTTCCTGGTACTAAAGGGACCTTAATTCTAAATGCACAGACGCTTTCCTGGGTGGGTGTCAATTTGAGTTTATGAAGCAGAACGTGTAGTGTGATGAGCATCTGTGGGAAACTGAGACCCTGGATCTGGAGAAGCGAGAATGGCTTCTTCTTCCTGTCGCCGTTTCAACCGGTGACGACTCCCACGCCAGATGGTCGCTCTTCCGCATCAAGCTCCCTCAGAACAAATTCCACAGGTCCTATATTGTAATCAACCATGGGGATCTCTGGAACGCTACTGTACAAAGACCAGCGAATTCTTGCTGGATGAAAACCCCCACAGAACCCGCGTCATTTTCAGCCTCTCCCCTCCTCTGCCCAAGCCCATCCAACTGCCCAGCCAGAGCACAGGGAGGTCACACACGAGTGGCTCTTAGGATGTCATTAATTAAAACCTTAGTTACTGAGAGGTATTCCGGTTTTCTGTTTCTCAAAGTTGGGAATCCTATCATTTAAAAGCAACAAAACCAAGCCAGGTATGTTGGCACTGGCCTGTAATCTCAGCATCTAAGGCCATGCTCAATGGCATAGTGAATGTGACGCCATCCAGGGCTACACAAGACCCCGTCTCAAATACAGCAGCCAAATTTCCAGGTTCTCTGGAGAAACCCAAATCCCCACCAGTACCTGGCACGGATTGATGAGAGTGAGTGACTGGTCACTCACTGAGCAATGCCTGCCCTGCCCCTCCGACTGGGCCTGTGACTCCCCAGTGTCTCACTGGCTCACACCCATGACCACCCTTTGGCTCTGGAGAGAACTCAGTACAGTGCTGAAGACAGAGCAGGTCTTGGAATATGGAGGTTGGCATAGCCAGGGACTGCTTAGCAGGTGCCAAGTGTTGAACAGAAAGCAAAACGGGTCACAGGGAGAGTCTGACAGGGAATAAGCCACTGGAAGGAGTCTTTCCACAACGGTCCTGTGGGATGGTAGCAGCCAACACCCAGAGATGTGGCGGCGCAAAACATTAGCCCGAGGCGAACACGCCCCCAATGGGTGGGGCTATGTCCCTACACAGAGAACCACATGAGAGAACTGTAATGGTTTTAACCACAATAAAGCTGATACTTCTGGGTTCTAGGGGCTATGAATGTACAGACAAGCCCTCAGGCAGAAGTGCCTAATGGCCCCCTGGGATGTTAAAGGGCCCTGTGTGACCCACGTGCGGCATGGATTACATCACCCAGGTATGACTCAGCTAAGCCCTTGCACGCATCATGAGCCCTGTTATCTGCAAATGGCGTAGCCACATCAACCCCCTGTGCGCATGCGCTAGGCAGCTTTTAAAAGCTAGACGCACCCTCTTCCTCTCTCTCTCTCCCCCTCTCCCCCTCTCCCTTTCTCCTTCTCTCCCTCTCCACACTGACTTCCCCAGGCCCATACACGCCCCCTCTAATAAACTCCTAAGAGGGTTTGTTGCGTGTTCCGTGTCTCCTTCTCACTCACACCGGGTAATTTCAAGAACGACTCATCCATTTCCTCAAGTGCTTGTCGAACATCCAGTGTGTGTTATTGCAGATCCAAAGAGCGACTGTGGACAACAGGCACACCTTCCTGTCTTCAGGGAGAGGGCGTTTAAGTCCGGGAGGCAGATGACATACAAAGTAAGGGAACGAACACGTGGTTTATTCCACGATGAGATGGACTGCCAATAAGGAGGGAAGGAGAGTGGAGATGGAGGTGAGCGGAGCAAACGGGGACCCCAGGATAGAGACAGAGCCTCCCAAGATAAGTGCAGTCTGAAGAGAATAAGGAAGCAAGTCTCCTAGCAGTCTGGGAAAAGGGAGTTTCCTGGCAGAGGGCACAGCAAACGTGAAGGTCCTGTACTCCGAGTACTCAAACAAGAGTACAGAAACCAGCCAGCCAGGCATGGTGGTGCCACCTTTAATCCCATCAGCTGGGAGGCAGAAGCCCACAGAGCTCTGTGGTAGGAGGCCCAGACTCCCAAAATAACCACACAGAAACTATATTAATTAAATCACTGCTTTACCCATTAGCTCTAGCTTTTTTTTTTTTTTTTTTTATTTTTCGAGACAGGGTTTCTCCGTAGCTTTTTGGTTCCTGTCCTGGAACTAGCTCTTGTAGACCAGGCTGGCCTCGAACTCACAGAGATCCGCCTGCCTCTGCCTCCCGAGTGCTGGGATTAAAGGCGTGCGCCACCACCGCCCGGCTTAGCTCTAGCTTCTTATTAGCTAACCCTTACATCTTAATTTAACCCATTTCTATTAGTCTATGTATCCCACATGGCTGTGGCTCACTGGCACATGGCTTGTCTCTTCGGCTACATGGCGTCTCCCTGACTCCACCTTCTTTATCCCAGCATTCAGTTTAGTTTTCCCCACCTAGCTCTGTTCTGCCCTGCTACAGGGCCAAAGCAGTTTCTTTATTAACCGATGGTATTCACAGCATACAGAGGGGAATCCCACATCAGAGCTCTGTGTGTTCAAGACCAATCTGCATAGTGAGTTCCAGCCCAGCCAGAGCTACATGATGAGAGCCTGTTCAAAAGAATGCAGAAACTACTGTACCCGGAAGGAGGAAGGAGGAAGAGACTGTGGGTGTCGACCCCTCTGGGGGTAAAACAACCCTTTCATATAGGTTGCCGATGAGGATCAGAAAACACAAATATTTACATTATGATTCACAACCGTAGCAAAATTACAGTCATGAAGTAGCAACAAAAATAATTTTATGGTTGGGAGTCACCATCATATGAGGAACTGCATTAAAGGGTCACAGCATTGGTAAGGTTGAGAACCACTGGTATACAGTGTTATGGGGTGTGTATAAGAAACACTGGGAGTTGCAGCTAACAAACCTAAGTTAGATTTTTAGCAGGATTCTGTTGACTGTGTTTGCAGAGCATACCGGTCTTGAACTCACAGAGCTCTGTGGATCCCTGCCTCCCAGCTGATGGGATTAAAGGCGGCACCACCATGCCTGGCTGTCATCTGTACTCTTGTTTGAGTACTTGGAGTACAGGACCTTCATGTTTGCTGTGCCCTCTGCCAAGAAAACTCCTTTTGAGACTGCTAGGAGACTTGCTTCCTCACTCTCTTCATACAGCACACATAGAGGTCTTGGAGTGCTCTGTCTTTCTCTACCCTGGACCCCCATTTGCCCTGCTCACCTCCATCTTTACTCCTTCTTCCCTCCTTTGTGGCAATCCATCTCAACCGTGGAGCAAACTATATGTTCACTCACCTACCTTGGGTGTCTGTCATCTGCCTCCTGGACTTGAAAGGCCTCTCGGTGAAGACAGGAAGACTTGTCTGTTGTCCATAGTTGCTCCTTGGGTCTGTAATAATGTGCACACCACATACGAAGCTTACGCTTTAGCTCTTAACTGCCCTCCAAGGCCCCTGTGTTGAAGGCTTGGCTTCTCCTGGTGATGTTGTGGGAAGGTGGTAGCACTCTTAAGAAGTGGAGCCTGGTTGGAAGAGGTAAGTCCTTAGGAACATGACATTGAAGAATGTGTCTTGTCTCTGGGCCTTTGCTCTCTGTCACCCGCTGCCACGGGGTTAGCATTTCTTCTCTGTCACACACTGCTTCCACGATGCTCTGCTTCCCCACAGCCCAGGAACAATGGAACCAGTGACCAGGGGCCGAAACCATGAGCTCAAATCACCTCTCCCTCCCTTAGGTTGAGTTTCTAAAGTACTTTTGTCATGGTGGCAGAGGCTGATGGACAGAAGGTTGATCCAAGTGCTCAAGAAGGGAAGGGAAAATGAGGAGAAGGCTGGGTGGTAAGCAAGGCTGCATCTGGATGCAAGTAAGGCTGACAATTCAATGTCGGGTGTGAGGTTAGACCCGCCTAGCTGGTAGAGTAGCAGCTCCATGTACCAATCAGGGAGCCGGTACCTGGAAATGACCTGATTTGCTTGTTTTGAATGACAACACCCAAGGGAAGATGTTGAGTGAGCACTGGGTTATAAAAGCCAAGTTCTCGGGAGAGGTTTCAACTGGACACCCAGGCTGGAGCCCACCAGGGCACCTACTGGCTAAGGACACTAAGCGCATTGACACAGACAGAAAAGAGGTCCCATACTGAACCCTCAACTCTCCAGCATAGAGCCTACATTAGGTCTAATCTGTCCCACTGACTCTCATACCGAATCCACTTGCTTTTCCAACATTTTGCTTCTCTCTGCCCCTCCAAAGAGATAGCCTTGATGTTTGATCCCCCAATAAACCTTTCTTTCTACCCAGGGAGTGGTCCAGTTTGGCGGGTCACTGAGCCCTCACTTGTACCTACCAGGTGTCTGTAACTTGGGTTGTCAGGCTTACTGCTCAGCTTTCCTCTCTGAGCAGGGGGTGTGTTCTAAAGGGAGTTAACTAAGGAAAGAAGACGGGCCCCGGAATTTGAGAGGCACCATCCCGCATGCTGGGGGCCCAGATGGAATGAAAGGGGAAGGGAGCCAGCATTTTCTCTCTTTGCTTCCTGTCTGGCAAGAGATGAATTTCTCCACCATGCTTCCTGCCATGGTGGGCTGAACATTCAGCAACTATGAAGCAACATGAATTACCCCTCTCTTTTCTTTGTTCTGCCAGATATCTCCATCACGGATCCAGCAAGATTAACATAGTCATTACATGAAAACAATGGCACGCTCTTACATGGGCTTAGATGCCTTTTGACATTGCAATATAAAATTACCATCTGCAAGTGTGGTGGTTTTCTTTATAGCTAATCCTGTATGCATGTGGTCTGCAGACCACAGGTGGGACACACCCAGAGAGCGGTCACTCAAGAGCTCCTTGATGCAATCAAGAGGGGTGGCAACTAAACCGGGAGGCGGCGGCTGCTGACGTAACAGGGCTGTGCCAAGTGTTTTAAAGTAGACATTTTGGAAAAAGTATAAACAGGCATATAGTCAAGTATGGTGGCATTCATTCGTAATGCCAGCATTCAAGACTGAAGAAAGAAGATTGTGAGTTCAAGGCCAGCCTGATTCATATAGTAAATTCCAGGACCACATGGGTTACATAGGAAGGCCCTATCTTAAAAAAAAAAAAAGCAAGCAAATAAAAACAACAACTGAGCATGGTGACATACATCTTTAATTCCAGCCCTTGGAGGCAGAGGCAGGAGGATCTTTGTGAGTTCAAGGCCAGCCTGGACTACATAGCAATTCTCAGGCAGTCAGAGCTGTATAGTGAGACCTTTTCCTTCCGTGTCCTGAGCACCAACTGAACAGTCTTCCTCCTCCGTGCGTGTGACATGCTGCTCTGCCTCACTCCGTGAGTCTGCTGACCGGAGTCTATGGGATCATGAGCCGAAGAAACCGTTCCTCTCTTTAAGATGTTATTTCAGGCATTTTGTCATTGCAGTGACAGTTTTATTGACAGAGCCTCCTTTGGACCCGTACCTTGTTGGGCTTTGAAGAAAGGACAAAGCTAATCCATCTACACTTAGCAATTATGATAGTACCATGTGAGCCCCAGCAACTCAAGAAACTGAGGCAGGGGGATCAGTTGAGCCCCAGGGTTAGAACACGGCCTGAGAAGTCAGATCACAGGTCTGGAAAAGAACATTTTGGACTTGTTTATGTTCTATTCCTTCCCTCCATGCCTGCCTGTTATAGATTTAACCTAGCACCTTGTGTGTTCTAAACAATAGCCACACCCTTATGTGGACCCTCTGGAGCTCATGAACTGCCGGTGCCTTTACCAGAGGGCCGATCCTGTCCTCCTCCACTGTCCTTCCCACAGCCTGCTTGCCTTTACCAGAGGGCCGATCCTGACCTTCTCCTCCACTGTCCTTCCCGCAGCCTGCTTGACTTTGTGCAAAGGTGCACAAAACAGTCTTAAGTCTTACTTTTCTTTTGACAAGTCTGTTTTTTAAGGTTAATTTATTCCCTTTGACTTCTTGCTCTATCATGTAGAGGACACTCAGAGCAAAGAGAAAGCCCTCTGCCTCCCCACACTGCTGGCATTTCCCACTCACTGCCACGTGTTGACTCTGTCACCACAAGGGTACCCGTGCCCACTCCCTTTTGCCTCTTTAATGAGTCGCTCTCTGCCCCTGTGCCTGGGATATCATGCATGAGAATGGAGGTGCCGGTCTTTGGGCTCTTTGTTGGTTCCGTGTCTAACTTAAGGAGGGAGTAAGAAATGTAAACCATTTTCTGATGTCTCGCCAGCCTTAAAGTGTGGAGGTGATTTTGATCTTCGTTGGTCAATAAGCGAATGAGTCTTCACTTGGAGAAACAACGTTTGTGACGCCTTTCATTCTGGCCTGGCCCCATCCCACAGCTCAGTTAATGAAGTAACTCTCCTCTGTGAGGAGACACTGGCACCTGTAGATCAGGAATGGCTTGCTAGGGTAGCCAGCATTGATTTCTGCAAACCACGTGGCACATTTGATTCTCTTAAATCTTCTTGCACAAGTAGATATTTTGGAATGTTTTTAATACAGGTTTGTCTACCTGGTTCATCCATTTATCTTCAAATCTACCTGTAAAGTCTAGAAAATACATAGGGGGATCTTTTAGGTGATGTCCTCCGCCTATAGCCCCTCCCCTTGCACACGTGTGCACACACCCCTTACTCAGCAGACAGCGTTCCATAGGGGCAGCTAATTACCAGTTCAAGATCTAAACTTCCCTCTCTTGCAGAATCAGAGGAGTTACTTTGGAGTTCTTTCTAGTTTGAGGTGTTGCTTGTTTTTCCAAGAAGGGACCTACTACCAAGGTAGCCTACGACACCATCAAATTCACAATCCTCCTGCCTCAGCTTCTCAAGAGCAGAGATTTTAGGTGTATAACACCACATCTGATTCTAATTCAACATCTTTAGGACAAAAATGATAGACCATAAGGGACGAAGGAATCCAGACACTCCCAGTTCACTCCTCAGAGAGAAACTGGGCCTCTTCCTACAAATCGGGCAATCACAGCAGAACAGCACTGTGATTCCATCTCTTGACTGTGTCTCCCCTTCTTCACCTAGGGGTGTTTTCTAATGTGTTTCTCAAGAGCAGAAAATCCTTCACTCAGAGAAGCAGAGACCTTTCCCTGGGACCTCCAGCAAATGAATTCACTGGTAGTCTCAGCAATGGTTGCTGGGGCAGCGGGCTGAGAAGAGAGACACCCAATGAGGAAAAACCATCTTTTGAAACTAGGTACAGAGGATGTAAGCCGCTGTGTGAAGAACCCGAAGCTGGACTCCCCCCTCCCCTAGATGCCTCCAATTATGGATGCTTGAAGAAAGAACTAGAAACCAAGAAAGTGGGAATTGTGGCTCCACAGAGCAAGGTCAGCCTGAGGTCTAGGGATCCAAGATCAGAGATAGCCAATCTGTGTCTAGTCTCCCAAGCCTTCTTTGGGACTAAGTTGCCAAGTTAGTGAACTGCGGACCTGGCTCACCCAGAAAGTAGCAAGCTCAGCTCCTTCAGAAATGGTTCCTGGTCACCTGCTTGGACTAGGAGCCAAAATGTGTCATTTCTCATGACCTCACTTTCAACAGGTTGTCCCTGTGAATGTGTATCTGAGGCCTCTTCCACTATTGGATTGATTTGCAGGAGGGAGGGGACCAGCAGAGGGACGTGCATAACCGGAGACATTACACTGTCCCCTGTCTGTCACAGAGGGGCTTATTGGTACACAGGCTGGTGTGTGCTGACATCCATCTTCAGCTCCTTTTAGCAAGTACAGGTAGATGTCCCAGGGAAGCAGAGCTGAGAGCCGTGACCTATGCAGGCAGAGAAGGACCCTGCAGTCTGGAGCCTCCCTGAGGCTCCACAAGGTTTCCACCAAGCCACCACATCCTCCCATTAAGACCCTGTTAATTGTAAAGTTCCCCTGCATCAGGTCTAGGTGGAGAGCTATGACAGGCTGAATGCACAGAAGGCCACAGATGATTGACAGGTCCCTTTATTCTTCAGTGCACTGTTCTCTCAGTTTTTGTAAGTTGTGTTTTAAATGCCAACGATGGCACTTTGCCCATGGGTTTGTTTGCATAGTGCAAATTAACAGTCAAATCTGGCCCCGCTCCTGAATAACAGAGAGAGAGGTCTCAGACGCCTTTGGAGAGTGGAGGGGTCACACAGTCAAGCCAAGAGAATCACCAGGCAGAGGCGGTTGAAGACTACCAGAGGCCTCTCTTTCCCGACACGTGGTTCCCACCTGGGCAAGACCAATATGCCAAATTCAAAGTGTGGCCAATGTAGCTACCTCTTGTGCCTCAGGAGAGCCCAGCATGGGCCCATCCCTGGAGGAGCAGCTGTAGTAACTGCACTCTCTCTCTCTCTCTCTCCTTACTCTCTCTCTCTCTCTCTCTCTCTCTCTCTCTCTCTCTCTCTCTCTCTCCCCTCTCTCCTTACACACACACTCTCTCTCTCTCCTCTCTCCTTACTCTCTCTCTCTCTCTCTCACACACACACACACACACATCCCTGCTCTCTGACTCAGAACACAAACAAGTTTCTAAAGAAGGGCAATGCTAATCAGTGTTTTAATTAATATAGTTTCTGTGTGATTATTTTGGTTCTGGAAGGCCAGGACGAACAAGCGGCTCCTTGCAACAGGGCAAGGCTATGCCCACTCCTCCCTTACACTGAAAGGGTTGATGAGTTGGTAAAGGAATGAGCGGTGATGTTATTTTCACCTTTCTGGTCATAGCTGGGTGTCAGCCCAGAATTTATGCTTACACCACATTGAAAGGTTCTTTATGTTATCCCTAGCTAAGATATTGGTTGGTGGACTGACTGACCGGTTGGTTGGTTGATGTTTTATTGGTGCACGTATTTCACCTGCATGTGTGTCTGTCCACCATATGCATACTTTGTGCCCAGTAAATCCAGAATAGGGCAACTGGAACTGGAGTTACAGACCATGGTGAGCCACCACGTGGGTGCCGGGAACTGAACCCAGGTCTACAATAGCAGCAAGAACTCTTAACCGCTGAGCCATCTCTCTAGCCGCTAGTTTTTGCTTTGTTTTTCACTGTCTGTTATTTGGATCATTGGTTCGTTTTTAGTTTGTTGAGACAAAGCCTCACTTTTGTAGCCCAAGGTGGCCTTGAACCTAACCCTCCTTTCCCAGCTTCCTGAGTGCTGGGACTGAAGAAAAGATTCACCCGTGCCTGACTGGCCTGTGTTAGTTCAGAGGTGGCGCTCTCAGAGTGCCTGGCTCACACCTGGCTGGATTCACATGTTCACCTTGCTGGTGGGGTTCCTATAGACAGGACCATGAGTACAATCCACAGGTGTGTTAGGGTTAAGCTGTTCGGATCCAGTTTTACTCTCTGAGAGGTTGTGACTTAACTGTCATTGTACCCTTTTGTGTTTTGTGGCACCAGTCTCGACGCTAAGTGGGGCTCTGTCTTACTTTTCTGTTGCTGTGATAAAACACCATGACCACGACCACTCGTGAGAAGGATTTGAAGCTTATGCTTTCAGAGGGTTAGAGCCCGTAGTGGCAGAGTAAAGGCACGGCACAGAATAGCTGAGAGTTCACATCTTGGCCTGCAGGTTGCAGACATAAGGAGACTCACTATGGATGGCTCAAATCGTTTGGAACCTTGAAGCTGCCCCCTCCCCCCCTCGTCCTGTGATACTCCTCCTCCAACAAGGCTACACTTCCTAACCCTTCCCAAACAGTCCCACCAACTGAAGACCAAGAATTCAAATGTATGAGCCTAGGGGGGCCATTCTCATTCAAACCACCATAGGCTCTATGTGTGCCACCTACCCTCACATAGCCATGGGCAGTGGGGGATGACGGGAGCCCTCGTATGAGGTACAGCCCTTAGATTCTCTTTTCCAGGATTAGTATTGCCAGTCTGAAGATGAGCCAGAGGAGAAACTGAGGCAGAAGAGAGATTTTCTGCTGCACTCTTCAGAAGGTTTGTCTCTTGGCGGCAGTGGGCAGAGTGGGGCAGTAAGGGAGCAGTGAGGAGGGGGCAGCGGTGAGGAGGGGCAGCGGTGAGGAGGGGGGCAGCGGTGAGGAGGGGGCGGCGGTGAGGAGGGGGCAGCGGTGAGGAGGGGCAGCGGTGAGGAGGGGGCAGCGGTGAGGAGGAGCAGCGGTGAGGAGGAGCAGCGGTGAGGAGGGGGGCAGCGGTGAGGAGGGGCAGCGGTGAGGAGGGGGCAGCGGTGAGGAGGGGCGGCGGTGAGGAGGGGGGCAGCAGTGGGTGGAGTCTTCTAAGACCATCAGGGACCCAGGCGCTTAGCCCTACAGTAACAAGCGTTTCTACTTCTGTGTAGGCCTAGACAGAGACTAGTGTTGCTGCTTCCCGGTCACCACGGCCACAGCTGAGGCGTCTGCCACAACCACTGCTGATGACACTGTCACTGTCCTCTCCACCATCTGCTGTGCTCTTGCTGTTCTCACTACGTCTCTGCTGCCTGTCACTCCACCGCGGCTCTTACCAGCCCCAGCTCTGCCCTATCGAGGCCACCAGCAATTCCTGTAACTCCACCACCACTGCCGTCACCGTCTTGACTCACTACTTCCACGGCACCACGTCTGCAGCCACCGAGGTCACTAGCCAGCCCCAGCGTAGCTCCAGCATTTCTGCACCTGCCAAAGCTGTCGAGTCTCCAGCTCTGCCGCCGCTGCAGCTCTCCTGGCATCCCTGCTGCTGTTACTCTAGCATCTCTACCGCCACCTCTGCATCTGTCTGTTTGCCGGACCGGCCCAGCCCGCTTCTGATGGCTATCAATCGCAGACAGGAGCACTTGAGACGGTCATTCTGTTGGGTTTAATGTTACAACACCAGGAATCGGCGGCACAGGAGGGTGTCTCCCAAATGGCCCCTGAAGCGAGCTGAACAGTTTGTACCAATCACCAACAGGCCTTTGTGCCAATGAAGAACTGTGTTTCCACTGGTCATGGCAAAAGTCACAGGCATCCCTCTGCGAGGCCACCTGATAATATTTCCCCTTTGCCTGGTGTGAGAATGGCACCCATCATAGCTGGGGCCACATGTCTGCAGTAAGTAGCTGCAATTGTTGTGTGGCTTCCTCCAGACATCTGGGGAATGTTCAAGACAGCTGGAGCGATCATGCTAGTCTGGTTGCCGGCTTGATTGGCATTTCTTGGTTCAAGGCTGTCAGGATGCCAGTATAAAGTCGGTATAACTGTCAATTAGAATGTCAAATCTTCCCCATGCCCCATCATCTTTTCTCATTTAAAAAAAGTAAACATCAGAAGGCATGCTTATAAGAAGAGCTTACAATGAGCATTAATAGAGGTTCTTAACATTCCTTTTAGCATGGGGAAAAGGTAGATGCCCTGGCTGTTTGAAGATGAAATGCCCCTCATAGGTTTGTGTGTTGAACACTTGTCGCCCAGCAGGTGGCGCTGTTTGGGAAAGTTGTTGGCATTTTTAAGGGGTGGAGTCTCACTTGGAAGAAGTAGACTGTGGTGGGGGGTGCTAAAGTTTTATAGCCCCACCCCACTTCCCACTCATTCTCTGCTTCCTAAGTGTGGCTTCTGGACCATGGTGAACTATATTCCCTGGGACTGTCAGCTGACCTTTTCTTTTGAATTGCTTTTATAGCACAGGGAGAGTAACTGATGTGAAGAACTAAGTCCCGCTGAAAGTCATGATCAGAGCTAACATTCTGTCAATGTAGTGATGGGAGACTCTTGACCCTAAGGCTTCTGCCAGAGTCTAGAACTCCAGGACAAAGACTCCTACACTACAGGCGGTCCCCAGCATATAAGAACTGAAATTAAGATTCCTCAAACTCCCGCTTGTCTCTCTTGGTCTCCAGAACTTTCGTCTCAGCTGCTGTTTTGCCTAGAACACTACTTACTGATGGCTAGCAAGAGAAGACAAGGCAGGACTGGAAAGATGGCTTTCCAGTTAGAGCCCTTGCTGCTCTTCCAGAGGACCTGGGTTCAATTCCCAGCACCCACCTGTGGTTTAACAGATGTTGGTACGAGTTCCAGGAGATGCCCTCTTCTGGCCTCTGCTGGTACTGCATGCACATTGTTTTGTTATTTATTTTCCATCCCAACTGCAGTATCCCCTCCCCGCTCTCACCCCTCCCCTTTGCCCCCTCAGCCCTCCTCCTCCGTATTCACTCAGGAAGTGGCAGGCTTCCCATGAGCATCAGCAAAGCCTGATCAAGCTGCTGTAAGACAAAGCACCTGCCCCGTGTTCATGCTGGGCAAGGTGGTCCAGCATGAGGGATAGGTTCCCAAGATCCAGCCAAAGCACCAGGGTCAGGCCCTGTTACCACAACCAGGAGCCCCCAAAACCAGCCAAACTGCACACCTGCCACACATGCGCAGAGGTCCTAGGTCGATCCCATGCAGGCTCCTCGGTTGTCGGTTCAGACTCTGTGAGCTCCTATGGATCAGGGTAGCTGTTTCTGTGGGTTTTCCTTCGATGTCCCTGGTCCCCCCTGGCTCCTACAATCCCTCCTCCCTCTCCTCAGCAGGACTCCTCGAGCCTAGCCCAATGCTTAGCTGTGGGGTTCTGAATCTGCCTCCCTCAGTCACTGAATGAAGGATGACAACTGGGGTAGTCACCAATCGGATCACAGGAGTCTTAGCTGGGGCCATTCTTGTAGACTTGTGGGGGCTTCCTACTTGACCCTGTAAGCCCCCTGTTTCCAGTCATCTCTCCCAGAAATCTCCCCCTCCACCTACTCTCCAACCTGATCCCTCAAGTTCCCACCCCGACCCACCCCCAATCCACCCAAGAGATCTCTATTTCCCCTTTCCAGAGAGATCCAAGCAACCGCCCCCCCCCCCCAGCTCTCCTTGTTCCCCAGCCTCCCTGGGTCTGTGGATTGTAGTATCGTTATCCTTAACTTTACAGTTAATATCTACGTATGAGTGAATACATACCATGTTTGTTTTTCTGTGTCAGGGTTACCTCACTCAGGATGGTTTCGTTTTTCTAATCCAGCTCATTTGCCTTCAAATTTCCTGATGAGTAGGTGCTCCCTTGGGTAAATAAATGTACCACATTTTCTTTATCCATTCTTCAGCTGAGGGGCATCTTGATCTTGGTATTTCCAGGTTCTGGCTATTACAAATAAAAGCTGCTATGAATATAGTTAAGCAAGTGTCCTTGTAGTACAATTGAGCATCTCTGGATACATACCCAAGAGTGATACAGCTGGGTCTTGTGGTAGATTGATCCCCAATTTTCTGAAAAACCACCATACTGATTTCCAAACTGGCTGTAGAAGTTTGCACTCCACCAGCCGTGGAGGGGTGTTCCCCTTGCTCCACCTCCTCTCCAGTATGAGCTGTCCTTGTGTTTTTATCTTAGCCATTCTGACAGGTATAAGATGGAATCTCAGAGTCGTTTTGATTTTCATCACCCTGGTGGCTAAGGATGATGAACATTTCCTTAAGTGTTTCTTTGCCATTTGAGATTCTTCTGTTGAGAATTCTCTGTTTAGGTCTGGATCCCACTTTTTAATTAGATTATTTGTTTTATTTTGTTTGGTTTGTTTTTTTGTTTTTTTTTTTTGATGCCTAGTTTCTTGAGTTCTTTATATATTTGAGAGATCACCCCTCTATCAGATGTGGGGTGAAGATTTTTTTTCCCATTCTATAGGCTTTGTCCTATGAGGTCACATATATTTTATTGGTTTTTTGAGGTAGGGTTTCTCTGTGTAGCTTTGGAGCCTGTTCTAGAACTAACTCTTGTAGACCAGGCCGGTCTCAAACTCACAAAGATCCACCTGCCTCTGCCTCCCGAGTGCTGGGGTTAAAGGTGTGCGTTACCACGGCCCAGCGAGGTTCCATTTATTAAGTGTTGATCTTAGTGTCTGTGCTATTGGTGTTCTGTTCAGGAAGTTCTCCTCTGTCAGGTTCAGTGTATTTGGATTTATGTTGAGGTCTCTTATCCACTAGAACTTGAGTTTTGTGCAGGTTTTTTGTTCAGTTTCCACGAGTTTGTATGCTGTCTGTGGTTTGCGTTTTTGTTGAACTCAAACTTTCGTCCATGGTGATCGGATAAAAAAAAAAACAGGCGGTTATTCCAGTTTTGTTTTTTTTTTTTTTTTTGTATCTGTTAAAGTTTGCTTTGTGACCGAGTGTGTGATCAATTTTAGAGGTTTCATGAGGTGCTAAGAAAAGGTATCTTCTTTTGTGTTTGTTTGAAACGTTCTGTAGATATCTGTTAGGGCCTTTTGAGTCACATCTGCTAGTTCCATTATTTCTCTGTTTAGTTTCTGTCTGGATGACCTGTCCATTGAGAGTAGTGCTGTGGAACAATCTTTCCACACACTGTGAAGATGTGTTGCTCTCATTGTTAATAAAAAGCTGATTGGCCAATGGCTAGGCAGAATTTTCGAGGCAGAGAGAATACTGGGGAGAAAGGCGGAGTCAGAGGAGATGAGATGGCAGGAGACAGACAGAGAGTGATCAGGATGGGAAGTACAGAGATGAGGTAAATGAATCTTGGGGCAGCAGATAGATTAATAGAAATGGGTTGATTTAATTTGTAAGAGTTAGTTTTTAAAAAGCCTAAGCTATCAGGTGAGCATTTATAATTATTATTAAGTCTCTGTGTGGTTATTTGGGAACTGGCTGGTGGGACAGAAAAGTCTGCTATAGAGTGGGGTGTTGAAGTCTCCCACAATTAACGTGTGGGTTTTGATATGTGATTTTAGCTTTAGAAATGTTTCTTTCACAGATGTGGGTACCCTGGTATTTGGGGCATAGATGTTCAGAATAGAGACATCATCTTGGTGAATTTTTCCTTTGATGAATATGAAATGTCCAATATGGTGTCTCTGTTGGAGATTTGGGGGCCTTGGACCCCTTGATCCGGTCTGTCCTCCAGTAAGCCGAAGTCTTGGGTCTCTAGTTCCAGTCTGGCCTCCAGTAAAGCCTGAGCTTCTGCTGGGGTATCCAGGACCAGCCTGGCTTCCAGCAGAGCTGCTGGGCCTTTCTTTTGCATGGTGTAGACTGTATATGGGTCTATGGTGTCTGTTCTTCCAGCTGGTGTGGACTGCGTCTGGGCCTACGAAGCTTTTTAGGGTTCTGGGGAAGGGCACCTGTTGGCTGGTGAGGGCAGATGTGGCTGGTGTGGTCTCAGTGGTGGAAATCCGCTGGGGTTGAGGGCAGGGCCCAGCAACAGCAAGGCCAGAGACAAGCTGGGATGGCACTGGCCTGGTGAAGGGTCTTGGGGGTTACGAGGGAAGAGGGGTACAGTTCCACTTCTAGGCAGGTCACTCACCCTTTCTAGCTTGTGTGGCCCAGGCCTGCTTGACTGAAGTCTTCTGGGGTTGGGAGTAGGGCCCAAGCACAGGGCTGATGGCTGATGAAATGGAAATAAATCAATAAGAACTTCTAAAAAAGAAGGAAGTACAAAAATAAAACACCGCCGGGTGGTGGTGGCGCACACCTTTAATCCCAGCATTCGGGAGGCAGAGGCAGGGGATCTCTGTGAGTTCAAGGCCAGCCTGGTCTATAGAGTGAGTTCCAGGACAGCCAGAGCTACACAGAAAAACCCCGTTTGTGTTTCTTCTAAGGCATCTTAGTTGGCTTTTCTTTTGTGAGCAAACACTGACCTAAAACAACTAAGGGAGGCAAGGGATGATTTTAGCCTACACTGGGACCCTGTCTCAGAAAACCAAAACAGACAAGCAAAAGCGAAACTAGACAGGCCCCCACCGCTGCTTCTGGAAGCAGCTTCTGTACTAGGCGACAGCAGAGAACAGCGTTATAGAAATGTCATGGGGATTAAAGACATGTCCAAAACAAAGGAAAAAGTCAACATCAAAACGCCGGCATTCTTCGGCTTTGGATGGTTTTGTGGATCAGGAAGACAGATCATGAACTCTTCAGTGTGCTCCAGGGTGATAAACGCTGCAGAACGAAATAAAGCAAGTCCTAGACCAGGGGGCGGATCGGCTCTTCTCCATAAGGGGTCAGGGAACCTGAGCTGTTCTTTGAGGCGAAGGGGATGGCACTTACACGGGTCCCAGGGCAAGAGTGTACCTGGCATGCTGCAGCAGCAGCAGAGGCCATGGGCTGGAGGGAAGATGCAGAGGATGTGCTGAGCATGGGGCAGGTGACAGGTGATGTAGGGGTGGATTTCCGAGACCTCATAGGTCTCTGGGTCCACTTGTGAAGGAACTCATTGGTTGTTTTGAGTAAAGAGCAGGCAACCTAACCAAGGTGCATGGGTCGGAGATCATTCTGTCTGACAAGAAGAGCCGGGTGGAACCCAGGGAGAAGGCAGACCCCAACCAGAGGTCAGATGGCTTGGTGGCTTTTCCTGACCTGACTCTAGTTCCTCCCAGAAACCATTTCTGTCCAGTCTTGTTCTTTGGCATTTCTGGTCAGGAAGCAAGAGCCACATACCATCTCATCAGCCCACGTTTACGGAAGGAAGGACAGGGCCTGGCACAGTTGACTCAGGGCTAAATGACTCTGGCCCTTCTAAAAGATTGCAGAAGCTAATTGGGACCTTGTGCCACACCCTGCCTTTGTGATTTATGGTAGAAAGCCCCAGTAACTCTGGCAGCAATCCCGAAGCTGTGGGCGGGAGGTGGCCTGGGGAGGGGGGTGAGGACTCCTCTTAGGCCCTCATGGGAGCTGAGCCATGCCAGCTGTCCATTATCCGGGCTGCTTAGCTCACTTAACCAGTTATTAAGGCAACCATTTGTCCTAAGAAGCTGGCTCACATGACTTAGATGCCTATTGCATGGTAGCCAGAGCCACCATGCCAGCTCACCAGCCTCCTTCTTGCTCTGGTAGACAGACGCAGGGCCAGCCTCAGCCTAGGTGGTGCCAATACACTCCCACGAAGTTCAGTGTGGGAACCAGAGAAGGGGGTAGTCACCCCCACTCCCTCCAGCCCTCCCCAGCTCCATCTCTCCAGGGTGGAAACCTTGGGCTTCTATGGGTGACCCATCAATTAGCAACTACTCCATCCCTTTGATTCATGGCGTGGGGCCCCAGTGTGTGTTGACTAGTAAACTCTATTGTCATTTGTATCTAAGGGAATTGAAAATTGTTAGTCATTTGGTTTGGGTGATTGAAGGAAGAAAATGGAGATGGGAAGACGGATTGGAGGGAGCCAAAAAGTCAAGAACGTCCTTAGGCAGGTGTGGGGATGAGTTTTGAGACAGGCTCTTCAGAGAGGCTTAGGAGCCAGGCTTGGTGAAAGACTTCCTGAATCCAGCTTGCTCCTCCGTGACTAGAGCAAATCCTCCATGAATGTGCTGTCCTGCTTAGGACTTTTAAAACACCTTGCTCAAGGAAAATCCAAAGCATAAGTTTTCAGGAACTCAAATGTATGGTTTTTTTTTTAATTTTATTTTTATCATGTGCATTGGTGTTTTGTTTGATGTATGTCTGTGAGGGTGTCGGATCACCCTGGAACGGTAGTTACAGACAGGTGCGAGCTGCCATGCGCGTGCTGGGTCTTCTGAGAAGCCAACGTTCTTAACCGCAGAGCCAGCTCTCCAGCCCATCGGGATTTTTATTTATTTATTTATTTCATATGCATTGGTGTTTTTGCCTTCATATACGCCTGTGTGAGGGTGTTGGATCCTGTGGAACTGGAGTCACAAACAGTTGTGAGCTGCCATGTGGGTGCTGGGAATCGAACCCTGGTCCTCTGGAAAGAGCAGTCAGAGCTCTTAAACTGCTGAGCCATCTCTCCAGCCCGGGATTTTTTTTTTTTTTAAAGCATTTTTTGTCCTGTTTCTGAGACGGGCTCTCACCCCATAGCTCAGGCTTACCTTGAGTTTGGGGTTTTTCTGCCCCAATCAAGTGCTGAGCGGGGTTTTGCCACCATCCTCCACACACAGATCTGTTTAAGATTTTCTATGAGAAATACTTCTGAACATTGATTTTTGCTTCGCTGCGTGCATTCTTCCCGGTGCCCACCAGAGGGCACTCGTCTATTCTGGAAGAGCAGCTGTTGGCTCTGACTGTAAAACTCAAGTGTTTTTGCAGACCCAGTTAGACAAGAAGGGGAAGCGTTACCTGTTACAGATCAGCTGGAGGGGAGGGACCTGTATGAACAGCTGCAGCTATCGCTGGGAAAACACAAATTACATTCCGAGGTGCTCACGAGCGTGCACACTCTTCTCTCCTCGCTCCCTCCCTCCCTCCCTCCCTCCCTCCCTCCCTCCCTCCCTCCCTCCCTCCCTCCCTCCCTCCCTCTCTCTCTCTCTCTCTCTCTCTCTCTCTCTCTCTCTCTGCTTCTACCTTTGTGTAGATTCACTCTCCCAGAGCAAAGAACCAGTTAAGAGCACGTCGAAACATACTCTTCCCTTCTCTGAACACACTGTCACATCAGAGGGATAAACAAAAGCGAGGGGCATTCCTAAAGAAGTTCACCGTGTGCCAATTATCAGGGACCAGAGGAATCAGCTCAGTTACATACACGGGCGTGTAGCAAATGTTTGTGTGAAGACTGCGAGACCCCGCCCCTCGGGTCGTGCTGCTTCCTGTTTACAGACGTTAGTACTGCAACTCACATCTGCCTATTTTTAAACTGGATACTACTTGATTGGGATAAAGTACTAGGCCGTGACCGTGGGAACCAGTCTGATATTTGCAAGAAGGAATTTATTGGAAGCAAATCAGTCATTAGATTAGTTAGAAATGATGACGCCTTCCAATGGGATGCTTCAAATTTACTACTAATATGTATAGTCCTGAGTAGTCAAATAACTTCTGTTAGCACAGAGTAGGTCCAAGAGGCAGACCTGTCGGGTCAAAGAAAGTATTAGGGACCGATGAAGGTAGGAGGCTATTCTAGAACAGAGAGTAAAGGGATGTAACAGTTAATGTAATGGCTGAATCTTGGCTGAATCCGGATTCGGCAAACTAGAATATTCTAAGCCTATTTGGGATCAATAATAAAATACTATACAGTCACCTCTCACGAGTAAGACTTCGGGCTGGGATATAGGTCAGTAGGTAAAGTGCCGGCTGAGCGAGCATGAGGACCAGAGTTCAATCCCCAGCACACACAAAAATGAAGAGCACTGGTGTGGTGCATGCCTGTAGTTCCATCTCTAGTAAAGTGGAGGCAGGAGGATGCCTGTGACTTGCTGATGACCAGGACAGCCTAATCGGCAAGCTCCAGGTGCGGGTGGGGGCCTTGTCTCATAAACAAAGTCGACAACTCCTGAGGAAGGATACCTGAGGTTGATGCACACGTGTGTACATGCACACACACACACACACACACACACACAAGAATAGAACTTTCTCTCTCACAGTTTGGAGGCGGAGACGTTTAAAATGGATAGGCCAGGAGGTCCCGTGAGCTCTGGGCCTGCTTGATCATCCCTAGCCAGCTGCCTTATCTTTGTGTCTTTCCGTAGTAAAGTTGATTGATTCGGTGGAGAGCATTTCAAGCCAACAAAGCATCCAAGCTGTGATTCAGTTGTTGTGCATTCTGCTTAGCCCGATTTACAGAGAGAGAGAGAGAGAGAGAGAGAGAGAGAGAGAGAGAGAGAGAGAGAGAGAGAGAGAAAGGAGATGGGGAGGGAGAAAGAGGGGGCCTTTAACATGGCTGCCTAGAGCAATGGTTCTCAACCTCTTTAATGCTGTGACCCTTTAATACAGTTCCTCATGTTGTGGTGACCCCCAACTATAAAATTATTTCGTTATTCTTTCATATCTGTAATTTTGCTACTGTTATGAATCACAGTGTAAATATCTGATATGCTGGAGATCTGATATGCGACTCTCGTGAAAGGGTCATCAACCCCCTAATAGGGGGTTTGTGGGGCCCACAGGTTGAGAACTGCTGGCCTAGAGAAATGTTTGCCCTGTCCAGCCGGTCAGGTTCTCAGAGACTGCTGTAATCTCGTCCCAAGGGAACCTGGAGCTGGCAGGTTCGGGGCAGTGGCCACATGGTGGTCTTTTGCAGGCATACAGGATGCAAGCATTTCAGAGTCCTAGAAGCTTACTGCTGAGGCTAAGCAGGGTCAGCGCGAATGCACAGAGCTCCTGAGTGGGCCATGCCTGAAACTGTGAAGTCTAGATTGCCATGGAGACCCCAGGCCACTGGAGAGGCAGGAATGTGGGTCACCTGCCGAAGGCGATTTGGGGCATTTCCTGGACAACTCAAGAGAGAGTGTCGTGTGCGCACGCACATGCGCGCGTTGCAGGGCCGGAGCTCCCAAGGACATTCAAGTCCAGATAATTCCACCACGCGGCTCAGATGCCAGATGTGGAATTGTAGGTGTGATGTCTGCCCTGCTAGGCTTTTGTTTTTGTTGTGTTTGAGGTCTGCCCTCTGGTCCCTGGTTCTGCTCTCCTGTGTGGGCCAGCAGTGTTTACCCTGCACTGTTATATATCGGAAGTGTGTAACTTGTTCTATTTTTTTAATTTCTAAATTTAATTTCATTTGTTTTTTAATTTGCTTTTTATTTTTTTTTAAATAGGGCTCACAGTTAAAAAGTAACCTGAAGTCTCAGAAGCCACTGGCGTTTGTTGTAATAAGAACGGCGGGGCTGCGTCCCCGGCACCCGGCCGCCCGCATGGCTTATGCCCCAAAATAATTACACGGAAACTGTATTCTTTTGAACACTGCCTGGCCCATTAGTTCCAGCCTCTTATTGGCTAGCTCTTACATATTGATCTAACCCATTTCTAATATTCTGTGTAGCACCATGAGCTGGCTTACCAGGAAAGATCTTAACCTGCGTCTGTCTGGAGTGGGAGAATCATGGCGACTTCCTGACTCGGCTTCTTTCTCCCAGCATTCTGTTCTGTCTACTCCACCCACCTAAGAGTTGGCCTATCAAATGGGCCTAGGCAGTTTCTTTATTAATTAACCAATGAAAGCAACAGATTAATACAAGACCCACTTCCATCAGGCGTTTTGAACACTAACACTAACTGCAGTTGGTCTGAAAGCATGTCGTGTTATGAACTGTCGTGGCCCTAAGTGGACCAGATGTAGACTGTTATGTTTGGACACAGAAGGTCCCTGAGTGGCGATTTCTGAACACTGGGCCCTCAGCTCGTAGGATCTCTAGAAGATGAGGTCTAGAGGAGGAAGTGGACCACTGGGAGATAGGCACTGAGGGTTATGGCCTGGCTTAGCTTCAGGCCACTCTGCTTCCTGACCCACCAAGATGTGATCCAGCAACCTTTGCCTCTGCCTCTGTGCCATGTTCTCCAAACCATGATGGACTACAACCCCTTCAAACTGTGAGCCCAGTTCAAGCCTGCTTCCCTTGAGCTCTGTCTTTTGGGTAATAAAAAAAGCAACGAATATAGGCACTAAGCTCATGACCTGCTCACCTTCCTCAGTCCCATCCCTGTAGCGTTATATCGGTGATTAAAATTTCAGCGTAGGAATTTTGACAAGGAATATAACTATTCACCACATACCAATAACTAAAAGAACGAATTCCTTGCTGTACGAAAATTAAAATCGGTCTGCTATGTTGTGGAATATTATTTTCAGATGTGTTACGTTTGTTTATGCTGTGGAATATTTGTTTAATGATGCAAAGATGTGTTGCGTCTTTTATGTTGCATTTGTTTAACTCTGTAAAGCTGTGTTACTTTACCTGCCTAAAACATCTGACTGGTCTAATAAAGAGCTGAATGGTCAATAGCAAGCCAGAAGAATTGATAGGCAGGGCTAGCAGGCAGGGAGAATAAATAGGAGAAATCTGGGAAGAGAAGATGAAGAAGCCAGAAAAGGAGGTGCCAGCCACCCAGCTCCACAGCAAGCCACGTAGTAAGAAGAAAGGTAGACAGAAATAGAGAAAGGTAAAAGCTCAGAGACAAAAGGTGGATGGGATAATTGAAGTTAAGGAAAGCTGGCTAGAAACAAGCCAAGCTAAGGCTGGGCATTTAAAATAATAAGACTCCATGTGATTTATTTGGGAACCTGGTGGCGGGTCCCCAAAGAGCAAAGAGAAAAACAACAGCACTGCCATTCAACAGTCTAGGTGTGTGGAGTGGATGTTTTTAAGTTTGGCTGTGGGGGTGCCCTTGTTTCCGGGGATCCACACTGGAAGAACGTTTGGAGCTGAGGCACGTGATGACTGTAGTGTGTTTATAAATAAACCAAGAGGGAGTCATATTTTTGGTTGGACTCAAAATTTCCCTGCTAAAATGTTGGAATAAGAAGAGATGGTTGTCTCTTCTAGGACAGGCACCAAAGCTACAGAAAAATCTTATCTCAAAAAACAAACAAACGAGAGAGAGACAGAGAGAGACAGAGAGAGACAGAGGGTTGTCTCATTCCAATTAGTTGGTGACTTTCAAAATCAAGTGATGGTCCTAATACAAGAAATAGAAGCGTCTGAACTATGCTGGGACTAGTCCTTTGCATGCAGGTTATTTCTCCACGAATGTTCTCTGTAATTGTTTTTGTTTGTTTGTTTGTTTGTTTGTTTTTTCCCTTTGGGGGTCCACCACCAAGCTCCCAAATAAACACACAGAGACTTGGCCTTATTTATGGAATGCCCAGCCTTAGCTTGGTTTGTTTCCAGTCTGCTTTCCTAACTTAAGTCATTCTGTTTCTCTTCACATCTGCCTCTGGGCTTTTACCTTTCTTTACTCTGTGTCTCTCTTTCCTTCTTACTCTGGGGCTGGCTGTGTGGCTGTGTGACCGTGTGGCTGTGTGACTGAGTAGGTGTGTGGCTGTGTGGCTGTATGGCTGTATGGCTGTGTGGCTGTGTGGCTGTGTGACTGAGTAGGTGTGTGGCTGTGCGGCTGTGCGGCTGTGTGACTGAGTAGGTGTGTGGCTGTGTGACTGAGTAGGTGTGTGACTGTGTGGCTGTGCGGCTGTGTGACTGTGTGGCTGTGTGGCTGTGTGACTGTGTGGCTGTGTGGCTGTGTGACTGTGTGGCTGTGTGGATGTGTGACTAAGGTGTGTGGCTGTGTGGATGTGTGGCTGTGTGACTGAGTAGGTGTGTGGCTGTGTGACTGTGTGACTATGTGACTGTGTGGCTATGTGTGTGACTGTGTGGCTGTGTTACTGAGTAGGTGTGTGGCTGTGTGGATGTGTGACTGAGTAGGTGTGTGGCTGTGTGACTGTGTGGCTATGTGACTGTGTGACTGTGTGGCTGTGTGACTGAGTAGGTGTGTGGCTGTGTGGCTGTGTGGCTGTGTGGCTGTGTGGCTGGCCCCTAGCGTCTTCTTACTCCTGGCTCCTCTTCTCTCAAGCCTAGACTTCTCCTCTTATTTATTCTCTCTGCCTGGCAGCCCCGCCTATCCCTCTCTTCTGCCTCGCTATTGGCCATTCAGCTCTTATTAGACCATCAGGTGTTGTAGACAGGCAAAGTAACACAGCTTTACAGAGTTAAGCAAATGCAACATAAAAGAATGCAACACATCTTTGCATCATTAAACAAATATTTCACAGCACAAATACATGTAACACGTCTTCAACTAATATTTCTCTTCTCTCTCTCTTCTACCCCCTTATATTCATTCATTCATTCATTCATTCATTCATTTGTTTTGAAGTAGGGTCTTACTCTGACCCAGGCTGGCCTTGAACAGTAATGATTATCCTACTTCAGCCTCCCAAATGCAGGGACACAGGCATGAGCCACCATGCCCAATTTTCTATTTCTTATTTTGCAGATCTGGTTATATGGAAGCTAAGCACTTAACATTTTAGGGCGTTTTTTTTCCCAGTTTTTTTAAACAATGTTTTCTCATTTTACATACCAATCCCAGTTCCCTCTCCCTCCCCAGCATTTAACATTTTAAAAGCTGTAAGCCACAGAAAGAAGTGGTTTCCAAAAACCAAAGTCAACCAGCAGATTGCTCCTGCGGCCGGTGATACCGTTGTCAGCATTGAAAAAGAGGCAGGTTCTTTGCAAGCCTTGTGCCCTGTTCATCAAGATGCTGTTTGATCACAAAAGGAAACTGATTTTCTCAGCCTGCATGAGCACCAGTGTTGTATGTGGGTTGCTTTTCTTGAAGCTACAAATATTCAATGGTTCATAAACTAGTCTAACTTTTTTCTTTTTTTTTAAAAAAAATGCTGTTTTCTGTAGGATTTTTCAACTATCCATTTAGCAATCCACCTACTCACTCAAACCTGGGAGTTGCGGGGAGTTACTGTGATGACATAGATAGGACAGCCACGGCATCATCTCCCCAAAGCAGTGCTTCTCAGGTTTGTGGTTTCTGATGCATCTGATGGCCGTTGCTGTTAATTTCTGAATTGCTATAGAAAAATGCATGCTATAAAGGGACCTATGGGTATGTCTTAGTTAGGGTTTCTATAGATGTGAAGAGAAACCACAACCATGGCAACTCTTATAAAGGAAAATATTTAATTGGAACTGGTGTACAGGTTCAAAGGTTTAGTCCATTATCATCATGGCAAAAAGCATGGCAGCGTGCAGGCAGACATGGTGCTGGAGAAGGAGCTGAGAGTTCTACATCTTGATCTGTAGGCAACCGGAAGTGAATTGTCACATTGGTCATGACTTGAGCATATGAGACCTCAAAGCCAGCCTCCATAGTGAAGCACTTTCTCCAAAAAGGCCACACCTACTCTAACAAAGCCACGCCTCCTAATAGTGCCATTCCAGAACTATGGGCAAGCATACCCAAGAGTCGACAGGGGCCATACCTATTTAAACTACCATAGGTAGGAAAATTCATTCTGTTCTTGGATTCAATCTATCATGGTGTGATAGTTTGAATAATAATGGCCCCCTGAGGTTCATATGAATGCTTGATCCCCAGTTAGTGGAACTGTTTGGGAAGGATAAGGAGGTGTAATCTTGTTGAAGGGGATGCGTCACTGGAGGTGGGCTATGAGATTTCAAAAGCCTGCGCTAGGCTCAATCTCACTCTCTCTGCCTCCAACTCACGAATCAGATGTAATCAGCCCTCAGCTCTGGCTCCAGTGCCATGCCTCGCTTCCTGTTACCATCCTTCCTGCCACGATGGTCATGGACTAACCCTCTGAAACTGTAAGCAAATCCCCAATTAAACACTTTGTCTTATAAGTTGCCTTGGTCATGGTGTTTTATCACAGAGAGAGAGAGAGAGAGAGAGAGAGAGAGAGAGAGAGAGAGAGTACATCCGTACATGCCTTGGCACACACGTGAAGGTCAGAAGACAGCTCACAGGAATCCGTTCTTTCCTTCTACTGTGTGGGTTCTGGAGCTCTAACCCAAGGCCAGCAGGCCTGGCAGCAGGTACCCTTAGCCACTGAGCCATTTCCCCAGCCCAACTTCTAGGTATTTCTTAATCCAACCAACTTGTCAATCAAAATTGGTCATCACCATGCTTAACAATAGACTCTTTGCGTATTTAATATACTCCTTTAAATCCATTCAGTTGTAAAAAAGAAAAGCTAAATGTCCAACTACTTTGATCTCACTATCCATAAAGTCTTTGATGTCTTAATTCCATTTTCTGTCAGAAGTCAGCTGATTGTCTTGTGTGTGCTAAACCATACGCATAATCCGCAGACAGATGTAGGCTCCGTGTTTCGTGAAGAGCGTGGGGCAGATGGCTCCAGGTAGAAAACAGGTTCATCACTTCCCTACTTCTTCCTGTTGAGATCTTTGATAGGAAATGAGAGATTAAAATTGATTTGAACAATTAGCTTCTGGGGACCGAAAGGAGGCTTTCACAACAGTTTTCCCGGTAGGATAAGACTTTGAGCTCTAAGCACAAGGACCTTTGGGGCAATTTTCATATCAGATGCATTCCAGAACTTTAGACTGGCAAACGCCATAAAATGAATGAGTGCTTTGGAAGGTGAATGTGCTTGTCATCAAGCCTGGTGACCTGAGTTCTAGCCCCCGGAGCCACAGAGGAAGAAGACCTACTCGACCCTTTCCCACATAAATAAATGTAAAAAGGGTTTCTTAAGATAATTTTTTTTTTCGGTTTTTCGAGACAGGGTTTCTCTGTGGTTTTGGAGCCTGTCCTGGAACTAGCTCTTGTAGACCAGGCTGGTCTCGAACTCACAGAGATCCGCCTGCCTCTGCCTCCCAAGTGCTGGGATTAAAGGCGTGCGCCACCACCGCCCAATGTCTCAGTTGCTTGTTCTTTGCTGTGATAAATTACCCAGCAATGGCAACTTCAAGGTGGGCTTCTTTTGTCCCAATGCATCATGGGCAGGGGAGTGAAGGCAACGGAAGCTGGAAGCAGCTGTCCCTGCCCTCTGAGCAATGAATGCTTGCTCCTGCTCAGTTCCCATTTCCATAGTTTAGGATTCCAGTCAGGGAATGGTGCCACCCACAGTGGCCAGGCACGCTCAGCTCAGTTTATATAGTCAAGCTAATCTCACACAGGCCTATGCACCCAGAGCGCTGTCTCCCAGGTGATCCTAGCTGGTCCAGGTAATGATTAGCTCAAATTGGCACAACAGGTCAAGTCCAGGGTGGATTGTTTCCCAAGCTCAGCATTTTATAGCGATCTAATGTTCTTTGAGACTGCCTCCTCGTTTGCTGCTCTTTAAGTAAGCCATTCTGTCTTTCTGTTTTGTTTTGTTTCGCTTTTGAGACGATGCACAGCAAGGCTGACCTCAAACTCTCGATCCATCTGCTCAGATGACAGGCAGGCACACCTGGACCCACTGTCCTTTTCGTAGCGACCTCTGTCTTAGTCTGCTTTCTGTTACTGTAATAGAATACCTGAGACTCGGTGATCTGGAGGTTGCCGAGTAGATTATTTCACTTGTGCTTCCCTAGGCTGAGATCCAGGAGTGTGGTGTTGGCATCTGGTGGGAGCTACTGCTTCGTGTCATGACAGAAAGCAGAAAGGCAATCAGGAAAGTAGAGAAAAGAAGACATGTGGCCACATTTTGTAACAATACATCATTGTGGTGAGTGTAAAGGAACAGAACTGATAGCATTGTGTGTGTGTGTGTGTGTGTGTGTGGTAACCCCCTGTCTGTCTGTCTGTCTGTCTATCACATATATAAGTATATACATGTTATCCCATATCATATATATATATATATATATTTACCTTATAGTCTTGGTAGTCTGGCAATGGCTGTCTCCCACTGGAGAGGCTGAGAACCCCTGGTTGTTCAGCTCACGAGGCTGTGTGTCTCAACAGACCAGATCTGTGTCTGCAGTACTGGAGGGAAGCAAGGCTGGTTTGCCATCGAGAGTGAGGGAAGAGCAGGTAAAAAGCAGTTTTTCTATCTGAACTGCTGCAACAAAACACAGCCCAGATTTAGGGCGGGTCTTCCTGCTCCAAATGATCTGACCAAGAGAAGAGCGCCCCCAGTTTGTGGTTTTTAGTGGATTGCAGATGTAGTCAAGCTGACAGGTCAGCCATCACAGCGGCTCATGGAGTCTCCCAAGAACAGTACCCCTTCCCCCGTAAAGTGCCTCACCTCTGGACACAGTGCCTTTGGAAATGAGTTTCTTTCTGAATTTCAAGGACAAAGCATTTCAAGCCATTTTTCATGCAGAGAGAGTACACAAACACACTTCAGCCGCCTTTTCCTTTTCTGTGGTTTTTGGGTCCCACTCCATCCTGGCATGAGGCCCTACAGTCATGCCTCCCTTTTCAGAACTTACTGACCAATGTGAGAGATGGGCACGTGTCATGGCAGCTCCCAAAGAAACAGCACACTGCACTGCAACAGATTGTGCTGAGAGGGAAGGGGGATACAGGGCAATGCCCCCTCCTGTGGTGAACGCACATCTTCAGGTATTGGAGGAGGCGAGCTTGGGGACAGCCGCGTCAGACACAGCCATCATGAGAAGTCTGGTCTTTTCTTATTAGGAAACCAATGGGAACTCTGAAGGGTTTGAATTCAACAAAAGCAAGGCTGTGTCATCAACAAAGGAGAGAATAATAACCATTCATTTCTTAGCCACTCCCACCAACCAAAGCCCCCAGTCTCCCACCAAACCCCTCAACCCCTGACCAAAGTCCTCACTTCCTCCACCAAATCCCTCAGCCCCCAACCAAACCCCTACTGCCCCCACCAAACCGGCTCCATTTCTCACCTCATGGAGTGGTCTGACCAGCCGGTAACTTAATGCAAACATCTACAGCAGTGGGTCTCAACCTTCCTAACGCCATGACCCTTAATATGGTTCCTCATGTTTTGGTGACCCCCCCACTATAATTATTTTTGTTGCTACTATTATGAATCATAATGTAAATATCTCTGTTGTCGAATGCTCTCAGGCGACGCCTGTGAAAAGGTCCTTCAACCCTCAAAGGGGGTCACGACCCACAAGTGAGAACCACGGATCTAGATCCTCCTCCTTTGAAGACTCCTGCAGTATCTCCCACCCCATATCTAATCTATGGCTTGTTTGTCTCCACTCCAGTCCTTAAATACTCTGGGACGCGTTCAGTTCTTTAGCTCTGTCACTAAACTTGTAATTGTCTCTCGCTGGCCTCGGGTTGCCCCTACATCTACGCTCACAGAAAGCAACACGTTCTAAACTTTAGTGGCATTCATTGTACGTCGCCGCTCCTTGATGTCCAGGGATCCAAGGCAAATGACTCTGCCTCTAATCGGGACATCTTAGTCTCTGGCTTTTGACTCCTGGATTATATTCAGAGACCCAATGACTCCCGTCGGTCATTAAGATATTCTGGCACATCTTCGGCTGAAAAAGTATTCTTGCTCATCAAAATATTTTGCTTGACCTTGGAACCCTCCTGGCTGCAGCCATTTTACTAACAGACATGCCAGGAGGACTGCAGGGCTACTCCTTAGAGCTCATTTCACAACATAAGAAGCCCCTCTGTGACGGTAGGTAGTTGGAGTTGGTGGCTGTTTAGCATGCACAGGAATGAGCTCTCGGGCGTTGGAATTATGTGTCTGGGTATCCAGTGTGAGGTGGGCAGGTGCATGCATGCAAAAACAAGCTCAGGGCGAGATGCGCACTGAGGAATGTTCGTGTGTCCACTCGGAGAACAGTGGGTTGAGGAAGCAGGAAGTCAGGGACAGTCTCTGAGGATGGCGTCCCGGGGAGAAACCAGGCTGAAGAGATTCCAGAGGAGATTTTTCTGGGGCCAGGGGAAAAGACTTCCAGCTCTCCTTTCTTTTATGTGAAGACCAGTGCTAACAGGGCCAGAACATTCTTAAATGTATCCAAACTGGTGAGAGCAAGCCGCCTCAGGGCTGTTTTCAGCTGGGGGAGGAAGTTGGATATCAGAACCAATCTCTGGGATAGCCATCATGAGTTTTGGCTTCCTGCCACTTAGTAAGTCATTTACCATGATCTCAGTGGCAATCGAAATGGAAGAAGTAAACTGCTCAGACAGGAGTTCTCTGGACTGAAGGCACCCAACGAGGCCATAGAAAAGACCCAAGTGTTGTGCCTAAAAAAAGGGGGGGGGACACAGGGGGAGGGTGGCCAGAATTGTACAGTACTGTATGATGATGGATTAGAGGAATTGGAGGCATTAAGGCCAACGGCAGCCTTCACAGAATTGGGTAGACCAGGGAGAGGCCAGGAAGGGAGTCTTGAAAGTCAGGGGAGGTTTTTTATTGAGTTTGAAATGTGCCCAGTGGGAGGCGCCTGAGCAGGAAAAGGTCGCCAATGTTTCAGGTTCAAGTGACAGCTTCAGGCAGGAGTGGGAAACCTTGTGACACTGTCGTTCCCTGGGCCTCAAGGTGACCTGACAGGTCGGTGGAGGGGCTCCTACAGCAGGCCACCCACTCCCCTGCCTCACCCGCAGAGATGGGTGCACCTCCTGAAGGAGAGGACTATGCCAAACGGTGAGAACTCATTCTATATATACACCCAGGAAAAGTCCAGAAAAGCTGTGTGACCAGAGCATCTTCTGGCTCTGGCTAACGCCTCAAAAGAAACTTGCCTCCAACAGAACACGTTACTAACTTCCACAGGCTTTAGGCCTTTACGTTTCGTTTATGCTGTCATCCTTAAATCTCTTTCAGGTCCTAGCCCCTGGTTACATTTTAAACAATTTAAACAGAAGCTGAAATTCTGGCCACTTGGACAGAAGGGAGATTTACACAGCGAAATACTGGCAGAATTACTTCTTTTTTCTTCCTTTCTTCCCTCCTTCCTTTTTTCTTTCTCTGCCTCGAGTGCTGGGATTACAGGCGTGCGCCGCCACCACCACCCAGCTAGAATTATTTCCTAAGTACATCAGTGTTGTTTTTTCTAATAGTTACCCAGGGTCATCTTGCCCACCTGGCAGAACTACGCTTTTCTCCAGAAGAGAAACGGGCCTTTATTTCAGGCCGGTATTTAAGGACGTTTGTTCCCCTACCCTACCTCCCTTGAACTGTCTGTTAGAGGCGCGTTCTCTACTATGGCAATGAGTTTAATGGCTGGTGGTAAATCGAGGTTGTCCCTTTTGGTTAAGGGCAATCCCCGGGAAGAAACACTGATACAATTATTTCTAACAAGCCTGGTTAGTATAATTCTGTCCTTGGAGTTGGTTTATTAATAAATCTGGTATAACATCGATTTTACAACTTCCAGTTTCTCCTACATTCCTTCCACTCCAGACACTGACTCAGAGTCCCCGACGTGGAGGCCCAGCCCTTTCCTGGGTACCAGGCGGCGCCCCGCGGAGCCAGGAGCTAGCAGCAATCACTGCCGGAGAAAGGCTCCAGTGGCTGCCGCATAAACCGCTGGGCGGGTCTCCATGGTGACTGGCACACGCCGTGTCCAATGGCAGCCGGGTGCCTGTTTGTTTCCCGCCCACCCTACCTCCCCAGGGATGGAAGCTTCTTTGATTGACAGCTTGCCTTGGGAGCTGTTACGTAAGGGGAGGGACGAGCGCGGCCCCACCCGAGCGGCACTGATTTGATTGGCAGGACGGAGTGCCGACCCCCACCTCCCCAGCGCCTTCCGGAAGCACGTCCTTGATGGACAGCGAGAGAACCACTCGGCACGGGCGTCCAAGCGGAAGATCCCAGTCTGGGGGCGTGTCCAGGGCGTGTCCCGCCGAGGGCAGGGCGGGGCGGGGCGCTGCGGGAGAGGAGCGGCGGGGGCCGGCCTGCGCTGCGGCCGGAGATGCTGTCGGGCCGCGGTGGCGCTCGGCCGCCTGAGCTCCGCATCGAGGGCGTCCAGGTGAGCGTCCTGCCTTTTGGCCCGTGACTCCTGAGCCTTCGGGGCCGAGGGGTGTCGTCCGCGGCCGGGCGTTCGGCTCCCTGCGGAGCGCTGGGGACTCGGGCGACGGCGGCCGCGCGGGGACACGGGGGCGGGGCCGCACCTGTGCGCTCCAGGCACCTGCTGCGCGGCGGCCGAGGGAGAAAAGGGAGGCAGGCTCGGTGGCTTCCCCCTCGGGCTTTCCGGCCCGCGCAGTGTCCGGTCGCTCCGCCGAGGGGCTGCTGCGAAGCCCCAGGCCCTCGGCCTCGACTGCAGACTCGCGGGCCCGGCCGGCCTCCAGCCAGCTTAGAGGCTAGGGCCGGGCACCAGCCTTGCATCACCTCGGGACAGGTTTGTCCAGATTCTCTACGTGCTCCGAGACGGGTTTGCGCCCCGAGCGAAGGTGCCCGGCCCAGCTAGCTGCCCCGGCCGGACTGTCTGAGGCCGGAGCTGTTTACTTTTCCTCGGTTCTCCCTGGTGGTCTCTTCACGTTGGATTTCATCAACCCGCTTTTGCGGTGATGTATTAGTAAGTGCCCATGTTAGCTCTGTGTCACAGAGGAGGAACGATGGTAGCCAGGTCTCACTTGCCCTCTGCGGTGTGCCCATCGTCGCACAGGTGAAGATGCCAACTTCACTCAGCTGTGTGGTGTAAAGCCACGCAAATCGTTTGTTATACTTAGAGCCAAAGGAGCAGGAAGTCTGGTGGTGGTTTTTGAGAACAAGGATAGAGCCTGTTTTTCTTAGATCTGTCATCACTATTGGACGATGTCATGCTATGCCTTTGGCTGATCGCTCATCTAGCTACCTAGGTAGTGTCTGAAAAGCTGGCTACAGTTCCATGTGCTTATGTTGCTACTGGGACCATTTCGTTAAAAGTATCGCTGCGACGGATGACCTGCGATGTCTCTTGGAGGAACTGAGGACAGTGACTGAATTTTTAAAGGCAAAAGACACAGCCTTGAAAGGTACCTGCTTGCCAGTATATCTAGAAGTAGGAAACACCGAGTCTCAATGGGCGAAGAACCCCAATAAAACAGGTGTACCTAGACAGTGCAGTGCGGGTCCTGAAAACCCAATGTGGTTTTCATTGGAGCCAAACAGGAATATACCTCCTCCCCACTTTTCGATGTCCTGGTGTGTCAGTCACCTTTAAAAGCAGGTTAGCGAAGTCTGCTAACTGACTGCAAACCTGCAGGTTAATGGGGGAGCTGGGATCCTGTCCTCTGATTTAATTACTGGGTGACACTGTCTCCTGGAACGCACAACAGCAGGTATAGGCACTGGCTGGGATGGTAGCGCTAGTACCCACCCGTGGATGCTGTAGACACTCCAGAGAACGCAAATCCCTGCTGGGTAGAGAGGCGCCGCCCAGCAGGGCCTCGTAGGAAGTTGAGGAAATGTTGCTAAGTTTTTTTTTTGTTTTTTTTTTTTTTTTTTTTTTTTGGTTTTTCGACCCTTTTCACTCGCCATTCAGCTTTTCGCTGCTAAACACAGCAATTCAGATAAGGAGTCACACCTTAAAACGCGGCAGAGCCTGGGGAGACAGTTTCTGGTTGGGCAGGCTGTTTCTTCCTTTGCGTCTTTGTATTTTTAGCAAGTGACCCACTGACCTTGTGATCTTTGAAAGCTGCTTTTCCTATCCGCTGCCTGACACCTCAAGCAGAAGGTTCGTGAAATGTCTCATTTGAACCCTCCCTGAATTTATACATTTACAGTTCTTGGAGTGCCTCATACTACTGAATTTCCAGTTTAGTACTTTGAACAAACCTCTGTTGCTACGAACCTTTTGCCTGTGACCTGTTCTTCAGTAGTGTAAGGCAGAGGCAGGAATTTGTGGAGTTTGAGACCAGCCTGAGCTGCGTAGTGAATTCATGAACACTCTGGACCACATAATGAGCCCGTTTTTGTTTTTCGTTGTTGTTTTTTAAGGGCAGTTCCTTGGAGTAATAGGGACAAGATTCTACCCCCCTTTCATGATATAGGTATACTTGGTCTCCCGTGTTTTTTCTTATTTTGTTGGCTCTTAGTTTTGTACTTGACACAACTTATTCAAGACGTTCCTAGTCACCCACATTGACCCTGAGAACAGTGACACAGCTTGCGTGTAGGCGGTTACTGCATCCTGAATACAGCCTTCCCATTAGTCAGGTGCCTGGATACAACTCTAGCAGCTGTGGCCGTGTGGTAGAGCAAGCTGAATCTACTCACGACTATTCTAAATGCTGGTCAGGACCCTGGCACACAGGTGATGTTTCTGTCTGCTTGTTTTTGTGTGTCAGTTGGTCTCACTATGTAATCCAAATGGGCCTCAAACTCTGGATCCTCCTGCCTCAGCCTCCCAAGTACTGGGCTTGGCATGCTTGACTGTGGTGCAGTTTCATATAGATTCCTGAGGGTGTGAGAGGAACTGGAGCCTGCAATGGAAAGGTGTGGCGAAGAGATTATTAGAACTCTCTGATGGCATCCCCAGGCCTCTCCATCTGTGCACTGCTTGGCGTGATGCGTGTCCAGGATGCTCGGCTCTGTCTTAACTGCTGGTGTCGGTGTGTTGTATTCTTTCCACCTGTTTCAAGGCAGCGTGAACGCTGAGGACAGAAGAGTTTGATGACACAGCACTGAAGTTCTTTGTTTGGAGTACACGTTATGAACCCTTTGTGGAGCATGTCTGCAAACTCTGTGCGCAAAGTAGGTACAGTCAAACAGCAATTCTGATAGAAGGGAGGGCTAGCAATCTCTTATCAGGAGCACATGTATTCTTCAGCCAAAATTACTGGGTTTTATTTCTGAGAAATCACTTTGTCCATTAAAATCAGTTTCTCGGGCTGAGTTCACATCAGCAGAAGTTGTGATGAATCACTATGCTGAGATTGTTTCATTTAGATTGTACGTATACTTGATGAAATTGTGATGCATTCTGAATGTCTCTCTGTTATATTTTCAGGATTTGGTTTTTAGAGAAGCTTTTGTCAAGTCAACTAAGATTTGGGCAATAAATAAATGGTCTAAATAAAATGTCTTTATTTTTTTAGAGATAAAGTCTTGCTATATAGCACAGAATAGCCTGGAATTCCATAGCCCAGGTTGACGCAAACAGCAGTCTTCTTGCCTTAGCCTACTGAGTTGTGGGATTATAAGTGTGAGCTATCATGCACAGTTTTATTATATATTAACTATAATATATATGTGGACTGGCAGAATGGCTCAGTGAATAAAGGCATTTGTTGCCAAGTCTGAGTTTGTCCTCTGACCTCTGTATGTGTGCCATGGCACACATGCACCCCAAATAAATAATGTAATAAAAAAAACTTTAAAAAATAAAAATATATTTTCCTCTTAAGAAAGCTTAAAATATACAAACAGTAATTTAAAAGCTCAATTCTACCTGTAGTACTTTTTTCCTGTGCACACAATCAGTGTTTTATACGATATATTAAAAAGCCTCTGCTGTGTTTGAGGTTAGGAAGCACTAGTGAACTAGATGCTAGTTTTCTGGTCATTATGAGCTCATTGACTAAGGATAGCAATGTATGCTAGTGTGGAAACATAGCAGGATCATATATGACCTAAGCAAATGAGGTAACAGCTTCATTTCTCTGTTCCTATCCCTATGCTCACATCAGGGAGCAGCTAAGCTCAGCCACCTACACTGTTTATTTTCAACTCCATTTCTACAGTGTCTGCATGTGCATGAGGCTCTCTGATCTTGTTAATGGCTTTCCTGCTTCAGCTGCTCGTGAAAGGCTTGACTACACTGTTCTTACGGGTTCTTCCTGCTTTGTCATGCTTCAGTCTCATTTGCTCCTTCCATGACCTGCCCTCTCAAGGGATTTGAAGGCATCTTGATCATGGTGTGGGAATTCCTATGCTAGAGAACTCTAGCTTAGAAGCCACGATGGTGCTGTCCGATGCTGCTTTCAGAGTTGCCATAAATGCTCTCACACTTTGTTCTGAACAGCGAGCTGAAGCTGAAGAGACGACACTACCAGGGGATGTGAAAACCAGTCCTCCGCGGACTGCACCGAAAAAGCAGCTGCCGTCTGTTCCCAAAAGCGCCCTGCCCGTAACGAAGCCTGCATCTCCAGCCCCAGCAGCGCGGTCAGCAAATGGCACCCATGCCTCTTACGGGCCCTTCTACCTGGAGTACTCGCTTCTTGCAGAATTGTGAGTCCCTCATGGATAACTGGTCAGTTATGAATGGCTCCCTGCAAGTTAAGAATGAAGTCATGTCTCCTGACAGACTTGTCTCCAGCTTCCTGTTTTCTAGAGAACAGCAAGGCGGACAGGACTTTTGAGAACATATACTTGGTTAGGAACTTGGTAGATTAATTTCTGTCTTCTTTTCTGTGAGAGATTTCAGTGAAGAGTTTCTGTATAGAGTGGGCAGAAGCTGAGTGACACTCTCTTGGGTCACACACATTGGGAAGTTTGGGCTCCATTTTGGCTCTCGTGCTATAGGAAGCGTTGTGACAGACTGGGGTCAGTGTAGTAGGAAAGGGTCCGGAAGCCACAGTTAGCAGGCAAAGGAACTAGAAACACTGACTTAGAAGAAAAAACTCAAGAGTGCTTAAAAATTTTTAATACATTTTTTTTTAATTGTAAGTGTGTTGGAGGTGTGTGCTATGGCACAGGTGGAGATCAGAGGATATCTTGTGGTTACTTCTCTTCTACCATGTGGGTCCCAGGGATTGATGTCAGGTCCTTATGCTTGGTGGCAGGTACCTTTACTGACTGAGCCATCTTGCCAGCCCTCAGAAAAGTATTTACAAAGTTGTTTTGTATGTCAGAAGGTCTGTTATTAGAAGATTTACTTGATACAACCCTCGAAGGTCCATATCAGGAGGAAAGGTTGGCAGTGTAGCTTGTCATAGGCCCACCCTTGCCCTGATGGTCCCCCTGCCTAAGGAGAGCAGGGACGAGCACTGTGCAGCACGCCACTAGTGATGACACACCGTGGCCTGGCACATAGAAGAGTTCAGGCACCATGTAGTTTGGATCATTTGTTAAAGGGACAGAAAGTCTGGAGAATTCCTAATTTTTCTAATCTTTAAGTTTCTCTGTAGTTTGGTTATTTTCAAAGCATCCTGATGACTCTTCCTAGGGTACTGATGCTGTAATGGTTGGAAGGAATGAGGCTCCAGTGTAGTGTGGCAATGGTCTCTTCAGCTCTATAATGGAGGCCTTGTGTTTTCTGACAGAGCCATGAGGTGGACAGACTTCTATTGTGGAGACTGAAAGTTGGCTGTGTGTTAAACACAAAACCGCCCTCTCTGACAAACATCTCTGGGTAGCTCTGTCTGATAGCCATGCTTCTGTAGGACCTGCTGAATCTCAGGGACTTGAAAAGGTAATAGCTATACCTGGTACAGTTGCAGTAAGAGCTGTTGTAGGTTCAAAGTCAGCCTAGAGTACAGTAAGTAACTTAAACAATGCTCAAGGTCAGCATGGAGCAGTAACTAACTTAGAAAAGGTATTTAGGGAATAAACAAGGCCCCAGCGGCTAGAGAGATGGCTTAGCAGCCAAGAGTACTTGATACTTTTGCAGATAACTGACTTCAGTTCCCAGCACCCACATGGTAGCTCACAACCATTTGTTTCTACAGTTCCAGAGGATCTGATGCCCCTTTCTGGCCTTTGTGGGGACTAGGGACTCAATAGTACATTTACATGCATGGCCAGCAAAATGCTCATACACATAAAAATCAATCTCAAAAAAAGCCCCATAAACTGTTCTCTGTGCATTTCAGGATTTGCAGGTAACTGTATTTAGGGTGCTTTGGTCAACACTGTCCTTTTTGGTGGCAGATCACAGCTCATAGCTGCAGCTTCAGGGAACCAAGCAAAATAGCTTTAGTACTACAAAAGTAGTATGCTGAAGCCCAAAGGGGAAGTACCACATTTTTGATACTGAAAAATAATTTTTGAATGTATAAATTCTAAAGCAATAATTTTACCAATACATTTGCCTCAATTTTATTGTGCACTTTTGCTTTGATTTGTGTTGTTTTTTGAGACACAGTCTCACTATGTAGAAATCTGATTCATAAAGATCCACCACTCCCTGCCCCCAAGTGCTGGGACTACATGCTGGAGCTCCCACATCAGCTCATTTACCTCAGTTTTAATGTTCAAAATTACCTGTTTCTGAGAGTAAAACTCGATTCTTTGACCCTGTTTGGCATTCTGAGTCTCGCACCCTGTATCGGCTTGAGTTTCTCTGTTCTGGTTTGGAGGGGAGGGTGGTGGCGATCTAGGAGACTTGGGTGCGAGACCAGAGTGACTCCGTCATAGCTGGAGCGCAGCTGCCACCTGTCTCAGAAAATGTGGGGTGGTTTGCCTCAGACGTGTCGCTGGCATCTGTAGCAGCTCCACTGCTCTTGTTTCAGTACATTGGTGGTGAAGCAGAAGCTACCAGGTGTCTATGTACAGCCATCGTATCGCTCTGCATTAGGTAAGATGTAGATTCGACCTTCATTTTTGTTGTGTGGGGTCTTCTGATACAGATGAGACTTTAGCATGCATATGTTCTCTGCAGTGTGGTTTGGAGTAATATTCATACGACACGGACTGTATCAGGATGGCGTATTCAAGTTTACGGTGTATATTCCTGATAACTACCCAGATGGCGACTGTCCAGTAAGTGGACTATAGTTGATCCCTTCAGTCACTGAGGGGAAATCAAGGCTAACAGACTTCTTGATTCTTCTCCTGACCTTAGATGTTGTAATGAAATCAGCTTCCTCAGATGTATGTTTCCCACAGCCAGCAGGGTTTGGTGCTTTATGTACTCTGGGGTCATGTACTCTGTCTTCCTTTCTCCCCTCAGGGGTGTGGGTGAGCTCGGGGCTGTGCTGTACCATCCACTGTCTGCCTGGTGATAGTGATGCTGTGGGAGCGGAGAATCTCCCCTGTTGAAAACTGTTTACAGAAAAGTGGTTGTAGTTAAGGCCCTTCTTGGGCCTGATCTGTTTAGCTCATGGCATCCTCCCACTCAGGTGTTTCTCTCTACACATAGCGCCTGCTGTTCGATATTCCCGTCTTTCATCCGCTAGTGGATTCCACCTCAGGTGAACTGGATGTGAAGAGAGCATTTGCAAAGTGGAGGTTAGTGTATCAGTGTTTCTTGTAGCAGCACAGCCATCAGGAACAAGCTGAAGTAGTCGTGCCTTGTTTCCCTGCAGGCGGAACCATAATCACATATGGCAGGTCTTAATGTACGCACGGAGAGTCTTCTACAAGATCGATACCACAAGTCCCCTGAACCCAGAGGCTGCAGTACTGTATGTGATTTTTACTGTTAACTTAGGATAAGTGTATTGTTTACTATTACTATTTAAGATAAGTTGGTAAAGTTTTCAAACTTTTACCACAGGTATGAAAAAGACATCCAGCTTTTTAAAAGTAAAGTGGTTGACAGTGTTAAAGTATGTACTGCTCGTTTGTTTGACCAGCCGAAAATAGAAGACCCCTACGCAATTAGGTAAGTAGTATGTCTCCTGGCCTTTTACACTTCTGCTTTAGAGAAACATACGGAATGTTGGCCTGGAGCTTTCCACTTTCTGTCAGCTCAGCTCCTAATGGCACTTGGGCTCTTGACCTTAAACCAAAGGCTTTGTGTGGCTACACACTGCCCATAATGAAATACTTAGTGACTTTGGTTTCCTGAGAATCTGTCCAGAGCTCATTCATTTTTTCATGTGAGGACAGTGTGAGTTACTCTCTATGCCCTTCTTCATGGCCTAACATACATACAGCTGAGACCGCCAACTTCAAACTATTCCATAGTGCATGCTCACCTCTCTACTCTTAGTTGAAGTAAACATAACTTACCTCTAATATATTCAGAAAAATGTATCTCAAGGTCCACAATAATTTGGATTACTGAACTACATCATCCAGCCCAACTCCTTACCATCTAGGTTTGGTGGGGAGAACATGCTAGAATAGAGTGGAGGCCCTATAGCTCTTGTATTGCTGGGAAGCATACTGCAGTGCTGTGTGTGGGCTCAGCTGATGGACTGCTTCGCTTCTGGACTTTCTAGCTTTGGATTATTCTGCCTTGTTTTCTTCATCTTTAATATTTCAGGGGTGCTATGAGGTTTGTAGGGATAAGTCTATAAGAGGTAATTATGATATGAAACACTTTTAGATAACACTTTGAGGTAATATCAGTTACATGCTAGCAACTGATTAAAAATTGCTCTTTAGCCGGGGTTGAGGGGGAGGTGATGGTGGTGGCGCACGCCTTTAATCCCAGCACTCAGGAGTCAGAGGCAGGTGGATCTCTTTGAGTTTGAGGCCAGCCTGCTCTACAGAGCGAGTTCCAGGACAATTAGGGCCACACAGAGAAACCTTAAAAAAAAATTCTTTCTTCTTAAGTTTTATTAGCATTGTCTCAATTGGATGCTGTACATGTTTTGAAAGCCATGAACTGTTTTTAATATTTTCTGCCCTTCAAGCTTTTCTCCATGGAACCCTTCTGTACATGATGAGGCCAGAGAGAAGATGCTCACTCAGAAAGTAAGTGCATACCCAGTTTTGAAATGGCTATCCTAGTTTCTGTAAAGTCTGTACTTGAGGCCACTGTTTACACACAGCTAACTCTTGGGGAAACTAGTCAGTATGATTCTGAACTTGCTCATCAGTATTTTTTTTAAATGTCTGTTTTTGATTGTGCCTAGAAGAAGCCTGACGAACAGCACAATAAAAGTGTTCATGTTGCTGGCCTGTCATGGGTAAAGCCTGGCTCAGTACAACCTTTCAGTAAAGAAGAGAAAACAGTAGCAACCTAAGAGATGGTGGATCTGGTGCACCATGCACTTTCCTGCTGGACTCTGGCCTAGTTAGAGCTGACTAATGGCGAAGGACGGCCTGAAGAGTAAACCGCGTGAACAGTGACTGGCTATCAGTGTTGTGTATGCGTAGGTTCTAACAGCAGGGTGTGGAGACCTCTCATTGAGTAATGCGTTACTTCTGTCAGAAGTGTCAGGGTGAATCTAGTTCAGTGCTCCAAATTATTGGGGACCTTGAGGCTTAAGTATTTTTCTGAATATGTTAGAGGTAAGTTGTGTTTACTTTAACAGCGGAGAGAATGAACACTAGGTGGTAGTTGGAAGTTGGTGGTTTCAGCTGTACATACTTTAGGCCACGAAGAAGAAGGGTGTAGAGAAGAGATCCAGAGGGCAGCACTTTCAAGTAGAAGACTGGCTTTCCGGCTTCAGCCTGCTGACTTGCTGTAAACGTCTGTCTCAGAAGCATTAGGAAAGTAGGCAGAAACAGGATGCTTGTTCAGTTTTTTTGTTTTGTTTTTGTTTTGTTTTAAGCAAATTACTGTATTTTTATGGCAGGAGGAAGAAAGAAGTGTTCAAACGGTTTCTAATGAAGTCAGGTATTTAAATGGTGGATGACTGATGTGTTAGTAGAGATGAAATAAACCAATAAATGATTGATTGTCATTTATGCAGGACACTAATGCTCTTTTTCAATATAACTGAGACTAATTTATAAGTGCTTTATTGAAAAATACACATATTTTCATATAAAATTACAGCAGCGGTACCAAGAGGTTTTATAAGTACTTCGCACAGCACTGCTCCAGTGGACAGTGCCAGGTCTGTTCTTTAGAGCAGTATCAAGTTACTTAGTAACTTGGCTTATAAAGATCCAATTTACAATTGAATTTTCTCCTTAGGATTAATAGTCCAACTTAAAAACGACTGGAACAATAATGATTAATAAAGATATGTGTAGATAATCAATAGCTGTTAAATAATTTTCTAATTTGTATAAATGGTACTGTGTACTAATAAAAACCTAAATTCTCCAACCTATTTTTTTAGCTTCCAGGAATAACCTCAAAGATATTTGAATTCTCAATTCATCTTAATCTAAAAATCTTTACTTAGCCAGATGATCCCTATGTAATGCCACTACCACAAACTGGAGCATTTTACACGTGCTCAGAACGTGTTGCTATATCAAGTCCTTTAAGAAAAGCATTAAAATATTGGCTGTTTAGCCTAGAAGTCTTGTACCTACTAAAGTCTACACTATAGAAAGTGCCATCATAAACATACAGCAAAATCTGGGTTACAACGCCATGCATTTTACAGCCCTAAAGTGCCACCAATTACACAGGCTCATTCAGACATTGCACAACTTTGCACTGTACCACATCTCCTGGGGAAGGGACAGTGCTCAAGGGACAGGAGCCTCAGGCAAGTGCCTGGAGATGTCCAGATCTGGCCATCCCCTCTGTTCTGTTTCGTGAATGTAAACATGGCAGGTGTTTTCATCCTAAAGCACATGGTTGGACCTAATCATATGCAAATGGGAATGAATTGAAATACAATTCCTCTGCTGGGGCACACCTATACAACTTCTAAAGTTTTGTTTTCTGCAGTACTTGTAAGAGTTTAGCAGAGTTAAAAATCCAGGTTTGGATTCTGGGCAGTGTTGAAGGTAAGCACTCAATAGTGGGGGAGAGGCAATCGGGATGAATAAAAATATCCTGAAGTAAGTCTAAGTTCTCACCGAAATGTCTTTCCTTTTTTGTCTCTGTTTCTGAGTCAGGGTTACATATAGCCCAAGATGGCCTCAGACATGCCATGTAGCCCAGGATGTCCTCAGACTTCTGGTCCTCTTGCCCTCTGCCTCTTGGGTGCCAGGATAACAGGTATACACTGCTACACCCAGTCAGAGAGCTTCCCTTTTCTAGCAGGCTCTAAGCTATTGCTGGATTAAGGAGCAGTGTTCCATAATCCTGCATGCATTAACTGCTAAGCAGTTGCTGTGAAGACAGTTTCCATACTGGAGGCTAACCTCAGTGTGAACCTCGGTCGTTGGCTACATCTTGGAGACGACGTAACAGGGCAGAATGATTTTCTGGGCAAATTCTTTTTGCAGGTGATTCACTTCCGTCGTCTAAGAGAATCCCTCTCTTTTTAGTTGGAGTCTCTCCAGTCCGTATCATACTGTTAATTTCTCTCAGTCTCTATGGTGAGGAAAAAACAGATATTAAAACTTTAAAAATGCTAAAGCACATTGCTCAGTATTAAGTTAGAATCTTGTGGATTCAGCAGTTTAAACATTTAAACGAACACTTTTGCAGAAAGAAAACCCAAGCTGATCCGCCAGGACACTCTGGGTCAAGCAGAGCGTTTGTGTTTTTAACAGACTTCCTTGGTGATTGTGGTACACATATCTACAACACACATACTCAATACCTTGTTCTAGAGTATCATAGTTACGTCATGTTTAGTCACATGTCCACTTTGAGATTTTTGTGTGAGTGCATGTGTGGAGGTGTGCATGTATATGCATGCCTGTGTATGTGGAGGTCAGAGGACAACTGCAGAGTTTTTTTCCTTCTACCTTTATGTGGGGCTTTTGTGGCAAATGCCTTTACCCACTAAGCCATCTTGACAGCATGACTTGGAAGTTCAGTGGCTCACTCCTATGATTTCACCACTTTGGAGCAGAAGCAAAAGCATTGCTGTAGGTTCAAAGTCAGCCTAGCCTACAAAGGACAAGGTCAGCTGGAGTTACATAGCAAGGCCTTGTCGTAAGCACCACCCACCTCTTTTCTTGCTTTGAGACAGGTGTCACTGTAGCCCAGGCCAGCTTGTAACACACTCTAAAGCCCAAGCTGGCCTCACTCACAGCATGTCTCCTGCATCAGGTTCATGCATGCTAGAATGAAAAATGTGAGCCACCATGCCAAGGTTTTTCTTCAAGGCCTCAACCTTGTGGTTTTCCTGTCCCCGGTAGTTGGGACAACACACGTGGACCACTTATTTTCTACCTCCTCACCACAATCTCACTAGAGAAATAAGCTCTGGTCCTGAAGGCATTCATTGCAGGTAATGGATGCATCAGTGGCCTCTGGAGGCATGGGTTCTTCGAAGGGAGAACTGAGGAGTTACTAAAATTATTTCTAATGTTCAGTGACTTCAGTGAGCAGTCCAATGAAGAAAGAAATCAGAATACGTCATTAGGATTGTTTCTCGGGCCTCAAAGTCGGCTCAAACTATTCTGGTACCTGTTGGCTTGGATTTTTGTTCATGTTTCGTATTTAAAGAGGATATTGAGAATGTTAACACATACATAGTTTAAGGAATCTCAAAGTAGTGAATTAATAGTGAATCCTCACCCCACCCTGCTTGGACAGTTCTGGTCACTTTTCATCTCTCAGATTTTAAAGTGCACATCCTAAGGCTAAGGCTATAGCTCAGTTGGTAGAATGCTTTAGTCTAGCAGGGAAAAAGCCCTGTGTTTAATTCCCAGCATTGCATAAATGGTATGGAGGTGCACACTCCGAGGTGGAGGCAGAAGGATCAGAAGTTCAAGGCCATCCTCAACTACACAACAAATTTGAGACCAACCTGGGCTACATGAGACTTAAAGTCAAAAGAATACACCCTAGACATTTCACTTTTCTGTTGTTGCCTTTCTGTGGTCCTGGGGATTAAACCCAGGGCCTAATACTTGCCAGATAAACACTCTACCACTGAACTACACTCTAACCCATCATTTTAATTTTTTACTCTGAATTAAATTGAAATTTTTTAATTAAATGTATATTGTCGGCATATGTATTTTCAAAAATTTAAGTACCATAAGCAAAGCTTTCTTTGATCCTTTCTCTTCTACCCTTTGCATTCTAAAGACGTCTAGTCTGCATTTGCTGTCTCTGTGGGTCTCCAGCTTACCCCAGTATTCCTTATATTGCTCACTGACTACATCAGTTGATTAAATGCTACATAAATTATAAAGTTACTCTTCATTGTATAGCTAGATAACTTAATATATAGCACATTTATAAAGTACATTTTGTAGGTAATTATGTTCATACAGTACATGGTATTTTTTTACAGTTCAGACATTCAAATCTTAACATTTGGGAAGAGGTTACCAAGTTGTACTTGTGGGGTCAGAGGGTAGCTTTCATGCTTTGTGCTTTTTCTATACACAATGCATACTTGGCTTCTTTATCTTGCCTTATTACACATGACAGAATCTACAGACCAGAGATAAATACAAGTGAGAATGGACACCAAAAGGGAGGCATTCAGGGTCTCACCATTAGGGATGGAGTTATATCAGCAAATTTGCATGAAATCATTTCTTTCAAAGATGTTTTTATTGATACAAAGTGATTTATTTTTATATTTTTTGAAGAGTTTATATAGAACTGGCATTACTTCTTCCTTTAATGTCTTGTAGAATTCACTAATATAGCCGCTACCTGCAGCTCCAATTTTATTTGAAATGTTTTTTAAACTAGAAATTTCAGACTGATATAGTAGTCCTGCTTGTTTTCCCACCACTGAGGAGGCTGAGGCAGGAAGACTGGCAGGAATTTGAGGTCAGCTTGGACTATAGCATATGAGAGCCTGTCTCAAAAATTAGTGGGCTGGAGGGATGGCTCAGGGTTTACTGAGGACCTGGATTTGATTCCCAGCACCCACATGGTGACTCACAACCATCTTTAACTCCCAATTCTACGGGATCTGATGCCCACTTCAGACTTCCCCAGGCACACAAATGGCATACATACACAAATGTAGGCAAAATACTCATAGACATAAAATCTAAAAGCAAATTTAATCAATATTGGGCTCCTAAGGCTACTTCTTCTGTAGTGTAGGTACATCACAGAGTCTGTCCATTTCTTCTGTGCCTTCACTTTATAGGCATGAAGGTTACCCCTTAATCCTCCAACTTGTGTCAATGTGTGTGTGTAGTGTGTCACTTAGAAATGTTGAGTGATATAACATTTATCTGTTGGCACTATTTCAGCTGTAACCTGAATGAGAACGGCCCTCAAAGGCTCATAGATTTGAAGGCTTAGTCACTAGTGAATGGAATTACTTGAAAGGATTAGGAGGTATGTCCCTGTTGGAGGAAGTGTATCATTGGGGCTGGGCTTTGAGTTTCAAAAGCCTATGCCAAGCCCTGTCCCCTGTGCCTATGGATCATAATCTAGAACTCTCAGCTACTTCTCCAGCACCATCTCTGCCTGTGTGCTGCCATGCTCCCCCATGGATGATAATGGACTAACCTCCGAACCCCCAATTAAATGCTTTTTAAAAAATAAGAATTGCCTTGGCTATGGTCACAATTTTAACATTGTAGATTCTCATTAATATAAAATGCTTTTGTTTTCTCTTGTGATTTCTTCTTTGACCCACAGAAATCTGATATTTGGTTTCTAAAACTCAGGAGGTTTCCAGAGAGCATTCTTGTTCATTTCTGATTTGCCTGCCATCATGGCAGGAAAAAAAATGTATTTGAAACCTTTAATTTACTAAGAATGTGAGGATGTGGTTCAGTGGTCGGGCACCTAGCATTACCAAGCCACTAGATTAGTCACTGTACTAAGACCTGTTTTATAGTCTAGAGTGTGGTCTACCGTTGTAAAAATGTTCCACATGCAATGGGTACTATTGGGTTATGTTCCCATCTTTTTTTATACTTATTAATATTCTCTATTTATCCTGACAATTACTAGAATTCTCAACTATGACTGTATTTTTCTCTCATCTCACATCTCTCAAAATTGAGCACAGAGCTTCGTACATGCAAGGCCAATGCGTTAGCAATGAACTATATTCCCAGCCCAGGAAATGAACCTCTTGGTCATCTACTCATTGCTCTGAAGTCCAGTTTTCCGTTACATAACTACTCTAGTTATCTTTTTACATGGTGGTAGTATGATATTTTTAACATATTCTTTAAAACAGCCTTATTGAGGTATAATTTACATACCATATAGTTCACCCACTTAAAGTGTGTGACTCAAGTGGTGTCTGCATGGTACAACCATCCCCACATACAACCTTACTGCTCCCAAAGGAATCTTTTCCTTTTTTCCTAATTTCCTTTCTGCCTCTATATACCAAAGGAGAATCATGAAGTCTTTTGTAACTAACCTGACTCACTGCCATGTTTCCAAGCCACTGGAGCCTGTACTAGTACTTCGTCTTTGAGGGCCACATACATATTTTATTCATCAACTACTAGACATTTGGATTGCCATCCTGGAACTCTGGAGACCAGGCTGGCCTCTGCCTGCCAAGTCCTGGGATTAAAGGTGTGCACCACCACCGCTAAGCAGGGTTCCCATCCTTTAAACTGTCTGTGTTCTCACATTAGAAGCAATTGCATTGTCTTTATATCTAACTTCAGATGGCCTTAGTTAAACCCACAAACAGATTGATACCAGTGGATCCCAAAAGCAATTGCAGTGGTATGAGATTTCCTGTCTTATTTATAAAACTGGACTTGCAATTTTAACTAAATACATTGCCAGATGGGTTGGGGTGGAGAGAGGAGGAATCAAATAGGTAAGAGGGCTGGGGAGATGGCTCAGTCAAGAGCTGTAACAAAACAAATTTGGCTTGTCATAGCTTCTTCAGGCCTCATCTGAGCCTGTCTACATTACTACCAATGAGACAGCCTTTCCTTAAGGACATCACTTTCTTCTCTGCTTCTTGGATGCACTTCTACATCTCGGGGACTACATAACTCTTCACCAGCAAGTCTCAAGTTTCCCAGCTCTCAGACTGAGGCAGATGCTACCACATATGTCTAACCCTGAGAGCTCTCTATTTTTTTTCCCCTATAAACAGGGCCAAAAGACAGAGACACTGTCTGTTGCAGAAACAACTTGGTAACCAGTTTAGGGGTCCAAAGTTTCTATTCTGAACAGAAATACAAAAAATAAAATCTTACAAGTGAAAGAAAACTCAATGTCCAAAATTTACAGATAGGAAAGGAGGCAAGAAAAATGGAGTTAGTTCCCCTATTTTATTTCTAATCCTGATGTCCTCAGCAATCAAACCAGTTCATCCTGGGTTTTGTCCCTTGTGACTTTCTACCTTCTGTTGCCTGGCAGCTGCCATTGCTCTAAGAAGTACACTTAGCAAAAGTTCTATTCCTAGCATCCCGATGCACTTTAGAGTTAGCTAAAGCCATTTATGTAGGCTTACCTTTGATGGGCTGTTGTTGAAGTAGTAAAAAATCTTCTCTCGAGGAGAAAGCATTGCTTCGTTTTTATGTGGGGAAATGTAGATGGGATGGTTCTGGGATAACTGTACCCGGCGAGGGGAGCCTGCCCTTACAAATGGATACGGGGAGAGGGAAGGAGTATCCATCTGTTGAAAATAAAATCAGTAATTCTGAGGAAGGAAACTTGTATCTAAGGTGTATTAAAAGTCATCAATTTTACTGAGTGAAAGGCATAATAAGCCAGAAACCTCTGAATGCTGAACAGCAATTGATCAGCAACAATCAAAGAAACTAAAGAGACTTAGACTAACAGCTAACACGCGCAGGTGCTCAGTTCCTGCCAGCCTCTCTGCTAAGCATTTTTATACATCATTTAATCCTTACAACAACCGGATAAACATTAATTACAACTATTCTCATTTAGTAGATGAGGTGGCAGCAAGCACAAAGTTTAGTCATTTGCAAGGCCATCACTGTTAAATACTCCACAATCTGAATTCATGCGGTTTCTGTCTCCTGCTAGATGCAGAGAATTGTACACAGTCTTATTCATACTGCTGAGCATCATCAGAAATTATATTGATTAGACAAGGTACTTGTGTTGGTTGGAGACATTCTTAGTTTTATTTAATGAAAGAATTATTTGTAAGTCTAGTTTATGATGGAAAAGGTCAAACAAATGATTCCTCCCCCTCAAGAGTAAAAGCAGCACCCAGGGATCCCTGATGCACTTACGTTTGCCTGCGAGTACTTCATGGCAAATGTTTGGATTTGTTTGATGTAGACATTGTTGTAGAACTGAATGAGGTCTCCTCTTTCCTCCTCTTCAATGTCACTGTTGGCGCCTGTCAGTCGAGTTGGTGTAGGAGGGGCACTGTTGGGCTGTGGAACTGGTAAGGTGCTGTTTGACCTCATAACTGGACTGGAATCTCTACTGGCTGCAGCCAAGAGAACAAAGGGTGGTCTGGGTTGTTTGAAAAAAGACACTTCACTAGGAAAAGGGGAAACATCTATATGTGTGCATCAGTCATCAACGGCAATAAGCAGGCACTCTGATTCTTTGGAGTTTGGTGTGTGTCATTCGTGTGTTTGCAGGTACGTGTGTGGAGGCCACAGGCCAACATTGGCTACCATTCCTTGGGAGCTGTCTACCTTCTTTCTGAGCCAAGGTCTATCAGTGGGACCTGGGATGCACCAACCAGCAAACCCCAGTGATCTACTTGACTCTGCCTCCCAAGACCTAGGATTATAAGTGCTTGGTCCCATGGCTGCTTCTTACATGGGGGCTAGGGATCAAATTGGTCTACATCCTTGTGCAGCACATAAGTTACTGACTGGGCTATGTCCTCAGCCCAGTTGTATTATCATCATCATTATTTCTCATCCAGTGAGAAGGTCTCACTTTATAGTCCAGACAGGTCTGAGCTCACATCCTCCTGCCTTAGTCTTAGTAGAGATGAAATTATAGGCATGGACCACCATCCCTGTATCTTGAGCTCTGTTTTTCATACCAAGAAACAAAGATCAAAAATAACTTTATTCCCTTATTATAACTGTACCACAGGTTGACTGAGTAGTTTATATTAGTAAGTTACACAGAGCTTTCTGGAACCTGAGCCCTGTACTAACAAGTTTAAGTCAAGAACTAGGAAGAATATTTCTATAGCACAGGTCTAATCAACAGGCAAGCTCTTTCTGGAATTCGGGCTAGAAATTCTTATCTGAAACACGTTATTCTCCAAATGCCTCAAAGCACTGGAAGAAAGGACAACTGACCACCAAGTTTAGTTTATTCCAACAAATTATCTGAGAATAAACTACTTCTATATGTATTTTTATTTTAGATTTCTTAGTCTTTTGACCTAAAAATTAGATGTTCATAAAGATGTGTCTTTTTTACCTCTGTCTTTATTTAGTTCTGTTGGAGAATTCTGGTGGCTTCTGCTGTCACTGTTGCCAGAATTTCTTCTTTTCCTTTTCCCTTTTATCAAAACACTTCTGTATACCTTTAAAGAGACAGTGAGAGGGGACAGAAACCAGCATTTATTAAATATATACTAGCTGGCAGGACCTTAATATATGGTCCTTGATCCTCACAAAAATATACTTAGTAATATATTCCCAGGTTGTCTTCTGGGAATGTTAGGAACGGCAACCAACTTAGGCATTATGCATGTCTGTGATACCAGCCCTCAGAAGGCTAAGTGAGGAGTGTTGCAAGTTCAAGACCAATTTGGGCTACTATCTCAAAAAAGAAAAATAATAAAAACAAAAGCTTTGATCCAGCCAGATGTGGTTATATGGGCACACACGCTACTTGTTAAGAGCAATAAACAGATACTCTAATTCTCTAGGATTTCGTGTGTGTGTGTGCGTGTGTGTACATTCTTTAAAACCAGCACTCAGGAAGCTAAGGGAGGCAGATCTCTGTGGGTTCAAGGCCAGCCTGATCTACACAGTGAGTTCCAGGCTAGCCAGGGCTACATAGCCTGTCTCAACAACAATAACAAAACTCCCAGAAGCTCTTCTCTAACAGCTTATATCAGGGCCTATCTCATACAAATTCTAAGTACTGCCTAAAACTCTACAGAGCAGTACCAATACCGACTGTAAAGTCAAGTTATTTTAAGAAACAAGTCTAACAACATTCTTGGTTCTCAGTGACAAATGAACCATGTTCAAGATAAAGTGGGTTTTAATTTTCATTGAACATTGTCTTAGATGATTACTGTGCTTTTTACTAAGCCAGACATAAAGGGGACATGAAAATCAGCTAACTTCTCTGAATTAAGAAATATGTCACAGGCCAGAGAGATGGCTCAGTGGTTAAGTGAACAGTTGCTCTTCTAGGGGATCTAGGTTCAATTCTCAAAAACCCCACAAGATGGCTCACAACAGTCTAACTCCAGTTCAGGGGATGCAATGTCCTCTTCTGGCCTCTAAGGGCACCAGGCACCCATGTGGTGCACAGATACACAGGCAGGCAAAGCACCCATATACATAAAAGTAAATATTTCACAGCATTGCCTTTGCAGGAAGAGGACTTTAAATAACTTGCATGAAATTGTATGCCAGTGATGTAAAAGATTAAAACAGCCAATCCCCTTAGATTCTTAGTTATAAATCCTGGTGGGGAGAAGGCACAGAACTAACTATAGCCAATTGTTTTTTTTAATTCATCACAGACTTAAGCTTTACTTTCAGCCCTGAGAGAAAACATGGTTACCTGGCTCCGGGCCTGTGGCTGAGTCCTGTAACAGCGCATGATATTCTGGAAGGATCTGTCTTCTTTTGTGACCTACAAACAGAGAATACTTAGAGATCCACACCAGGCATGGCAGAGTGAACAGCTCAGTGAACCCTCTGCGACTGTATTCAAAGACTGTAGAGCAAATGAACAAGCAACTATTCATGAAAATCTGAAGTTTAGTAAGGAGCCTGGTATGTAAACCACAACCCGTTATAGAAAAGTACAGTAACTAAACTGAAAAGTTGACTGGAAGTGGAACTTGGTAGATCTGAACTGGAAAAGAAAAAAAAAAAAATCAACAAACTTGCCCAAGGAGTATATTGTCTGAAGAACAGAAAAACAGAGAACAGCCCCAGAAAACTTGGACACGAGGAATCACATCAGCATTCATGGAACAAGAGTGTCAGAAGAAGAGGACAGAGGTAGCGAAGCAAAAAAAGATGTTCAAAGAAATAAAGACTTAAAGCTGAGCATCATGGTAGGCAGGGGCTGGAGGATCAAGAGGTTCAGGCTAGCCTGGGCTACATAGCAAGACACTGGGGTAAAAAAATAAAAAGACTGACAACAGCCAAGTTTACTTTAAAACATTATTGTACGCATTCAGGGAGCTTGTCAAACAGCAGACTGAATCAAGAGATCCACACCAGGCTTATCATAGTAGAGATCTAAAGCCATAGAAAGCATCGAGAAAATCATTTTTTCTTTACAGGAAAGTCAAATATGGTAAGAGCTGACTTCTCATCAGAAACTATACAAGTGGAGCAACAGATTCACAAAGGTCAAAAAGAAAAGCATCCTGTCCACTGCAAATTTTTCCTTCAGAAATGAGTAAACAGTAAACAGTCTGCTGCTAACAGCAGCCCTCACAGAGAGGCAATGGAAACAAGTGAGACAAACACACATGCAAAGGGCCAGTAACACTTGTAAAGCATTAACATATCAGAAAGAGGGCAAATGTATGTGTATGATGTTTTGTTGTAGCTGTAACAAAAATATACATTTACCAAAAATGTACAAAGGAGGTGGGTAGGGTATTGAACAAGTGACTGCAGATACCACTTAAACCCACAGGAACCAATAAGCAGAAATGTAAGGAAGGGTACTATACCAGCAGCTATAAATACACACATGCCTTTTTCTTGTTCCTTTAGAAGTTTTACCACTGAGTCAAGGTAATGGTGGATTCGCAGTACTTCCAGTGAAATATATATAAATACATAAACAATACCTTCACAAAAAGGTAAATGGGGAAAGAGAACACTAATGCACGTATATCTTGTTGACATGAATTTGAAGCTAAGTTCTGAGGACTTAAAATACGTGTGTGTGTGTGTGTGTGTGTGTGTGTGTGTGTGTGTGTGTGTGAGAGAGAGAGAGAGAGAGAGAGAGAGAGAGAAGAATATATAGCAAAAAATAGAAAATACCTAATTCAAAAGAAAGAAAAAAGGAGAAATAAAAGAACAAAGACATACAACAGAAAGCATTTATATAAGATACCTAGAAAAATTTGAAGCTAAGTTCTGAGGACTTAAAATACGTGTGTGTGTGTGTGTGTGTGTGAGAGAGAGAGAGAGAGAGAGAGAGAGAGAGAGAGAGAGAGAGAGAAGAATATATAGCAAAAAATAGAAAATACATAATTCAAAAGAAAGAAAAAGGAGAAATAAAGGAACAAAGACATACAACAGAAAGCATTTATATAAGATACCTAGAAAATAAGAACCCAGGCCTGGTGGTATCCCTTTAATCCCAGCACTCAGGAGGCAGAGGCAGGTGGATCTCTAAGAGCTCAAGGCCAGCCTGGTCTACAGAGCAAGTTCCAGGACATCCAGGGCTGTTACATAGAGACCCCGGTCTTGAAAAACCAGAAAGAGAAAGAAAAAATCCAGAAAACAAGTAAAGTAGACAAATGCAGTAGAGTCAGTAACAACATAAGCAAATGATTAAACACACGTTGTAAGACTGGGAAAACAAATTGTTTTGGGAGACACTTTAAAAATGCAAATACGTTTGACAGTAAACAACACATATGTTTACTAAATAGTTATCCAAAGAAAGCTGGGTAGCTATAAGCTATTAAACTGTAAAATAGGTTTTAGAAACAAATATTACTGAAGGGTTAGTTCACAAAGATCAATCCACCAAGAAGCTGTAATAATCATTAGTGTGTCTATTAATAGGGCACCAAATAATAAACTCTATGACAGAAAAAAAGTAAAACAGACAACCTAAAAATATAAAGATTTCAATAACAAAACTTTCAATAATAGAAGATCTTGGCAGAACATCAAAGAGAAAACTTTAACAAGTCTCCTAAACAACTTGACCTAACAGACATCTAGAAAACACTATTTTCTTGATGGCAATAAAATACTTGCTTTGTTTTTTTTGGTTTTGGTTTTGGTTTTGTTTGTTTTCCAATATGGGATTTCTCTGTGTAGCTTTAGTGCCTGTCCCAAAACTCGCTCTATAGATCTGCCTGCCTCTGCCTCCCGAGTGCTGGGATTAAAGGTGTGCTCCACCACCACCCGGCTAATACTTGCTTTTCTTAAACAAATGTGGAAGGCTAGCGACACTGCTCACTTGGTACACTGCTTG